>NC_142721.1:14464957-15119116 GCF_055471065.1 Atractosteus spatula | reverse complement strand
GCACTTTTCTCTAGGGGACAAAAGCAGTGCTTCACATAAGATTCGAACCCACAGCCATATAGTTACGAATCCAGAACCCTCACATCTACTGTGTGCTGCTGCTGAATGGTTCAGAAGGTCTTCTAGGTATATATTTATCTTGGCAATAGTTCTGTGTAAATCTATGACAAAGCTCAATTCAATTATTAATTGCCAAACTAGCTAGCTTGTAGATGAGAATCTCTTTTGGTTTTCAAAAACCATGTTTGACATGGAACGGTACCTTCAAAAAGTGAAGCGATAACTGTCGCAGAAATACTGTCTAGTCTTATTTTCTCACTACCTCATGCAGGGGTCTCCAACCCTGGTCCTGGAGAGCCCCCAGTCCATGTCATACAATAGGTTGCCCTAAATCACCTGTTATTTAAACATTAGTAGTACATGTTAAAGTAAGGTCACAGTAAAGGGATCACTGATCCTTGAAGGCTAATGGATATTCTGATTTTTGTTCTAATTGATCTCTAAATTGCCTAATTGAATGTGCCTCCTGTTAAATTGATCATAGGTAAATTGGTCCATGCCTAAATGCCTACTGTATGTAACCTGCTGGACTGAGACTCTCCAGGACCAGGACTCAAGACCTGTGACATAATGAATAACACATCTTGGTTCAGTGTTTATGAAAGGTAGGAATTAGGGTCCCTGATGAACGAGTCCATCACAAACAGATTGAACAGTGAAGTATGCTACTGTATATCCATCACTTCACTGAGTGTACTAGCTGTTGGACAATCTGATACTACTTCATGGAAAAAAACTGAAATAACTTCATATTTCAATATGAAAGAAAAAATACAGATAATATCTGGTGCTGCTGTTATTTAAAACCTTTCCTCTGAAGTGATTTTTCCAGCTTAGTTTCCTGAGTCACCCACTCCTCCACACAATTTTCATTCAGTTTCCTTTCACCTAAAAGAAAATCCACAGATTAGAAGTCTGGTTTGACATTCTGAGAGTGGGGGTGACAAAGATTAATCCAGCCCTTTTGAGTGCTTACTGAATAGACAGAGAGAAAGACTTTACAATCCAAATGGTTTTCGAGATCTTTTTATACCACAGAAATTTCAATTCCTCCGACCTCAGTTAATGACAGACACCAAGTAATAGAGGAAAATATTCCATTATGTTTTCAGCGCTCTGTTGCAAAGCGTTCAGATTGCTACAAGGGCAGAAAAAAGAGCAAACCTCACGCAACGCTAGGCTCCTTGCAAAGGGCTGGTGTGGCATTATTCTTAACGAAATGTCTTCTTCAAAAGTTGACATTTTTCACATAAATGAGAGAGATGGGAGATAAAAACATCCCCCTGAAGCAAAGAAAAAAGCAGGTTTGTCCGATAATTAAACTCGCGGCTCATTTTTACCTTCTTTAACCCTGGAAAATGAACCCCTAGAAAAAATGGGTTCCATTTTGTTTTGCATGTACAGTATTTCCTGCCCCTGGTAATGGGGAGGAGACTGGTGGACAGGGAGATGAAATCAAGGAAACAGGAAGATCATGTAGAGCTACAGTAAATGACTTCCAAACTCATAGTAAAGGTGCTTTTTATTCCTTGATCTCTCGCTAGGCTAACTGGTATTTAGCCTATTAATTGCTTGACTCTGGTGCAACTTAAACTCCTTAGCAGTTTGCTGAAAACGATGCTTTATTTTTCTGTGGCGGTATATACTGTATTTTTATGTTGTTTCAATTTGCGTGCCGCACATTAACCCATTGAATGAAACAACGGATCAGTGCTAAGTGAGACTCAGAACGTGTCCGAACATGAGTTGGAGTCACGTTTTTTGTATAGGATTGCAACTCTGAGCTGGGCTCAAGGTGACCCGTGGTGAGGTTAGTATGAAGTTTGCCTGTCACAATGTGCTATATTGTACATTTATTGTAGTTTTATAAGTATCTTTTAGATCCATGAGAATGAAACAATGCCATCTGAAAAAAACAAACAAACCATGAAACTGCCAAACTATTGAGTGTTTATTGATTAAGCAATTAACGATTGGCAAGTGAACTCTTTTGGTCAGGAAGGTGCAGACTCCAATGTTTATGCGTACCGTATGTTCGGATTCGCGTGTTTAACACAGTCGCTGCTCTGCTGATTTAGTTTTAGACAGGGAGAACTAAAAAGAGCACTTTGCTTCAAGGGCACCTGCTCCTATCTCATCCCTAAGGGGACTCGTGTTTAGGAGTGTTCTCAATCGCTGAGATTAAAGATCATCAATCATGCAGGAGCTGGAGTGATCCTGAGAGCCCACGGTTCCCATACTTGCCAGCTGTGAATTATTGAAGAATTCTTTCTTGTTAAGGCCAGCGACTCCTCCTCCTCCTTGTTCCTCTCCATGTTATCTGCATGTGCTCATTGCTGCCTTTGTTACAGCATAGCCAAGCACGCTGGGAGATGCACGTGAACTCGGGTTTTTCAAATCCCATCCGAATACCCAGACCAGCCTGTATCCTGGTCCCCTGTAACGTCCATTTCTGATGTCTAAAGATGGTTCAAGTTTGAAGTGAATCCGCACCAGTTCTGACTCTTGGCAGGGCTGCAGATACCCTGGGTATCTCCAAACAGAGAGATGAATGATGCAGAGGGAGGCCAAACACATCCCATTCTTAACTGGAACTGGAACGGTTTCTTTAAACGCATTAGATGCAATCTCACACCAGCGATTGCAATCACACTAAAATAAGCACAGAGGGCACAGACTGCCACAAGGTTTTAATTAAGTGTCAAAGCTGAGGGGTCCTTAGGGAAGGGACGAAAGTGAAGGATTTTAATGGAAGGTGTTCCTTGACATGAGGTTATTAATAATATTAATAATAATGCAGGAAGGGAACCTGGGCAAGATGGAGATGCTTGCTGTCTCTAAGGAAGGGCATTTAGACTTCCAGTCATCCTCTAATGAAAATGTGTCAGAAGTACTTTCTTGTTCTTTTTTTTTTTCTCATTTCCTCTACGGGAGTTCCCACTGCTGGAGAAAATAGCAATTCATTATTTTCCTCACCTAAATGGGACTTATGAGTTCAAATTGAATTAGGCTCTGAGTTCGTCACTCCGCCCTGGCGTCTGTCCTATTCATGAATAGGCTGCAGTTAGATTTAACTCTTTGGTTGCAACGCATCTAACCGGGACATTTTACCAGGTGAAAATCCATAGCTGGGAGTGAGGTTTCCTGTTGCTGCACTCAGTGTCAAAGTACGGTATTACAGCACAATATACGTGAAATAGTCCTTTCATAAGAAATTATAGCTCATAATTTAAACTCTGAAATTCCTGCTGAGAATTGTTGAATGTGCAGAATGACATTACACTGATCTTCATAAAGGATACAGCCCTGTAAACCGCAGCTATCCCACATTGCACACTTTAATAAAGTATCATTTTGCATGTAAACGGGAAATGTATGGTTAAGCATTGACAGTGATGCTTTCTTTTAAAAGGCACGTGAAATGCACAGTCAGACCATCATCAAAATGATATTGACTGAAAACGGCCGCGCTGATTTGCCATTAAACCTTCTTATACTGGCTTCACGGAGAGCTCTCAGTCCTGCTATTGCTCCTTCTCCCTCATTGCTGCATTAGCAATATTCTGTACTTTGCAGACTGAAGCACAAACGAGCTCATCAGCATTTTGTTGTAAGGCAGTGAACTCAGACGGAAATCGCTAGAAATCATTTTAATCACCCCCACCCCCACCCCCCCCATGCTATCTGAAGCCTCACTTTGCTCATTCTGTATAAATTCACTTCTGTCCAGAAATCAAATGTGTTTCTTGTGAAAATCCCTCGGTCCAATTTAAGTGGGTTGGACCCAAGCTTCTCAAGTATGAGCACAAATTCCTTTGCTCACAACTTTTTCCCTGCCAGACTTTGGAGCGGTTCATATCTGCACTAAGCTTGAAAACTTAAAAGACAGAATTAAGATGAAGCTGCTTGAAAGCAGAGATCTGTCTTTTTATTTTGGAGATGAAGGGACTAGACAAGGTGATGCATATGCAACTTCAGTATCAATCTGCAGCAGCACATTTGAACTCTACCGAGGGGAAATGATGGCTGATTATTTGATTCAAGGAGGAATTACAAAACATCAAAAGAAAACTCCTGTAATGCTCTAGTGATTATTGGAATATATTAATAAGATAAGAAAACATTTGTTTTTTGATTGAAGTTGGACTTCAATTTGAGGCTGCACAGTCAAATCTGTTTCAAATTTTGTTTAAAATAAATATATCAGCAAAGACTATGTGTCTTTATTAGAGATTTATTTTATTAGAGTAAACTAGAACTTTTATATTTTTTCCTCAAACTTACCTAATGCATATTAAAAGACGTACTGTACAGAGAAGTGGATGTTTATACAAGTCTGGAATGTACATTCTGAATAATATTGCCTGAATAACAACTTGTGGAAAACCTGAACTTCTGAACCTACTGTAGCAAATTGAATCACAGGCTCTACCACAGAAAGAGAGAGTTCTCTCAAGAATGATGTCTTTCAAATACCTTCAAGTGTAAACTAGCTTTGGCGCAAAAAGACATAGAAAATGGTTTTCTCCAAGCTAAATTATTATTGTGCCTTCCTGTAGTCAGCAAATGCTCTGTGAGCATTTAGTAATTTTCTAGTATTATGTAAAACTCAATAGCTACTCATTACCAATTACCATTCACCACTGCTGTTTGGAGAAATAGATCCCAGAGGAGCAGCTATGAATGAAGAGCTCTCTGAGAGAAGTCATAATCAACTAGCAGGCCTTACATTTCAATTTAAACTGCCACACTCTGGAGTCCTCGCCTGTGCCCCCTCGCAGTGCTCTGATCCTGCCCACATACTGTATTTCTGCGTAAAAATACGGTCATGGATTACAGCTGTCGCTGTAGTGACAAGCACTCTCGGAACACCGAGACGCGGAAATTGGCAGCTTTCACCTCTAAAAATTTCCCTCGGCAAACCACCCCCAAACCTGAAGGGTCTCCAAGCACGTTGGGGCTTGCGGACTCTGAGGACACGCAGTGCCCGTCCCTACGGGGCACATAACTGAAAAAGCAGGACCGCAGCTCCACTGGAGTTCAACACCGCCTGGGTTTCAAGAGGTGTCATCACTTCTGTCACAATGAGCCTTGTTACACTACCTCAGCACCTTAGTACATTATGCACATTACTTGTTTTCACTCAATTTCTGCTAAAGTCCCACTTTCCTATGGTACAGTAGATAAGGGCACACATCTGACAGTGTTTCAGCGTCTCTGACCTCGGTTCGCTGGCTGAATGTTTGACACCCAGGAAGGCTTGCTTCTTTGAGCTGTCTGGTCACATCATGCCTCCTCTGGCAAGTCTTCACTTTTTTACCATGCGGTCTCATTTAAGCTTCTGACTCACAGTGACCTCACGGCGCTTCTCAGCCCCGGCCCCAGACAACCCTCCTGTCTTCTGATTTTTCTTCCAACCAAGCTCATAATTGCTGAGACTTGTAATTGAATGTCTTGCTTGAATAGAATTTGATTAGAGCTTTTTAACCTGTTTCCGCAGTCAGCCGTTGGTTACACAGCTACTTTGCTGCAGGTCTGGTGTTGGGGAAAAAAAAAGAGCAAGGAGAACTCTCATCTCAACGTCTGGTTTTTCCTCAACCTGTTTATTTAGGTGTCTGCTTCTTTATTTCTAACTAAACTGCTCTTGATAGGTGACCTTATAGTCAGGCAAAGGTGTAATGATACTGTATCAGCACTTCCATCTAAAAAAGCAGCAAAGTTGTGCAGAGGTCCAAATACCTGAAAAGGGGGAGGTTGTGAAAATATCTTTCAGGAATTTCAGGGTTGATCATAAATACTTAAAGGGAAACTGCAGCCCCAATCTCTCAGACTGGTTATTAAATCTTGTTAACAAAATAAATTCTTTGACTTTATAGAGAAATTGTATAAATTTTGAATTAAGCACAAAATCATGAACTTTGTGATAGTACTATACTAGTACTATACGTCACCCTGTTGTCGCAAACTCACTTTTCAGTTCCCACGAATGGTGACGTGATGCGGCCCTTCCTGCTCACTAGTCACTGTAATGACTGTAATGAATAAGTACAGGTTGTACAGCAGACATTTCACCGCAGAAATGTTCCAACATGTTCTCCATGCAGCGTTTACAAGTAAGTTCCATTTATCAGCAAAACCATCTCAAAGTCAAGAGCAATATTTCTACTGGGTTACAATTGTGTCAAAGCGTACAATGTAATAGGGGTGTAACACGTCACCAGACGTTTTGTTACCTCGTGCTGAGTCACAGATCATGGCTCTGCACATACCTGGAAATTGTATCTATTTTGTAATGTAAATTGAAGGTTTTACAAGTGACTGTGTACATTTCACTTTTATTGTGTTTTGAAAATGCACTCATCAATGCTAATTCCTTCTAACCCCTAAATTCAAAAATAGCTTAGCAGTTCCACTTTAAGTCTCACCAATTTCTTAAGAGTTGAAAGGACAATCAGATGGAGTTATATTGGCTCAATGGATTAAAAGTTCAGATGGAACACAAACCAGAAGACACTGGAGTCCTCCAGGACTGGTGCTGAGAACCACTGGATTCATTTCAGGTTTCCCATCCAAGAGCTGCTGTGCAGTATGTTTTCTAGATCTCTCTAATAATCCAGCTTCTTAAGAACAAAGAAGGGCTTCAAATTGTCCTAGTAAGAAAACAGTGAGTTCAATTAGGCAATTAAGAATTCAGGTGAATGGAAAAGCAGAAGGGTACTCCAGGACTGAAATTGTGATCCTCAGAACTATTGACATTTCTTGTCTATGAAAGTGTCAGTACTGTGACTGAAGACAGGCAACACCTCAGACAGGTCAGAAGGCAGGCAATTATGAGAACTGCCGAATTGTGTATGGCTAACCTGTAGCTACTGTGAAGTACCGAGATAAATGTGGAATTTTCTCAGCTTAATCTGAAAGTGGTTTAGAGGCTTTTTTGTTTAACATTTACTCTATTTTCAATTACCTCTTCAGACAATAAATTTCATTCTAAATGTCATGCATTTATTAGTTTAAAGTTAGCGACCTACTTAGGCACGTACTGCATTATGTAATGGTGGGTTTTTCGATGAAATAAGGAAACTGTTGTGTGTTTAAGCGCAAGTGCTCTGTGTGATCTAAAAATCGAATACACACATCTTGCGCCCACAGCATGCATTAATGAAGAAGGCGGTGCATTTCACCATTTGCTTGTCAATGTGTCTATTACATTTCTCCTGAATTCAGCTTTTTTCTTTCTTAAACAACATTCAGAAAATGGAATATGACCAATGTGAACGTCTATGCTGAAATTTAGGAACTAAAAACTGAGAAAATATTTGGGGATGCTAAACGCTAATACTATACTTCTATATGACTACATTACATGACTGTATTGGAATTATCTCCTGCTTAAATGTTGCCAAGCGGCATTTTTCCAAAAAATGTTAATATTATTACAGGAGAAATAATGCAATAATCCATCCATTTTTCAACCACTTCTTGCAATTCAGTATCACATAGCTGGAGCCTGTTCTAGCAAGCCAAGAGGGCCAGGGTGGGGTACACCTTGCTCATATTTGCCGGTTACCAGTATAACACAAAAAAGTGTTGCTCCGAAATAAAGAAACAGGGTGGACAGACACACAGGCGCATACCGGAGCTAATATCATAGGAGAAGCCAATTAACCTACCAGTATGTTTTTGGATTGTGGAATTACAGCAGAGGAAACACATGCAAACAAAAGGGAGAACATACACACAGATAGTACCCCAGGTCCAAAATTGAACCAAGGGCCCTAATGCTCTGAGGCAACAACACTGACCACTTCTCTACCATGCTGCTCAATGTCAATAATAATGGTTATTATTATCCATTCATCCATCCATTTTGTACCCGGTCTATCCAATTCAGGGTCAGAATTGAACCAGAGCCTGTCCCGGCAAGCAGCAGGCACAAGGCAAGATACACCCTGGATGGGATGCCAGTCCATCACAGAGCACGCACACTCACCCTAGTGCCCATTTTCCCAGAATCCAATTAACCTACCAGCATGGCTTTGGATGGTTGGAGGAATCCAGAGCACCCAGAGCAAACCCACACGAACATGGGGATAATATACAGACCCCTCGCAGATAGGACCCATTATTATTATTATTATCAATAGTCATGTTATTTACCAAACCGCTTTATACCACACGGTGTCGCGGGAAGCCTGAGCTACACCACGGCAAGCAACGAGCGCAAGGCAGGGTACACCCTGGACAGGATGCCAGTCTATCGCAGGGCAAGTGCGAGCCAATCACACATGGGGACAATTTGGAGGCCGTGGTAAAGGCTGAGGGAGGAAATTTGGCCTGGATATCGGGATAACTCCTTACTATTATCGAGACATGCCAGGGATCTTTAATGACCACAGAGAGTCAGGATCTTGGTTTTACTTCTCATCCGCAGGACAGTGCCTTTTTACAGTATAGTGTCCCCATCACTATACTGGGGCATTAGGACCCACACAGACCGCAGGGTGAGCGCCCCCTGCTGGCCCCACTAACACCTCTTCCAGCAGCAACCATAGCTTCCCAGGAGGTCTCTCATCCAGGTACTGACCAGGCTCACACTGCTGAGCTCCAGTGGGGCTGCCAGTTGAGAGTTGCAGGGTGATATGGCTGCAGGCTTATTATCAATAGTACTGAAAGATTTATTTCTAATATTGTTTTTGTCTACAGGTTGGCACCACCTGCTTCAAAAACCAAACTGAAAATTTGTCATTGGAGAAAAAAACAGTTGACCCGAATTCCTATAATCAGGTAATTTGTTTTATTTTATCTGACACACTAACAGCTCAGCCTCCTGTGGCTGTGGAGAGGCATGCAAACTTGTAGTGCTGTTGTTAAGAATCTGTGACTCGCAGGGTGAAAAGCACATGGCTCTCACATTGTCTGATGCAGAAGAGCTCATTCAGCATCATTATTGACATTAGGATTGCTGTAGGCACCTCATATCCAACAATTCCAACCAGGAGCAACCCCGCAAGGGGAATCGTTGCCAATTCCCAGTATAGCACAGAAAAATGAAATGTTGCTCCACGATAAGGAAAAGTAAAGGAAATACCAGCTTCTATTGTCAGCTCTCCTACTGCAGAGATACAGCAAATAGGTTCCAGCCTTAGTTATTGTCATGCAAAAGTGTACAAGCTACTAGAGTGTAGCCCACGATCTAGCAATTACTGTGCTTCCTGGCTCTAGGGGGTGTGCCAAAGGGAGAAAGAGACTGTTCGTTTTGTGTTTCATCAAATACCTCACTCCTTAATTAGCAAGCTGCAACAAGGTTCCCTACTGTCAGAAGAACACCTCTAGTAAAAGATAACAGGGATAGCTAGACACAACTGTCAGTTGTTTATGGGCCTTGATAATGAAAAAGAAAGTTAGCATTTAACTTTTAATCACTTCTGGATTTCGGATCTCAGGTATTTATTTTCAGACTGGGGAGTAAAAAGTGCGTTCAGCTTGCCGGGTGAATGAGTAATACTGTATGTAGTATAATTCTTCACATGGCACTGCAGTGGCATAAGCTAACGGTAATTTATTCGCCCTCAGTAACGGGGAACCAAATTTACCCCCAGCAGCTATGGTTAAGGGTAGGGCCAAAAATAGTCTGTGTGCTGAGACAACGAAGTGACTGCATGTTTGTATTGTGTTATTGTAAAATTATTTGGATTCCTAATGGCTATGAAATTCGCTGCTTGGTCCAACACTCTCATTCAGAGGCCTTTTCTTCCATTGATAGAAAGTGTTATTGAAGAAATATTTTCCCAGGCTCTTCACTGAAGCAGGCCTCGCTAGTTTTTGCTTTCAGTAGCCAGCTGGGCTCTTAAAAATGATGTGTACAGTCTCTGCTTGACATTGGAGCTCATTGCTCTGCTTAATCTATCCGTTTGAGCCATTGAACTGCACATGTCTTTGAGTTACAGTGCTGTATTTGCACTAAGTTACCTTTTGAAAACGGAGCAGCCTGCATTTCTCTTTTAATTGTGGTCAAGGCAGATAACTAAGACTAATCCTTAGAAAGCAGCATGAGCATCACAGTTTCTTCAACTCTTGACTCTTGTTAAAAACATGTCAACATTTTTTAATTGAACCACGCACTAACTGAACGTGGGAATCGGAAATTAAACCGTTCCGTAACACAAGTTGTTCATTTTAATAAGACAAGGCTTTCGCTCTAAAAGATCGCAAGTCTACTGCACACGCAGAAAAATGTATTCGCTGACAACTAAACCAGAGTGGAAACATAATTAAAACTGTAGCACCGTAGTGAAAGATGTTCATCTGAGCCTATTCTTTTCTGTGGAGTACAGAATTAATTTAAAACAAAAACACAAGATTTGTTTCACAATATACTTCAGGCATATGTTATTTGCGTTGTTTGAATTGCAGCAATTTACCTAAATCCTTATTAACACAAAGTGCTCTGACACTGACTGCTACAGCAAGTCAATTTGCACTGACGTTGAAGTCAGTCACATACAATAGATATGTTAAGAACCTGAAAATGATCTGCAAGACAATTATTATTATTATTATTATTATTATTATTCCCAAATATGTGATACATCATTTTGGAAATACTTTATTTGAAGGAATTATGACCCCAATAACATTTTTTAAATACTTTCTTTTTGATCCACTTCATCTTTAAGCTGTTCTAGCAATTTACGGGAGAATTACAGTCATTTATTGATGTCATTGATTGATGGCAACTTACCGCAAACCAAACTCATTCATGCTCATCCCTGTGCTGTTGAATATCATCAGGTGACGTTTCACTTTGATCCTGACAGCGTCACTGTATTCTACATGGTAACGTACTGAAGCTGATTTCGATCTTTTGGGTTTTAATAACCATCTCACGAAAATAGTAAGATCTCAAACGATCATCAAAAGCAAATAAAAAACAATTCATTAAAAAACTCGAACACTGGGCGTTATGCATGTAAAAACATGTGATTTACCTGTCTTCATTTCCCAGTCTCTGTTCCCTGTACTGACATTTAATAACAACGTAGAAACACATACTAGCTATGGTGGGGGAAACAGGAGGAACCGAGCATTGTGCCCTGTGGACTCCAGATTCAAAACACCTTGAGAAGATGCAGACAAACCCCACACATGTGATTGTGAGAGTGAGAACTTTTATTCTCCTTTTTCTTCTGGACTTGAGCCTCTTGACTGCCAAGTCAGGACTCCCTCACGATATGCATTGCTGGTGGTGGACCGGTGGCAATGTATTGGGGTTTAGGGGTCTAGAGTCCTGTTGTAATGTCTAGTGGTGTTAATTCCACCTGAAGCAGGGGCTGTGGGATGTAAGATGAACCTTACATACACTGGTCAAGGCAGCTGAGCCGGTAGCACACAGACGGGGAAGCAGAGCAAGCAGTATAGTTACAGAGAAGATGTACAGTAAGCAGCATTCTGAAGTGGGCGGAGCTGTGCTGAGCACACAGGGAGATGTGGTGCTGTAGCAAGTTAGAGAATCAGGAAGTTAGCACAGTTAGGAACAAAGCTGAGTTTGTAAGTGTGTAGACAGTACAAGCACAGAAAACACTCCAAGAGGCATGGTCAGAGCGAAACAAGGGTGAGGTCCAGGTAGCAAAGCACAAGGGAGAATCTGATGGTGTTGTCATAGTATACAAGACAGGGTCAAAGAAGAGTAGCACCGAGAAGTAACAAGCCAAGAGCTGGTCGGGGAACAAAGTTGAAAACACAAGCTGAGGCCAGGATTCCAAACAAAGCATAGCTACTGTAGGGAACAAAGCTAGAGAAACACAGGAATGATGACCCAAAGCGCTCAGAGGTGAAACTCTATAACAGAGCCCTGCACAGTGTCAGAGCAGCCCTTAAATATCCTGAACCACCTGAAGTGGACAAGCTCAGAAATTGCCAGGTGGTCTATGTCTCCTGTCAGATAGGTATCTATGGCAACCAGCGCCGAGTGACAGTTAGGGGCAGCAATCAATGCTAGCTCATCCTGTAGTGCACCTTTGAGAACGAGCTGGACACCTCTATCAATGTTTTAGAGAGCAGTGACTGTTTGTCTTTCTTTTCTAAACTGTAATTATAAACTCCAATAAGCATTTAAATACACAAAAGAGGGAGCACTTTAATGTTTTGAATATAAATTATACATATAAATTTGTGAGTTATTTTCAAGAAGGGTAAAGAAATAAATGATTCCTTTCTCTTACTTCTGAAACTTGCAACAGAAACCCCATGACGTCTCCCAGGACAAGAATGAAGTCTTAAAGTCAACGGAAGACGACAAGAGAAAGCTGGACAACAGTGACGTCATAAAGTCAGAGGACGGCATATGACTGAAAGGACAAAAAGTAACAATTCACGTGTAAATATTCCGAGGACTTGCGTTTGAGCTTTCTGTATGCTATAATGTCATTTTTGTTCTGATCAATATCAAGGCATGCCCCCACCCCTACCGCACACTTCTACAGGGACACAAAATCACTTCTCCAAACAGGAGCCCCCTTGTGAATTGAAATATATTGTAGAGGCATGCATTAGATCTCTGTTTTTGATTCTGTTGACATCTTTCCATAAACAGCTAAATAAGTCAGAGTCAAACTATTTTTTTTCCTTCAGTGCCAGAATATAACTTCATAATTGGATGCCAAATGTTTGAAACTGATTTGACCTGTGACGCCCAATGATTTGCATTGATTTTCCTCTGCTGGTAGGCCCTTTACATTACAAAATCCAAAACAAAAAGAAAATCGAAAATGAATATTTCATGTCACGTATGCAGTGTGGCATTGTGCTGCACTTCTCTCTAATTAGATCCCACTGGGAAAGCTAGAAAATTCTGCAGTAGGAGAAGAACATATAAAAAAGGTGAATACTTATGCCTTTAATTCTTGCCTCTATGTACTGTAGAGTCTTAGTTTTTAATTGAACAATTACATGAATTACACATACAGGCAAACATTAATGTATAAACATTTCCTTTATTCAACTATACTACAATATACTATAGTAAAAGCAAAAAAACACGAATTAAAGAACAGAGAAATCAAGAAAATAAAGCATTCTACAGCTCTGAGAGCTGACCTAGTGCATGCTATAAACTAGAGGTCTCCACTCCTGGTCCACTCCAGCAAGTTTTATAGGTCACGATTAAATCAGCACTGTTCTAAATGTTGGGACAATATTTTTGTGAGCAACTCAACAGGTGATTTAACTAAGCAATATACAGATCATGTAGGACCCAGATCAAGCCTACTGTACATTCAGTATGCAAGAGTCTGTTTATTGGTCAGATTACTTGCTAAATTGATCAATAACCTCCAGGTGTTCCCAATCTTCAGACATGTGACCTGTTAGCTAGATTGGGGCTCTCCAAGACCAGGGCTAGAGACTCCTGTCCTGAGCCGAATGGGGCTGTCCAGGACCAGGGCTGGAGACTCCTGTCCTGAGCAGATTGGGGCTGTCCAGGACCAGGGCTGGAGACTCCTGTCCTGAGCCGAATGGGGCTGTCCAGGACCAGGGCTGGAGACTCCTGTCCTGAGCCGAATGGGGCTGTCCAGGACCAGGGCTGGAGACTCCTGAACTGAGCAGATTGGGTCTCTCCAAGACCAGGGCTGGAGACTCCTGAACTGAGCAGACTGGGGCTGTCCAGGACCAGGGCTGGAGACTCCTGTACTGAGCTGAATGGGGCTGTCCAGGACCAGGGCTGGAGACTCCTGTACTGACCCGAATGGGGCTGTTCAGGACCAGGGCTGGAGACTCCTGAACTGAGCCAGATGACACTGTCCAGGACCAGGGCTGGAGACTCCTGTCCTGAGCCGAATGGGGCTGTCCAGGACCAGGGCTGGAGACTCCTGTCCTGAGCAAATTGGGGCTGTCCAGGACCAGGTCTGGAGACTCCTGTACTGAGTCAGATGACACTGTCCAGGACCAGGGCTGGAGACTCCTGTCCTGAGCCGAATGGGGCTGTCCAGGACCAGGGCTGGAGACTCCTGCCCTGAGCAGATTGGGCCTGTCCAGGACCAGGGCTGGAGACTCCTGAACTGAGCCAGATGACACTGTCCAGGACCAGGGCTGGAGACTCCTGTCCTGAGCCGAATGGGGCTGTCCAGGACCAGGGCTGGAGACTCCTGTCCTGAGCAGATTGGGGCTGTCCAGGACCAGGGCTGGAGACTCCTGTACTGAGTCAGATGGGGCTGTACAGGACCAGGGCTGGAGACCCCTGAACTGAGCCGAATGGGGCTCTCCAGGATTGGGGTTGGATGCTTCTTTACTAACTGGACTGGGGCTCTCCAGGATGAGTGCCAGAAAACTACCTGTATTAACAGCATTGGGGCTTTCCTAGAACAGGAATGGGGATATAAATCATGGGAATCCCTGAATTTGTGAATGCATGGTATACTCATAGCAAACCTGTAGTGACACTGTCCAGATGTACTGTGGTCTGCTATCAAAAATATAAATGTACAGCACATTTGTTATGTCAGTTGTTAACATGTGTTTGTAAATGGGATATCATTTTCCTTTTAGACAATATCAGTATTTACTCTCTCCAAACTCACCGGCTTTTTATTTGCAGAGTGTACTGTATGCACAGTGCAGTAATCTGTAACGAAAATAACCAAAACTGGTCGAACGTTCACAAAAAGACTGATTGCTGTTATTTCATTTCAAATTCATCGGTTCTCATTGTGAGCCTTTTTTTTGTGTGGACCCACCTCTTCCCTGGTAAGAACAGTTTCCCGTTCTGTCAGGAGAAGTACTTCAGCTGCAGGGCAGGCTGTCGGTGGTTTCCTGCTTGCTCAGTTGGTTAAGTTAATAAGTAACTAAAGCTTTCCTCAGTTCCATTTCAATATACTGATGTACTCCCTAAGGATAAAATCAAATTATTTAACAAAGGCACCGCAACTGCACTAACAAATGACATTTTCCTTTACGTTTTAATTAATTTCCTTCTATCAAATACAGAAATATACCAATTAAAATGAAGAGCAAGGCAAAGGTGAGAATCCGTTGTTTTGTTTTCCTGTGATTGATTGATCCGAATCCATTAAAAAAATAAATGAACAAAACCTCCAGACGCTGTAGCTCTTGGAATTAATTACGGAAGGTGGAAGCCAGAATCGGAAACAATTTCTTTTTCTTGTTGTGAAAAAGTCAGAATACACACAGGAGAGGAGACGAATGCACATTTTCTGAAAATGCGGCATTCATGTGTTATAGTGTGCACGCTGTGTGATTGAGGTCTCGAAAGTGTGTTTACTTTTCACTCTTTCTCAAGAGGGGAAGGAAGAAGAAGTGAAACAGTTGATAATGCTCTGGAAATCACAAAAGCAGTTTCAAAACCAGTTTCAAAAGCTTTAACCGCAATGCTTTGAGTTTTATTCAAAAGCATTCCATGGTGAATGGCTTTAACTGAGGGTCAGGGTTCAAGACATTACTTCTGTATCTCTGAGCAAAGCACCGTTCAACTTGCTCCAGTAAAATACCCTGCTGTAGAGGGTCACCTTGTTACCATTGTAAATGACATTTTGTTCACAATTTGCTTAGATAGTAACGTACAACAGTAATATTGTCGTCTTATGGGACATTATGGTCACACTACTGGTAAAGAAGAAGGGCATAATTATTTCATAACCTAACCCTGACAACGTTGGTAAATTTTAGCATTATGTGAAAAAAACAATCTGAACATTCTACTCTTTAAAAGTTAAACGACATATTACAGTATACAGTAAACGCCTGACAACATATTTACACCTTATGTTGTATGAAAAGGAGAAGCATACATCAGTTTCACTCTTGTTATGAAATGAACAATTAATAGTGGTCAGCTCTAGCCTGGCCAGTCAAGGCTCCATTGATACGTTAGAGGGTTCGTTTTAAGTACTGTAATTCTGCGATTACAGGTTACAACTAGGAGGTTTTGCAAAGTCACCCTGACGTGATGGCCATTGTGATGCCTTTTATCATCAAAATGAAACTGTTTTGACCAAGAACACAAAAGATGTCAAACAAAAGGGCATTGGAAAATGCACCATTAACGTGTATTTTACAGTAGGACAGTTTTGTACATAACAATTGTGGCAATGCTCTGCTCTTTCAAGTTTGCCCGAATTCCACTGTATATTTCTCTTCACGAGGGCTTTTTTTCTTGTCAAGTCACATGCCCGTGTGTTTCGTTCAAAGCAATAATTTAAAAATACAAAAAGGAAAAAAAAAAGTCTGCAGTTTTATAATTCACTTTGTAATATGACTCTTGTATCTGTAGGTTAGAGGATTGTTGGCTAACATTTCTGTGCGTACAGTACGTGGAATACTTGACAATCAATCTCTTTTTTTTCTGGAAATTACTTAGGATGTTGTACAACAGAAGGCTAAACGTTAGAAAAAGTCCACCATGCCAGTGTGCCAATTCAGAAAAAAAATGTACCTATTGGAAAATGTTGTGAACATGTCTGATTTTGTTCCTTCTTGTTCACCTTTCTTGAATAGTCTTAACCTAGTCTTAATGTGGAAAGAAATGAATGATATTACCAGTTCTGTTGAACTGGCCCTGCCCAGCTGGTGCAATGTAGATTTTAAATTCTTTATGTAGAAGAAAGAATCCTGGAATCCCACTGAAGCACAGCAGTGTGGGCCTGGTCGGTACCTGGATGGGAGACTCCTGGGAAAGCTGAGGTTGCTGCTGGAAGAAGTGTTAGTGGGACCAGTAGGGGGCGCTCACCCTGCGGTCTGTGGGCCCTAATGCCCCAGTATAGTGACGGGGACACTATACTGTAAAAAGGCGCCGTCCTTCGGATGAGACGTGAAACCGAGGTCCTGACTCTCTATGGTCATTAAAAATTCCAAGGCTTTTCTTAAAAAGAGTAGGGGTGTTACTCCAACATTGTGGCCAAATTTCCCCCTGGCCGTTACCAGTCACGGCCTCCTAATAACCTCCATCTCTGAACTGGCTTCATCACTCTGCTCTCCTCCCCTCTGAGAGCTGGTGTGTGGGGAGAGGACTGGAGCATCATCCAGGTGGGGCTGCACAGTGGTGGGGGTGGAGGGGAGTGTCCAGAAAAGTGCTATATAAGTGTAAGGAATTATCATCATCATCATCATCATATACTGTAGCTCGTGGTCACACTCAGAAACACAAATGCTGCTCATAAGCATCTCAGAATACTGTTTATTCCCTCAAAAGTTCCAAGACCTTTTCTTTCTTGAGGAAGAAACAGAAAACACACTCTTCAACACTAGCAGGAGAAATCGTTGTACGAGAAGTAAAGTCACATCAATCCCTTCATTAAAAGCAAGCCAAGCCACACAAAAGTGCCAACAAGAAGCAGGGGTAATTAAGAAACCAGAATCAGCCTATTAGAATGATATGATTAAATACTATAGCATGAATATTTTTTTCCTTGGGTTACCTCATGCGCAGCCAAGAAATGACTTTGTTCTCTCTGCCTCTGAACCAGAGTATGAGTTAAATTCTTTTGACACAAGCCATGTGTCACACTAGACCATGACTGAGGGCTATATAAGCTACAGTACATCACTTCAGTTTACTTGAGAAATGTTCTCATTCTCTCACCTATGGTCAGCTTACTCATACGTTGTCTGTTCCTATACTGCCTGACAGCAGCAGGATAGCTGAGAAAATCAAACTGAAAACACACAGCCATCATCTGTCATACACATCCATGCTACATTATCTGACACCTGAAATGTGCTCGTTTTCTGTCCTTTATTAAGTCTGAGGTCATGAAAGTTTGAAATTTTGGGTATTTATCTGCTCTTTCTTTGTCTCGCAGAGGAGTGACTTGATAAATGCCTTTACTCAAAATGTAGATCTTTATAGATGTTTGAAGCTAGGTTTAAAAAGGTGTAAAAGGTTTATTTTTTCATGTGGTACAGTATAATCCTTGCTCCTGCAATCTGAGTTTCTAAAATCCACAATAAAGTACATAAAAACTTAAAATATTCTAAAGCTACACTAGCATTCTGCCTAAAATGAATCATTTTAATGGTTGCACACTTTAAAAAGTTTTATTTAGCAACACCCTGGCTTTCTCAGCTTTCCATGTAACTGCGTGTGCCGGCACCTGAATTCTAAAAGCTTGGGCTGTCAGAACAGCAGGGAGCTGCAGTAGATTTCATTGTTTTCCTTCAGCATCAGTACCAATCTTCCAAACATATTTCTCTCGCGGGCGCTTTAGAACAGGGCATATGAAAATCAATAAATAAAATCAGTTGAATTCAAATTGGTCTTTTTTTTTTCTTCCCCAAAACGCCGTCTGACTGTTTTCTGCACACCCCCTCCCCGCCCTGCTCTTTCAGAATTTCTGTTACGTATCTGGAACACGCAGCAAACGCACCACCAGTGCTCTTAGAATGTAGAAACATTTAACAATGTACAGTATGTTAAATGTATCACTTTTTCATGGGATGCATTTAACATACTCTGTTGCCATACAGTATCTGAGTGCTCCACTAGAGCAAAGGTCACAACACCGGAAACGGAACAACCACTTTATTACATAGTAATTACAATGTAATAGCCATGATATAGGATATAGGTATTGGAAATGTTCATTACCCTCTCAAGGTCTAGAATCTAGAGGTTTTTTTTTCTCAAACCACAATGTAGAATCTCCCATCTGACCGGTTTTGTTTTCATCATCTGATGTATTACTTAACTTACGTCCTCTCGGCAGACCTGGCTGTACAGACTTGTAAGAGACCCTTTCCTTTCTAAAATAAATCAATGATACAAGGGGGGCTGTAATGTTTTAGATCTAGAGGAACTTGTTTCTGCTTGTTCTGAATTGAATTTATTGTATATTGTCCTTCTCAAATAAATCATTTGGAAAAATCTTCCAATACCTGTGTCATTATTGTTGTTATGATTATTATTAAAATGTTTTACAATTATGATAGGCACTTCTGGCAGAATTCATTAATTTGAGTCTGTTCATTATCTCGCCAGCATCAATTGTTACAATAATGTGTTCGGAAATCAGAGACAGTGCTTGAGCTATTCAGGCTATTCACATTTTTCCTGTGATATTCTGTCATTATTAGAAATTGGATGGCCAGCATTTTAAAGTGTTACTATTAGCTTATTCAGATGGAACTACATACTGATTAAGATGTAGAGGCACACAGCATGCATCACCTGTTTCTCTGTTTGCAATCACTACTGATTGTTGAGAAGCTGAAATGTATAGCAATTACATGTCAAAGTGTTGCTGTCTTATACTGTTTTAAAGCAGGTATTAGACAAGGCACTTGTAAGCATGCATACGCTCTTATGCTGTAAGCACAGATGTAATGCAGGTACGTACTGTATACAAGTCTGTACACTCTGGACTTGGAAAAGGCTATTCTTTTGATTCACAGTTTATCACTGCTTGGGTTTCCTCTATCACCTTGCAACTCACAGCTGTTTACCCACTGGAGCTCAGCAGGTGTGAGCCTTGTCAGTACCTGGATGGGAGACTCCTGGGAAAGCTGAGGCTGCTGCTGGAAGAGATATTAGAGGAACCAGTAGGGGGGCGCTCACCCTGCTGTCTGTGACGGTCCTAATGCCCCAGGATAGTGACGGGGACACTATACTGTAAAAAGGCGCCGTCCTTCGGATGAGATATATTCGGATGTCCTGACTCTCTGTGGTCTTAAAAATCCCAGGGCGTTTCTCTAGAAGAGTAAGGGTGTTACCCTGGTATGCTGGCCAAATTTCCCCCTGGCCTTTACCAGTCATGGCCTCCTAATAATCCCCATCTATGAATTCGCTTCATTAATCTGTTCTCCTCCCTACTAATAGCTGGTGTGTGGTGAGCGTTCTGGCCCATTATGGCTGCCCTCACATCATCCAGGTGGGGCTGCACGTTGGTGGGGGTGGAGGGGATCCCCATTACCTGTAAAGAGCTTTGAGTGGTGTGTCCAGAAAAGCATTATAAAAGTGTAAGGAATTATTTTTTTAGTTCAATACACAATACATTTAGGCTCTTAGATCCACAAAACAAAACTGCTTCTAAAACATGCCCTTAAACTTCCATTCTCATTAAACAAAGGGCAAATTCAAACCGGAATTTCCAACTACATGTAACCTGGCATTATCTTGTTTCCTGACTTTCTTCTAAATGGCAGCTATATATAGTCATAGAGCTGATGACAACGCTACAGAAAAGTATTTCATTCAAATAGTGAGGATGACAGTCTGATGATTATTTCTTGTCGCAATGTTTACAATGAACAACTCTTTAGTATCCTACTCACGTTTTTTTTTTGGAAGAAAATGAAAAGTAAAAATGCTGTTATACAGTATGATTGAAAATGTCAACTATAAGTGCGTACTGACCTTTTTAATCACTCTCTTTTGTTCTGTTGGTCATGTGGAACTCCTGATTTCTGTGCCTGGAGAGAAGAGGCTGTTTCCTGACAGCAAGGCGACAGATGGGTGAAACTTTACTGTCAGTGTTTAATCCTTGGCTGAGATTTAAATTTTCATGGGTTTCTTATTCTTCCCCTCTTAAGGCAGTTCATTGAAAATGGAAATTGCTTTCATTGTCTTGTGAGAAGTTCTCTCTTCTGTTTTCGGGTTGATTGATTTTTTTTTTAAACTTTTTTTCAATTGAAAAGTAAAACAATTGTGCAAAGGCTGATGCTGCCTGCATATTCATTTCCAAGGAACCTGCTGCCTTTAAATATCAACAGCACTCAACAAAGCAACAGTTGTGCTCTTTTGACAGGCAATTATCATTTTAAATGAAGTTCGGCTGCATAAGGACATAATCATACGGCGAGTAAATGAAATAACGTTTTTGTCTTCGGGAGTGTTTTTCATTGGTTTGTCTTAATGGAATTTTCTTAGCAGGCCCTAGTAAACAAACACACAGATACATCACCTAAACGAGTGGAGAAATAATTCTGGAATGAAAGAAGTGTAAGCAGTCCAGATGGCTCTGAAGAAGGACTCATATGCAATGGAAGTTATTCAATGAAGTTCGGGAGGGATAGATAACAACGACAAGTCAATCACACACACAGCTGGACCTTATAGCCGGCATTACAGAAATCAGCTAGCTAGCTGTGTTGTGGGAACCAGTTATGTCATCGTCAACCTGTCTCTCTATGGCAGCTGCTGCAAGAACAAATCACCTGGAGGCTCTGAGATCCCAGAGTCATTGAGACCCTGAGACCCCACCTCCCCCCCCCCCAGATCTTCCTTTCAAAGTTTTCGGAAGTTACGCTTGGTTGGCATGCTGACCTCTGTTTGCTCGCTGTTTACCTCTCCTCATGGATCAGTGCCTGGCTGTAATGGGAGCTGGTCCAGGGTCCCGCGAAGCATAGTTCAGGACCCTATGCAGTCGGTATAATCCGGAAGTAAGTGGAGAAGGGCATCCGGGGAAGGTACAGCAGGATTGGACGGGTTGACAGACAGGGGGGCGTGATGACGGTGATCCGGCACTCGGGGGGCGTGACAAGGGCGAACAGATCCAGACAGTCCAAAAGGGGGAATCCGGGGCGCAGTCCAAAGTCCAAAACTGGGTGATCCATCAAAGACGAAACAAACACAGTTCAAATCCGGAATGGGATCCGGAACAGGAACAGGGAATACAACCAGGGTGACGAGGCCAGGTGCTCTGAGCCCCGGACTCAGATGGTCAGGACACCGTGATGAAGCCTGTGCCGTCGGGTCTCTCCTGGACCCATTGGTAGGCGGGCTACCGGGCGTCCATCTCCCAATGCTGAGCCCAGAATAGCGAGAGCGCCAGGCTTAAATAAGGAGACAGAACAGGGGGCAGGTGGATCTAATCAACTAAAATACAAGAAGGATGGAGCGCCCTTAAGAGGAGGGATTACGATCGTGACACTGGCTTTGTTTGTGTACTGTGCGTTCCTCCACGCTCACCCTTGCTTGTTTGGTCCCTTGTCTTCGGGATTGCCCCTCGGTGTTGTCTACAGTGTGCGCTCTGACCCTGGCTCACCCCTTTATCCTATCTCCCAGATTCCCCTCGCCTCATTGCCTCCCAGCGTCTACCCAGCTTTGAACTTGGTCCGATACTCTACTATGACTCTCCCTCGCTGCGGATCGAGCTCCCCCGGTTCCCGGGGTGCACAGCACTATGTCAGTCTGCGTGTGTGGTTAGCAGCTCGGCCTCCCAGCGTCTACCTGGGTTTGACTGCTGCTCGTCCCCCCAGAGCACGCGTTCCCTGCCCCCTCCGGTCTTTGTAACGTGCAGCTCTGGGAAATTCCCCGAGTGCTGTTTGTGCCTCTCTCTCCGCAAGTGGGTTCTCTCACATTCCTGCATCACGCCACAAGTTCCACTTCTGTAGCGAGATATAAGACAAGAAGGCCTTCTCCATGACAGCTCCACCTTTGCTGATGCCCCTTGATTCACTCCTTCTGAAGGGGGTTCAAGCCTCCTCGTCCTGTGGCCAGGAGGCTGCCCACTGACCAAGCGGGTTAAGCCAAACCTTTTTCACTAAGTGTTCCACACATTCTCAAAGTGTTGTTCCTAGTGAAATAACTTTTCTGTCACGAGTCTGACCTTAATAACACTGACCTTCACAGATAAGAGATTAATTTTCTTTTTTTCTTACTCTTTCTCAAATTACATAAAATAATTCCAACACGTTACAGATGAACAGAATCTCTCTGTATTAATAAGAAAACATCATTTCTCATGTTAGTCCTGCTGGTTAAAAACAATTCACTGAATAAACTGAGGTGTGTCATTGGTAAAGGGAGCATGGAACTTTTTCTATACTGCTCTCACTCAGGAGAAGCGAAAGAGCTCTTGTAATGAGCTCCCTTGTTTAATCCTAGTTTGGATGTGAACCCGAGTGTTTTCAGGGCACTCTGCAGCTCTGCTAAAATAACCAGCCCAATTAGTGGAGCTGTAGACATTTTGCTTTGGGGAGCAGTTATCCTCTCCTCCTGGTCACGACACTCACACAGCAAATGAAATGTGCTCGGCTCCTGGATCTCATTGGCCAGTGTTTCTGCGAATGTAAAGTAAGTGCCTGTGAAGGCGTTGAATCAGAGCAGGTGGATCCAATAAGTCAACCTGCTCAGTCAGAGCAGGTGAAGCCAGTGAAGAAGCTCAATCAGAGCAGATAAACACCGCTGAAGGAGCTGAATCAGAGCAGATAAACACCAGTGAAGGAGCTGAATCAGAGCAGGTAAACACCAGTGAAGGAGCTCAATCAGAGCAGATAAACACCAGTGAAGGAGCTGAATCAGAGCAGGTAAACACCAGTGAAGGAGCTCAATCAGAGCAGGTGGATCCAATAAAGACTCTCAATCAGAGCAGGTGGAGCCAGTGAAGAAGCTGAATCAGAGCAGATGAACACCAGTGAAGAAGCTGAATCAGAGCAGGTAAACACCAGTGAAGGAGCTCAATCAGAGCAGGTAAACACCAGTGAACTTGCAGGGCAGGTTGGGTGATACAGTATTTGTATCTATTTATATCTAGTGACATCACTGCGAGATGTGCCGCTGCTCCAGTCGGCATGAACTCTCCCCTACAGGCACTGTGGAGCTCGCAGAGTGCTATTTCCTGTCAAACGAGACAGGTGTGTCAGAGAAGCAAGACAGTGTCGCTTCATTCTCTTCTTGCTGTGATGGCGTGGCAGGTGTGCAGTTGAGCCACTAGCAGTGTTTCAGTCAGCTGCCAGACTGTTAGAACTTCTGCAGAGCGAGGAAGGTGGCCCATTTAACAGGGCTGGACACACATGCTTCAGGCAGCTCTCACTGCACATTACTCAGAGGCAGCTTAAAATATTAACTTCGCAAGAACGAATGGTGAATTCTTCATTAAGGGCAGTTGTTTCCACATAAATCATATTTTTACCCAGGAGGGACTCCATAAATCAATATAGATTACCGTGTCCAATAAAGAAATAAGAGTTCAGCAGGGTTTGTCTAACTGTAAGAGAATATTTGGAATAACCCAGAGTGTCAAAATTCCACAATTCATTTGATCGTGGCAGTGCTGTTTGGAGCACTAGAGTGAAACATGGGAGACCGTTCTGACAAGCAGGCATTTAGACATTTGTCAAGCAGTAGGCACTACGGGGCAAATCCAGTGTGAAGTGTAGGTAAAAGGCCAAGTTGGGGATTTACTCTCAGCCAAACTGCAAAAATATAATTCCTAGCAAAGCCACCTTGTGACCCTGCACAGTGAGTTGGCTCTGACAGCCAGATGTGCTGGCCAAGAAGAAGCTGCACAGAGCTGCCGGAGTTACAGAACTTGATCTCTTGCTATCCTATTGGGGAAACGACTTCATAGTCCCTTGTCATTATTTTTTTGTTTTTCCTTGTTCCCCCTGATGCTAGAGGCCCACAGTATTCTCCCTGTGGCTTCATCCCCCCCATGATTAGTCACCCCACAGTGATCAGTGTACTCGATTAAGTCAAAAAAGGGCAGGTTTATTCCCTGCTCAATTACGGCTTTTCAATTAAAGGTATTGGACTATAAAAGCACACACAATATGCTGTCCGACCAAAATTTCAGAAAATGGCACGATCAGAGGGGCAGTCCTTGCCCAAGCACTACAACTGGATCAGTACCTGGTTTCTCTTCTGATTCCTGATCACTGTAAATTAATAGCAGACCAGGCCTGTGCTGTGCTATGGGGAAGGGGGCTGATGTAAGTGACTGGGCAAGAGGCATTCCTGTTCTTGCATGTGTCTCTGTTGCAACAGGCAACAGCAGACCTGGCTAAAGTATTACTTCAGACAATCTCAATGGCTTATAGGAGATGGCTGGTGTACAAAAAAAAAACACCAACAGGAAGAGCAAGAATGTCATGCAACAACTGTTGTATCTCTAATGACATATCCAATACATCTCCAATGACATCTGTAAACATCTGGCAGAATCAATTTCATGACAGGCTGCAGCTGTAATCACCACTGGAGGTGGACCACCATCAAGGGCATTCTCTGTGGTTTGTGGTGTACTGTATATGAATGACAAAAACTCAATTGAATTTCCACTCAAACGCGTAATGATTTTTGAAACCTAATTAATTTCAAAGGCTCGTTATTTGAAATCTCATTAAAAAACTGAGTAGGACATGGTTGCAAGAAAGAATAAAAAGGGATATTTTTTTCTTTTTCGTTCAGCCTTGAGAAAGATTCTGTGCTGAAGATTCATAGCACAGTGACCTTAGCCCCTGCCACTTGGCTACAATTATCACCTGGAGCTAAGCCAGCTACTGTCCCATCTGATTAAATTTAATGAATCTATAAATATATGTATTTATTTTGTCTAACAAAGAAAAAAAGATGAGGAAAGGGGTGTGCTGTGCTCACTGAATGGGGGCTGCAGTGCTAAGCTGTTGTTTTCCAGAGCTTGAGATAATCCATACCAATTTAAGATCATCTACACTTCATTTAGCGTGCACTCTCCAGAGTTCTGTACATTCCACTCACATGCCTCTGCTCTTTAAAATTAATTCGATCAGGATGTGTAAATCTGCTTTTTCTGCTCTGGCCAAATAAGGAAAGCCTTGACTTCATGAACTGAAGTCAAATATCTTGCTAAAGGCTTCTGACATACAGTACATATAGTATGTACAGTACTGTACATGTTGAAGAGAGGTGGAGAGGCAGAAACTTGAGTTCCCTGTACTTAATGCACGTAGAAACATCATTAGACATAAAAGCCTGAACACAGAACTAGAACAGGAGATCTGCCTTCAGCAAGGAAAAGAGAAACCTCTATTTTCAGTTTAATGCAGTAATTGATTATGTCTCATGCAAGATCAGCAGCACAAAATTCCCTAGTATCTCGCTGTCAGGCTGCTTAGCTTTAATGGGACGTAGCACCAATGTTTTGACATGCTTTTCGTGGTGTGTGAGTCTTGCCCAGACCGCATTTGACATCTTCAATTTGAAGCCTTTTCACAGAACAGAAAATCAGTTAAATTAGTGCACCTGCAACAAACAGCGATGAACTGCACTCTTTTTAAGAAGAAGAACATCCTGTAACTGTGCTTCGGTACTGGAGCTGGTCAGGCAGAATGGAGAACTGCACATCAGAACCTGTGTTGGCATCTCTTTCCACCCTGAACTCCCACTTCCTTTTAAGACCCAGAGGCATGGATTAGTAGGTGCAGTGCTTTTTCCTCTTGGCAGAGATCTGTCAGAAGCCTCACTGCTTCCAGTCTGCTGCAGCTGGGACTCCTGCCTCTGCCTGGTTCAGCGGCGATAAATAGACGCCACTAGATCAGAGGACTTTCTTTCCATTGTTCGATAAATTATTCCTCTCATTTGCACAGCCACACATTGCTCTAAGCAAAAAAAAAATAAACAAAGATATGAAGAGCATAGCACCCAGAGCAGCAGGAGTTTAACCTAAATCAGTTCTTTCTCTTCAAGGGGAAAGAAAACAGAAAGCACAGTCAAGGACACAGAAGAAGAGCAGCAAGGCTCGATGTTTTGAATTCATCTGGTCATCCTAGGGGTCATCTTTTGTCACTTTGTGTCTCTTGAAAATTATTTCAGCGATTCTTTTCTTTAAAGATGATTCAGTACTCTTATAATCCGCCATGCTCATTGAATTATTAATTCATTCATGCTTGTGATTAGTTTGTAACCAAACTAATTTGTTTCTTTTTGGTGTCACTAGTACAATATATGTGTGCACAGTGGATCTTCATTTGTAATATTTGTTCCACATGGCCTCTCTCTTTGTCTTCTTGTTACTTTTACATACACACACCAATGCGTTTCACATATAATGCTTTATGACCTAATTAAATTGTTACTCAGCTTGAATTCGGTATGAAAAGCATAAGGATTTGGACAAACTCCCTGTGATCCTCTACCAGATTATCTGACACATCCTGTACAATATCTCATCAAGGATCGATGAAGCTTTGCAAGATTGCTTCAACAGTCTTCATGTATTATTAATAAAAACAGCTTCTAAAATTAAGAAAAATGCCCGTCAGGGCTAAATTAAAGAGGAATATGAAATACCTTTTGTTCCCTTAATGCGCCTTAGCTCACAATCCTGCAGAACGCTGTGTGTTATGAATGCTAAACTGGCCTATAAACAAACTCTGTGAAATAACAGGCAGGAGAAAAGGTCAGTGAATGTGACATGACTGTCACTCATCCTTGATTTCCCTGCTTTTATCTCCAAACTGAAAA
Source organism: Atractosteus spatula (assembly GCF_055471065.1). Classification (NCBI taxonomy): domain Eukaryota; kingdom Metazoa; phylum Chordata; class Actinopteri; order Semionotiformes; family Lepisosteidae; genus Atractosteus; species Atractosteus spatula. Next base: position 15,091,887 of record NC_142721.1, on the reverse strand, counting down.
GGGGCAATATGTGTTGCAAAATACAGTATGCCTGTACTGTTAGTTTTGAGAAAATAAGAAAGGTAGTCTTTCCAGGAAAGAAAAGCAAATTGTCATCTCAAAGGCTTAAAAGTTTGGATGTTTACCCCAGGATAGCTCCTTGTAGTTGTGGTGAAAAAGCCCCAAGTTGTTACTTGACTTCACTTATGCCACCACTTGGACCATAGCTTTCCTGCACACTTCAGTCAAGATTGTGAAGTACCTCCTGCTTGCTGCAGTGAGAGGGAACCTAGCCCACACGTGAGCTGTGTTGCCACATGTCACGGATACACAAATGGAGCAACAACTTACTTGTTTGTACAACCGATTCCTCTCAACGAGCAGCCAGGAGTAGCTGAGGGCAAGACGAGATCTGTCCTGCTGTTTACGAGGTCTAGCTTAGCCAGGCTGAAAGTGGTTGTGTTTTGTTTCATGCAGCTTTTGCAAAACAGGAAAATTGCAACTTTCTGCCTGGCAATTAACCAGAAAACCTTGAAATAGAATAGCAGGTGTCACGCCTTCATCCCACCACATTCTCACACAGAAGTGCACTTGCGCAAATCACACTCCAGCCCCGAGCTCTTCTGCCAAACGACACCGCTCCTGCCAATCAGCCAACCACGACACTCCATCAATCACCGCACCTTCTTCCTCGCACAATACTTAAACCCTCCAGAAGCCCCTGCTCATTGCTTGGTATTGGTTGTTCTTTTGAGCTCCTACAGTATGTTGCCTTTGACTCCGTTTCCTACTTGCTCTTTGTTACAAACCTCGGAACTTACCTTACGGAACTACGTCTGCTGTCTTGTCCCTTCTGATTTGAAAGCCTACTCATTGACCTACACCTTTTGGATCATGGAACTGCCTTTTGACTTCGACTTCAGCCTTGCCCTATTCTGGATTGGAAACCTACTCGCCTACCTTTTTTCTACTAACCTCGGAACTTGACTTGGACTTTGCCTCTCGTCTATCCCTCCTAAGGTACCGCATAGGTTCATCTTCCTGATTCCTCAGCGGGTCATTCCTGACGGCAGGTTCTCCGGAGGTCAATATAATGTGTAGTTTACTGGCAAGAAACGACAGCTCAGGAGCTCATAATATGACTGTAAAGCTTGAAGGACAATGGTCCCTAATGTGATTGTTTAATTTGGTAAAATGTTACATTGAAGAGGCATTATTGAGCTGGCGATATTAGGGTATATCTCCCTCTCTCCTTTTCTGTTAAACCAAAAAAGAAGACAAAGCTAACAGAATGAATCTCCAAGCTGTAGCTAAGTGCCTTTCTGTTGAGAGTCATTATGAGACTCATTCACTGTGATTCCTATTTCAAGCGCTGCATTTACTGCTAACTGACTCGCATCTTCTCCCAGAAATATATATATTTTTTGTCAAAGGTATACAGTATATCTTTTAACAAACGGAGACATGGTCACAATCCTGCTCATCCATTATTGAAAATGGAAGCAGGTTTTGCAGAAGTCATTTGGATTTGAACCTCACGGACTTCTGAAACTTGCTGACAGGATTCATTTTCTAAAAACAACATTTAAGTTGACGGTCTTCGATTTAAGGTTGCTGCAATGGACTGGCCTGCTGTCCACTGCTTCTCATGCCTTTTGGCTGTTCCTTTCCAGGATGGTGTCGCGATCGTAATCCCTCCTCTTAAGGGCGCTCTGGCTCTTTCACATTTTAGTTGATTATGTGCACCTGCCCCCAATCCTGCCCCTCCTTATTTAAGCTGGGCGCTCTCGCTACTCCTGGCTCTGCATTGGAAGACAGAGGTCGCCTACCACCAAGTCACCCTACGCCTACAGCGTGAGGGCATAGGCCTCCTATTGGTGTCCTGACCCTGCTGAGTCCGGGGCTCAGAGCGCCTGGCCTTGTCATCCTGTTTTTATTCCCTGTCCCTGTACCGGATCCCATTCCGGTTTTTAACTTTGTCTTGTTTGCGTCATGGATGGATCTAATGGATTTGGGCCCTGGACTTCACCCTGTATTTCCCCTTGGACTTGTTTGCCATGGCCACGCCCCCCGAGCACCAGTTCACTGTCGTCAAGCCCCCCCTGTTCGCCAACCTGCCCTGATCCTTGTCATCTCCTCCCCATTGTCCTCTTCCACTTACTTCCGGATTATACCGTTTGCATAGGGTCCAGAACTACACATCATAACAGATGGATTCTGACTTAGACCCTGAATTAGATAAAGGAGTTAGAAAAGGCACAGATGGATGATTAAGGTTAAACAGTAACATAGTACCTAACAATATACTGTCCATACTTGTATCTTAAACACAGTTACCAGTCAGCATCTGACTATTGTGAGGATAAAACAAGACCTTGATTTACTGTAGTTCAATTGTTTTGTTTTTACAGTGGAAAGTCAGATAATTCTGTATTTCCCAAGGCTGCCCTTATAATTGGATTTTTTTAATTATAAGTTTAGCACATTTTAAATTAGTTAATTAAGGTAAAATAGCTCCTGGTTTCCTTGGAAGCAAAGGCACCAGAGCAGCAGAACGACACCGTCACAGATATGGGGGTAAGTTAAATGAGATCATTTCTTTTAAATTCCGAATGGCTTAATAATAATTCTTTTAATTGAATAATGAAAAATAAGTATTGAAAGCATCAAAGCACTTTAACCTGGGTGACACACAACTGCCACTGCACCAGTTGCCCCACTACAGAGCAGATCAGATGGAGAAGAAGGGAGAAATTACATTGCCAATTGAATATGGGGAAATTTTAGGGAGGTTAAATTATACAAGCCCAGAGCAGACCTTATCCAGGACACTGGGACTGACTCCCTACTGTCAGAAAAAGTGCTCTACTCTTTCAACACTTTGTTTCTTTGTTCAGAAACACAATTCTATGGTGATTTTCTACTGACCATTTAGCAATTTTATTTAAAACTGTTTATCTTGATAAATCTGTATTTTGTAGTAACAGCCTTTCAGCTTTACCAGATCTGCTCCTTATGTAAATTTCTCTTGAGCTGCTGCAATCACGTTTTTGAAGGTTTTCTGATCATGTTGAATAAAAATTTAATGTTCGATTTTAGTAGTAACAGGTTAATCTTAGAAGGATTTGCTATAGCCAGCAGCTATATCACCCTGCAGCTCCCAGCTGGCAGCCCCACTGGAGCTCAGCAGTGTGAGCCTGGTCAGTACCTGGATGGGAGACTCCTGGGAAAGCTGAGGCTGCTGCTGGAAGAGGTGTTAGTGGGGCCAGCAGCGGGCGCTCACCCTGTGGTCTATGTGGGTTCTAATGCCCCAGTATAGTGATGGGGACAAAATACTGTAAAAAGGCACCATCCTTCAGATGAGATGTAAAAGTGAGGTCCTGACTCTCTGTGGTCATTAAAAATGTTTCTCAAAAAGAGTAGGGGAGTTACCCCTGAGTCCTTGCCAAATTCCTCCCTGGCTTTTACCAGTCATGGCCTCCTAATAATCCCCATCTCTGAACCGGCTTTGTCACACATCATCCAGGTGGGGCTGCACACTGGTGGGGGTGGAGGGGATCCCCATTGCCTGTAAAGTGCTTTGAGTGGAGTGTCCAGAAAAGCGCACTTACTGGTCCACCAGCACCACTTAAGGAAGCAAAATGGTTGTCCTTAAAGGTCTACCACCCCAGTACTCACCAGTCTAGCCATGCTTAGCCTTTGAGATCTGATGAGACCAAATAACAAGATAGTAAAATGAAATCGTAACTAAGACCTAACACAGAGAAACGACATCTCTTGTTGACATAATTTTAAGCCTGAAGGTGCCCAGCAGGTCACAGGAGCTGTTGTTTTGTAAAAACGGCGAGGCTCCAGGCTGATTTACACTCACCTTATCCCAAGCAATTCACCTCTTGGTACAGTAAATCCCACATTGGCCCAACAAGTTTTAAGTTGCCTATGAACTGAAATAGTTGAACTGCTAATGACAGTGATCATTAACCAAACTAAATTCTTATTGCTCACCAGGTAGCAGCTATGTAAAAACATGACGTACCTATTGCTTATAGAAACAAGGTTGTCTTCTATACAGTATGCAACATTTTCATTATTTGATAGCACTTCATTTTAGTATTGAGAATGGCACACCATATCTGCTTAACAGACAAAACTGCCCATACCCAGTTCTAAGCTTACTAAGTATCCACTGTACAGTAAATATGAGAACAATCTGAGTTAAAAAGCAGACAAATAGCAGTTCCCAGAAGGTTTATAGAACTGTGTTACTGTTAACCTAAGAATTTATTAAATAAACTGCCACCCATTATTTATGAGTTTTGTTGCATTTGCCCAAATTATGAATTGTCCGTCGCCTACTGTAACTTAATACATGATCTGCATATACTGTACTCCCTCTCCAGAATTCAGCACCACTGAGCAGTATGAATTTGTGCCCTAAACATTAGCAAACCCACACATGGTTTATAAAGCGCACTTTCTCATTTCCTTTTGAATGTAGCTAGCAAATCTCCTTGTACTGAAAAGGGGAATAGTTAAATTAGTATTTAAATAGTTAAATTCATCAAAAGGGTCTAGTCAAGTTCAGGCCATTTTACTAGATAACTTCAATTTAATGCCATTAGATGGCATTTGGGTGTTTAATAAGCTGTACTTAAGATATCCTATCTGAAAAAGAACACCATTACATAAATAACCTCAGATTGATAACTTGGCTAATCATTTAGTTGATGGAGCGCAAAATAAAAAGCTCTCTTTATGCATACTTTTCATCTGGGTTTGCTCACCATTACTTCTGACACTGACACCCACACTGTGCATGAGTAAAACAGCACTAAATTGCCTTGATTGTATTGTGACTCGCCGACTTCAAAACTGTATCAGCTCGGTTTGTAACATGCACTTGAAATGAGTCCAATATGTCCGGGTGAATTGATGCATGCTCGTTTCCCTATTATAGGCGAGAAAACAATAATTAGACCAGGTCCTTCCATAACAGAGTTATATGAACTGATTGTCTCTGCAACCAGTCCATTCAGAATCACAGCCTAATGAGCACAGGGGTCAGCACACCTGGTAAATAATGTACATGGCGAAAGAGGAGTTTCCTGCAAATATATATATATATCAATGCTCATAAACCCTAGTGAGACAATTATCAATAATGTACTTTTATTTTTCCAAGATAAGGATGGCGTGCCAGGAGAGGTCAGGAGCAGTAAATTAATTCTCAGCCATGAGCTACATCTACAGGCCTTTAATGAGCACCATTGCAATTTTTCTTTTAAACATGAAAAGGAACCACAATGTTGAAGACGAATATCAGTCTCCATCAATCGACGTAAAACGACAGAGGCCAATCACCACCTCCCTGGACATTTTGAACGCCAGCTTTTCAAAAATCCTGCCAGTATAGCAAAATCCACAGGTCATTTACACCTACTAAAGGACCCCTTTAGTGGTGCAGTGGTCAGAGGGCGGGCTGTGCCACTGGAGGGTTGTGGGTTCAAATCCTACGTGAGACACTGCTGTTGTCTCCTTAGGCAAGGTTCTCCTCGTCAACAGAATTGTTCCAGTAACATGCCCTGCTGTATAAATGTGTGACAATATGCATTGCACTGCCAGCCCACTAAATATTTAAATTAACCCAACACATCTATACAGCACACACTGGTGGAAAAATGAAAGTATGGAAATACACAGGCAGCTAAAAAAATATTCTTCCCCTTTCATCTCGTCTCATCTCTGTAAACTAGAGGAAAATTGGCTGCTGGTTAAATGTAGTCTTATTAACAATGGTATCACCAGGTTGTTACCCTAGAAAAGGAGTGCTTTCCCACCTCCTCAGGTCTCATTAGAGAGACTACTCTGAAGGAATTCCTGGTTTATGTATTTTGGGGGAAACATTGTGTTATGTGAAACCTCAGTGTGGTGTAAGAGGTCCTCATTACTGACAGAACTTGAGTGTGAATCCTTTCACTGGTGATCTGCCTTGCTTCTTTCTTTGTTTGAAAGTAAACCTTTTTCACATTTAGATGTCCAGTAGCTACAGGTACATCCTGATCTGTGGAATGACCCAGGACCCACAGCCAAGTCATCCACAGTATGACTGTAGAGCTGGATCTTAATAATAATATTAATAATTCATTACATGTACAGTATATAGTGCTTTTCTGGACACTCCACTCAGAGCTCTTTACAGGTCATGGCGATCCCCTCCACCCCCACCAGTGTGCAGCCCCCACTGGATGATGCTCCAGTACTTTCCCTACACACCAGCTCTCAAGGGAGGAGAGCAGAGTGATGAAGCCAGTTCATCATCAGATTTATCACTGTCTCACTCCAAACCAGGAGCTGTCAGTAGTCCAACACCTATAGTATATATCATGCAGACAAACCTGGAAGGTACAGTATGGAATGCACAAAACATTGACACATGACAGGTGGGCTGGCTTGAATCAGTTTCTCTTTTGGAGAAATAAGACTTATATCCTCAAAAGTACAAGGGATGTGCTAACAGAAGGAGCTGAGCCAGGAGGTATTTTTTAACAACAAAATGAGAAACTATATTGCAAGTTAGTCTATGACCTTCTCATAATCACAAGGTGAAATTTGCCCGTTGCTGTTAAGCTCCAATTACCTGGTCTAATTGTGACTGACCAGTTATACTGAGTAAGGAGATGGGAGATAATTATTTATTTCAGCCGATCACTGAGAGAGGACAGTGTAGATAATTGGTAGCTGCAGTCAGTGTTTTTTCAGGAGGAGATAGTCAACTTCAGAAAAAAACAGAAAAAAAATCCCGTACAATAAACTTGGATTTTTGCATAACCAGGTTTTTGCTTTACGAAACTTGCTTTTAAAAGGGACACAATGATTCCTTCAACTGTTTTTACAGATTCTGTTCTAACAGAATTTGGCATCACCTACAAACTGATGCCTGACTGCTACTTCATGGTTGACAGAAGTTGACACTTTTCACTAGGGAAACCAGTTATATAGATGAGTATATGTATTATGATCGATATTAATTGACAAATCACTTTCTACCAACAGCATTTCCAACAAGTGAATATCTAATACGTTATTGCCAGGGGAGCTACAGTTTTCATTAAGTCCTAAGACATGTCAGTTTCAGAGTACCATATGGTAATTTTGTTTGAAGGACTTGAAACCAAAAATGTCTGCATAGCTAAATGTCTACAGAATTTCTTGGGCATTCATTTAAAACTCAGTCCTCTAACAGTACATCTTTAGATGCCTCTTCAAATCAGGCCATTTGGATAATTTGGGTGTCTATCAGTTATCTTTCTGGAACTCTTTCTTAAAGATGACTGCACTTGTTGAAGTGTTGGATTTAGTGTCTAATTGGGCCTCTTAGCTAAATCCCTGTTTAATTGGAGGAAACTGTCTTCAACACAAAACAGCTTTACCTGATTAGACTAACCTGTTTTAATGCTCAGCTGTCTGTCAGCAGATGTCCTGGTATCTGAATGGTTCAGTTGGTTGCCTGTCAAAGTTGTCTGCATTCTCATTGGTACAGGATGACCAGTTATCTCTTGGTCTGATTGGTCCATATTTTCATTAGTCAGTCTTCCTCAACTGCAATTGTATTCACTTGCTTTAAAGACACAATTAAGGGATTTTTTGTTGTTGTTGTGGCTTAACAGAAATTTAAAATAAAAGGTTGGTGCCTAAGTAATTATTGCTGTAAAACAATTGGTGCAATTACCCTAATAGAAAAAACCTTTGTTGTTTTCTGGTTTGACTTTGGCAGACACAGTTTGGGGTGTGGTGAGTGCAAAGTATCAAAAAAGCAAGTTTTGCACCCAATTTAAAAAGTTACACACAAAACTAACAATGGTCCTTAATGTCTCCTTCTGTGTTGTCTAAAAAAGCTTTAAAAATAGTTTGGTTGGGCCTCTGCACCCTGCTAACTTTGTCACCCTTTGTCAGTCTGAATCAGTTTCCTAAACTTGTTAAGTTTTCAGACTTTGCAATGGGTCAACCAAGTGTCTTTATTTTTAAACGATCCAAAAACAATCTGCTTGTGTGTGCAAAGAAGACATCTTTTCTCCCCACCTTCTCGGAAAATCATTTTTTTTAAAGCTTTGAAGCTGTCAGGAAATACTTTCTCTCTCGGTGCAGCACTCAGCCTAACTGTTAAGAGAATGGAACACATACAGAGCACTATGGATTAGGCTTCCCACTTTGGTCTTCAATCAAGAATCTGCTGAGACTCTTCAAACTGCTCCTAAAAGTAAGTAAAGGAATTATTGATTTTATTTTAATCATCGCACAGTAGTACAGTACGTTTTAAGCAAAGAACCAAATGCATTGATTGTTTTTTTGGGGCTTAATGTACATTCTGTGATTTGTAAGATCCCTGGCACAGCACTCAGCTTCTGACTCCAGTGTCCACTCACTAATTTTTAAAGTCTGTAATGAGTAGGGTGGCAAATTAATTAATTGCTAGTAACATTAGTAAGCGTGGTGTAAATTCAATTTTCTATAAAGAATGTAACAAATGCATACTGTATCTGATATATGCGTGTGTGTCTGTGCATTAACTGACACGTCTGTTTTAAAGTTTATATTCTTTACTTGTAAACTAAGATTTATTGTTTCCATGGAGGAAGCGCGCATCTTAAAATTCTAACCTAGGCCAAGAGAAGTCAGCTGTGTAATTCATCTAAAATGAATATAAAGTAAACTCTATCGACCTACAAACTGAGTGTCCATAATTCATAAGCAAGTGTAGCATCCGATTTAACTACCTAATTTATCTTTGAAAACTAGGTCAGTGTCTTCAGCCAATTTTAACTGAGGCTAAGTGTATTTCACAATGGATAATAGGGTGCTGCAGCAGATGAATTTACCAGTGATTCAAATTTTTGGTGCTATTACTTTTATTTAAAAAAAAACAGAATACATTTGCTTTCTGAGGAGGGTTACCTCCAGTCTTGTTTCTCCTCAAGAAGCCAATTAAGGGTATATACATATATATCCAAACCAGCCAAGTGTATCTGCTCTGAGGTTCTAATGAGACAAGTGTGCATCTCTCTATGTTGAAATGCAGGTGGGTAAGTAATCGGACTGAGATATTAAAATTAATGAAAGGCTGTTAATGTTAATAATGGGTATTTCAGGGGTTCAGCAGAATGGAATTCTCCCTTATTTCTCATGCTCACTGAGGCCCTGTGCTGGTTTAAGGAACCATCTTTATAGCTCAGAGCTCACACAACTTCTTATGACATCACGATGACAGGATGATGTCATGTTCCTTACCGCTACTGTGTAACAGTGTCATGGACCAGAGAAAAGAGTAAAGATGCACTTTCTGTACGTACTGTACTTAGGATTAATAACAGTCCATGGAATGCTTTCTCTAAATGTCTGTTTTTAGACATTTAGAAAAGGTCTCAAATCCCTTCATCGTCTCCTCTACACAAGAGAATCTGTCTTTTTAACTCACCTGAGTAAAATGTTACTTTATACCCAGAAATTAACCTTGTCTCTCTCACTTTAACGCTCTCCAGAGCAGCAAAGCCTTTTTTTCTGATCCTATAAACAAAACTGTATACCATAAAAGCTCCGTTTTCTCCTAGTAAAATATGTCAATTCAGTTCATGAAAAGGTGCATACAAATCAAAACACTGGACACTGCTTGAAAGATGGAAGAGAAGTCTTAATAATAATAATAATAATAATAATAATAAACTTTATTTTATATAGCACCTTTAAAGGTGGCTTCTCAAAGCGCTTTACAGGATGACAACAACAATAAATAAAAAGAATACACAAGATAAAACACAATTACAATATGCAGAGGAGACCGTGAATGGTGGTACTAAGAAAAGCAGAGGGTTGAAGAGTGGAACCAGTTCAGTAAAGGCTTTTCTGAAGAAGAGGGTTTTGAGTCTGGATTTGAAGGAGTTTAGAGAAGGTGACTCTCTGATATCCTTGGGCAGAGAGTTCCAGAGCTCGGGGGCATAACAGGAGAAGCCCTGTCACCCCTAGAGTGTAGACGGGCTTGGGGGACAGTAAGGAGACCAGAATTAGAAGAGCGAAGGTTGCGAGGTGGGGAGCAGGGCGATAATAGTTCAGACAGGTACTGAGGTGCCAAGCCATGCAGAGCCTTATAGGTAAACATGAGGATTTTAAAGTTTAAAGTCTATTTTAAAGTTTAAGGTCTGAAGGATTTTAAAGTCTACACTTTAAAATTTTAAAGTCTGCAGTCTTGATTTAAGGAACCCAGATGTTGCATTTAAGGAAAAAAAAATTGAAAGGATAAGTTTGAGAACTTACAAATGTTAAGTTAAATGAGTCGGAAAGGATAACAAAAGCTCAGAGACAAAGGAGCAATTATTACAGAGGTGGTACTCGGAAAGGTTTGATTTAGAGAGCTGGGAATGTGATTTTACTGCCCTGTCCCAAGGCAATCTACCTGAAGTTAGCGAGGTGGAAAAGCCTAGCTTTTCAGCAGCCTGTCGTCTTTTCTGGGCAGAGCAAGAGATAAAAGGACCTGAACTCCTACAAATTTAATAAGGTCTAGAATGCCACATATAATCTCCGAGTTACAAACACTAATCCAGGAAGAAGTAGCTACACTTACACTTAAGGAAGGTCAAACATACCTGCAATGGACCATAGCCGATTTTAGAGGCAATAAATGAATAAATTTAAGAGCAGGCAGCATCCGGGAAGAAATAAGTACCTTATTAATATTTATTCCACTACTGGAGAATGCAACACAATAGCTCTCTCTAAGAGGGAACCACTCTGAATCCTTAAAGGCCCTCAGTGCTCGTATTCTGACGCGAAATTTGTCACATCTCCAGAGGTGCTACAGTGCATTGCGGGTTTTTTTAAGTCTTTCGTTATAGTCCTCAGTTTGACAAGTAGGATTCGGTATTGGCTGCTCCTGTTGTTCATGTGCATTGTGTTTTGATTCATGTGGTAGAATTTGTGTTGGGGGTACATAGACTCTTCTATAAATGGGGTACTGAAAATGCGTGTGATTTGGTTTTCCTTATTCTGGATTGAGCTACAGCAGGCTGAAGAAAGTCCTCTTTTTGATCAGCAGAGTGATAGGGCAGCACTTCATTTATGGTGGATGGGTTTTATCTGACAGAGTAAATGTCAGGCGTGCACTTCTGTAGAAAGAGGAATAAATCTGCATTGTTATTTTGCATTTACGTGTATTTAAAAAAAAAACAGAACAAATGTTAGGAGTCCACCTTTGTCCTAACAGATAGAAAATGTTCCCTTCCGCTCTGCTGACTTCACATGACATTATCTTCTCTTGAAGTCATTAACTGGACTGGATCAAAACAGCAAGGGGGTCTGTGGACATTAATAACAATGGTATTTGTCATCCCTCTGACATTTGGTGAGTTAATATGAAATTGCAGGGTTTTTGTACCCGAGTCATTCCTGAGCTTAGTTCACACAACATGCTAAGTAGAGCCCAAAATTAACTTTCACTCTTTTTAACTAAGTGGATTTAGCTTTTAAGCATTCAAATATTTTTTTCTCCGTTTCTAGCGAGTTGAGCACGTGGCCAAAATTACCTAAAGTTGTATCAGACATTGCAGGAATCAACATTAATTATTGGTGATTATTAATTGTTCATATTACTACATACTGATCATTTCCAAATGAAAAATCATTTCTATCCTTGTAATAGCTGGCAAAAAACCTTTTAGCTCTGTAGTTGTTAAGAGCTCAAGACTGTCCTCACAGAAATCCCCTTTCATGTTTACTTAGTGTTGAATGCGTTGAGTACTGTTCGTCTCCTTGCGTTAATGACATTTTGGAGAAAATGTCTCTCTGAATTTACCCTATTGTGTCTCTAATACAATTTATACCATCATAGAGCCGGAATCCCAAATAAATCAGGACTGAACTGGAAGAAATTCAACTCAGTAATGGATAAAGTAATGACCCACTTATCTGACTGCATCTATGAATGCCCAGCTATTTAAGGTCTCGGAAGGTTAAGCTAGCTTCCTCTTATTCACAAGTTTGACTCTGAAATCTCAGATTTATCCAGCCTTTGCACTATTTCTGTTTTCACAACAGTTGTTTTTCAGTCTTGTCTCTGTGACACGATTATCTCCATTGTGATTGTCACGAACAGTTCTTTCCGGGCCCTATGCAGACGGAACGATCCGGATTATTGAGGAAACACTGGGGAAGACGGTCATGCAGGAGAGGGTATGGAGACGGGGGGCGTGTCCTAGGGGTGCAGGTGTCCAGGGGGAGTGATTCCAGGGCGAACAATCCATGTAGAAGTCCAAACGGGTCATCCAAGACAGAAGAGTAAGTCCAATGCCAGAAGATCCATCCGAGGGAATTAAAACCATGAACCAGGTCGGGACTGACGGGGGGGGGGGATCAGGAACGGAAGGTTAAAACCATGACGGAGCCAGACGCAGCAGGAGCCGGGCTCTCAGGAAACGGGATTCAATGAGGAGCCTCGAGTGACGTCTGCGTCTGGCTTTTAAGGAGGAACTGAACTAGGGAACAGGTGTGGGTAATGGGAGAGAACGAGGAAGGGCTGGAGCGCCCTTAAGAGGAGGAGTAGCGATTGTGACAGTGATCAAACCTTTTCTGATTGTCTTTTTGCCCACGGCGCTGCAATTATGACAGCTTCTTGCTGTAGGCTTGTTTTTGCTCCTAGTTAAATTATCATGCCAGAACATGATGGGAAGGATGAGGGAGAGTTCAGTGCCTACTGCTCAGGAAGTGGCCATTGCCAATGCGATTAAAGGCCTTTTGCAAAAGGCTGGCTCCTCTTGTGTCGATTTTATCCAGCACAGTGCTGCTTCTCCTAGGGCCTGTGGAGGACAAGCTGTTCAATAAAATAACACCCCTTTGTAGATGTAGTTAGAGGGATACAACCAAATGACCCATTTCTGGACAATCTTGTGGTACTGTACAATGCAATGTGTAGGAGGGGATGGGCAGCTCCAGTTCGCAGTCCTTTGGTTTTCATTTCATACCCTTAAATACTATTAGAATCTTAATTACATTCTTCACTTAATTATTTAAGTCAAATCACCTGGTTTTTTTTTTTACTTTCAGAAAACACTTCTGAAACAGATTGGCAGAATGCCTGCACTATAGTACCAAGAGAACTTGCCTATTAATCTGCTACTCCATGCACAATATATATTGTTTTTTGTGAATATTTGCTCAATGGGCATGTGAAAACCTTAAATTCCAAATAATACGCTGATGTGTTTCTAAGCACCGGTCATGGAGAACAATGTGATCTTCCGTATTTGGTCATTAAGCTCGGAATGACTTAATTAAATCAATAATTGACTTAATTGCTCTTAATTCCAACTGCTTCCACGTCTTTAGTCTTAAGCACAGTTTCTTTATAAGGAAGAGTTCCCCAAGACCCTGAATGAGGACTGCAGTTCAACACTTGGTTTCTCATTTCATTTGCATTTATGCAGTGAAAAAATTCCTGTAAGGAATCAGAAATATTCTTGCATCTTCAGAAAACGGGTCCATTTAAAACTTTAAAATATCAGAGCATTATTTCGTGGGGTCCAGGGAAATGGAGGAGATGCAGAATCAGTGCTTTGTATTATTATTATAATTTCCTATTATTCTGCTCGGTCCCAAGACAGTATATCATTAGATTCCTATTTGCAAATAACATTTGCATGCCAAGGTTCCCAGAGAATTGCTGACATTTCTCTGTGACATTTATGATTCATAAAAATGACATATAATGGTAAGCTTTGCAATCTGACAGTGTCTTCCACCACCAAGCTCCAAATGTCCATAATATATGGTTTGCAGAATTGACACCCCTTATAATTTAACCCCATCCCCATTATCGACAGACTGGCCTGGACAGATAAGGAGCCTATGGTGCCAGCATTCCAAGGCGTATGAATCGGGAGGTTTCACCTGTTCCACATGTGCTGTGACCACTAGGCCGGAACAATTAAAGGGATGGAGTGGTTGAGCTGTCTCCAATATTTACTCCCAGGGAGGTACCACAAATTAAATCCGGGCATCCTTTGTCGGCAAAGAGATGCCTTTTTGTGCTTCCATTATAACGCGTGACAGTTATTGTAAACCAAAATTGAAATATGAGAATTGCTCTGGACCTGAGCTGTGAAATGGAAAGCTATCTGTGCTGCTGTTCGAAGCTGCTTTGAGTAACTAAGCAGACTTGCGCTGGGGGCAGCCAGGGCAGATGCACAGACATTGCACAGATGTTCACAGTCGATGATATCCCTCTGTTTGTACCTGCCTCTGTTACTAAGACGATAGTTGCACTCCTTTTCTGGATTAATTAATTGCTAGCTTTCTTGCACTCAGTCGAGTTGCATGATAGGAGGTCAAACCATTTTCCATGTGCTTGTATAGCAGAGGAATTGCAATATTTTAAAAAGCTTTCATATAATGGAGGGCAGGACCTAGAGCCCACACTATTTTTCTGCTATTTGCATTGAATTTATTCAAAAAAATATTCAGTGTAATTTGATCTTTCATGGGCGCATATGCTCTTGTAAGCACGAGCATAAACATTTTGCAGGACTGAAAAAATAAGGCCCTACCAGCAAGAAGCTCTTTTATTTTTTAGTGTGCCCTTATCACATTCCTTCAACTGTTCCAGCATCTACAGGTCACCACAGTTTTAATACAGCCATTCCGTTTCAACACACCACATCTGCATCTCACATCTCTGCACCGCACACTTACACATTTGCAGTCCCTGCCTTTTCCACCCACTTTCCTGCACTGGTACAGAGGAGCTCCTAAGCTTTCAGAATGCGAAGGTCTCTTCTTCAGAACCATTGTTTTCACAAGCAGCAGCTGAGACTCTCTGATCTTGGTCTGTTGATAAATGCCTCCCAATTGTATTGTAAGTTATCAGTAGATGTACAGTATCTGATACTTTTGCTCTTAAGTAGTGGCTCCTTTTTTCACAGTAAACTTGGTAGATTTGGACCTCTGGCTGTTTTCATGGAGAAAGACAATAGAATTACTAATTGAGCCCCACAACACCCCCCCCCCCCTCCCCCCATGAAACGTAGTCTCTGTGAATGAGAAATTAAGTTTGGAAGACATGGGGTCTACAGATTTAATGAGTAGCTGTCAAACAGGCACAGTTGATTATAGAGGAAAGAGGGCATACAAACACAATTGACCTATTGCAGCATGTTACAGAATGTTTCTAAGTGGGTAAACATTTCAAGGCAGGGTACTTAACCCTGGAATGGATTCATAATTGCAGGAAAGAAATGGATGTGTAGGCAATGGAAAATGTCAGCCCGTGTTAACAGTAGGGGGGTTTGAACTAAATGTCCATTGCTTGGTCCAAAGAAAAACATGCTGTGTATTTGAAAGAGTCTGGGCTCTCTCTTACTTGACTCGCTTAACTATTAAAAGTGTAACTCCCGTGATGTGCTATGAGTGGCAAGCAGACAAAGGTACAAGCTCTTGGTACAGTACAGGTACAGTTAATTCTCTCTCATGCTAGAGAGTGTCCACAGGAATATTTGTCTGGCTCCAGTTGTGATTTATTGACGCCACAATAGGCTAGCCAGACAGGACTGTCTTTCAGCTCAGAGATTCAGCACCATGGACAGCTCACTCTGTCTCCAGTCGTCCTGACCTGTTTTCTGCACTGAGATATCATGATCCCACCTGCACGGATCCAGTTTTAATTGTCATCGGACCTGTCAACTCTGAAAGAATATTCAGGGTTTATTGTAACTACATGCGGATGTTGCAAAGTATTGGGTGCAATTTAAAAATGAACCATGGTGAAGCATTATCCACCTGAAAGGAGAGAGAAATGAAAAAGTTTTTTTCTTCTCGCAGTTTTGCAGAAAAGCTCTATATAGTTTTCTTTCTCCGCAGAGCACAGAGTAGATGACTGTAATAGATTGGAGAGGCCCTGTGGTTTCAGAAGAGGTTTCTTTATTGTATAATTGTCTGAACCGTTCTTTGATTCCAGTGGAATGTGGGTCTGGCAATTTCTCCCCACGGTGCTGAAAATCGGTTCCCCCCTGCAGAGCTGTCTGTCGAACTCCTGCATTTGGCTGTTTTTTTCCCTCTTCTTCGCCTCTTCGGAGGCTTGCGAACAGACCCTAGTCGTGATTTATCAACAAGTGCAGCTGCAGTGCGGCATCTGTGCCTGTAATTTGCTGAAAGGGCTGGTCAATGAAGAACTCTGCCGAAGTCAAGCCGTGTTAAATCAATGAAGAACAACAGGAATCTGGTCACCTGTGATTTTTATGGATTCAAGTTAAAACAGTGACTGATTCTAAAAAAAAACAACAAAAAATTGAATAGCTTATAAAGGAATGTAAGGTCAGAAACTCACAGAAAGAAGTAAAACAAAAATACTTATATAGATTTTTTTTTTTAACTCAGTACCCACTATCAGCTTTGCTTGGTTATAGCTTTCTATTAGCCTACCTCATGCTGAGGTTAATAGACCCTTCAGGACTTTTACTGTCCAGCATGACAGCTTAATAAATGACTAATTTTAAAGTGCAGACATGAGCAAGGCCTGCTGGGAGCAAGAGGTGCCAGATTGAAAGCCCAGACTCTGTTTCTCACTTGCGATTCCTTGACTTCCTGCAAAACGGACGTTAAGGCTTTTTATAATTGTACATTCCAGCCACGGCGGGCGACGTCGCTGTGACCTTTGGTACAGTACGGGCCGACCCCGAAAGGATGCACCCCAGAAGACATCGTCTTCTTGCTTGGTGGACATTTATCAAGTCTCTTACTTGCTAGACATTTATTTAACGAGCTGCTGGCTTTTTCGAGCCCGTTCATCACCTCCCTTTTGAATTGGGGTGGGGGGAAAAAAGCCTACGCTTAAAAAGAAGAAAAGGCCTGTGTCGTCGTCTGACGATGCTATGACAGAAAAGTTATGGGCACTTTTTTTTTTGTCAAGTTACTGACCAGTTCATATTCTATTATATGATACTGAAATATCAGCCCGATCCCTTTGTGAGCCATTGTCACGTTGATGGGAAAGGGGGATGTGACCACAGTGGCCTCTGCTGGTCACAGTCCTGGTCTCTTTATTTGGAAACTGAGGAAAGAAAAAATTTGCAGGGCAGACTGTCTGGGTTGTAAAGCTTCTTACTAATTATTAGTGAAGCAAAATTTCAGATTTATTTGATTTGTCTCCAGGCACCATTTAACTATTACTGATAAGCTTCTATTTATAAGCCACGGAACTAGCCCTGTTTACAGAATATTATTAGAAAACACTTCATCAGTTTAAGAATGGATGGTAGGCCCACACTCCACACAGGCATGTTGTTATATTGTACTCGCTGACTTCAAAGTGAAGCCCCATGTTGGAAGTCTGCAGTCTGAGCCAGCCGGCAGTGCAGTTCTAATTAAAGCTTTTGGGTCAAAATTAATTAATTTACCCACGAGTATTGACCTGGAGGCCTGGTGTTAAAATGAGACTCCAGAGGTTTTTCTGCAGTTTTTCCTCTGTTGTTCATACCACAGTGTATAATTTGAGCTTGCCAACAGTGTGAAATAAACGTATCTCCACCCGCATAAACTAATCTTAGCTCAAATTAACACTTCAGTATGATGCTAGTGGGATCCAGTTGCCCAATTACACACAGTTGTATCTTCCCTTGGGGAGACTGTTTTCATCCAAGCAGCACCATGGACACAGCACTCAGCCTCCAATGTTAATTGCTCTTGCACAGCTCAGGCAATTAGAGGAATTTATGCCCACAGCTGAGAAACATTGAAATAGGAATTTATTTTCTGTTTTGCTGAAAATTCGAAGCCTTATTTCCAGTTTTAAAAAACCAACAAGACAATTTGATTCTGTCGTTTACTTCTCAGTGGGTGAAATGTTGCTTCCACATTCATTGCAGGGGAAGACTCACCTTGTTAATCATTCTATTGATCAAGGCATCTACTTTATTAACATTACAGGCTTATATAGACCGGCAAAGGTCGCTAAATATCAGATATGGCTGCAATGATATCGCAACTCAAGTAAACGCTGTTAAGCACCAGAGCTGACGGGACAGGAGTTTGAAGAAGTGCAAATCTTGCAAGAGCATTAAAGTAACAGTGCAGAATCAAGTTGAAAAAGTTTCCCAATATGTAAGGTTTTCTGGCAAACTAGTTTCGTCACACACACGGGCACCGTCTTCCGGAATGAGAATCGTGAGAGCAGTGAGATTGCTTGTGGTTTTAACGCTCCAGATCCGTCAGCCGAACAGCTTTGCCGGACTGTGTTGAGCAAGTCACTTTCTGAGAACCTGACAGCCTTCCTCTAAGGCCAAGATCCTCTAACAAAGTATTGTTTTGTATCTCCCTCAGGTCTGTTCACGGTATTCTACAGCAAGCCCCTACCTTCCATATGATCTCCATCCTGCCTGTCAAAACGCATTGTAAAAGTGCGAAGCCCACAAGTCACCCAGAGCCCTGATATGATGGTACACCCTATTACATTATGTAACAAATTCCACTTGTTTAATTCCTCTGCTGCACCTAAACTTAAAAGCCTGACAAGTTTTGCCTGTTTGGCAATTGTTGATCCATTTGCAACCCTGACAGACCTTGGCATCTTGTTGAGTCTGATTGATTTCCCTGCTGCGCTGCAATAGCCTGAGTGTTACTTTTTATGTTTTCTTATTATTATTAACCCTGTTGCTGGAACCGGTGACAAATGAAAGGCTACACTCTACAATCTGAACCTCTAATGAAAGCACTCTGTGTTGCAGAGGTGGCTGTCTGTGGTACTTCACTTCACGTGTCTGAGATGGGGGGGGGGGGGAATGAAGCCGGACAGAAGTTAAAACTACACGAACATTCGAAGGCTCCAGGTGGCTTTTTTTCCCCCTCTCTCTCTCTTTCTTTTTGATTCATCACACTTATCTGGCAACGACCAGGTCTTTCCAGCTTGTCGCGGGTGGGAAATGGGACCACTGGTCCCTTTGTTTAAGTGTCAGTAGTGGTACTTCTTCAAAAATCTTGGAGATAAGAGCTAAATGTTTGGGACTGCTTCCCTGTTGGGAGGCAATGTTGTGGCCTTTTAAAAACCACTTTAAAGGGCTGGATAAGAAGCTCAAATACTCTTCTGCAGGCTGTAAGATATCATTCTTTAGAAGAACTGCTCTGCTAGGTTCCATGATGACAGTGCATGAGCTCTGCACGCATGGTTTCCACTTCGCTGTGAAGTTTTATTCTGACTGCGTTGCGAAGAGCACTCGGCTGTATTTGTTTTCTCTGTGCTATCGCTGTGCTTCTTGCTCTCTTGTGGATAGATTTCCAGGAAATGTATGATACATTTTCTTTATTATAATATGATCAATTTCCATGATATTTCTTGGCTGCCTCTGCCAAGGCCTGGATAGTGGGGGATTCACTAGGTTGGGGTTGAAGCAAAGCAGAACTGGGCGTGATCAGTATGGGGCCTGAAGACCACCACTTTGGAACTCCAGGCTGCTACTGTAAGCAGAGTCAGTGAACCATGTCCATGCACACAGCTAAAACGCCTAAATGTATTGTAGAAGCACAACAGAGGAACCATTTTTATTCTCCTATCTAAATTAAATCCAAATTGTTGTTTTTTGTTTTACAATACAGTTCTACCACTTGGAGAAGAGGTGCAAAAAAGTTGTGAAAAAGCTGAAAGTTGAGATTACATTCCTCAGAAATCTACAAAGTAATGGCTTACTAGCTAAAACCCCAAAACTACATTATGGAGTTTAATATTTTCACGCAGCAGCATCTTTCAGCGTGGAAATTTTTAAGAAAAGGTTTTTGCATCTTGCCCCGCTAGTTTTTGTCTTTTGCAAACCCCATGAAGTATTTCAGTCACTCGGGCATTTCTGATCAAACTGGTGTGACCGTGCGGTATTAAAAAGTTGTTGAGAAAGTGGTTTCAGGAAATGTTTTTTTTTTTCCCTTCTTTTTCACACTCCAGAGGGATATTCCTACGAGCCTCGCTCGGAAAATTTGAAGATAGGAGGGAAAGAGGCAGCTCTCGATCATATGATGTGTGAGTGACAAGCCAGCCATCATAATCCGAACTCATCTGCTGACAGGAACATGCAGAGTCTAACAACTGAGCAATTACAGACTCGCTTAGTACCTGCTTTGACTACTTAGTAGGTTATCAGCTTCTGCACTCCGACAGTTTTGTGTGCACTGCGATCCTCACAACCCCTAGAGCCAGAGAAACGTCAGCCTCTGACAACTTAAATAGCTTTGACTCCACGGTATCTCTCTTTCCAAAGCTCCACACAACCCTGTAACTCACATAGAGAGAAATTCATCCTTCATAAAATAACATTTCACAGTCCGCTGAAAGACCTGTGCCTTCACACATCGTCATCACAAAAAACAATGGAAATATATACTTTAAAAAAGATCATCTCTCTGCAGGCCTTTTTCTAAAGGCAGCATGCAATTAGTTTGGTAATTCTGTGATTTGTTTTATAACAGAATTCAGTTTATCAGTCAAGCAGCTGGTTTCTCCCACGATTTGAGTTTGTTCTGAGAAGTCAGCAGGTAACTTTCTGCTGTATAAAATTAGAACCAAATTAATGCATGGAAAAGGTCAGTTTTGTGAGTTGGGTTTATATCTTGGTTGCAAAGATATCATCATAATATAAAGCTCTTGGACAGAATGTCAAATCAATATCTTTGTTTAGACCTTAATAAGTTGCTAATTACAAAGCACCAGTAAAACTCTGGTTCTTGAAGACCAGAGATCCCTATCCCCAATTTATACAAAAGGAACACGCAATATACTGTATATATAGTACCAGTCATTAGGGAAATTATATCTTGTATATATATTTAAACCTGCCTTGTTTGTTTTCAAAGCAGGTACTGTCTGAGATAGAGATGGACTTCCTATAGGTAAAACAGTGGCTGAAACCACACAAAATGCTTTAATATTTTCAGACCTTCTTCAGCCTGTCATTATTAGTTGTATTGCATTATTACTGCTTCATTGTAAGTGAAACATTAAATGCTAAACTAATTGTCACAATAATTGCAACCATATTTAGGAAACTAAGAGCAGGTGTGGAGGAGATGATTTAATAACCTTGTAGACAGAATATTCCTTCTTTTGGGCATCTTTCTTTTTGTTTTTCCCTGCTAATTTCACTCTTCACTCTGGCTGTTTTTGTTTGCCGCGTTTAAATGTTATAAAGACGACCTGATCATTTGGCCAAAAGTGTTCTCCCGTCCGACCTGATCATCTGGCCGTGGTTTTTATTCACCTGACAGTGTCGCTCAGCTGAGCCTGGTGTGAGAGTCTACAGGCTTTAAAGGTCAGAAAGCACAAAACATTTCCTCACCCCCACACAAATTAACTTCCTGTCAAGGCGAATTGAATTCTTCAGACTTGCGTCTCCAGTAATTGTAAAGGAAATACTGTACCCCCCTCTCTTTTAAAGCACTTGGGCTTTCAATCCCATCGTCCTGCTGCTAGGTGATTCTGGGGTTTAACAGTCTTGAGATGAGATTTAGTTTCATTCCATGTTTTTGCTCCTTTCGAGTTTAATTTGGTAAGCAACCTCGTCATACAGCAGAATACTCTGAAATACAGCTATCTAACATGCCTGATTAAAAATCAAATCAAACACAGCAAGCCCTATCTGAACGAACTTAAGTCCTGCTTTTAATTTATTTTTAAGATGGGAAAGGTGACAAAAAAAAGCTATTAAACAAAGGTGTTGTTCAGACTTTCCTGGACAGGTCATAAACTGTGATAAGTGATGAATTCAGCAGTTTCAAGGATAAATAGGTGCAACTTTGACCTGTAATTTCACTTTCAGAAAGACTCTCAATTCTTTCTTTTTCAGGGGTCAAATTCCTAACATACTTTCATGATCCTTTTCCAAGCCAATCCAAAAGATCTGTGAGGTGTTTTAACACAGCATGAATAGAAGAGCTTGAGCACATCCAGTAACTTTGAATATCGGACATGCATTTTAACTGTATCGGCTTTTCTCTCAGTTAAGTGTCATGTCAGTTCCAGGATTATAAAATTGGAGTTCTGGATTTTTATTTTGACTCAAGACGACATTTATCCTTCCTCATTATTCTCCCACAAATACTGTTGAATTGAGCCCTGTTTAGTGAATGACAGTGAAAAAAGTTATAATAATAATTGCTTACGCTTATATAGCGCTTTTCTGGACACTCCACTCAAAGCGCTTTACAGGTTATGGGGATCCCCTCCACCACCACTAATGTGCAGCCCCACCTGGATATAGCCATAGTGCGCCAGAGTGCTCGCCACATATCGGCTATCAGTGGGGAGGAGAGCAGAGTAATGAAGCCAATTCATAGATGTCTTAGCACCAAGAGGAAACGGATACAATAACATTTTGCACATGAGAACTTGTGCTCTTTGTTAACTAAAGCTTTCATAAATTAACATTCCAGAACACTGGGGTTATGTACTGTAACACAACAAAGCACATTGCTTCTGCGTGAGAACATTGCCAAAGCCCAAACACAACTTTAACACAATGCTGCTGTAGCCTTCACTTGGAATGTTGCATCATTCAGTCTTGTGCTGCCAGACTCAGACTTGGATCACTTGGAATGTTCAGCTTGGAATATCGCGTCATTCAGACATCTGCATTCTTGAGTATGAAACACTCCTATGAAATATCTACTGATAATACATGCCATGTGACCTAAAATTTTTTTAATAGTATTGCGTTGCATCTGAGTCTCTCCTGTAACCAAGCTGCTTTCTTCCAGCAAGGTTCAGAAATGTAAAAACATCACTTCTGAATGTCTCACATGGCAAAACACTATTCTCCAGGAACATGTGGGGAATAATCTCACACCGTTAGGTGATGGTGAGGTTAAAGTGAAGGATGAGAACACATTCAGATATCAGGTTAATGAGCTGATCGAACCCCAGCATTAGCACTCTCTACAAAGGGACTCCTGAACACTCAAGAAAATCTTTTCGGTCACTTTCAGTCCTAAGCCACTAATATTTGTATGCAGACTCAGTTTGCGTCCAGTGCATAGAAGACAATTTTATCTTCCGGCTTACTGACGCACAGTGACTTTAGCAGTTGTGGTTTTCCTTGTGGTCAAGAGCTCATGCATAACAACTGTTTCAGTGTATTATAGACCTCTGGATTATAACACGCAGCATTCTGTAGCTTCATTACTGCATTACTGAGGTGAAAGCTGTACAGCACAAAAATGTTTTACAAAAAACAGATTCCAAAATACAGTTGTAGACATGATATTGACACCCTGTCTCCGAAACAAGGTGATCTCTTGATTTGTTTAGTAAATGTGCTGTGTATTGCTTGTTAAACCAGACTCGGTTGTCAGTAATACATTTTCTAGGGTTTTTTTTTTACCTCCAGTATTTCATCTTAATGAGTGTGGTTCAGATTTTTGAGTGATTTAACTGTTTCACACTGCAGGATGTCGACATTTATTCTTATGTCCATCGCTTTCGTCTTGCTGCAGGCTATACGTGATGGGATACATGCTGCACTTGAACCCTGATCTTACCCTGTTACTGGAAATTTGTAATTTATCCACAGCACTCGAGCTGTCCTTCAGCTTATGTCTTTCCAGGAGAATTAAGCTGCCCTTCATTAGTCCTGAAATATTCCATTTACCTCACAGGAGTGGCGGGGATACGTCCTTAGTCCAAGGGTGACATTTTTCCTCTGTGGTGTTTTCTGCATTAATAAAGGTATTTATTCATCGCTCCACTCTGAAAGGTATCAGATCCACCTCCTGATGAAATATGACACTCATACAGTGCTCTAGATGATGCTTAAGCAAATTTTTCAGATGCTATCATTGTCAGTGTTGTTATTCATATTGGCAGGTAAACAGATTGATTTTTTTTCTCTCCCTGTACTGCAGCTGGGTTTTCTGTCTCTGAGCCCTTAGAAATGCTCAGAAGTGTAATTTCTGGGTGGAATAAGGTTTTGGGCTTGTTTTATTTTTTCTGTGCTAGTAAAACAGAATGCGTCTAGAAATGGCTCCTGCTGCAGGCAATTAAAAAGAATTTATTGGCATAGAGGGGATAGGTCAGTAGAGCCTGCATGCCCGGGCTCTCCATTGAACTGCCCAAGCAATTTATTGGAGGGAACACCCCACAGACACAGAGAGAGCTCCCTCGCTTCCTATCTCATTGACAATTCCTTAATAACGGCAGGGATTTATTGCCAAGAAGGAATGGACTGAAAGACATTAGATTTGACAATAAATCGCCAGCGGGCACAGATATTCCACCTCTGCCACCTTGCCAAAACAACATTAATTAGACGTAATAGTCCCGAGTTAGCAATAGGTGCAAGGACAAAAGCTCATACCACAAAGGGGGCATGACAACAGTTATGTTCCCCGAGCAGCAGGAAACCACTCTGGACAGGCATTTCACCCCCTTTCTTTGGCTGAGCATTATCTAAATGACTGTATGATACACCCATTCATCTTAATATTGACTAATGCAAGCAAGTACCTAACGTTGAGGCTATTGAAGTTTGGAGACACAATGTTTTGTGCTGCAGCTTCAACTCTCTGCTCTGTTTCCATAAGGTTTATGCCAGTATATGCATCACATTTTTACAAAGTCCGTCAGCAACCCTGACGATGCCCTGAACGTAATTAACTTCTTGGGTCTCCTACTGGGATAACCCGAAATGCCCGGTCAGTTGTGTTGTTCATTTCTCACCTCTCAGGGATTCACCTGGGAGTCAGTTATGGGCTAAAACCAGACATCCATAAACTGTCTCTAGGTTTTATTGCAGCTTTTCATGGCTAAGGGAAACCTCTGTGGGTGGCTTAAGGCGCCTGACTATGGCTATTTTGGGATATCTCCAAAATCCATGCTGCTTGTCATTCACTGAGCCTCCCCAGGGCTGGGAAATGCTCCGATTGTATTAAAACGCACAGGCATCCGATCTCGGCTTGGAGCAGGCAAATCAGATCAGCCCCCAAAGGCTTCACAATGCAGGTTTCAAACCAGCAAGCTGCACGTTTCAGGATTCTGCACATGCAATAAATAAACTCATTAGATTGGCATTGTCTTGTGTTTCTGCTTGCTAATGATTTCCTGAGCGTATTCGGGATTATGACCTAACTATACAATTTAAATAGATCTGTAATACAGTGATGGGAAAAATCCTGGTCGCAGATGATGTAGGCTGGAATATGCTATTCCGCATGTTTTTCCCAAAGTATCAAACCCCTGTTGATCACAATTATTTAATCACAAATTTAATCAAAGACCATTTTAAGATTTTTGCTCCACAGCCTTATTTTCACAAGTGCCTTAATCCATAAAGGAGGTATTAGGTTACCACTCTTTTAATGCTAAGTGTTCTGTCAGTCAGCCACAGCTCGGTAAGTCTTCGATAAACCTGAAGTTTTCTGGTCCACACAGTTTCCTGTCTCGCTCCTGCATTTGTTTTCTGGATTTCTTCAAAGGTCTGAGCCTTCCTTGTTCACTCTTTTGTGTGTTTCGGGATTTTCCTTTTGGTAAATTCAAAAGATCACCATGTATCTCTGATGCTGTCATTTCAATTGATGGGCTTTTCTGGACCTTTGTCTTCCAATGTTCGATGTCATGCAATGAAAAGAATTTTCCTTCTGGGCCTGATGTCTGCTTTGCCATTAATGAAGCAGAGGGTCACCCGATAAGGATGTTTCCATTACTCCGGCTTTCATCTGCACCGTTTGTTGGTATTGATATTTTAGTGACAATACTAGATATGCATACAGTATTAAAATGATTGTGAAAATGCTGGAAAAAGTGGGTACACACTATAATGCAAATGACAGATTTATGTTATGTATGTATGTAAAAATGAAATGTTACCTAACACAGTATTTCATTGATATGTAGCAATTTGAGTTCAGGCTGCTCAGTACAAAGTGCCACCACACTTCAAGGCCTACCCAAGTATAGGCAGCAATGCTGCATAAGTTTGGGAGGAAGTTTCGATCCTTATCTCGCCTACTTTGGCTCTCCTTCATTTACTACAGTATATATATTTTCTTTTGCACTTTCCTTTGTACATTTCTCCTGCCACACCACCCACACCCTTGTAGCAGCTCCCTGGCTCATTCCTTGTGAATGGCTTCTGTTCTCTCAGGTAGGCAAGCTATACACAACCTTTCTAAAATCCATCTTCAATCACCTTCATCGGGATCTAACCAAACTAATGAGTCCAGAGTTTTAGCTTCACTTTAAGCTGCACTTCATGTGCTAGACACAACCTCTGATAAGTAAGTGATAATATTGCTTTCCCTGGGTGAAGTTTGCATTGCCATGCAGATTGTGCCAGGCTCCCTGTAAATGTGCTGTAATCCCACAGACTCAGGTTGTTGTGTACCTGCACCCAGGAAGCAGGAGTGTCCTGAAACACCATCACACATGGTGATTGAGTGGCATTCCCAAACTAACAATGCTTTCCTAAAGTAGCAATCCATTTACATAGGATCTCTCTCTTCCTCTTATACCCTTGTTCTCCATTTCTCTCTCTCTCCTGTCTAACTCTTTTGTAGTCACTCTTTCTGGGTCTCTCTCCAACACTCTCCTGCTCCTTCAGAAAACAAGGCAACGGATTATCTTCTGATGAAGTGGTGAATAAGACATTTTGGCAGGGTACATGAGCCATTTTAGTTATTATGCTTAATTATGATGCAGCTTAATTGCAAGGGCTGGAGTGAGAGATAGCAGTTGTGGGGCTTGCACATTATTGCATCTAATTTGCACATTCGCTAATCCCCTCCACCTTCTCTGAAGTATCACGTCTTGACTTGCCACCCCTTGTGATCAATGGCATTCACTACTACTGTACTTGGCAATGAAGAATGAGGTCAAATGCCTATAAGAAACTGGGGACTTTTTTCAACCAATGTGGAGCTGTGTGCTAGTTTTGAAAAGCAATGGTTGACGTATTCGTCTTGACGCCAGCTAGCACTAATTGAAGCTTTGTGAGGGTTAACTATGTAACCATGTCTACACTATATGTACAGTATTGCATTCCCCCCCTCCCCCATAGTAATGAATACTATTTTCACATGGTATTTCTCCCAGGGAAGGTTATCGGATTGCATGCCGGTAATGGAGGATTTAACACTGTTCCGAAGAAAAACGTCTGTGTTAAACAGAGGTGATATTTAAGTTCCCTGGAGAAGGGCGTCCATCCTCTTCCATCTGTAAGTGAGATAAATAAATCACCAGTGCCTCAGGATTGAGCGTTCCGCTATTAACACCAGGAGAATGACAGTCATTAGCAATGTGACCCCTGTGGATTCTGGTTGCAGTTTCCTCTTTGTAGTGAGTAAACAGCCTTTGATTAAACTCACTTTGGACTTCAAGCAAACCCAGTAATTCTCTACGGAATTGGTGATTTGTGTTCCAGCAAGCCTGCAATTCTTTATTAGGAAAAGGGAGAAAATGAAATACGCATTCGGCAATAGAGGAAACAGGGGTACAATCTGCTTTTCTAAGAAAGAGATCAAACTCTGTTTAAATATTCTTCTACATGAGGAATGTTTATTTCACTCTGGGTAGAATATGTTGTGCTTAACATCCAGGCCCTGCAATTTCATTCAGGCTCTGTCATCTTTCACCCCCTGAACATGTCACTAGTACATCAATCTCTATTCCCTCACTTCCACCCCAGTCTGATCCATCTGTTTTCTTGTTATTTTCTCATTATGTTCTATTGGATCCCTCTTGTTCATGTTTTACACCTAAGTAGCCTCATCTTGAAGCTGTCCAATTTCCTCTACTCATTTTCTTTCAAGGCTCCGGCAGCTGACAAATGATAATCTCCTCATTGGCGCGCTGTCATCTGTTGAGAAAACAGAAACGTGTCACGGAGAACTGCAGGCTTCTGTGCTCGGGGGTGGGGATGGACACATAGGTGCAGGTCGGTTTGCCCCATTTCAGGGTTTATGGATCAGAAGGCTCTTGTGGCAGTTGGGCCAATGAAAACAGCAAGTAGCTGTGTATGAGTTTGTTGATTAACTGCAGACTGTAGATATGCCTGTGCGTTTTGAGTAACGTGACGGTAATAAACATGAAATTATACAGCCTTTGTTGTTGGCTTAAAGCAACTGATCAAGGCCTGAAGCAGTTCTAACCGCGATTCTGTTCCGTCTGTATCTGTAAAAGCAATCAGATTAAATTGCAGAGAAATCAATTGGAGAGAATTACGCTCATTACTTTAAATCCCTTGATTGATATTTGTGAATTTTTACGGGATACCCGAGGAGAAGGAAAATATGATCACGCCTGGAAACTATGCAAGGTTACTCCTAGCTGGATCTCGGAGTCACTCCGGCTTTGATTTGCACAACCATGACATCAAAGAAGAGCTGCCTTATGGAGAACCTTTTTCCATCCGTTTTGTGTTTCCTTAATTTGCTGAGGTAGATTGCGCCTTTTGCCTATTGTGGTGCAATGGGAAAATGGCCAATCGGTTTGCACAAAGGTTGTAGGGCAGGACAGAGGAGGTTCTAGGAATGCTCAGTCCTGCAGAGTGTGAGACAGAATGCTGTTGCTGAGGTGAGGATCTCCATCTGGTGTCCTTGTACCACAAGTGGTACCAACAAAGAACTTGCCGTCTTGAACAATGAGCCTCAACCGAGTACAGGCTGTCTGTAAAGATGGGTGCAAGCCGGGTGGCGCCCAACAAAAAACCGTTAGTGCACAAGGGCGACAGGCCCCTTTATCTGTCAGTTTCCAGGGAAGTGATGGATCTAATGCTGCCGTTTGCCTCAACATTCATCATGTGAACGTGGGCAAGCTTGTCTGCCAGTAACCGTGCCAGGTTTAATGTTTCAAGCAGATCATCATGCTGAGAGGATCTGACATTGCGAGCAACAGAGAAAGGAGAGGTGTGTGTGTGAGGGATAAAGGGCTTGCTTTTTAACTTGTATGAAGAATACCAAGTTAGGAAAAGGTGACTTTGTTCCTGTGACTCTCCCTCCCCTCTTATGAATTGTTACAAACAATGAGAGAAAGATTCTTGGCCCATTTATTTGTTGGCAGTTAATTAATCCCAGGATCTTGTCTAAAGAAAGCTGGATTTCGTTTAAAAAAAAAAGATTTTGAAAAGGCTCTGAAATCGCAGTCCACATGCCACTGATGTTTTAGAATTTCATGTAGGAGGAAAATACATCTGTGTTGTGCACCGTTAATGCAATTCTGCTCTGTTTGCCACCAGGAATGAATTGACACCTCCAAGAAAGTCTCTTGAGTATTAAAAAAATTCTAGAAAAATTCCGTGAAATCAATCTCAACCCTGTCTCTGTCTTATTTGCAAATAAAACTGGATGGCTGATTCTTTCTGGCTGGCAACACCTCACCTTGCAATAAAAAAGGAAAATAACTTATTAAACTAGCAATGGAATGGAGACCAGCAAAACATGTATAGAAACTGAAGCAGGAAAGGTAAGAAAAGCACCAGCTCTGTCCTGTTTGTGTCAACAATAACTATGGCATAATCCGAAACATGCAACTGAGTTGTTTTTGTCTACACAGTACTGATGTAGTGTTCTGCAATACGGAAGCAGAAGCCTTCTCACTAGGTGTGCAGTAATGGCAGAGGATAATTTTTTCAAAGGGCTGTATGAACAAAGCCCAGTATAGTGATCTTGCAAGTCTGATCTACAGACATCTTGGAGTTTTGTGCTCTAATATCTGGAGGGAAGAGACTTAGTCCCGTTTAAAACTGTAGAATTGCCACTTACAGACCTAGTTTTTTTTATCAAATCCACTCAAAGCCCACCATAGTCTACAAAGGCCAAGACTTTGGGATTGTTTGAATATTATACGGGCCTCCGAGATTCCGTGATAATCAGAAATCACTTTCGGTCGGAAATCGGAAAGTGACTTCTGGTCCTCCCGAGATACACTGTCACGGGTCAAGGCAACACAGAGCCTATCCGTGGATAGGGTGTCCGTCCATCGCAGTGCGTGCACGCAAGTACAGAGGGAGATCTCGATTATCCTAGCTGGAGTTATCCAGAATGCCTTCGGGGAAAATGGAGGAAACCGGAGCACCTGGAGAAAAGATTCAAGGAGATGAGTAGAACATGCAAACTCCACCAAAGGAATCCAATCCCAACTGGACCCAGGACCCAAGAGCTGAAAGGCACAGGTGCTAACCGCCTCGCCAGCGTGACCCGCTGCTCGCTCACTCGCGGGGCGAGTGCTGAAAGAGAATAAATAAAAATAACGAGCAACATCACTTCCACCCTTTTTCAATTAAAGTCACCCTTGTTCCCTGCACGGCCAAACAAACAAAGAGAGATGATGGATGCTTTGTTTTGTAGGCGCGTGGCCGCCTGCCAGGCTCTTCGACGGGACCTGTGATTCACTGCTGGTGCTCCAGCCCGTCTGCTCACCGTGGAGGCGGCCGAGGGTGAATGCTAGCGAGAGCTGTGGTTACGCGTGCAGAAGGGCACGTCTGGGGAAAACGGGCCTGAAGGGGAGGGAAAGAGACCAGAGCGGGCTCCAGGTCAGTGGGGAAACTGTCTGGCTGTCATGATGCTCGGAAATGTCGGGCTCGAAGTTGCAGGAGCACAAAGCCACTTCCATTTGCACCCAATTAGTCCAGCTCACCCTGTAAACCCTGCTCTTGCACTTCTTTCACCCATGGCAAGACGGCTAGATGGTCTTTCTCTCCCTTGACAGTCCTTCTGCTGCTCTCTCTTTGTACTCTGCATTAAGAGAAGCAGGTTATCTTGATCTCGGTTGTGTCCGGGGATAGGGGAGCAGAAAATCCTGATAATGTCAGGTCCTTGGAGATTCCAGGAGTCTCTTTTGATGTGAAGGCCTTTTGGTGTGCATCCAGAAAACATGTACCACATAGTAAATAAGGGGATTTGGGCACTTTTCATTTTTCCTCCCTGTAGATGTGACGTCGCACTGAGGTCCCGACTCCTTGCGGTCATTAAAGGTCACACGGCACTGCTTGCCATATGCTCTGGGTTTGCTCAGTTCTTTTCTACTTAATTCAAGCGATGATCACATTTCGTAGATGAACAAACTAGCTTCTCCACCTAGTCTGCTGTGTATAGGGGGTTGCTGCACATCTTTACAGAAGAGCTGTATTTCACTGAACGGCAAAGTTGGTCCCGTCCTGTAGGAGACAAAGATGTGCTATACAGAGCACTTTGAGATCATCGATCCTGAACATGATCCTCTCCTGCCTGTTTCTTTCATATCAGTGAACTGTTACTTCCTCAGTTCAGCCATTCACCTGATTGATCGTAGTTAACAAAACTTCTGAAAGAAGGACAGTAGAAAAAAGCACAAAAAAACATCAGTTACGTGAAATCAATAGTGTTTTGTCAAACATCCAGGGACAATGGATCCTTAAGGAGCACATTGCTAGTTACTCTAAAATAAAATCAAATCTAGTTTGTGGTACTACAGTCAATTCTTTAGTTTGTTATTTGCATGGTCAACTGCTTCCATAATAAAGAGATATTCATTAATCCCACGTGGAGGTCAGCTGTTGTCATCAGGGAAATGTTGGATCTCTGCAGGTGTGGCCTCACTATGTCTGTAACAGCAATAAAGGACCTGCAGCAGGGAAGAAAAGGTCACCTAGTATAGATTAGAGGGATGCGTGCATCTATTTTTAGATCATATACATAATTGAAATTGAAATATTCATGTTCATAACATGTATATGTTGTATGTTTAAATATTGGAAACCTAATGCATTATCACTTAATATATATTATTTTGACTTACCCTCTCAATGGAATTAAAGTTTGGTGTTTCATGCTATCACTGCTATATCACTGCTAAATTTCAATTAATAAAGCAAAACAAATACAGAATATAATAGAAATTGTACATTTTTTAGGTAAAGCAAAATGAGACTATTGTGGTTATATCTGGTACTTTGGACCATGTTCATTTTATACTGTCCCTCAGTATCAATCAGTGCCAAATTGCAAGGTAAGATAATATTTGCTTCAATTTCAATGTAGAGGACTTTAACAATGATGTTCCAGCTCAGGCAAGTACCGGATGGACATAAAATGTAACACACTTTCAGGATTAACCTTACAGTATGTCCATTAATGTTTACTGTGGTGAAATGTATATGCTTCCCATGGTTCCTGGTTTTACCATACTTACACAGCACCATGTATACCCTGTGTTCTGACGTGATTTACACCTGCTTTACTATACAGGTGTCTGCCTTAATGTCACCAAGCTTTTATCGTCATTTCTGTGTTCTTTACAAAACTTCTTAGAGATTTCAACCTGGAACACCATAGTAAACATCTGGGAGACGGCTGAAAGAAAAAGTAGCAAGAATTTATGCCTTGCAAGTGTGGTATTGCTGTCTTGCTGTACTAACTGGTGCAGAGACATTTCTAACACCCCCCCCCCCCCCCCCCCCACACACACACACACACACACACACACACACACACACACACACACACACACACTGCAGCTCTTGGAGGAGGTGATATTTGTCGCCCCTCCGCATTTCTTCTGCCTTTTTCCTGTGTTGATGCTTCAGTGACTCATCGGCTGATGCTGTCTGTTTTGCGACAGCTGTGTCCTCCTTGCCACTCCAGCAGAGCCTGCTATCACTTGTTTCCAAGCGGCTTCGGAGTTTGTCTTTTTTTTGGGGGGGGTGCTTTGCTTTTCGTGAGCTCCCAACAGCGCGAGGATCCAGCCACCTTGTTAAAGGCGCCAAGTTGGTCGTCACTCCCTCTGTTCCAGCTTAATGGGATTTAGGATGTAAGCGGAGGCATTACCTTCACAAATGCAAGCTTAGGGGCACATTCCGAGGATGGTGCAAAGAACGCACCCATGCTTTGAAGGGAAAAAAATTAATGATTATAACTTCTTCGAGATTACCTCAAGCAATAACCAACAGGGTACAGGGGACATACTGCACCCGGAACACATTTACATTTATTGCAATACACTACTGATGTACTGTAAAAGACCTAACAAATTCTAATGCCATCTTACCTATGAGCAATGTGGTGACATGTAATTAGCAAGGAGAAAAAATCCAAAGTAGGGTAAAAAAAATGTTTTAAAGGCATTATAGAAGATCACAAAAATGTTTTTTTTTTGTCTTCTCCAGTGTGTGTAGTTTCTGGGAAGTAATTGGTCATATCAAACAAACAATCAATCACTCTATTTATTCGTGTTGCTTCATTATTTTACCAGCTTTTCTGGGGGGCATATTTAGCCCTACGTACAACATATTTAAAAAGGCACTGTATTCTGACCAACACAAAGCTCTTCGTATCGCAGGCTGACTCTACAGGGCATAATGGGGTTGCCTTTCCACATGTGATCACTGCCCACACTGTGGTCGCTCACGACACATACAGGAAGTAGCGGTTTGTCCCTGGGATGAAAGTTTCTTTGTTTTGTTGAGTGCTGGTGTGACTTTCTGAAAGGACGCTCCCCTCTGAATCACAATTCGTGCCTCTTGTTAATCTCTCTAAATCAGCCCAGCAGTAGGAAAAAGACGTCATGAAATAGCCAGGAGGAAGGTGGGAGGGCACGCCAGTAGTGCCCTGTGAGAACATCAAATATTAATATAAATAAAACTCGAGAGGCTAGGGGCTTTGGAAACTGCAGTGTCCTTAACAGTAGTTACACAGTATACTGCATCTGCTTCGTCATTATGTGTAATAAGTGTGTTTTACGTGTTAAATTTAATGTGAATTGTAAAAAAAGAAATACTTTGTAACTATTTTACTGAAACTTTGGGGGTCATAGAGAACATGTATGGAAAATTGTACAGTTTATGGAATAAAAATCTGGATAGGGAATACTGTCTGCTTAGTACAACAACTTTTAAGTTACTACTTACAGTTTCATCAGTTTTCTCCACCTTCGTCAGAAAACTATAAAAGAAGAACCAACTGTGGGCTCAATGCCTCATTGAAGACCTGATTGCTAAAAATATTTTTCACCTTTGCACGAAGTGAAGACTTTCACCCTGAGCCCCGGACGCTTTAAGAAACTTCACTCTGCGTATCTTAAAGGATTCAAACCTTAGCCAACTCAGGCAACTCGCTTGGGTAGGGTTTTTCATACCTGGCTAGCATCTTCTTTCTGTGAAAATATTGGTTAGAATTGATTTAAACCTCTTGCCATAAATGTTTATTTTAAAGTACAGCTGCTTTATTAAATACCAGGAAGACAAAGCATGCTAAGACTTGTGTTGAGAGGGTCTTTGTGAACTTTGTTGACACTTTATCTGCTGACACTGGAGTATTTTATAAGGTGGACATACTGTACAGAACTGGTTTGATCTGGAAGAATGCTGGACATAAAGGCTACTATGTAATTCTATACTGTGTTATACAGGAGCATGCTACGAAACTAAGTAACCAAGTTGGAAATAAGGAAGAGGAAGATGAGCGTGATCCTGGAACGCTACCAAGCAGATCAGCATGAAACGTGATTGATAAGAGAAAAATATTAAAGGACTGTTCCAGTTTAATCACTGGAAGAAAAATATACCAAACATCTCTGTGTGTTTCGCTCCCATACGCGTGAAATAAAAAACTTCTTTTAACT
Source organism: Atractosteus spatula (assembly GCF_055471065.1). Classification (NCBI taxonomy): domain Eukaryota; kingdom Metazoa; phylum Chordata; class Actinopteri; order Semionotiformes; family Lepisosteidae; genus Atractosteus; species Atractosteus spatula. The sequence goes on along the minus strand of NC_142721.1, from coordinate 15,057,317 downwards.
TCCGAGACGGACTCCTGACTGCCTTTTAAGGGGAAGCTGAAACAAATTTGGCAACACTTGTCTTGATATGAGACATGTCAGGAACCCTGGCCTTCTTATGTTTAGAACATAGAAATGGTTACAAACAAGAAGGGGGCATTTGGCCTGTCTATCCTTTGGCAGTTAGTACCTAACTGATGCAAGGACCTTATCTGGCTTTCTTTAAAGAAATGGCTGGATATCAGCTTCAACAACATGGCTGGGTAGCTTGATCCATACTCAACACTTGGAGTAACAAAGTGCCTTCTGTTCTCAGTTCCAAAAGCACTTCTGTGTAGTTTCCACTTGTGCCTTCTGACTCGTTTTTTACTCTTCATTCTGAAGACATCTGTGGAGCTGACTGTGAACACCCTTGAGGATTTTGAATACCTGCATCAGATCGTCTTGTAATCCTTGCTGTTGAGGACTGAAAAGGCTGGGTTCCATCAACCTGTCAGTATTGGACATTCCCTTAAGGCACAAGACGTACTGTACCTGCTTGCTGTTCTCTGACTGATTCCAGAGCAGTAAAATATTTTATATAAGGTGGTGATCAAAGAAATACACAATATTATAAATATGGCCTTACTAGTGCATTATACAGTTTTAACCAAAGTTCTATATTTAAGACTGTACATCATTTTTTGTGTTTCTTTCTTTTATAGTGTTGATATACTGACGATGAGATTTCAGATGAAGTTCTCAACTAAAAAAATATTGCCTTTGTGCTTTTCTCGCCCTCATTTTAATGTGCTGACATTCAAAAATTAGTCAAGGTTTTGCTTTCGAGAGATAATTGTGCACCCTCGGCAGTAAATGTTGCTTCAGCTAAGCTAAAAATAACTAGATTCCTGTCTGAAGGTGCTGCGTTTTTGTAATATTGCACAATCCAGATTGGAGACACCCCAGTCAGAGTGGTTTATGAACCAAGTAAAACTGATGCCTCTTGCAGAAATGACAGTGAAACAGTTAACATACTGCAGTCTAATCCCTATAGAGGGGAAATAATCTGCCATCAATTAATGCTGCCAAGGGGGAATGTTAATTGTTGTTTTGATTAACATTTGTTTGTTACTGTTAGACAGGGTGATGTATGTGCTGTTCTTGCTGCTGGAAGGGGAGCAGGCTGTTGATTGGATGTTTTCTCAACCCAGAAGTATTTAGTGCATGTTTTCACTATGTCCACATCACAGACAGCACGAGTATTTTTTTTTTTTTTTTAGAAAGTAGTCTCAGCAGACCCCTGCTGTGTGGGAAACAATGGTTTGTCCCTAACACTTGCTCACTCATCACGGCATAATGGTGACCAGAGACCACCAGCCCTAGAACTGCTCCAGCGAAGAAGATGACGAGCCTCGGAGCCCCCAGCTGCAAACGCATAGCCAAGAGTTACATGAATGTAGAAAAGGGATGCAGACTTTTCCGAACTAAGATATTGTGAAGCGATGACGAGCTCCAATGCTCCTGCATCAACTCCATCAAATCCCACGGCCCGTCTGTCACGTTCGTAACCCCTCCTCTTAAGGACGCTCCAGCCCTTCCTAGTTTGGTACTCATCCACCGCACCTGCTCCCTGTTCCCACCCCCTTTTCAGTTCCACCTTAAAAGCCAGACGCCCACTCTGTTCCGGGCTCTGCTCTGGTTTCCACACCAGGCGAGTCCGGAACCTGGAAGCGCCTGGTCCTGTTAAGGTTTTAGTTTCTGTTCCTGTTTCCAACCCGGTTCCTGTTTTTAATCGTCTATCTAGGATGGACCGCCTGGCTTTGGACTTTTGCCTCCTTTTGGATTCTCCTTTGGACTTCTTCCTGGATTGTTTGCCTCGGCCACACCTCCCCCGAACACCAACGCACCAAGGACACCCTGTTTTCATCCCTGTATCCTGCATGACTTTTCCCCCCGTGTTTTCTTCACTTTTCTGCGGATCGTGTTGTCCACATAGGGAAAGAACTGTTCGTTACACCATTCCACACGCGGAAGGATCTGTCATCAGGACCATCCTTAACGAGATCAGGCCGGGCTTATCAGCCTCGTTAGGGAACCTCACACACTATGTGGGCTCAGACATTGAGTCACTAACACAAGGCTGTGTTTGCTCTCTGTCCCAGGTCTTCCAGGAGCTAATCATGTTTTTTTCCAGTCCCCCAATTCCAGTTTATAGAATGCCCCCACCATTAATCACCCATCAACGCTTCCTGACTCTACCTCAGACCCGTCTGCCCCCTCCTGCGTACCTCTCCTGCCTGCCGTTTTCCTGCCTGCTTCACCTGCGCATCTCACTCATCCCCCATTCCTCCTTCTGTTTCCATTTACTACATTATTACCATCCATTCATCCAACAAACTCCATGATCGTTACTGCAGAACAGACTCTGAAATGAAATAATTAGCCGTGCCCTTTTTTTCCCCCAATCCACGGGCCTAGCATAACAGATATTTCATCAAATATACACACACGTGTAATTCAGCTGATGATGTTATGTCACGGAAGCCGGATCAGACTCCCGTGAAATGCGTTGTTAAAGACTGTATGCGTCATGGGATAATCCAGAAGTGTCTGGAGAATGACATCAGGGAAGGCACAGTGAGGTAAGGTCAGGATGACAGACAGGGGGCAGTGACTGAGGTGATCCAGTGTGTGGGGGGAGCGCAGGTGAACGAGTCCAAAGGAAGTCCAAAGGGGTGGTAAGGCGCAGTCCAATATCCAGAAACAGGGAGATTGATCAGATGGTTAAAAACAAGGACAGGGAACTGGGACTAGGAACACGAAATGTTAAAAGCATAACAGGGCAAGGTGCTCCGAGCCCCGGACTCGTCAGGTCAGGACACCATGATGAAGCTTGTGCCCGGTGGTAGGCGGGCTTCCTGGCGTCCGTCTTCCAAAGCTGAGCCCGGAGCTACGGAGACACCGGGCTTAAATAAGGGACAGGGAATGAAACACAGCTGACACTAATAAAACTAAGAACGGTACGAGAAAGGTAGGAGAGCCTTCTAGAGGAGGGTTGACAACTGTGACAGTTACAAGAAGCTGCACATGCACTCCTTACTTCTTTGAGGTGCCAAGCAGCAGGTTTGAGTCCATAGCCTCTGGTGCGCGTGCAGAGGATAGACACGAGTCTTGGTCAGTCTCCAGCTGAAGGAGATTTCTCAGTCATAGTGATAGTCAAAGCAATGCTGAAGGCTGAGTCATCTGTAGGCTACACAAAAACCCTGGGCTGTAGCACTTAGAATTGTGGGTCTAAAAACTGAATAGAAATGCATTGAACTGCCACCTAAACACCTTTTTCAGAAGGTGAAATCAAGGCTTTCTATGTAGGTCTCTGCTCCCAAGATACTTCTAGTTAACATAGCAAGATCAGAGAGCCGGCTGTTCTAGCCCATGCTCATCCTGGGCTCTGAAGGACAAACGTTTGTGATTGAAAGGCATTACAACACCATTGTTCATCATCATGAGATGCCGCGATGGTGCTTTGAAAGCATCACTGCTCTCCATCAGGATTTAGGGGTGTCATCTAGATGTTCCTTATCAATCTTAGCTATGTAAGATATTCCAGATCTGGCACACACTGTTGAAAAGGGATCCGGACAATTTAAAATCTTCTTGTTATATATAGATCGATTTAAACAGGGTCTAAGGTTCTGATTTGGTAGGGACATGACAAGCAGGAGAAAAAGGAAACTGTGAATAGCTGGGAATTTCTCCGGTGTCTTAGAAGTCAACTTGATTGCCCTCCACTCACTTTGCCCTCATTTGTGTGACGTGAGTTGGTATTCGGAGTTAAGCAAACGCATTCTTCCAATTGAGAAGACTGTATATTTAGTTCCTGCACTGTTAAACAGAACAGAGTGTGGTGAGTGGGGATTTACAGTAGTCTGGACAGTCTGGTGAAGGTCTATGGCTCTCCTCTGAAGGGTCTGCCCTTTATTCTGTATGGTGGAGACATGAGATTTAAGACTGGCTTCTGAACTTCAAAACACTATTGATCGCTGTGCTAGGCATTCTGTAAACATGAGGATGGAGGGGTTTCCTACTGCTGAGTCACTAAAGAATATCTGCCTTAAATTAAGCTTATCTAGTTGAATAGCTAATTCAATTTCGATAAAAGATTTTGAAAGACAACTGTTAACTTGCCAAGAATGTGTGTGTGTTGGTGTGCTGCTGTAAACTTTTAACTCGCAAGAAAGCAGAAGAAAAAAATGGTAAGATGTGAAGTGCTAGGATTACGAGAGGTAATAACAAGCGCATACACAATAATACTGTGACCCGCACTGCACTACTAGTGATTGTCATTCCTCTTCAATGTCGGTGATGCTTGAGTAAATGCGATACCGTTCTAAGAATTTTATTTGCTGTTTAGTTGATGTTGTTGCTGCTTTTTTTCCCAACAACCTAAATCAATATTCTATTAAGCCCAGAGAACCTTGTACCAGCCAACCAAAGCATAAAATAATACGACTTCATCTTGTAACTGTGGCCTGGGTTGCCATCAGTTCAATCTGAGAAAAAAAATTGAAATCTTAAACATGGGGTGGGAAGCAGAACCGTATTAGAAATGAGACGTTGTGAAACACTAAGATGCATGCTCTTGGAATTGTTTTTTTGTGGAGGGGCATGGGGGCAAAAGGGCCAAAGAAAATTGTTTAAATCTCTCATTTTCCCTTTACCCTGCACAATCGGGAGGTGTTTTTCCCAGCATTCCTAACTTTTCTTTCCCTGCTCCATCATGGTTTTCTGGTCCCGGCGTCATGCTTTGCCAATCCGTTTGTTTTTACAGTGCTACGGTATAGTGAAACCCCCGCGCGCGGTTGAGCTGAAAATCAGATGCCCTGCTGGGCAAACACGAGGAGTACAGTAAGTGTGTGTCATGGAAGCCAGGTTGGTCTCCCCTGGAGGGTGGTGTTGAGACCCTATGTGAGGTGGCGATTCCAGAAAAGGGACCATTGGCAGAGTTCAGGAAAGACACGCGGGGTTTATTGGTGCTCACGGTGTAGGGAAGTCCGTGCAGGAGAGCGGGGAAAATCCGAAGGCAAACATATCCAGGGACGTTCAAGGGGAAGTCAGGAAGCAGTCCATAAGTCCATAGCCGGGAGATCCATCAGGAGACGCAGATGAACGGGAACGCTGACGAGACGAGAATCCAGGAAATACGGGGCTCCCTTCCAAGCCCCGGGCTCAGCGGGTCGGGGAGCGTAAACAGGCCTGTGCCCTCAGGCCACGGACGTGGGGCAGCCTGGTACTAGGCGGGCCATCGGGCTACCGCGTACCAAAGCTGAGCGCCGAAGGCAGGAAGGAGTCGACTTAAATAGGGAAACTAAAACAAGGCACACCAGGAAATAATGCAGGTAGTAATTAAAAGTACTAACATGAGGAGGTTGGAGCACCCTCTGGAGGAGAGGATGGTGACCGTGACAGTGTGGAAGAAATGAGCGAACTTCTCTCTTTCAGTCTGAACTTCTCTCAAACCCCAGCACTAGTGGGATTTCTCAGCATATGAGCTTCTCTAACATACAGACCATGTATAATTATTGTAATCGCATGCTTTCCTAAATGTGTATTTATTTAAATGATCCTAGTTTAACAGTCGCATGCAGACCTTGCTGCTAAATAAAAAGTCGGATTTGAAAAAACTGTCACCCAGGGACAGGAGGTAAATTTGGATTTGTCTAATCTACTGCCCCTGGCAATTTGAGCAATTCCAAATTTTGCTGCCATTGGACACGATATCCATTCCATATACAGAACAATGTTATTGATGAGGCACAAAAATTAATTTTGTAGGATGTGGGATCATGCTCTCAGTTTGTGACGTGGGTGAAAGATCTGATCTCAGTTGATCACTTTCCACAAAGGAAAACTAAACTTACACTTGACACGTTGTCCAAGGAGAGGGAACGGATCCAGCGCTAAAGTAAAACCGGATTCTTCTGCAAACTTGGCAATTGGTAAGTCTGAGATTCTTTTGCTCTTCCTTTTTAAATAATTTAATACCTCAGGGAGAGCTGAATGGCAAAAGGTGGAAAAGTCAAAGGTGAAATTCCAGAAAAAGAACCAGATCTTCCCCCCCCCCCCCTCTATTTGCACATCAAGTTATGTCTTCATGTTGCAACTCAATTTGATGCAGGCTGCATTTTTTACAGTCAGTGGAACCTATTTTATACAGCATCTGCTTAATGCTCCTGCTCATGTTAACGCTTCTGAAACCTCATACCTCATGTACTGTACCTCGCAAAGCAACATCTCCTGTCCTGGTTCTTAATTTTAAACACATCCATTGCTCCATTATGTAAAACTGTTTGCTTATACTGTCTTGGCTAGGTTAGTGAAAACAAATTAATTCCCTCACTGCTCCCATCTAGGCAGTCTTTTAAGGACCAAGAGATTTTTGTGTTTTATTTTTGCTTCAAGCAATCGTAGCTTTCCATGTAATTTACCCTTAAAAATTCACTGCAGACTCTTTTTAGATTCCAATGTGCTCCCAACTCTCTCCCTCTCATTTTAGTGCTGAGCATTAGCTATTACAGATTCTCTTTGTATTCCGCATCACTTAGAAGCGAAGCTGACCTGTTGTTTTTATTTCTGTTTTTGACAACCTTCCAGTTTTTTCTGTCACATCTTATCTCTTCTCCGGCTGACCTACATTCTCAGATACATCCCAAGGACGTGCATTTTTCTGTTTTAACCCTCCTGTTGGGGACCTGTGGCGAATGCAAGCCCACAGGTACCCTTGAGACCAACAAGCCAAAATAATGACAGTTGTTCCATCAAGTTGGTCTGCCAGATCTTTATAATCTAAACACCTTTAACTTGATGTGTTCTCTTTTTAAGTGAATCATACTAAAAACACCGTAAATAAACATAATATTTCTCTCATTTAACATCTTTAAAATTTATACATTCAGCTCACCTACTAACATAAGGGCAGCATCATAAAAACATTGCAAAAAAAACAGAAATGCAAATTTGTAGACTCTACAACTATTTTTTACAATGTTTCCAAACCTCCGTACAAAGTTAACATTGTGCTACTATAGTATTCAGCTGGGATGTGGTATTGTTTGGTTATTTTAAGAATGCATATAAAATAACCACAGGTAATGTATTCTAAAATATCCGCAGCAACACCAACTGAGGTTTTTGTAATAGGGTTACAATGTTACATCTTAATGTATTACATAACCAAACCGTTCCATTTCGGCAACATCTGGAAATTTGGATACACATTTTGCAGATAGGATTTTAAACATTACATAAAATTAATTTGTTAGAATAACTTCAGGGCAACATAAATCACCTAATTCAATAATAATTCAATTATACAACAACAATACACCAGAAGTTGTTTTTTTTAAGTCAAGAAAGTCGTTTTCTATTGTTTCCACCTCCATGTACAATTCATACACTTTTTTCCGCTCACATTCTGCAGCAGAGTAGAAAAGGCAAGGATCCTTTTCCTTATTAAGGAATAGATTCTTTAAGCTCTGAATGGTTTTCAGCTGCAGTGCTGTACAGCCAAGCAAAATGGAGAATACTGATAGTATTCCAATCCCTAATTCAAAAGCTAACACTTTTCGAAGAGTTTGACAATTTGCAATCATATACACTAGCAGTCAGAAACTGTAAAGTGTACAGTTTTATCCTCTCATCATATAAAAGGAGATGAAATAATGCAAGAGAACATGTTCACTTTCATAAAGTGCCTTGTGGACAGTTCCTGTCTAAAGGTGCTATTCAAATCTACAGTATATTGTATTATTTTGTACATGACATATAAATCCCACAATGTTACACCGTGGGTGTGTACTACACTGATCCTGAGGAACAATCGATGCAATTCTAGGGCTCGATTTTAAAAATACCAGGCTGTCTGCAAGCTGGAAGAGACTGCATGACATATTAGGACCCAACATGCATGTCAAACGGAGAGAGATCAAGGCAGGATTTAAATGAAACCGTCTTGTTTTTACATAGCGGAGGTCTGGTAGAGTAGCCTCAAGCATAAATAAGTAAAGTCAGGGATGGAGAGCTGTGGTTAGCCCTCTCTATATTTTGAAAACAATCTTCAACGCCAGAGAGCTCGCCTCACCTCCCTCTCCCGTGATGGAGAACTGCCCCCTGCTGAACTCGTTGGCACCCGCTCCAGCTCTTTAAAAAGCTTTACGCACACACGAGGCCAGTCCACAGCATCTGATTGGTTGCTTGACCCACCAATCACTGCAGCCAACTGAGCAATTAGACTCTTGTCATGCAAGCACCCACTGGACCAATCTGCTGGACAAAAAATAATAAAAAAGGCCCGATACAGATTGGCATACAGTATTCATGAGCCTCGCTAGGATGATACGCACAAGCACATCTGCTCTGTGCTGCCTTTCTAATAACACTAGATTTAGAGATAACTCTTAACAAAATGCCTTGGTGTCAGCTTTAGAGACCTCAAGGATGAAATTAAAACACCAAGCCAGATGTCGGGATGTTTGTATGTAATTAGGAGCACTTCCATGAAAACTTCAGTTTGGACTGCTGCCGCAAATGTGTCCGAGAAAACCACGGCTTAATTTGGGTTTCTGAAGGATAAACTAGTGATCTGAAAATTAACTCTGCTACTGTCTCCTGGTCTTCAGTTGTGCAGAAAAGTGATAGCTGCTTCGTTTAATCTTTTTTTGTGTCTATAAGCATTCCAAATGGGTTCTTATTTTACATTTTACATGACATCATTACATTGCTCATGGCATAATTTTGGGGGGAAAAGGCAGAATAATTTGGACCCTGGACAGCTCCAGTGTTCAAGAGCCAGAATGCGGCAGGTTTTCTCAGTGTTTGGAAATGAACAGCTGTCCTGTAAAAGCCTTTGAAAAGTGTTAAATTGGCCCAGTTAAGCTCATGATCAGCTCAAAAAGGTCATTAAGAGCAGAGGTGAAACAAAGCCCTGCAAATACTGCAGCCCAGGGGATCTCAGGAAGACATAATGCAGATGTAGAAGATGCCAAAACACAATGCTAATACAAGTGTAACAGTTTGGCTTTAGGCTTCTTCTGTGCCCTAGGTGTCACATCGTGTTTCAACAACACTTTGCTAAGCTCTCCAAGACAACCTGAGTTCTACATTTGACTTAGGGAGTCAATAAATGCATCACTTGTTTCTTAGCCAGAGAATACCAGGTTTTCACAGTTCTAAAATGCAGCTTTTCTCTGAACAGAGGTGGGGGAGGAGTGGAGAGGCTTTTAGTCAAACAAAAAATCATAGCAGAAAAAATAATTTCATACGAGCTCTGTCATCTTTTTATCTGCTTCTCTAGAAATCAGTTTCATTTCAGTAATTAAGGAATATGATGATTAATAAATACTATGTTGATGTTCAAGGCAAGCCAACACAATGAGTATCATTTAATCAGGGCACAGTAATACATTAGTGGGTATCTGTGACTGTACAGTTTATACAGAGCTTCATCTAAACCCAATGTTCAAAACATGGCAGCGTGTACAGTATATACTGTACAGATATTTAATTGTTTTCACCCAAATGAAAGGTAAAATGTGATGTTTCTGAAATAGGTCTATATTCACTTTTCTGAGCAGTGCTCCTGTCTGTACAGTTTGTTAACATAAGAGTCCTGTTGTGAGCAAGCAGCCGGTGCATTCTGACACCAGCAATTGACCTCAATTTATTCTTTAAGTGCACTAAAGCCAGCACTGTGTGGCAAAGTTGAGAGTTCTGTAATATGACTCTTGTTGTGCAATTGACAGTTTTGCATAATTTTAAAGTATATCAGAATCGATCAAAAGTTCGCTTTCTTTGCTAAATGGGTCAAAATGGCTTTTGCTGAACACCTTCTGAAAAGATTTTCTACAAAAGTTTGGCTGTAAAAAAAAAAGGTCTAATTACCAATTTGACTGTCAGAAGCAATTTTATATTAACCTGACAGCTGCATTCACATCCATTGACAGGTAATTGCTCAACTGGTAAATGAGAACAAATAGCATTTTGGAATGCTTTCTAAAAATATAGAGAGAGCAATACCGTACACTCACAAAAAAAGACTACATAATTGAATTCCACATAGTTTCAAACTGCGTCTACAACATTCATGTACTATTTTGCGTTATATAATGTATTCATTCCAGACGTCCTTTCAAAAGTAATTACTCGTAAAAAAATGCTAAGCTGCAAATGTAATGTTTTTTTTTCCCCCCTCTTCTGAACTCCGTCTCTGAGAATAGTTCTTTACATATTTCAAACACCACACAAACAACGACTGAAGACAGGAGTTCCCTCTCTAAACAGGAATCTCAGTTCTGGTGGGCACAAGAGTTTGCGGAAGCTCGGTTTTCAATTAAGCCCATGTCTTGAAAGACTGCTAAACCGTTATCCCGCAGACTAGCAAAATGAGAAAATAAAAAAGAAGTAATTAATGTGCCTCTCGCGGAATAAGGGAGAGGAAGAGATAAAACAAGATTTATCCGCACAGAACGTGGCTGGGAGGTAATTAGTAACCCAGCTGCATGGGTTCGCTGCTCCTCGCATATGTTTAATTGCCTTGATTGTCAGACTCTTGTTGGATATTCAAATGTGCATTGAAAGCAACGTCTGGGACCATTTTCAGGATGTCCCAGGGCTTCACTCAAAGCGGCGTGGATGAAAGAGTTTTAAGGGGTGTGAAAAAACGCAGCAAAGGGAACAGGAAAGAAGGCACAAGCTTCCATTGTCGAAGGGCAGATTTGAGTTATCACTTCCGTGCTCAAATACAGCGCAGTCTGGCGAAGAGCAGCGTGGAACACAAAGATAATGCCACCGCTGCTGCACTCCCTACCATGTATTTCTACTGGTTAATTAACATTTGATACACTGTGAGTCTATTTATCTTAACAACTCCGTAGGCCATATGAGCTTCTCTTTGCTTACGCACTGTAGGTGGGAGTGATTAAAAAGTAGGGGTTAATGCTCCTGCTGCCTATCTCATTTGTTGTTTTCAGTTTTATTTTCCATTTGCTTTGTTGGGTCGTTGATGACTTCAACGGACAAAAGAAACTGAAGGAACTTCGAGTCTCCTGACCTGGCTGAAGATACTGTTCTGCTCCCATTGGCTCTGCTTGATCACCTACGACGGTGTGTGGTGAACTAAAGGATTGCCATGAGGGACCACTCAGCACCCAGACGTGTTATTGGGTGAACAAGGTGGACAGAAAAGGGACAAAAAAATAGTCACAATGTGAAGGTCAAAAGTCTGGAATATTTCTTCGAACTGGTTCATCAAACTAGAGGACCGCTGTTGTCACAATGCCAACATGTGCAGTACTTGGTGTTCCAGAAGGAATAGAATGTCTCATCCAAATCTGAAAGTAAGCAGTCCCTGTGTGCCATCCAACTCTGACTTGGTAGCAATGGGACATACAGAGAGTACTGTACACAGAACTGTTGACAACTCTTCTGGAGGTTGCAACAAGCCCTCTGTGTATATTTCAGACCTCCTTTGCTATACTGATAGACAGGGTGCTTATGTGATGGTACTGATGGTCAAAACCCTCAAATGCCGTGGTTTTGAGTTTTACTCTTTTTTACATGCCATCACAATAAAGAGATTCCATCTTTTCAAACAGAGAGCTGATTTGAACAGATTTTTAAATTTTCTTCAAGTGCACATCTCCTGAATAAAATTGAACATGCTTCTTTGTGTAAAGTTTTACGGATCTATGATTCCTCTTCTGCTCACTTTGGGATACTGGGATAGGCTACACAATAGAATTTCTAAAGCCATATACTGTAGAAAGGGAAGCAACAGTATTAATACACATACTATCCAATCTGCACTATGAGAGCTCTTTATTAGACCCAGCTCTGTCAAACTTTAAATATTAGCAATACATCTTTGTTTTGTGATCTTTATCAGTTTGTTTTAATCCTGATATTCTTTTATCTTGGTGTCCTCTCTAGTCTAGACTGGTCTGGTCCATTTAGACATTAAGATTTAGATTATACAAGCCTTCCACTAAGATAACATAGACTGAATCTTGGTCTTAAAATTATATACACAATTAGAAATTGGTATTTAAAAGAAAGATTCACAAAAGCTCAGATACAGTATGTAATTCCCATACACCTATTCCCTAAATACCTTGGGCAATTGCCCTTTCTCTTTTCCAAAGACAATGGGGAAGTGATTTCACACTCTGGTAGAAATGTATAATGAGGGTGGTCTGTTGGCTCTGTGTTGGGAATCTCTGCACCCTTTCCCTTGGAATGCCTGGATCCTGTACCATTTTGCTGTTATTTACCTGGAGCTCTCTACTAGCTGGATCCAAAACAATGGAAGGAGCAGTAGAATAATGGAGCACTTCTGAGACAATTTGCTGATTAAATCCTATTGCACAGTATTTCTGCAATGGATATCTGACTGGCCTTCTGACTTTATTTTAGCGGGTGTTTTGGCAGAAAATCAGGGGTGCTCTGGAGATGTGGTACTTGAACTGGGGAGGGCAGAGAGTCAGTGGATGCATGGAGTGGTGTGGTCAGCATGGTGATACCCTTATTGCACTGCACTGTACCGGAAGTGTCTTATTTTAGGTGTCGTTTGGTGGAATCTCGTGTCTGAGGAAGAGAAGTTTCCTATGATTTCTATAGCATTCCAGGAAGTGACATCACAGAGGGTGACAAGTTAGAGCAGTGCAGGTGAGGGATAAATTTGCTTGCCGCCATTCCTCTCACACTTTCATTAGAAACACTAATAGACTGGTTTCAAAAATAGTAATCTGTTGACAAGGTAAGTGCTGGATAAACCTACTGCAGCTGATGGTGGGCTGTATCCTTGCAACTCTATGGCAACCCTTGTGATCTTTCTTGGTACCTGAGGGCTTGCATTTCTCATTTCTCCAATCAGCCTGCGGACTGTCCTATGTCCTGTAGGGGCTCAAAGCATGGAAATTGATTTCAGCTAGCTCTGCCAAGTGCTCATCGCTAAGGAAACCATTCACAATCCTTGGCCCACCATAATAGTCAAACAGGATCGCCATGGTGAAAGCCCAACTGATTGCCAATTAGCAATCTCATAAAGGAGCTGGTATGCATCGAAGAGCAATGTAGTAACAGATTTCCTTTACAAAACGAAAACGTAAGTAAATACTGGCACCAATTTCATATACAAGTTTTCAAACTTAAGACTTTTTTTTTCCCCCCAAAGATTTATAATGTAATTGCGTGGCTCACATAAGATCAAATTTCAAGCGCATAGTATTAGTGAAAATCTTTCTATGTGATTATGTGCTTTCAACAGAATTATGGGATTACCACCAGCAGGGGGTGAATGGAAAGCAAGCCAAGCTCTGTACCTGTCCCTGCAATGGTAGTCTGAAGAGAAGCATCTGGAAAAGCACCACAGGAATAACCTTTAATAGGAGAGATCAAAACATCCCTCTGTTTGGTTAGCGGCACCAAGTCGTTGAAGAAATTAAAAATCACACAGTGTGTATTTTGTGTGAGATAGAAACCAGGAGGATATTAAATCCAATCCAAGCAGCTAGGATGGGAAAGAAGAGTAAGGCAGATAAAGAATTATTAGAAAAAACAGCAGTGGGAGTAGAAAGCCAAAGAAAATGCACAGACTTATGATTGAGTCCTGTTGAGCTCTCTCGTCATAACAGATATAATCATTGACAAGATATATACCAAGCCCAAGTGGAAAAACCAGACCACTTACTAAACTCGTGTACACCTTGTGCCGTGCCTAGTACTGTACAACAGTACGCTTACCCCTGGTTAAAAATGAAGCCTTGAATTGAAATTTCATGTGGTCTACTGCCTCAAGGCTCTTTAGTCCCGAGTTCGATTTCAGACTGGAATTCTGTAGTGAATATTTCTCCGCTAGTCTAAAAAAATGTGACACCCCTTATTACAGATATTTCTTTACAAAAAGTTGCTTCAGACAAACTCTGCTGCAATGCGACTTGTTAGGACAGAGGTTTGATACAGGTGTGGTATTAGTCTGTTTCTGAAGGAGCAAAAATCTGAATTTACGTACAGTGGGAGACTAATGGGACCCTATCCTCAGGAACTGAGCCCAAAAAGTAACTGTAGGGGAGCAGAGAATGTAATGCAGAGAATGCTGGGATAGGTGAGCAGCTTCGTATGTACTGTAGTAAGACACAATTGACGGCTTCTCTTTTCTGAAACCTAAAGTTTGAGAGAAGTGTCATAAGGCATTTTTTAAAGAATAAAATGGTTAGTGGAGACAAAATCATCTTCTGCTGTAGTTTTTATTCCTGTAGGCTTCAGTTCTGCTGGACTTCTGTCCAGATGCTTGTCAGGGATCGCAAGGGTTCAGTTTGTCTGACAATAGTTGACAATATCACTGTTTTCAGCATGTCCATACAAGCCTCGTAATTCAGGGATTTGATATGGAAGATAAAGTGTTGGGTGTTGAATTAAAGTCAAAGTTCTTTTTAAAAAAAAATAACGACCAGGAATGTTCAAGACTTGCTATGGAAGGCAATGCCTTACAGCAGTTTTGAGTAGGTGTTGAGGGGGACATTACCTGAATATTTCCCTCGCCTAATAAACGGCAGACATTTAAATGCATTTTGTCCAAGATTTGTTGAATTATATTTCACAATGTTAAATAGTGAGCATTGAATCTTTTCTGGTATGTAAGCAAAGGTTTATTTTTAGAAGATTCAGCTCTGTAAAGAGAGGCAACATTTATGGGAAAGGCAAAAAGAACGTATACCCCAAAGGCTCAGTAGGGGTGATTTATTCACACATTTAAGATGTTAAATTTGAATGCATGTCTAAATGGTGCATCCTGCTAGATTTGTGCAGCCTCTGCATCTACGGTATATGAGATTGCAGCACTCAGAAACAGCCAGCTTACACATTACTTTTAATTGTCCTCGTGTTTCCATGAAACGCAGGCAGTTTCTGTTAAACGTAATTGCACTTCACAAAGCTGCCCAGGCCTTGCCTTTAATTGGCATATCTTCCCGTACAGAAGAGAACAGTAATCACAGTTTAACGGAGGCTTCTGAAGAAAGCGCTCCATTCATCTCCCGTGTAGTTTATCACCGATGCCACTCACCCCAGCCCCCCCCCTGTGCCTCATCACATGATCATTTTTCTACCCCTTTTCTTTCTTTTCTCTCCCTTTTCCTCAGAACTTGTCACTTCTGCTTTAAAAAAAATGCCACCCTGCATTTTTATTTTTTTTCTGAGCGAAATGAGCTGTCAGCAAGAATCGACACCGTTCGCAGAATACCAGGCCAGAAAATTCAATTCCTACTGCCTCATTGGGGAAAACGGCTTTATTTAAACTTCAGGGCAGCGGGAGGCAAGAGATTTAGGTTCTCTTCCCACGCCTCAGTTGATTAAGTGCACGTCAGCCCGTTGCTGCTTGCCTGCTCTTTCTAATTCCTGGCCCACTGTCACAGAATGGCTCAACTGAAGGCCATGAGAGACTTTCTTGAAGTCCAGAGCAGAGCTATGAGATTTCAGCCATTCATATCTTATCAGCCCAGGAGATGTCATTCAAAGTCTTGTTAAAACTTCAATTTAGTCCTTCCTGATTCTGAATTCGTTGCCCAGACTTATGTACGTAAGCGTTTTATCGCACTCTGCCTGCCGGAGTAAGTCCACTCTGCATAAGGCACACCTGTCCACAGCCGTAGACCTCTAGGCCTCGTGTTTCATTATTAAGGCCTCCATTTCTGATAGTTATGTAAACCCTCTCCTTTTATTTAAAAAAAAAAGAATTGAGACTTGGAGGAGTAAGATACTCGAGCTGCCATGCGAAAAGCGCCGGGGGGTGATTTTCATTCCCGGCAAGCTGAGGGGGTCGTGTCAGGTTCCTTACGGCTGCTCGGCTCCCTCACCAGCCTCCACAGACCACCCCCCCACTCTGGAGAGAGAACCTCAAGCACGAACCTCATGATTTAATTCAAGAGCTGCCAAGCGATGCTCTTGCACCTTAAAACGATCAGGCCGCCTGTGATGGAGCACAAACTGATATGATTTCTCAAGAGCAGTATGCCTAGATGCTATTATTATACATCGTAGGTACATTTGACTAATTTTTCTCAGTGCCACACAACCCCTTGTTTGTCCCAGTACTTAAATTTTGAAGGCTGTTGTCTTTCCCCCATTGGTGGTTTGTATTCGTGTCTAACTGGGTATTTTTTAGAATAAGAATTCAGATTCTTGAGCACCATATCATATTTTCTATAACAATGTCAAGTACCCCTTTCCTGGTTATTATTACAGTACCTTGCAGTTCATTAGGGATGGAGAAAGATGGAGGCAATACTCTGGTGTATTAGAAAATTATGCTGCTGGGCTTGCCAGGAAATCATTACATGAGACGTTTTAATTTTACATCATATGTAATACTTAACACTACAAGAGCTGAAGGGTATTACATATAGTGTTTACTGCTTTATTTTAAACATGGGATTGCAATGTGTGTGTGTGAGTGTGTTTGTTCTGCTTTTAGCAGTTCCAGCTCACTTCTTATCATTTTGGGATCTCCTTTGGCAAACATTCTTCTAGCAGACCTAGATTTATGAACTACTGCTGTGAAAATGGTTGTGTTTCCTTGATAAAAAAGATCTACAAGAGCATGGACTTTCAAATCCACTAAGGCTTCTGATATGTTAGAAAAATATGTATTCCATGAGAAATGATCCAGTATGATCTTTTAAGGGCTCTTTAAGTACAGTACACATTCTCTGTTTGTTACTGAATTATTAATTTTGTTAAACTACTGCTTATGTCATTTTTAAGCAAACGATGTAAGAGCAGCTACGTCTACTGACAGTCAGTAACACTCTGGTGATGGAAGTGTGAAATTGTACTGTTTGATGTTAACGAGCTTTGATTCTCAGTAATTAGAGATCACTGCGCAATACGAATGTATCTGCCTGTCTATGTGATGATACTGCCTTACCCAGATTCCTGGCTGAATGAAGAATATTGTTAAACAATAATATTTAAACATTTATGAATTAGAGATTAATAATTACAAGCCATGTATTATGCATCCCTTGGACTCAGATGGATACAACTAGTATGGTAAAATACACTGTATATATATAGTCTTTTGAAATAAGAATTTTGTGAAGTTGCTCTAGTGCGCTAGCCTTCCTTTGGTTAAAGAATAAAATACTCTTAAATCAGATTATGGCATTCACATTGGACAGACAGGATTTGCTGTCATAATCGTATAATCCATGGTACTTCACTTCATACTGTATTAAATAGAACTTGGTCAAATCTAGCATACCATTTATACCTCTCTATAGTGCTATGATTATTTCTTCTGTGTATACTTTGGTTGCACACTGCAGTACACTGGTGTAAATGACGCTCTGGAGGATGGACCTTTTCCCAAGTGGAGATATCCAGATGGTACGTGGGAGATGGATTAGAATAAACTGGCTCCCTATTTCCACATCCATCACACCCCGCCTTGAAGTTACAGTACGTGTGAAGGAAAATTTTCCATGCCCCAATAACGATTTCTTTAAATTGGCACTGAAGCGTCAGTCCCTTCCGTTGCTACTTACTGAGTTCTTGCTGTAGCTGCAGTTCACATTTAAGGCAAGGTGGACATATGTGCTTGTCAGTACACTGTATATACTGTAGGGCAACACTACCAAAAACTGTTCCTGGAGGAACAATGTGTGTGATGTTTTAATTCCAGCTGAACTCTAAATCTGCGGTTAATTAATGATGTATCATGTCTTACACACAGGACATTAGGACCCACACAGACTGCAGGGTGAGAGCTCCTTACTGGCTCCACTAATACCTCTTCCAGCAGCAACCTTAGCTTTCCCAGGAGGTCTCCCATCCAGGCTCACACCTGCTGAACTTCAGTGGGCTGCCAGTAGTGAATTGCAGGGAGATGTACAGTAGCTGCTGGCTAAATCACCCTGCAATCTTGAGCTGGTTGTTACCTAATTATAAAGATTCAGTAACATTACGAATGCTCTCTTTTTAATCTGTAATACAGACAGTAATGCTTTTTTTTTCCCCTGTGGAAGAAAACTATAAGCCACAAGCAATTACCCCTCTGAAGGATATTTTTGCTACGTTTTTGTCAACAAAATAAATGTTGATTTCTTTTTTATTACTTTCAACTTACCAGCATTCAAAAGGAGCTGCCCATTAATGGAATTCAACTGAAGCCGCATAAATAAAGACAAGGCGTATCTGTTTCAGTTAATGGGTTGTTTTCTTGAAAAAAATAATAATCCAAAAAGTTTTAAATACAATATTCAGCAATTTTGTTTGGGGACACCATTTAGAACAAAAACAAATTTAATACATCATAATGTATGAAGGCTTTCACTAATGGGCTTTTAAGTTATTCCCAGAGCTACATGACAAATGATTTTCTAACATTTGCATCTGACAAAAATCTGCTTTCAATGCAATTTTTGGGTTGATTTTTTATACTGTTAAGACAAATGCTAATAAACACAGCACAAAGGCAATTTATGTAGCCTGAAACTTAGGGGGAGTTTTCAGAAATTGTTTCTGTTATCTTCTATTTTTCATGAATATGGTATTGCCATCTTGTTGACTTTCTGTCTTTAGCGGCACTAGATCATGTCTGATCCATCTAAAGTCAGGGTTCAGGAGAAAGATTTTGTTACGGATGTCGGAAGGGATGAACCTTGGAATGGCAGGAGAGTGATAAAGACCCTATGTGTAGTGGCGAGATGGGGGTTAGACCAAGCTCAGCTGTTCAGGAAATGCCGTGTAGAAACCTATGCCCTCAGGCCACAGACAGGAGTGACCTGGTGCTAGGCGGGTCTCAGGACATCCGAACGTCAGTGCTGAGCCAGGAGCAGAGCAGAAACAGGAAGAAAATAGGCTACACAACAAGACACACCAGAAAGACATGAATAATCACAGGGAACTAGGAACAGGAGAGAAGTAGAGTGCCCTCTAGGTGTACTGGGCGTGACAGATTTGGACAAAAGCAAGTATTGTATTTAGCATATTTTTCATTGTTTAAGACTGGCAATTGTATTAGTGCTTTATGCACCTCTTTAATGCAAGAAACAGCTCCGGTCCTAAGAACAATTCAATTTCTAAACAAAAGGAGCAGACATGACGGGCCTGCAAGATTTTAAGTGCAATTCACATGAAACGGCCACAGGGGAGCACTAGGACTGCAAGTTTCCCTATGCAGCGCTTCAGGGGTAAGTGAATGACAGGGGAATGTGACCCATTCTATTAAGGGAACAAGCGCACAAAGAACATCTATAATCAGGTTAACTGCAGTATTTCGCTTAGGAGTGACTGTGTGGTCTATGGTGGTCAACTTGTTAACCTGGATTATTGAGAATTGAGGACAATGTGTTGAGACACTTAAGGGTAAATGTGTCGAGGTCTTATGTCATGGCTTTCATCTGGGGCACCAAGAGAAGATATAAATGCAGCCCTGACCGAGAGAATGATAGGGATGGGGTTCTCAGAATGAAGCCTGTACTGTTCTGCAGAAAGATATTATATATGTCCGTGTTTCTTTACCTAGAAAATAAGAGTAGCTGTACCAGTGCAGACTGAGCATGATTTCATTGACACCCAAGCACACAAGACTCTGTTTTGCCTGTTTCTTGGGAAAAAAAAGATGCTAAATAAACCGAGGACTTAACCTGGACCTTGGTGACCACTGCATTGTCTGCAGAGAATGGTGAATGTTGCCCAGAAGATCATCGGCCATGGTCTCATGGAGATTAAACAGCTCTATGAGGACTGCTGCCGTGGTAGAATTCTGGCCATCACAGAGGACAGTCACCCCCCTGGGCATGAGCTCTTCACCCCACTGCCCTCAGGCAAGAGACACAAGAGCATACCACTAGATTCTTCAATAGCTTCTACCCACAAGCAGTGTGGTTGGCAAACACATTTGACCATGCCCCTTGGACCACACCTACACCATCTACCTCATTATAATTTCATATTTATTGCACATCTGCAATCATTGTTTACATTCAAACTGTTTACTTGTACATTGTCTACTGTTTGTTTGTGTATTGTCCTGAAGCACTGTCTGCACTTTGTTTTTTTTACACTTTTTAACAATCGAGATACTTTCTGTAAGAAAGATTTCCATTGTACCAGTACATGTAATTCAAGTATTGTCAATCTTTAATGTACAATGACCCACACACAAACGCATACAAGCACACACACGCCACGCCATGCTGCCTGAAGTGGGCATGTGTGCTCCACAACACATGGAGATTTTCAGGACAGCAACGACCTGGAAGCTAAAATTTTAAACGAGTGTGGAAGCAGTAAGCAAATCCTTGCAAGGAAATATACTGATGGGGGGGAAAAAGAAAAACAACATTTTTTGGATTGAGAATACTATAGTTTTAGCTTGGGTACTTTCACAAAAAGTTGTCAATTTGTTTTAAGCCCTCTGAAAGAAATACAGCTTGTGCAGTGAGGCATTGCAACTTGCCAATCACACGAAAGCTCGTTAGGTGCACTTTTACCCAACAAGGTCCAGGTGGAGCAATGCCTGATCAGGTCACCTTTAAAAAGGCCTTAATTCAAAGCTTAGGTCACTGCAAGAAGAAGGCCACACTTAGCCAGTTTTCTGTGCATTCCATAACACCTCAAATGTCACCAGAAGCAAGGGAGAGGGCCACTGGCATGCCAATTGGATTTGAGAACATATGGCAGTGCCCATCTCCTGTCTGCTTTACTTGTTTAATTCAAAGCCACCTGTAGACAGAAGGCCAGGGTGCATCAAAGCAGAAAACAAGCATGCTTGGTTTGGAAACATCACTTTATGATGTCTTCTGTTTTCAAAGCCTCTTCAACTGCGGGTGGGATAGGGGACTTGTAGGGGAAAAGGAAAGAAGATAGAAGCAACTCTTGTGTCCTAACCACCAGCCCTGTGGTTTTTGAATTAAAAAAGGACTGTGAGGGAAGCATGAAGGGTTATCACATTGGACTCGGTTGCTTTGCTGATTATGTAATAATGCTCAAGTAGGGAAAAGGAGAAGGACAGGTTTTCACAGGCTTTGCAAAAGGAGAAAGAAAATCCTAATTACTAACAGCGCAGAGTAATTTTGCAGAATCCATTTCCAAGCGTGATTACATTTCTTAAGCGGTTTCACAACTGACAGGCCTAAGAAATAATTGCATTTGGGATATCTTGATAGAGAGCGAACCCTAGATGTGACTGTCAGAAGCAATTGGGCCATTTTCTTCTTCTCCAAAATAGGCGCTGGGAAAATTTTATTATTTAAATCGGTGCATAACAAGCGATCTCCCGTGTTTCCGCAGCTGTGATCTACAGCATGACAGGTTTGGTGTCCTCGACCGTGTGAGCTCAATAAAGTGACAGGATGTGTTAGAATAAGTAACGGGATTCAGGTTCAGCACCCACACTCATTTGGCAAGTAGCCAGCATGTGGTCTCCCATTCTAACTAGTCGTTCCAAAAGCTCAAATCTGTGATGTCACTTTGTATTCGAGGCCTCACTTTGCGTGTGGCTGAAAATGAGCGGACACCCATTACATTGATTCACTTGGAACAAGTACTTTGCTCACACAGAAAATTGAGCTCTGTGTCTCCTCTGCCCTCTAAATTAGGACAGTGACTACTGTACCTCCATCCTGATGGCGTTATTAAAACGCCAAATATGGATATTACAAATTCAACTGCTGTACACAATTATTCCTGGAAAAAAAATCTCCTTTTACTTGACCTGTACAGTTCTAACAGGGTCGTTCTCTGATGCTTCAAAATGAGGATTTAGGGTGTTTCAGAAACCAGGGAAGTAGGGGAAGGAAAGATCAGACTTCTATCTTTTTCTGAAACACCTGCTTACGTCTCGGTGATTCACCCGTTTCAGAGTATCTTTGCGTAAACGCAGGACCAATTTTTCAGACTGCTACTCTGCAAGGTCGGACGCCCTGTCCTCCTAGGACAAGCCCCTACTGTCTCTCACTTTTTCCACCAAACAAATCCGGAGCGCCTGGAACAAAAGAAATGGGAGGGATGGATGAAGGCCAGAAGTGGAAAGATGAGCCCAGCGGCTGGATTTATTTACTCGAGCGCTGTAGCTGAATTGACGCTCCAGTGGAAGAGAGTGGGAGAGTTACTCGTGGAGGGAGGGTGTGTATATCTCCTTCTCTCTTGCACAGCTCCACTACCTTCACCGTGCGCCATTAAACACACGAGCATACTGTACGACACCGAGAGCAGCACAACTGCTTACCACAGCAAAACAAATCGGCTGGTAAGATTAAGCACTGCCTGTATGGCAGAAACTGTAACGTTTTAGGTCCAGCTTTTTAAATGAAATGATGAACTGAATTCTCTGTTTTATTTGTAAACATTCAGGAAACAGGGAATTTGATTTCCAGCCATATGGGTTTTGCTACCCATATTAGTAGCAGAGCTGTTTAGTATCCTGCATTTTATGGACAGGATATAACAGTGTTTACTTTACAGATCGTTGTCAATCTGAGGAGAGAGTAAAGATGGTGAAATAAAATTATGCTGAAATCTGAAAGAGACCTTAACTGCTCTGAATTACAACTGATTCTGGTTTAAATAAAACCCTATCCTCTGATTCACATCTGCATAGGGTTCTTTCATAAATGCCCCCACTTCTGTTCTCTAATGGCACGTACCAATGGGAAACCCACACCAAAATTGTTTTGTTCCATATGGTCAGGTGTTTTGGTTTTGATGTACCTTTGTTTAAAAAAAAAAGCACTTTGTTTATGCTATGTAGCGCACAGCTATAAAATCCGCAAAGCTGAAAATGGCTTTCAAGAAATGACTGGATGAGATGTTCAGATAAATCAGCTCTTCATAGGTTGCAAAAAGAGAAGCTGCTGCAGATCGGAAGTACTAATCTTTATTATCATTTGTGGCAATTAGCAGTGGTAAGCTGACATTAACAGTGATTAAAACTATGAGAAACAAGTGCAACTTCAATTTGAATTGCGTGTCCTGTCCAGGATGTCCTTGTCCTGTCTCCTGCCTTGTGTCTGTTCTCTCTTACTGCCACTGCTGGATTGTCCCTAAACGTTTTTGTTTAAATATGGCGGTAAACCCACAGCTATATAAAGGCAACTCTGTGTTTATGCTTGAAAAATATTTTCTTACAACTGAAACTACACAAGTCCCAAAAAAATACGAATAATTCCTGCACTTGCTCAGGGTAAATAATCCATTCTTTGAAGCAACCCTGCTGTGCTACCTGCTGTGTAGTGTCCTGTAATCACAAGTTTTAGAAACTGTTCCTCTGAAAAAACATTTGAAAGATTGGGTCACCATTGAAAATGCCATTTCAGGAGCGCTCAGCAGGGCAGATGAGGCGTTCCTGGAAGCACTCTATGTTGAAGATTCCCCTGTGTTGAAGATTTCAATTAAGCCTCATCCTGGTCACCCCAGCTGATGACACAGTAATAACTGCAGGAAAGAAAAGGACGTTACTTCATTTGTGGTTCATAAATGAGTTTCTCTGATACTTTGTTTCATGACAAGTGGACTTTTGTTTTTTCAGAAGAACCATTCCACAAAAGATATATATCAATGTCTCTTTTTTGCCTTCAACCAATATAAGGCATCGAAGAGATGAAAGCTCAAGGGTATGAGTCTCCTTCTGGAATAGAATACTCTGAGGGTGTGTTTCTAATTCATTTTAGGAGTGAGAACACTTGAATAGGTCTCGGGTCACTCTGAAGAATTAAACGTTTGTTAGCCAGTGTTTCTGCTGTCTGTTCTAATAAGTCGTGCATTCTTTACAAAGTTCCTTCAACTTAAGATTTAAGTCTACAGATGAATGTACCAAGCCATGGAGTGTTGATGATAAATACGCAGGTGGAATTTTTGGTAAGAGATTTGGGAGGGTGGGTTTGCAGTTGGGGAAGCGAATCAAAAGTGGACTTTACACTTCCGATGCAACACTACAAGTCAAGAAGAAAGATCTCAAGACCTTTCGTTTTATTCCCTTGAAGATCTGTCTTCTGGAGAACTGCTGGCGAAGTGCTTCTGTACGTCACTGTCAGGGCTGCCTCGAGGAATTTGTGCTGAGTCACAGTCAGGCGGCTCTCATCTTCTGACCCTTCAGGCTTCGGCGTTTGAGGGGAGCAGTGGGAGAAACGCTAAGGAGCCTCACAGAACAAAGACTTCGGAAAACTAAAGAAGGGGGAAAGATAGCTCTCGAGCTTCAAACTGAGATTAATATGCAGGAGCTGGGAAAGGGGAATCAATTACTCACTCTTCCCCGACATCATTTGGGAATGTATTTTTTAGTAATCTGCAGCTCGATAAAATGAATAAAAACATAAAAGCCATATAAAAAATTAAATGAGTAAAAATTTCTGTAAATCCCATAATTTGCTTTCACACTAGGGAAAATGCTTGATATTTTTTCCACCCTGTTAAATGGTCAATTTTAGAAGCAGGCCTCGTAGTTAATTTTGTCGCGGCACAACAAGCATTCCAATTAATTCGAAAACGATTGTCTTTCGGTCACTAGAGTACCTGACACGGTGGGAGCAGACTTGTTTTCTTCCCAGGGGTCACATCTGCTACACGGCGGCATCTGACCTGCGTCTGCTACAGAGAACACACTCCAGCAGGGCTGTCCTTGTTTTTAAGGCACTTTTTCCCAATCCCTCGGGGGAAACAGAGGGATGTGAATTGTGGCATTTTCTCTCTGTTATACAAGCACTGGCGGCAGAACTTCGATCGAGATCCTGTCCAGCAAAATTAGACCTCTGATGGCAAGTGTCAAGCAGGGCTCTAAAGTAAGTCTCACATTCATTACTGTGGCACCAAGAGACTTTCTGGAGACCAATTATCGTTACAAGTGATTTGAAAATGAGTTCCACTCCAGCTTAACGATTGCTAGAGCACGGGGCAGCACCGAATTCAGGGACAAGAATGGATAAGAATTGTCCTGGATAAGAATATAAGAGAGGTCGCAAATGAGAGAAGGCCATTTGGCCCACCTAATTCATTGGTCATTAGTTGTTACTCGATCCAAAGACCTCATCTGGCCATTTCTTGAAAGAAACCAGGGTATTGGTTTTATCAACATGCCTGGGTAACTTGTTCCAGACCCTCAAAACCCTCTGAGTAAAGTGCCTCCTGTTCTCAGTTTTGAATGCACTACCACGTAATTTCCACTTTTGTCCCCTGGTTTCTGTTTTACTGCTCATTCTGAAGAAATCTGCTGTGTTGAATCAGGTCTCTTCCATAATCTTCTCTGCTCAGGACTAAAAAGGTTCGGGTCCTTCAGTCTGAAAGTGCATTTTTTATCTTTCGCAATAATCTATTAAGATTATTAATAGAGTTCAAGAGGTATCTGGAGTGTAACTGTGAACACAAACTCCTTCATTGATCTGGTCAGCGTCTGCTCCCCAGTCACAAAGACATCCCTGGATGTGATTCACAGGACCCAGCAGGTGCATCAGAATCTCCTAGAAGAGAAAATGCTCAAATGTGTTGCTTTCAAGAAATTTCCTTTTAAGACATAAGACATTTTTTTCTTTTTGATCCTTTTTCTTCGCATTTCCTTTTTTCCTCCAGGTTATTTGCATACTGTAGGACATATTGCCTGCCCTTCAGGCGGTTTTCTTCTTATTTTTACTAGGTCTATGTTAAAACCTCTTCCCAGATGTCTTTCTCCTTCAGTATTCCTCTTGTGGGCCAAGCACATCAAACATCTCCAAACGTTAATTGTAGGCAAAGCCAATGATAAATTTTGCAGAGCTGTGAATGCAAAATTGAATTTTTCTTTGTAATAATCCTACGCCTTTCTCCACAACCAGGTGACAGGGACAGTTCACGTGAAAGAGCACTTTTTGAATGCAGAATTATGAAGTCATTATTCTCATGCCTTGTATTCATCCAAATGTCAGCAACTGCAGACTGTAGATATTTTGTGTCTTGAATGTCCTCTTCTCTCAGTGACACCTAAAAGCTTGGGAAGGGCTGTTTTAAATTCATGAAGGAGAAGTGGCAGTATATCATAATTTTTAGGAGCATATTTCAAGCACAGACTCTAAAACATAAATAGCTGATGTGTACTGTAAGACAAAAGTGGGCTTTATATCATGATCAGAAACAAATGGGGTTACAACATCTTATGCATATTGTGTACTGTACAAGCCATTATGAATCTCTTTATGAATATCATCCACTGCATGGTACCTTTACAGTGAGATTTATACACAATACTAGAGCTTTCCTTCATTTTTCCTACATTTATCTAATGCCGTTATTGAAAAGAGGTTTGTGTGGATCCGGTCAAATTCTAATCTCACACTTCTGCTTCCTTACACATAAAAGCTCCTGGGGTGTACACAATGCTGAGCACATCTTTTCTATCACTCAGCATTTTGTTTCATCGCAGATGGACATGTTTTGCACTTAGAGCTGCCAGGACTTTACCTTTATCGTGTGCATCCAGGACCTCAACCCTGCAGCAACAAAAGTGGCTGCACTCCCACCATGCCATCTGTGTTTTTCTTCTCCATCTCCTGATGTTGGCAACCCTTCCAGAAACTTCAAACTGTGGCAATTTTGTCCCCCTTTCTCTTCCCTCTCTCTCTTTACCTGATCCTTTCCACTCTGCTCATTTTCCATCTTCATACATTTTTCTCTCCGCATCTGGTCAAGCATCCAACCCACTGTACATATGGCCCCATCTTTTATCTATTCTTTTGTCTCAGTTTCCCCAATCCTTCTTTTCATTGCTCCCAGCCCCCCCCATAAGCACATAGCTGGTGTCCAAATGGTAAGGTGTTGGCCCTCAACTCTTCCCCTTACCAAAGCTGTATTCATTCTCTGAATATCCTCAGGCTTGTCTTTCACTGCCCACCACAGAGTTTTAATTTCAGGCTAGCCCGCAGCTAGAGCTGTCACCTGTTCCCTGACTTACAGTATGTTCTGTCACCTGCATAATAAGCGCATCTCACACATTGTACAGTGCCTTGCGAAAGTATTCGGCCCCCTTGAACTTTTCAACCTTTTGCCACATTTCAGGCTTCAAACATAAAGATATTAATTTTTTATTTTATGTGAAGAATCACCAACAAGTGGGACACAATTGTGAAGTGGAACGAAATCTATTGGATTTTTGAAACTTTTTTAACTAATAAAAAAATGAAAAGTGGGGCGTGCAAAAGTATTCGGCCCCTTTACTTTCAGTGCAGCAAACTCACTCCAGAAGTTCAGCGAGGATCTCTGAATGATCCAATGTTGTCCTAAATGACTGATGGTGATAAATAGAATCCACCTGTGTGTAATCAAGTCTCTGTATAAATGCACCTGCTCTGTGATAGTCTCAAGGTTCTGTTGAAAGCGCAGAGAGCATCATGAAGACCAAGGAACACACCAGGCAGGTCCGTAATACTGTTGTGGAGAAGTTTAAAGCCGGATTTGGATACAAAAAGATTTCCCAAGCTTCAAACATCCCAAGGAGCACTGTGCAAGCGATCATCTTGAAATGGAAGGAGTATCAGACCACTGCAAATCTACCAAGACCTGGCCGTCCCTCTAAACTTTCAGCTCAGACAAGGAGAAGACTGATCAGAGATGCAGCCAAGAGGCCCATGATCACTCTGGATGAACTGCAGAGAACTACAGCTGAGGTGGGAGAGTCTGTCCATAGGACAACAATCAGTCTTACACTGCACAAATCTGGCCTTTATGGAAGAGTGGCAAGAAGAAAGCCATTTCTCAAAGATATCCATAAAAAGTCTCGTCTAAAGTTTGCCACAAGCCACCTGGGAGACACCCCAAACATGTGGAAGAAGGTGCTCTGGTCAGATGAAACCAAAATCGAACTTTTTGGCCACAATGCAAAACGATATGTTTGGCGTAAAAGCAACACAGCTCATCACCCTCAACACACCATCCCCACTGTCAAACATGGTGGTGGCAGCATCATGGTTTGGGCCTGCTTTTCTTCAGCAGGGACAGGGAAGATGGTTAAAATTGAGGGGAAGATGGATGCAGCCAAATACAGGACCATTCTGGATGAAAACCTGTTGGAGTCTGCAAAAGACCTGAAACTGGGACGGAGATTTATCTTCCAACAAGACAATGATCCCAAACATACAGCAAAATCTACAAAGGAATGGTTCACAAATAAACGTATCCAGGTGTTTGAATGGCCAAGTCAAAGTCCAGACCTCAATCCAATCGAGAATCTGTGGAAAGGGCTGAAAACTGCTGTTCACAAACGCTCTCCATCCAACCTCACTGAGCTCGAGCTGTTTTGCAAGGAAGAATGGGCAAGAATTTCAGTCTCTCGATGTGCAAAACTGATAGAGACATACCCCAAGCGACTTGCAGCTGTAATCGCAGCAAAAGGTGGCTCTACAAAGTATTAACGCAAGGGGGCCGAATACTTTTGCACGCCCCACTTTTCATTTTTTTATTAGTTAAAAAAGTTTCAAAAATCCAATAGATTTCGTTCCACTTCACAATTGTGTCCCACTTGTTGGTGATTCTTCACATAAAATAAAAAATTTATATCTTTATGTTTGAAGCCTGAAATGTGGCAAAAGGTTGAAAAGTTCAAGGGGGCCGAATACTTTCGCAAGGCACTGTATATCAGAATTTACTTGAACAAAGGAGCAGCAGCATGGATATATCATATACACTTTTCATTTGTTTAATTTGTTCCATGCTACATGCATGTTCTGCTCTGTTCTGGTACAACCAACAGATGAACTTGGTACTGGCAGATGAACCAACTTGCTGTTCGTTCACTGTTTGAAATCTGTGTTTGTGTTTTGAGGATTATTTTGATCCCTGACCAGAAATATCATATTCTCTGCCAGGCAGGCTAAAGCCAAAGTATTAAGATTACTACCCCTTTAATCAAAATGTGTTGGCTTGTTTAGAACAACTCAACAGTAAAGCTGTAGATGATGACTTGGGAGGAGATATGGACAGAGGTATATTCAAGGCTGCAGTAAATTTAAGAAATCAAAGCATGCTTATTATTCAGGTTTCTATTAAAGGGACAGTGGCAAGACAGCAGAATCGGAAAAGACATTAACACATGTGGGAGTATGGGTCAAAGCATACAGCTATGTTGTTGAAGTCAATACACTTAATGGACTGCTCTTGTTAGTAAACATTCTTAAATTTTCATGTTGTAACACACTGGTGTTGTGAGTCCAATGATTATTTCTTATACTCAGAAACGATTCATGATTTTGTGCTTGTATTTGTTTTTATGCATACAAAGAACAGGTCTGTAGTTTACAGGTGACAGAACGTGAGGTCTGTTTTTCATTGTCCTTCTAGCAGTTAACAAATGTGGATGCATTTCTGATTTCTTACTGCACAGTCACAGTCCTACGGGTCATGGTTATCACATGGGCCAGCTTGCTAGTCCACAGTCAGATATTCTGATGGAGCCTGCAGAACTCTCTTCGGTTTTCATATGAGTTTCAGCCAGAAAAAGCGTGTTTAACTCTCTCGAAGCCATTAAAGAAATAAGCTACAGAAGCAGATGTAAAACCTGTCTTTTTCTAAGAAAAGCCAGCACATGTACAGTATGAAAAAAAGAAGATACATACTGTAATCCTTGAAGTACTGATTGGAAGCAGGGTACATTTAATGTTTTTTTTCTTCTATTGTCATTGCTTAGTATGCTATTAAATGTTTGAGGACAGATGTCATTAGAAAATAATGTAGGGATTTTAAGGGAGGTAAGAATTTTATGCCTGTGCTTTAGGGGACAACAGTGTTTGAAAAAGCATCATTCTCTAACTGTAAATTAAAACCAAACAATGTTAATGGAATATGTAATAAACATGCTACTGACTTGTAGTTACAAGTCAGTACAAGTTTCACCCTATATATTGTACAAGAAAATCAAATATTGAGCTATTGATATAACATATATAATCATGAAAAGGTAGAAAGATGCAGATGATGAGAAAACAAGAGAGCAGGCAGCGACTGACCATCTGTGAAAGATGAATTGCATCAATTTTCGTAACGCCTTGAAAATAATTCATTTGGTATTTTTCGTGGTACATTTTGATATTGACAGGTTCCTATGGATATACAGAATCAATTCTCCATTCTGTTTGCTGACATTGGATGATTGATTGCAATTTGGGATCCGAATAATTGAACGGCAATTCTTGTGCAGCTCTGTTGTCACGGTAATTAAATTCACTCTTAGCATATATAAACAACTTTGTTCTAGATGATCTCTGGGGGGGGGGGGCATAGAGCTGTAATGTAATATTGGAAATAAAAGCTTGACATTTTAAAACCTTTAATCCTTTTCAGCAATTGGTACGAGGGAGGAGTTAGGGCTCTGGACTTATAACCACAAGGTTATGGGTTCAAGTCCCCAGGTGGGGAAACTGCCATTAGACACTTGAGCAAAGCACTTCACTCAGATGACTGCAGTAAAGAACACAGCTGTGTAAATATAAGCTGCTCCAGATTAAAACATCAACTGTATTCATTAATAATAATTAAAGCTCCCTTAAAGACTTAATTTGCTTTCTCAGCACTGCAAACATCTTCCTGATGAGGCCTGAGGGTAATTCCAATGACAGCCAGGCCCACGTATCAAATTCAGAATAACAAAAAATGTACTTCTGACCAACAGGACAAAATTTCATCCTTCTTCTTCATTCTACAGCAAACTCCCCACATGTACAGTATGTGCAGACTCTGCAATCAAACAGAAGTGCCTGAGCAATAATGACACCCAGGAATTAGATACATTTGAGGGTATTTATTCAGTATTTAGGCAGAGTAAGATTTGCCTTAACCCTCCTAACTGAGGGTCAGCCCCCTAGCCAGAGGACGAGGAGGCTGGGACCTCCCTGCAGCTGCACATGCAGAGATGGGGTAGGAGGTGCTTGCATTAGACTAATGCAAAAAAGAGGGATATTTGCATATAATGTAAACGCTTTGCATAATGACGATGGGCATGATTATGATTTAGCATAGCTGGGGTAAAGGAGACTGGTTGACTTTGATGTCCTCCCTTCACAGCTTAAGAACTCAATTAGGCGAAGGAGTTAGTCCCGTTATTGTTATCTTTACGTTGGCCCATCCAGGGTGCTCCTCTCCTTTCTAAAATCACTCAAATACATGATTGTTGATACCCAGGACAGAACCAGAAAGAGCACAGTTCTGATTTACAACTGCAACGGAACACAAAAAAAAATATGAGAAGGCTGGAAACACTGTATATTGAGTTTTCAGAATTCAATTTAGGGAGTCAGTGAGGCACGTTCATTGAAAATA
This sequence comes from Atractosteus spatula, assembly GCF_055471065.1. Lineage (NCBI taxonomy): Eukaryota > Metazoa > Chordata > Actinopteri > Semionotiformes > Lepisosteidae > Atractosteus > Atractosteus spatula. The sequence goes on along the minus strand of NC_142721.1, from coordinate 15,026,033 downwards.
TATTTTTTTCTGTGTACTGTAAACAGTGATGGGATTGTTTTTCCACTGAATTCAATTAATAGCAGAACGCCATGTTGATTTGAACTTGTGAGACATCGATGTGTTTAATCTACTTTTTTATAAATATACAAAATGGGTTTTCTGGTGGATGATTTGCAGTCATATTTTACCTTTGTAAGATAAAGCTCCGTGTAGGAGCAGCTATGAGCAAAGACTACTGTGAACACTGTAGTACAGAGTGGAAGAGCAGTCACTCAGTCATTCATTAGCTGTGAATTTTACAGGTACAGTAACTGCTGAAAGAAGTAAATGAGAGACGCAAAGTGTATTGAAAGCAGGTGCTTCCCCACATGTGTGCTTCCTGGGTTAATTAAGCAATTAACATCCCATCATGTTAAGAACCATGTATAAAATGCTGGGGGGGGGGGGTATTTTGGCTGCCATGGGTAGAAAAAGAGATCTCAGTGACTATAAGAGAGAGGTGATTGTTGGGACATGCTTGGCAAGAGCTTCAGTGACCAAGACTGATCAACATACCAATGTTTCACAAGGAACAGCGGTGGAGGTGATGCTGGCATGAATGTTTAAGGGGAAAGACATCACCTAGGGGCAGCTGTGGACAAAAGCTCATACTCCTCAACCGTGATGCCCATACGTGGGTTCAAGACAAAACAGACGAGCAGCTCGGAATTAGTTGACCACAAGTGTCAAATGCCTGCATGAGCAGTCAGTCTCCTGAAGTCCGTTGAGAACTTCCCAGAGAGGGATACTATAGTCAGGTTGCAGTGCATAAATCCTTTATTACACTTTTGCAAAGGGGTGCACAGGCAGTGGTCTACTGAGCAGTGGAAAAAAGTTATAATCAGATGAGTCATCCCTCCCCCAGATCTCAACAAGCAGACAAGCACAAGTGTGGTAGAAGCTAAAAGAAGCTCCAGACTTCAGAGTTTTTGACCCGTTTTCCTGGCATGGTTCAGATCCACTCATTCCCTTAGAGGGCAAGGTAAGTGGCAATAAATACGAAGCCGTTCTGAGTGATCCTGTTCATCCAGTGGTGAAGCATTTCTATCCTGATGGCAGAGGAATCTTCCAGGATGACAATGCCCCCATCCACCGGGCATGAGTGGTCACTGAAAGGTTTTGATGAGCATGAAGACGATGTAAAACACATGCCATGGTGCTCCCAGTCACCAGATCTCAACCCAGTTGAATTCTTATGGGAAATTCTGGAGCAGCACCTGAGATGGCATTTTGAACCGCTGTCAACAGAGCAGCGACTGAAGAAAATTCTAGCGGAAGGATGGTGTCCCTCCCGTGGAGCTCCAGACACTTGCAAACTCAAGTGCATTGAATCTGTTCTGGTGGTTCATGGTAGTTATCTTTATGCTGCTGTTTTGTGTACCCTATTTTGGCAGTTACCTGTAGTTAAAAAAAACGATGAATGAAAATATTTTTTCCCCCCAAATGTTTATTCTAAACTTTTAGTATATGTGTCAGAACTCGAAGGAGAACCTGCAATGGTATTTTTATATTTCAGGGTAGAAAGAATCGGCATTGATGAGTGCATTTCAAATCACAATAAAAGTAAAAAACTTTCTATTTACAGCACAAAATACACTTAATTTCCAGGTATGTGCAGCACCATGTTCTGTGATTCAGAACGAGGCAACAAAACTTAGGGCTGTATCGTGTCACCCTTTTACACTGTATACATGCAGGCTTGTGAATACATCTCTTTTAATCCAATAAAAATATTGGTCTCAACTTCGAAATGGTTTTGGCAATAGATGGATCTTACTTGTTAACTCTGCATGCAGATTGAGTTGGACCATTTCTGAGGTGAAATGTCTGCTGCACAACCTGTACTTATTCACTCGTACTGTACATCACATTACATCAGTTATTACAGTGACTAGTGAGCAGGAAGGGCTGCATCACATCACAATTCGAGGGAACTCTTGCTCTTGCCCGTGGCGACACCAGGGGTTTACGACGGCATGGAGAATTTCACAAAGGTTTTGTGCTTAATTCAAAATTTGTAAACTTTTTCTATAATGTCAATGACTTTATTTTGTTGCTGAGATTTAATAAATTGGGACCTTAATGTATAGGTGCAATTTAAGGAAACATCCCTTATCAGAAAGGTTTGTGTTTCTAATAATATTGATTTGAAGATGTCGCAGGGTTATCTTTGCCAATGCCTGAATAATTTAGACTCATCACTTGCATCTGGTCTCTTGGCCCAATACTTAACATCTCTTGATTTAAATTAATCACTTTTAGCTATTTATCCTATCAGATAGGCTTAAAAGGGCTTAAATACTACACACCAGAGAGAGAGAGAGAAGTAAACAAATGCAAAATTAAGTTAAAGCATACAGTATTAAAACATGTTCCAAAGTAAATGGTCAGTCATTTAATCTTGAAAGCATATACAATGGAGCTTAATCCAGTAAACTTTGTGTTTGTTTTACAAAGAGGTATTTATGTACAGTACATACCACAGGCAGGGTTATCTGGTTGCACTGTTTTCAAGATTGATTTCTCTTCAAAGATCTTTCTCACATCATGTTCAAGCAGTGCACAGTTCACCAGGCCACCGTGGTAAGTATATGCCTGTCAGGTTTTTATAAACCATTCCCCAGCCACACGGTGAGTGCAATATAGTCACAATAGGCAGTGTAGTTTAAGGTAATTCTCTCAAATTGCTCTAAACACTCCCCGCTGTACAAAAGAGTTCTCTCCAGGTCATTCTTGGAACAAATTGACTTACCTAAATAAATAAGAAAATAAAGTTTCAAAATATTACCTATACCAGATTAATGCATTTAAATATACATAAAACAAAGTTCGAGTAGGGAGATCCGTCAGCATGCATAGGCTGCAAAGGAACAAGTAAAGGTTTAAGTAGTTCAGGTTGGTAGCTACGTCAGCATGCGTAGTCTGCAAAGGAACAAGAAATAACACAACATTTTGGCTTCACACCTGAAGAAGGCTTTACAGCTGAAATGTTGTTTTCTCTCTTCCCTTTTCAGCATGGAATAAACCTTTACTTGTTCCTTTTCATAAAACATATACTAAGCATTTAATTTCTGAATGGTAAGTTCACATCTGCTTCAGGATGGGCAGAACATCATTCCATTCTAATGCAAGCCTTAAATACCAGTCACTGACATTTAGCAATACTTCATGTTCATCCATGGCCTTTAGACACTTCCTAGTTATCTTATCTATCTGCTGATGTGACACACATATATTCTATATATATATTTTGTCCCCATCATCGTCATCATTTCCAGTCTTCAAGTGCAAGATGAAAACTCTCCCACTAATCTGTTTCTCAGGATCATACCAGTTCCATCTTCCCTTTGTCTCTTTTGGTTTCTTGGAATGGAGCTCAGCATTTTGTCATTCTGATGATCTTGCCACTGTATGTGTCCAGTCTGTTCCATTACTGTGCCATTCTCCTAACTCTTAGGATGAGGTCATACTGTATACCTTTGTCTGGGCTCTAACACTTCCCAAGCATATCCCACTGTTGTATATCCCACTGCATTTGTTCCTGTCACCTACAGTATTATTACAGGATAATCTTTGTATTCTACATTTTGGTTTTACACTCACATGTTAATACTGGCAATATACCTTGCTTCTTGTTTTGCATTACCTACTTTCTTACACGTATGAGAGTCAGAAATTTGACAAAGAAAATCAGCTTTCACACCCATAGATAATGAGGTGCTGTCGAGCTCTTCAAGGACAATTTGTTAAAGCTGATGGTTCAGCCACCTTCATCAGCACATGGAGTACTGGCATAAGACATGACCATTTCCTTTGCATACAAGCACTATAGACCCCGACAGCAACCAATCTAACAGGAATGAATGTGTTTGCATTGTTAGGGGTGGTTTTATTATCTCGCCTACATAGAGTGGAAATCATTTTACGTCTGATGCAATGCAGCCCCCGGGGAAGAATCTAAAAGAAGGCTCAGAGATTAAAGGAGGCTGCAGTAATTAAAAGCACATGCAAATGAAGCAGAAGCATGCTGGGCTTCTTCTGTGGCACCTGAGCAACACAGTGCCGTACTGCCTGTGCTTCTCACCCCTATGTGTAAAAGTCTGGCCAACCCACCTGGTTCATAGGCCGAGCTTGAGTGAAAAATTAGGAGCTTAAATTGAGTCGTGACTCGTTCATCCCTCCGTTATGAGAATACATCTTACTCGTTGTATGGGTCGGGACAACCAGGACCACACCCCAGAAGAGTGGGCCCCAAGCCAGGTTTCCAACCTGGATGGGACACAAGCACACACACAAAAGTCCACAGGGCCAGCTTAGAAATCCCAGCATTCCTTGCTGTATCCCAGAGGGGTCTAGCGTTTCTCAGCCTTGGCCAAGATTAAGTGTAGTATCCCAGAGGTCTCATCCAGCACAGCACAGAGTGGGGAGTGAGGCCCTTCCTGCTCACTAGTCACTGTAATGACTAATGTTGTTAGGCTTCCCAAACAAAGTGATCGACAATGGACAATCGCCCCTTTGAGACTTCATTAATTTTTTTTTTGCTGCAATTGTATTGTTTGCAATAATTGTATAGGTCAATGAAATAGTTTATTTTCTTAAACAAAAATCTCAGATGTAAACTCTGATTTTCTGTATTTCTATCTGTAAACGTCTGTATTACGGCATAGAAATTGATCAAATTCGATATCGCCATAGTTGTCTCTCTTTATCCTCATCCCCTTCATAACGCCACCCTCATATTTCATCAGTTCGAGTCTCTGTGGTATGCGGACGAAGAACTGAATTTGGTAAAGGCGGACATTATACATGGAGATGAAAAGCTTCGCCCACATGCCTATTGTTTCACAATGCTTTCATTCAAGATGACAGCTGTATCAAATGTCCTTTTGTCCTGCGGCAGGCAGATTCGTCTCTGCAATTCCAGCCCAATGTAGGCAGCATTGTTCTCCAGAGTCATTGCAATGGCAGATTAATTACCTGGCCTCAGACTGACAGACGCAATGAATCAAAGGGGGTTCCTTTTGTTTGCATGAACAGAAATTCCTGTTCAGAACAGCTTCCTGCCCCTATTCCTGTCTTCGACTGGTACAGAAGAGTCCAGACAGGTGCCTGCGTGGAGCAGATCTTATGAAAACAGTCCATTCTTGGCTGTATCTGGGGGGTGTAACTCTAAAAACAATAGGAAAGCAGTCTTCCTGAACACCTCAGGTTGAAGAAAACCAAAATATGTCCATTATTAAAGAGATAGTAAGCCATAAAGTGCCCAGGGAGACACAGCATAACACCTAATAAAGCAAAGCTCTTTGGCACCAGGACCCATAGTGATTTATTCTTCTTAATAAACTTGTGGATCGCTGGATTTATATTGTTTCCCTGCAGACTGTCTTACATTATGTTTAAATTCACTTGTACTCCTCTGAGGGTTCAGATAATGAGTGAGGTTTTACACAGGGTGTGGGGAAGAGTTTTATACAGTGCACAATAAAGCTTTTATGGCGATCCTGGGAGTCTTCGTTTTCTGCAGGTCTCTGGTCTTTTTGGTTGAATTCTCGCTGTTTTCAAACAGAAGGTCAAAGTGTCCTAGTCTCGTCTTCGCCAGTGGGAGCAGTGAGGAAGAGTAGGACAGCGACCATAGAAATCCCTGGGGTAATTCTTAGTAATGCCGAAGGACAAAAGACAGCGTGCATGAAACTGTACCGATCGGTGTTGAGGTCTGTGTCGTAGTTACAATTAGACAAAACATATACCACCCCCCTAGGTGATCAAATACCATGACATACCGTAACCGACCTGAACACAACTTACCCAAGATGCTCTGACACTCAACAAGCAGCTACTACATTGTAAAGCTAGAGTAGCTGCCAAGACATTTAATACTATTCAGTACTACTGCAAGTCCCTGTCTTCCATTTGAACCTACATTTGAAGAACAGTAAACTGCAATCCTGATATACTTATTTACAGTAAATAAGTACTTTTTTCGAATCTCACAGTATTATCTTGTTTACTCTGTGCACAATTACTGGTAGATTGTGTTTGGAGAAAACAGATCTGTAAGTGGTTGACATGGATGGTTTTACCTACTTTGAAATCTGGAAACTGAGTGATGCTAACGTCTATTAAGATACAGCCTGACGCACACAAGCAGCCTACTGTACGTCTCCTTCTTTATCCAAAAGAAGCTCCACTAAAAGCGACACTTGTTGCTTGAACAAATCTCTAGTGTTCTAGCGCCCCCTAGCGGTTGATATAGAAAATAGTGTAACTGCAAGTGTGGTTTTACAATTGCTCAAGCGGTGTTCAGCAGCAGTGCCTTCTAGGCCTTAATATTTTCGCATTTAGTGATCCAATCCAATAGTAGAGAATAATAATAGTAGTAGTAGAATCTGTAGGAGTAAATATTTTTTGGGTTCTCCTGTGGTCTTTTTAGTAATCAAATATTTTCATTCCATTTTAATAGTGACCCCCCCCCCCCCCCCCCCCCTCTGATTAGAAAACCCTGATTTGACTGTAAAATGCTTAAACTTGCCTCAAACTCAAGTGAAAAAAAAATAAGGTTGGGCGGGCACTTCAATCTTCAGTTCAGTTAGACATTTCCCAAATTCTTGCAGAAACAGAGCACGGCTGATTCAGCGGATCTCTCCCTTTTCTTGACATTGAAGCAGATTCCCCACTGATGATGGAAACTGATGTTTTTCAGTCTTGAGTTGCCTGAGTCTTTCACAATGGTTTTTCACAGGCCCTTCGGAATTCTCTCGCGTTTGAGAATTGTTAGGTAAACCTGCCTCCTAGTGGCCAAACATGCACATTGTCAGTGGGAAATCACTCAACTCCCAAAGCTTCTCCATGTGCTTTATATTACTATGCTATTGAATATCAGTTTAGTGACTATAATGTGGCGTCTAATAAGTGTTCACTGAAGACAGTTCAAATGGCTGAGAGGAGGAGATGCAAAAACAAACCTTTGTTAATGTGGAATTAAAAACTATTTGTAGTACTGTTGACATGGTGTACAAATACAGAAAATATTTAAAGAATTGAGCACGGACATGAAAATTTCAGCTACCTCCTGTTACATTTCCCTCGTGTGCAACTTGGTTACGGAGGCTAATGGAGACCCATGAAACTGAGGTGTATTGAAATGAAACAAAATTTAAGGCCCACTGCACTGATCCAATTAACATCATTATCCTCATGAACCCATCCACTTTACTCATCCTGGGTCATTACTCTTTATTGGTTTGACAGGCACTGCTCTCAGCAGTATAATCTGTAAATTAAAATTAGCAACGTGCCAGACCAAATAACTTCATGACTATGAACACTCCAGTCCCCGCGTCCATTTGATCTTTTCCTTGCCTGGTCACAGGGACAGCACTGTCCCTTGTTTTAGCTGGTTGTTTAAAGGGCAGAGTATCTGCCAGCCATCTGTGTCTCAGATGACCTGAGCTCAGCCGCTGAGTGTACTCTACACACAGTTCAATTCAACGAGCTTTTGTTGGCATGACCGATGAATAAATCAGTGCATATCAGTTGCCAAAGCATATACACTTAACACAACATCTACAGCTTTTTACAATACTGACGCATCATAAGACATTTATATACAAACATATGGAGCATTATTGAGAGACAAGATCACTGTTCCTCAGGCTGGGACAGGAGATCACACACTTTATTATTATTATTGAGAGACGGGCTCACTGTTCCTCAGGCTGGGACAGGAGATCACACACTGTACTATTATTATTGAGAGACGGGCTCACTGTTCCTCAGGCTGGGACAGGAGATCACACACTGTATTATTATTATTGAGAGACAGGCTCACTGTTCCTTAGGCTGGGACAGGGGATCACACATTGTATTATTATTATTATTGAGAGACAGGCTCACTGTTCCTCAGGCTGGGACAGGAGATCACACACTGTATTATTATTATTGAGAGACAGGCTCACTGTTCCTCAGGCTGGGACAGGAGATCACACACTGTATTATTATTATTGAGAGACAGGCTCACTGTTCCTCAGGCTGGGACAGGAGATCACACACTGTATTATTATTATTGGGAGACAGGCTCACTGTTCCTCAGGCTGGGACAGGAGATCACACACTGTAGGTGTAGGAATTCTAGAATTCGATTTGTTAATTTGAGGAAGAATGTCTCTCTAATCCCAGAGTATCTGCCACAGTGCAGTAAGAAGTGCCCCTGTGTCTCTATTTCTCCCTGCTGGTAGTGGGAGCACAGCCTGTCCTCTCTGGGCAGCCAGGTCTGCCTGTGCCACCCAGTTTCTATGGCCAGGCTGTGGTCACTGAGCCTGTACTTCATCAATTGTTGTTATAAATAATGCACGCACTGTCTCCTATTCCATTGTCTGGTAATGAGAGGGGGAGCCATCTTGCCCATTTGGTAGTTAATAGCTAATTAATCCAAGGATCAGGAAGCTTTCATGTGTATGCACATCACACCCTTTCTGGCCAATAGGGATCTTCGCCTTCATCGATCCATTTTCTAACCAGTTTATCCAATACACAGTTACATGGGAGCTGGAATCTATCCCACCAAGCAACAGGCGCCAAGGGGGATACACCAGGGATGGATAACAGGCCATCACAGGACACACACACTCACATCAGGGCCAGTCCATCACAGGACACACACACTCACATCAGGGCCAGTCCATCACAGGACACACACACACTCACGTCAGGGCCAGGCCATCACAGGACACACACAACACTCACATCAGGGCCAGGCCATCAAAGGACACACACACACTCACATCAGGGCCAGTCCATCACAGGACACATACACAAACACTCACGTCAGGGCCAGTCCATCACAGGACACATACACAAACACTCACGTCAGGGCCAGTCCTTCACAGGACACACACACACTCACGTCAGGGCCAGTCCTTCACAGGACACACACACACTCACATCAGGGCCAGTCCTTCACAGGACACACACACACTCATATCAGGGCCAGTCCTTCACAGGACACACACACACTCACGTCAGGGCCAGCCCATCACAGGACACACACACTCCGATTTGTCCAGAAGCTAATTAACTCACCAGTGTGTCTTTGGGCTGTGGGAGAAAACTGGAGCACCCAGAGAAAACACAGACAAACACTCTGAGACCATGCAAACTCCACAAACACAGCACCCCAGGAATTGAACACAGGGCCCCGGAGCTGCCAGGCAGCAATGTGAATGATTGTGTCACCATGTTGTCCGTCCACCACAGTGACGTTAGGAAATGAAACACAAACAGAACCGCTTTGGAAGTTGATCAGGAAGTGAGATTGTTTCCATCTTGAGAAGAACGATCAAAACTGCAGTCATACACCTTCCACCCGGTTTTAATCGATCGGCAGATTAACCGCAGACTCCCTTTTAACTAAAGAAAGTAATTCACTTGAATTTCGTATGAATTCAATGAGAACAATACCCAACAGCCTCAGCAGCTTCATTTCAGAAAGAAAGCCTGCCTTTCTTCATGTTTTCTCAGCACGGATTTCAGCTTGTCAGCTCCCCACTGCAACAACTGAATGTCTCTGAATAACTGACAGGCCTTTGCAAAGTCAAAAAGAAGGGCTCAGAAATGTAAATGAGAGAGAGTAAACGATTTTCTGAACAAGCGACTTCTCCCTGTAAGACAGTCTCACAATATGGTGTAATGTCATTGACATACTTTGAAAGGATTGCATGGAAATGTGCAAAAAGTGAAACAGCAAAACTAGATGTAACTTGCTAGCTTTTTTCATTCTCCTAAACCTTTACAATAGGATTCTACTGTTTCATCATCATCATCATCATCATCACGGTCCTGATCTTTATCTTCACCATCATCATCATCCTCTTCGTCATTTTTACCTTTGTCATCTTCACATGATTACAGTGTAATAAAAACAGTCCAGACGGGAATGCTCTCCGGTTTTTGTTTTGTGTCAAGGTGTTAATTCCCACCTTTGAAATGAGAGATTGTATGAATGTGTATATTCTTTCGTTTCAAAGAAGATACTGTATGGTGGTTGTTAGCTGACGAAGAGAACTCGCTGCAAAATTTGACATACAGTAGGTCAAACCCTTGTGCGTGTTATAACAACTGCTCATTCACTCAGCCTGGGCTCTCTTCCACAAGTGAAGGTGACCCAGCGTAAGAACTTTTTAAGGAAGGCAGACTGACTGAATGTTTAAACGCTGTGTCTGTGTTTTGTTCCCAGTTCGATATGGTCAACAAAATTTGATATGTGATGGGTGTCACGATCGCTAACCCCTCCTCTTAAGGGCGCTCCAGCCCTTCCTTGTTCCCTCCCATTGTCTGTACCTGTTCCCTATTCCCGCTCCCCCTTAAAAGCCAGACGCGGACCTCACTCCTGGTTCCTCATTGATTTCCGCATCATGAGAGCCGGGGGTCCTGCTGCGTCTGGCTCCGTTCTGGTCCCGACCCGGCTCAGGCTTTTAACCCTTGGATGGATCTCCTGGCCTTGGACTCTACTCTTCCGTTTGGATTCCCCATTTGGACTTTGGCTTTGTTTGTTCGCCCGGACTCACTTCCCCAGGACACCTGCTCACCCCGGACACGCCCCCCGGTATCCAGACCCTTTCCTGCATGACTTTCTCCCTCGTGTATCTTCACAATTCCGGATCGCGTCGTCTGCATAGGGCCCGGAAAGAACTGTTTTGTGACAATGGGAGCTTTGATTTTTCTTTGCAAAAGCTAGTACTCTGTGCAGTAACTGTATAGGTCGTGACACCATGACTCCTGCTGTATTGCAGGGTTAATCAGGTATTATACAAGCTAAGCACTCCCTACTTATTACTCCTTCCTAATTGATTCTCTGGATTTTCCAGCTCCCAGTACGCACTTGGTCTACTCTAATATGCTTGATTGTGCTTACAAAGTCCCTGCAATTTGGGTCAGGTTTTGGATGTTAAAAAAGTAAGTCCATTTTCACTGTTAAACACAGAGACAAATGACCCCTCGAAAGGTCTAATTTGCTCTGAAAGTCATTCATTATTTTCACTCCAGGTTAATGTAATACTTGACTTCCTTGATAAATTTACAGTCCTAATAGGAACTCTTGTTTCAAGAGAGCGCTGCATCAAGCTTCCTGCTGGGAGGCCATAGGGAATTAGATCATTTACTCGTTTAACTGAACAACATAGAAGGAATGACTGAGAATATAAAGTCAATGGGCCTTACAAACAGGAATTGTACAGCACTTTTAGACCAGTCCAGTACCAGACAGTGGCATAAACAAACAGGAAGTCTTATTTACAGAGCTTGACAGCATTTCCTTTCTATTTTAGCTGGGGTTTTTTTCTTCAGTACTCTGCCTGGGACTTATAAACTGCAGTACTTCAAATATCTGCCATCTCATGTTAAACCAGCAGGGGTCAGTGAATGCTAATAAATCATTCCTCCAACATGAGTACAGTATATTATTGCTTTTTGACCTTCAGTCAAAAAAAAATCATGATTGGAACTGCAATATTTATTGATGGACAACACACTTTCCTAGGCTGAAATGGCATTAAACTAAATCCCGACCAGGTTTAACAAAGTGCTATAATTAAGTGCTTTACGTTTTCTTAAAATTAAGTGCTTAATTGTTTTCTACTAACAGCTAATCAACATTCACAGCTAACTAACACCTTCCTGTTGTGGTTAGAAAAAATCGAAATAAATGCTTACCATTACTGTATTTCTGTTCCAAAAATGCCCCAAATTTCTGATATCTTTATGGGAAAATGGGAAAATTCACAGGAGAATCTATTAATCAGTACAGCAATCAGTTTATCTTATCATAGCAAATATTAAGTTTAAACTCTGTAACTAGTCCTTCATTTCATATTCATAAGAATTCGTGCTGATTTTGACCTTCCATTTCTTTTAGGCTTTTCAAAAAATTTATTCCACAGCTGAGCAGGACTCCGGAGAAAATTGTGATCCACAAGCTGCCTTGCAGTGCCTTTTTTTTAATCAATTTTGATATTACAGTATCATCAAAAATATTTCACATTCGATATGCTAGAATACTTGTCTGTCAAACTCAATTGCGGTAAACGGGTTCACAGTCAGTTTCTTTACACTGGGATGTGCCCAGTTGCAGGTTACATATTGCCTTTCCAATCCACAGTATTAACAAAAAGACAAAACAGTACCTTGCTTTAATTTAGACATTGAATTTTGACATTCAGCATAGAAACACAGTTAAGGAACCATCCCCTGAGACATATTTTCCACTGCAGAAGCATGCCTGATATTTGTTCACAAAAGAAACAATACTTTTTTTTTTGTAACAATACAAAAAGAAACAGCCAGCAGCCATATCACTCGCAACTCCCAGCTGGCAGCCCCACTGGAGCTCAGCAGGTGTGAGCCTGGTCAGTACCTGGATGGGAGACTCCTGGGAAAGCTAAGGCTGCTGCTGGAAGAGGTGTTAGTGAGGCCAGCAGGGGGCGCTCACCCTGTGGTCTGTGTGGGTCCTAATGCCCCCGTATAGTGACGGGGACACTATACTGTAAACAGGCGCCATCCTTCACATGAGACGTAAAACTGAGGTCCTGACTCTCTGTGGTCATTAAAAATCCCAGGGCGTTTCCCGAAAAGAGTAGGGGTGTAACCATATTTCCCATTGGCCCTTACCAATCATGGCCTCCTAATAATCCCCATCCATGAATTGGCTTCATTACTCTGCTCTCCTCCCCACTGAGAGCTGGTGTGTGAGGAGTGTTCTGGCGCACTATGGCTGCCGTCGCATCATCCAGGTGGGGCTGCACACTGGTGGTGGTGGAGGGGATCCCCATGACCTGTAAAGCACTTTGAGTGGAGTGTCCAGGAAAGCACTATATAAGTGTAAGCAATTATTATTATTACTTACAATACGCATTTGGCCTCCGTAGTGCTGAGTACCCTTGAACTCCAGTACGCAAGGATGTTCAAAGCATTAAGTTCAGATTCAGCTCTAAGCGTGCATCTGTTCGTGCTGCAATATTCTCTACACGTCATTTTGTCTGGGATTTCACCTGCAGCTGCCCTTGAGCAGCAGAGGCAACTCTTGATCACAGATCTGTCATCTTTCAGGTGACTAACCTGGAACCTTTGCACACATGTATGCAATGTACACCCTGCTCTTGCATTGCATAGCCATTCAGCAGAAGGCATTGCGTTGCTTTTTCCACTTTCTGTCTCATTAAAATCATTCATCAATGTGTCTGTTCATTTAGTCTACAAATGTCTAATCATTTGGGGCTTTCTAGCTGCTGAGCAATACTCTTTTAAATGCATTAATTACTATTAGACATACCCCTGCCCTGAGCCTTGAAATTAAAGTAATACAGACATGGACTCTCTAGCACTGCTTCAGACCAATTATTCACTTAACTGGGAAAAGCGATCATATTTACCAGTCCTCTGCTTACTGTTTGAAACTTCTTAGAAAACTTTCAGGTTCTATTGATCCTTTGTTTAAGAAGATAAAAGCTTAATTCTAAAAGTTCCAGGACTATGGATCTCCAGGGCGAGCTCTCCAGATTTCATTGATCTATTTCTGAAGGAAAACAGGAGATTAATTAAGGTTTGGAGCTAGGTTTTTTTTAACTAATTGTAGTAAGCATATTAATGTAATCAAATCACTAAAAAGTCTTTGAAAACTATTGCAGTCTCTTCAATATAGTAAATGATTAAATCGTACAAGGTACCTGCTCTAGTGAGCTACAGTAACATGTTTGTCATCCTTAAAGCCGTATTTAAGTATAATGAGCTGCCTCCAGTCTTAAATGTATAAAAAAGGGAAATGGTTCAGCAGTAATATGTCCTAGCCAGGATATTTGGGTGCTAGTGTGTACAATTTTCTCCTAGGTTTGACATCACGTTCTCCCAACCCCAGGATGTATACAGCTGAATAAGGAGACACAGACTTCTTGATGGGGTAGGACTTTTTTAGGTTTTTTACCTGTTCTGCCATTAAGTTCTTCATTTTATCCAATGTTCATACTGTGTCCAGAGCCCAGGAACTCAACTGGCTTTGGAAGTTTGCCTAAAAAATGCTGATGAGCCACAAAAACTACTGCTAGATGGGTTTCTGCACAACTCCGTGCAGCAAGCATGTTTCGCCTTTTAATTAATAAGCTATAAAACCACTTACTGTAGCTCTCATAGGATGACTGGGCGAAGAGGAATAACAATTCACTGTATCTGTGGACTCAATCAAATTGCTTGGGGTTCTTAAAGCCCTGTTAAAAGACTCTCCAGTTCTCATGGGGTCACTGTAATAGAAGCACGGCATTGATCTCTCAATGAAAGATGTGCGCTATCGGATAGATTGTCTCAGGTAGCTGAGAAGGATGATAAGGTGGGGACTGGAGTGCATGTTTCTTGCAACAATGGAGTTATGATCCTGGGACAGATGATGGAGGACTTGGTGTGTGAAGAGAAAGTGCTCTACGCAGAATGACATCAACGACACAAAGGAGAAAGCTATCTGAGTGAAGTCTCCAGTGCTCCTTCGCACACAGCACAATTCTGGGTTAATGTGAAAGACGGGGAGTCCAGAGAAAGGGGCTTGAATACTGTCAAAGTGATTTATCTGTCTGCTTTTGTTAGCTAGAAGGGCAGCTGCTTTTTATTCATGTCTTTGGCTGATGCCTTTAGCCAAGGCAAATTCCAAGACATGCAGAATGAAGTGCCTCATAAATACTGCACAAACTCATGTTTTCACAGTTTAGCAGTTTACAAAGTACAATACAGGGGTTGGAGTGCAATTGCCAGTTGAACCGGCACAGGCACAGAGAAAAGGTGCAGTTCAGTCATCTCCGTCAGTTCTGAGATGTCACCTGGAGGTTAGCTTCTGACAATGTGGTACTGCTGTTTGAACAGGGCCATGTGTTTTAATGCACACTTGTTTACAGAGAGTATTTTGACATCAAAGAAAGTTCATGGTTCATTTACTGGGATCTGATAGTGAATTTCAGCTCAAAATCTGCTAACATTCAATTACCTCTCCATGACTGGGTGTCAGAGAGTTACTTTGTTACCAGAGAGCTGTCACACACCCTGTTTACAGTACAACATGTCCAGTTCCCTCAGTACTGATCCTCTTTCAGATTCAGAAAGCTGTTAGTTTTCCTTTTAATGGGTGCAAACAGGGACCAGTCATTTAGCAGGATATGCTAGGAAGGATATTGGCCTTTAAAGTAAAGGAAAAAACATGCATTTCACATAATGGTTACAGAATTATCACAATGGATGGAAACAAAAAACATGATTGTACTGTACCTTCTGATAAGATCTGGCTTTACTTTCATTTAAATCTTTCACAATAAAGTGATAAAAGGCTTACTTGGCAGTAAAAGTGAGACATTTGTTGGAACTGAAAAAAAATATTGTTACAAGTTGTTAAAAATGATTTGTTTTGAGTTTTCCAGTCCCTTAACTTTCTCCTGTTTTTCCTTTTAAAACAAACATGCTGGCTGGGTGAATAATTACTGTATTTCTCAGCTGAGCCTGGGTGAGATGGACTGACATGCTTTCCAAGGTGTAGTCCTACCCTGTGTCCTGTCCTCTGCTTCCATTTGACATTTGAACAGATTTGTGCCTTATCCAGTGGATGCATGTTTCTGTTTAGCCAAAGGCTCAAATACAAAATACTTCTGGTTTGTTCCCCAGCGCATTCCTCATTCCTCCGGTTGGAATGGGCTTGACCCTGGCCAGTTTTGTGCTGATGCTGCTCAGTGCCGTGCTGCGAGTGAGCAAACCTCTTTCTGTAGTGCAGGTGTAGCCAGCCCAGCTGGCTCGAGGGATACCAGGCAGCTCATCCTCTCCAGGTGCTACAAGAGCTGGTGACGGGTGGAGACTCTGTCCGGTCCATACTGTATAGGTGTGGGCAACCCTGGCCCTGCAGGTGTGTTTTAGAGGCACTTTTCATTTAGCACCTGAATAAGCCAGTTGCAAGCATCATTAAGTGTAACCTTCACATGTAACCTTCACCAAAACTAATTTTCTCATTCTCACCTGCTTCATGCTTCATGCTTCATGCTTTTGGTCTCCTCTTTTATTAATCTGCTACTCTCCCTCACACCTGCAGAAGGACCCACAGTCAAATCGTTGTGTTTCTTTTGTAACGCATACGGCCGACATCGCAGGTTGTTCGAGCCGGCTTACCAGCGCAATGACGTCACCGCCCTTCCCAGTGACTAGCAGGGACCGCAGGCGTTGGGTTGACGGTAGGTTTCCCTTTAGTTCAACTGGCTGAGTCCTTGTTGAGTAACGCCGCAGGCCCGGGTTCGAGTCCACAGCGGTGGAGGGGCGCATACCCACGTGGACCCGCGAGCGCTACACTTTTTCCTTTTCCTTTCCCGTTCCTATATCTTCGCTCACGCACTCTCATCACAGGTTAATTTGCGCAATAGTTTACTAAATCAAGGATTACAGGAAATGGTGTAAAACTGTGAATAAAAGCGGTCCAAAAAAAACTGTTATGTGTTCCAACACGAGCAACGTGAGCGCTGGAGGTGAACACTTCCCTCATACTGAATGTTAGCTGGTCAGTTTGCAGCCCGGTGGCCATAATGAGACCCATTCACCTCCTCTGAAGCCCAGAGCGGTCCCGACAGACACATACCTTATTTTCTATCAGCGGGGTAAGCCCGGGATGGGGGGGGGGACGCGGCCCGCCTCCAGTGCGGGCTCTGTTCGGCTTCTCCGCATTCATTCAGCAGTTTGAAAGTCAGCGCGGCTTGTGCAAATGAACGCGCAAGCCCCACCCTGTCGGTCTGCTCCGGCTGGGACTCGGGACGCAAGTTGCAGCGGAGCGAAGGAAGCGCTCTGTAGCGCCGCTGTCTCTGTGGGTAGCCGGGACACGCTCTCTCCTCCTGCTGTTCCGACAAGCGTTTTCTCCCACGGTTTTATTCATCCTCTTCAGTTTTTTAAACTGTCGTTGCTGCAAAGCCCTGTTTAAGATGCACCTAGTTGACGGGGGCACCTTTGAAATCTAGAGGATGCGTCTACCCGCAAATTTCACGTCTGTAACTACATAACCTCTGGATTCCTTATCTAGTTTTTTAAGGATTGCTTCGCATTTATAATGGTCTAAATCATCACCTTTCGGAATATAACTTGTGATCACCGCCGTTCTCTACCATAAAAAGTTCTCTGTTTATACTTCATTCCTTAATTGAACTTTCTCCCTCCTCGGCATACCTGTTTCGGGGATTAGTTGCTAATTGAAATTGCTGCCATGGATGTTGAGCTACAAGAAGTTACTTCCGAGAAAGCTGGCGGTAGCACTTCGCGGTCAGATACAATAAATACCCGGTCCAGCGACTTGCACAGTGACGCAAGTGTGGACTTTAATTTGTGGGCAGTCTCAAGGTCCGCACCTTCTGGTAAGTTTATTTTACTCTCCTGAAATGTTTGTCGTTTCAAAGATTTCCCCCTCGCCGGTTACTTGACGTGCTCGGCCGTTTTTTCATTGATACTATTTACCAGGTGTGAGTATATATATACTGTATACACGCTTCCTCTTGAGAAAATGAACCGACATCACTAACTACACACTAAGTATTATCTGACCCGGTTATTATGCCCGGTCCTGTCTGTAGAGTACAGTATTACTCAGCATCCCATGGAGGTGAATGGTTATTTCACAGCGCACTGATGCGGTTTAGTAAAAACGGAGTGAACTATTGGTAAAAAATATGGTTACGCGTTATTGAAACTCGTATAGTAAGGGGCTCCAACCGTGCGCAGACGGCGTGCAGGCTTGTAATTTTGTGAGGGCACTGCTGCAGAATAACACTCATTCTGGGGAATCCCCACTGGGGTGCAGTCTCTCCTGCTGCTGTCCAGGCACAAAGGAACACTGACCATAATGTCGCCGATCAATGATTATACAGTACTGTATGTAAGAATGTTAACATACAAGCGAATACCTTTGTTTCAAATGGAGAAGAGGGCAGCGCGTCTGTCAATTTAGGAAGTCCCTCAAGTAGAGGGACTTCAATAACTATTGACATTTTCGAACACCATCTTTTTTTCATTGATTTTAACAAAGTGTCTTGTAGTTTCGCGAAGGAAGGATTCCGGGTTAAGCGTAAAGGGGGCATTTTATGAAAACGGTTCAACGAAACAAAGTTATTGCATTTTCCTTAAACCTGAGGGGCTACACAGACCAAGTTTGCCGTGTACTCCTGTGTGATCGCACTGAGTGTATCCAGGATTAAAAAGGTTAGTGATGATTCTGTTGCTACACGTCTGTATTTCTGCACAGCCTCTCAAAACCCTAAAGAGACAGAAACAGCTGAATGTCAGCAATCTCTTCTCTGTAATAGTCTCACTTTCTATGGCTTGTTTCTCCTGGAGACAAAGGACTGATGGACTGACAAGCAAAGAGCAGTTGCCAGTAGAAAAGGAGGCAAAGCTCACAGGCAGGTAGTCAAACACTGGGGGATTTGGGGAGCAGAGAGTGAAATCGGATTCAAGGAAAAGCTGTTCCCAAAGGGGACCTGATCCAGCTATTCACAATCCTCCAAGGCACTGGCAAAGACAGCCCTGGGGACATCTTCAGAATCAACAGTGAAACAAACACGAGCCAGGGGACACAACTGAAAACTAGTGGGAAATGCATTTACAACCGAGAACAGGAGGCACTTCTTTACACAGAGAGTTGTGGGAGTGTGGAACAAGTTCCTCAGCCATGTTGTTGAAGCTGATATTCTGGTTTGTATCAGGGTGAGATCATTGGATCAAGTAGCTACTACCTATGTCTAAACAGGCTAGAAGGGCCCATTTGTAACTGTTCTTAATGGACATTCTTGCACATTGGGCGGACAAATACTTTGGGAATGGATGATCTCAGAAAATGTTTTTTTCTGTACTTTTTAATTTTTCTGTACTTCTGAAACCAATGAATTGAAAATACTTTCAGTTTTGTTGCAGATGTTGTTTAAAGTTAAGAAGGGCCACATACTGTATGTTTAAATAAGGCAGGGTGTAGCCTTTCAAAGATGAATCTGTGCAGTTTGGGATTTCGCTGTTCGATAGTTTCCTATCGAGGTTACCAGTCAGGAGGACAGAGACCATTTTAATGAGAAGTACTCTCAGCTCTCTGAAGCTCTCATTTTGTCCAGCATCTTTTTAGATTCCGTAAAGAGGAGTAGACTAACTTAATGGCTCCGAATCCAGTCATCCCTAACTGTAGATAAAGTAGGGTTTGGGAAAATAAAGCTAAGAGAAGGCAGATCAACAAGGCATGGAAGCATCTGTGTGAGTAAGCCGCATGGTGTTGGCAGCCAGCAGGGGAGACGGACTAATGCATCAGATCTCGGCACAGGCAAGCACGGTCCAGGCAAACTGTCCAAAGCCGTAAACAGAGATAAGCAAAGTTCAAAACCAAGAGACACTGTACATACAAAGGATCAGAGCAGAATCCAGAGAATGAAGTCCAGGAAGCAAACGCAGAGAGCATTTGGGAACTTGGGGCAAAGCTATAGACTAAGCAAACTCTATGAGGTCTATAGCTTAAGTAGTCTTGAATCACCTGAGGCAGGTCGTGGATAACAGCCTCCAGGTGGAATGAGACTCCTGTTTCATTACTTACTACAATAACCTGCTCTGAATGACTGGTGGCTGGCTACTGTATAAATATCAGCTTGCCCCACTGCTGCTCTGTGCTGACGAGCATGACAGCTCTGTTTGAGAAATTCGAATGTGCTGCATATCCTTCAGCACCCTGATACTGATATTCTGTTTCCAAGGGACATTCTGCTCATAATTTATTGGGAATGCATTCTTATATTGCAGACTTAATTCTTTATTTTTGAAATAGGAGACTTTGACCTACTTTATAAAAAATGTGTGATACATGGCCAAAACTGGAAAAATCTCTTTAAAACACTCAAACCTTTGTTCCTAGGTAGTCAGTTAAACATTTTATCTAGTTTTCCTAGTGTTACATGTGTATCCCTTTTGTTAAGGTCTTCTAGATTTTAATAAATCTAAATATGTACTTCCATCAATGGTTAATTTCCTTAGAAACAATCTCAGAGTAGAAGTATCACATTTATAGTAATCTTCATTCTACACAGCTGTGCAGTTAATAGAGTAAGTATAAAAAGTTAACGGAGTGAATACCTAAAAGCTCAGGTGAAACAAAAGCCAAGAGATGCTAGGTCCTTCGGGAATGAAGTCTGAGAAGTCACAGACACTAAAATCATCTCTGATGATTTTGCAGATTGTGCACAGTGCACAGTGCACAGTGCAGATTGTGCACAGTGCCTGTGAACTGCTAAAACTACGAAACTAAACTGTAATTCCCACTTCTCCCTGCATTTCCGGGTGATTTCTCCCAGTGCTCCAGATTCCTATTACTTCCAAATAAGGACTAGCAGGGCCGGATTTTGGTGTTTGTAGGCCCTAGGCACTTACACTCCGAAATGTACAAAAAGAGGGATAAACGCCAATTAAATTATGTCTACTGACACGATGCACTTTAAACTATTCTAATGCTAAACCGCGTGGTTGATGGAGCAAGTCGAGTGACCACCACTTCGATGCTTCTAGTTTCTAGAACAGGCGCTAGATAGCGTTGGATTATTGGGGACGAAAGGGAGCCTCCTGGTTTGAAATCCTCTTAAACACTTAATTCAATGACTAATCAACTTAATTGACCTTAATTAGGACTGTTGCGGAATTGTGGAGGAGTTTGAGTTGTAGGAGGATCACCGGTCTGCAGGGTATGAAAGTAGAGTTTTACGTCTGTATTCAGACAGGAGCAGTTGAATCACGATACTTCACACTAACACACATATTTTGTACAAAAGAGTAATAATGAAAGTCTGGAGTGGTTTAATGAATGTCACTCATTGTATGACCATTCAAAGTACATGTTTTCAGCTAATAAAAGGATTGGGGATCAATGAGCCACACAGGAAGTCTAGAGGAGACTTCCTTTGTTGGCGCCAGGAAAGCTTTTGAGCTTTGCTTAAAGAACAGCTTCAATCGCTGGGCGTCTCTTGTTGGCGTCATTGTACACTAAGCGGTCTGCCCCCACCACTGTGTTTTCTCTGTTCCACAGATCACCTTGCAACCTCAGTTGTAAAATTTGGCCATCCATGGGCTGTCAGAACGTTCAGCTGCCTCAAAGGACCAAAATATGAGAAGTGTCTACCTTATGCTTTAAGATACTGCTGGGAGTATTTGGTGTAAAGTCATGGTAGACAAACTGGTCAGTGATGGAATGTTTATTTTTACTTTGTCTGCAACTGAAAAAGACCTTTCAGCTCAATTTGGACCCACTGATGAAGCTGCTGGAAATAAATCTCTTTTGTGCCTTTCCTTATTCAGGATGCAGGGGAGTTCCTTCATCTTGGGCCAGGAAAGCCCCGCTTGCTGTTGTTACCAGTGAAGTATTGACCTGAAGAATTAGTGCAGGTGTGCATTTCCTTAGCCTTGCCTTTGCGCTGACCCTTCAGCTTGCTGTGATGTCTGCTTTCTGGCTGCCCAGTGGTTGCATGCTGAGCCGGGGGTTTAGAGAAACCACTGTGAGGTCAGGGAAAACACCAGGGAGTCTTCCTATCTGAAATGCAATGCACCGATTGGTCCAAAAAACAAATTGTCAGATAAAATGTAGGGGTTAAAGCTTTCATGTTAAGCTTAAACCAACATGTTTGCCCATTGTAATTTTTTTCCAGGATCCACTTTTGAAAGTAGATGCAGATTTGTCCATCATAATGAACAAACCAGTCAAGCACAGAGCACAGACTGATGCTTCCTGGGCTTGCAAAAGAATGTTTTATCCTTTCTCTCTGTGTTTTATGCCATATTATGGTATTTGTTGTATCTGGATGCTTCTTTTTTCCAAGAAAGTGGAGAACAGTATTGGATGGGTGAGACCTGGAGTTTGAGAGCCACATATTTGAGGATTATTTAATGGCAGGCTTTATTGAATTCTCTCTAGATCAGGGCTTTCTTATTTTCCTAGAACAGTGCCAGGAGTTTGACAAAACGCTAGGCGCACTGATACAGATAAATATTTGCATATCACCTGCTAAATATTTAATCTGCTAAAAGTTTGAACATTGAGCTTTTCCCCTCACTTCCACGTGTACTATCAGTTTTGTCCTTAAGGTATCCATGCTAAAATGTCTGCCTCTCTGAACATGCATTGTAAGACGGAACAGAAATAGCGACAGCTTCACATCTGCTTGAAACAGTCATTTTCAGTAGCCCGGGAGGAGTGAGAGAGCAGCCTGTACTAGATTTCAGCATCGGCGTGATTCTTACCATGACCTTTACTTCACCTGAGTTTCCCCAGCTCGCACACACACACACACACATAACTACTCTTTAAGGCTTTATTATTTCCCAGATTCTGAATGTATGTCCTGTCCTGGAGTTGAGTTTGATAAGCAGTCCAGAGAATTGCCAGTCATAAGGGAGGAAAGTCTAGGAAAATGAAGATGTCTTCACTGCTGCGTTTCTTGCCTTCCTCGCGATTTACAGGAAATTCCTCGCAATCTGCCTGGTTTATGTTACGTCTTCTGTGCTGGGCTGCAGAAAAAAGGACAGAGATAAAAAAAAAAAACCATGAGAGACTGAAAGTAAACCAACTGCCAGTGTCCTGTTGAAGACAGCTTTTCTTCTTTCGCTGTTCGTTATCTATTTAGTTTTAGTTCACTATTTAGTTTTCTATTCTAAGCAGCTGAGCTGAAATTGCATTTTCCTTCTTTTTAATGTCTATGTTATTGTTTCTGAATGGCTCTAATGGATCAAATCCTTCTGATCCTTTTAGTTCCACAGCTCTACATGGGGGGAGGATAGAAGAGGGGTCCCTTTTACGATTGCCATCTGTAAAGCTTAATAGTTTTTATAACTGATGAGGTGCTGAAGTCATCTGATTGTTTGACACAGGGAATAAAATCAGTATTTTCACGTTAGCGTTTCAGCTCTGGGCCAAGGTACTTTTGGTGGTAGATGGTCAGGTACTGTTGTCTGAAGGCCTTTGCATAAACAAGTGGAACTGTGGAAACTGCATGGAAGTGGGGGCTCATCTGAGACACAGAAGCAGCTGAGCTTCTGCAGCCAAAAAGCCATAGCCCAAATGCATCTGAAGGCCATGCAGACGATTTATCATTAATGATGCCGGTTGTGCACTGTCTCCATTAAATCATTAAAGTTCTGAATGGGTATATTCCAACGTCTGATTCCCAGCATCTCCCAATAAAGAACTAAAAATGTGTTTGTCCCTGAAGTGGGCACTAAGTGCAGACATTAACAAAGTTCTCATCCTTCGGAATAAGCGTGATGCTGCTTTGTTAGAATGTATTACTTTATGAAAAGCCTGGAGTCTGCTTCATGAGCTGTATTTAAAAGGGAAAAAAAACTGAACAAAAACCTGCCAAGATGCAAAGCATTTTGTGTTGTTGAATGGTGACTCATCGCAAAGCCCACATCGTGACATTTCTGATCATGTGGGATTGATCAAGGAGAGACTGTGTCTCCAACACACACACATTGTTCACAGGTTTGTGGGAAGGGCCTGCAGGGGCTTGAATTGTTTCAAAGCCGCATGTAAAGAATCTGATAACTGTCAGATCATGTGGAGAGTTTGTATGTGCTGTGTGTTGCCCTTATATAAGCGGAGACGATCATTTCAAACAAATAGAAAATAAAGAAATAAGAGTCAGCTTGTAAACTTTCTTATACTCTCGTGTTTTGAACCCTTTACCAGATGAGTCCTCATCAGGTTGGAGAAGCAGACAAATGTGTTTTTAATGGAGGCTGGGATTCAGTACAGTCAGCAAATGAAGGAAAATGTAGTTGTTTTTTGTTACAAAGACTTAATGTACTGGAAGATGCAGAGCCATCATCGATTTCACTAATGCATTATGTATTTCCCAACATTTGAAATATACATAAATGGTGGGTAAGCATATGAACTTTGCCAGATACTGGGAGACTCATTCAGAATATTCCATAGGTGAGTTGTAAACTGGCTGGTTTCTTGTGTCAGTAATTGCACCTGTTGCCCGTTTACAGTAGGTTTTAAAAAAACAACTGCATCTTGAAATAACTACAGGATTTTTAGCGTGTACTTATGGAGACATGCTTGCCTCTTGAACTTTTCCCTGCAGTAGAATTGCTTGCTTGGTCTACATCGATGATCTACAGAGATTCACAAGCTCTTAATGGACTAATCAGTGTTCCAGCAGAAAGCTGTTTGAGCACCTGATCCCCAGTCACACAACAATTAACTCCTACACTATGTCTCTGCTACAAAGATTCAAAGTTTTGCCGAATCGTTAGCCGATGTCGGCCTCATTCCTGGATGAGCTGGACAGCATAAAGGCTGCTTATTGTATCCCTCTGGAAAATAATTCACACCAAAGAATGCTTTGCTTTTCCTCCAGCTGCTCAGTTTATTTTCTTTCACTTTGGAAAAAAGTTTATTTATTTAATTTTACTTTGAAGACTGCTGCAACAGATCTGTAGGAATTTAGGGTCTTCCAATAGCTCAGTTAATCCCAGAAAGGTTCATCAGCTGTATCATAGGAAACCTAGCAGTGAGTACCACTCAAGAGTGACCCAAGTTTAGTGCTTGTTGGGTGAGTGCTGTCCGGTACATCTGACTTACTGATTTTTGTGTAGCTGAACTTCTTGTTAAATCCCAGTTCATGCCAACTAAGTAAATCCATAATAACTCTGCCCTTTGCAGGGTTAATCATGACAGAATCACACCACATCTCACCGTGATCCAGAATACTGAGCACTTTAATATGGGTATGCTTTTTAATCCTACACGTTAAGATCTTGAATTAAAAGAATAAAAAAACTAAAGTTTATGCTTCTTTCCCATCCAGATATTTAGATGTTCCCAAGACCTTTTCTGACCAATAGTGGAAATCAGTAAGGATACATACATAACGAAGTGAGGCAAATTTCTATCTTAAAAGCCTTAAAGGGCAGAACATTTCATTTGTGTTATTGTACCATACGTTAAATTAAACTGAAATTGAATTAAACTAAGTACTAAGTACATACTGTAGGACTGTTTTAATTATGTATTTTAATCATAGTTCATTTTTTGCACACTCTTCCCATTAATTCTAATTTGGTTTTTATAATCATTCCAAAATTCCCTCACAAGGCACTGCACATGGAGGAGAAAACAGACTGAAACGGATATTTCTGGTCCTTCTACAATATCAAAGAAGATGTAGGAACGCATGACTCCACTGATGCACGGACACACACGGTCATCTTGCTCGCTGAGAGCAGGAAGTTTTAAATAACTTCCAGCCACAAAATGAATGGAGAGTGAAACACAGCCCGCTGTGCTGTGCTCCCACCAGCAGTGTGGACCTGTATGCTGTCCTTTCCCAGCAGATGGATGCCTCTCTCCGGCACTGTTAGCTGGTGCCTGGCAATAGTAAAAGGTGTAATGGTCAACCTTGTGCTTATTGCTCCCAGATATATTTAGCCAGCAGCCATATCACCCAGCAACTCACAACTGGCAGCCCCACTGGAGCTCAGCAGTGTGAGCCTGGTCAGTACCTGGAGGGGAGACTCCTGGGAAAGCTGAGGCTGCTGCTGGAAGAGGTGTTAGTGGGGCCAGCAGGGGGCGCTCACCCTGCAGTCTGTGTGAGTCCTAATGCCCCAGTATAGTGATGGGGACACTATACTGTAAACAGGCGCCGTCCTTCGGATGAGAGGTAAAACCGAGGTCCTGACTCTCTGTGGTCATTAAAAATCCCAGGGCGTTTCTCGAAAAGAGTAGGGGTGTAACCCCAGTGTCCTGGCCAAATTTCCCATTGGCCTTTACCAATCATGGCCTCCTAATATTCCCCCTCTATGAATTGGCTACATTACTCTGCTCTCCTCCCCACTGAGAGCTGGTGTGTGGGGACAATCTGGCGCACTATGACTGCCGTCGGATCATCCAGGTGGGGCTGCACACTGGTGGTGGTGGAGGGGATCCCCATGACCTGTAAAGAGCTCTGAGTGGAGTGTCCAGGAAGGCGCTACATAAGTGTAAGCTATTATTATTATTATTATAATATTTGGGATCAACAGTGTTGCCCAGTGTCAAAGCAGAAATGTCGCTGCTGATATGCATGACGTGTGCTTTGCCTTTTCTGGAGGAAAAAACAGCAGATTTCTAATAGGGAAGTGAAGGTTATTCCACCTTGTGCCGCTAGCTGCAAGCCGTGTTTTTGCCTTGATTTATGTCGTTTGAAGCAATCCAATTGGCATAAATGTGCCATGCTTACTTTTTATAAAAACACATGTGTGAAATTGTGTTAGTGTCCCACTGTGCTCTTGAGTTCCACTGTGGAAAGGTACAATGGTAGCCATTTATTTAATGTGACGGGGGCAATTTTGTAGGGGCAGTGATATTTTGTGTGTTTTATCTTTTCTGCCACACGCCTCTTGCGTGGTTCCTGGGTTTGATTCTGGTCTGGGGTGCTCTGCAGGTTCTCTCTGTGTTTGTGTCTTTGTGCCTCAGCCTTCCATGGACACTCTGGCCCAGTTAATTGCCTTCTTCAAATTGCCTCTGTGTTTGATTCCCATCCGTGGTGCTGTCTGACTTTGTACCTCCTTTTAACAGGACAGGCTCCGGCTCAGTGCCGCCCTCCAGAGCAGGAAGCGATACTGGAGAATAGATGTTTTGAACAATGAATTCAGAATCATACCTTACGTGATCAGTGACTGGCAGGAAACCACGAAAGACAATAGTATAGTTACACATCAGGGAATTTGAAAAGCTATATTTTTAAAACTGTTATGTAGACCCCCCCAAAAGTTTAAATGTCTTTACTAACAAGTCAACTGCCTCACTGGGGTTATGATTCTGTCTTCTAATGTTGTTTTTATATTCTGAACTACTTTTACAGCGTAAGCCAGGTTCTATCACTGACTCCAGCATTAAGGCCCAGACTGATTCTCCAACAAGTGAAAAGGCCGTATTGAGGGGCTAGTTAATGTCTAAAAACTACTTGACAACAGGAGACGAGAGTCCATGTTCTAATCTAATTAATGCCTTAGGTCCTTTCACAGAAGTTGCTGCAAGAGGGAGCTATTTTTATAATCCCAAATCACCTGAAAGCCAGGTTCTGAAAGAGGCCACGAGTAGTCAGAGGTTTGAAACCTCTGAGGGAGCTGCAAACTCAGCGAGGTTCTCCAAGTGCATCTCCAAGATCGTACAAGGTGCAGCGTCTTCAGAAGGGATCAGGCTGTGCTCCTTAGAGAGTGGTTTGTGAGAATGGAGTGAATGTGCGTGCACTGCTCGAAGCTCTTTGCATGCCAAAGAATGAAGACGTTTTTTTTCCAAACAAAAGGTTTCGTTCTCTGCCTACACACCGCTGTTTGAGTGGTTTGCTTTAGGGTTTGAAGACCAGGGAGTCTCGGCACCGGCATTGCCTGTCATTCATGTGACCGACACCGGATGGCACCAGAGATGCAGCCCGAAAAGATCCTATCCACTCCTGGGGTTTTTAAAACAAAGGTGGACATGGACTTCTAAAACTAGGCATGGCATGTGCCCACGTGTATTTAAAAGATCATTTCAAAGTTTCCATCGCTTAACCTAAGGCTAAGAGGTGCAGTGGCATTGATCAGCCACTGCTCTGCTACATCCACAGCTCCTGTCAAGGGGAAGTTTCTATTTCAAGGCCTGAAGCTGTTGCTGTTGGCAGAGTCAAAATCGGGACCCTCCCAATAGCTCTTTGATTCAGCCATTGCCATATTTCTAGATCAAATAAACGTTTCCCTTCATCCTCTTCCTCTCCCAGGGTCACATTTACATTGACAGTGTTTAAGATGTAAAGCCCTCAGAACGGATGTCGATAAATTTTGCCTCATTTAAAAAAAAAACAGTATCTAGTAGCATGAAAAACACTGGGTCACTAATTCAGGCAGAGGCATAACATTGGCTTCGTCACCTCTGGGATGTCGGAAACAGCCTACTGTAGCTGCCTGTAAGAGGATGCTTCCTGTTGGAGACACCTCCAGCCAACAGGAGAGGTTTTGAATGTTGTATTGTTGTTCATTTCTCAGTTGCTGGAATGGAAGTACTTCAGTTTTCAAAGGAAAGCTCCCTCAAACAGCTTCCTAGAAACCCCATGTGTGTGCTTAGTGAGAGCTGACGTGTACCGCCAACAGGGGCTCTTTTGTTTGGTAGTGTAAACTCTGAGAGGTCGCAGGCTAAGCTGTAAGGGGTAAACATTCGGAGTAATGCAAGGATCAGGCCCCAAAGACTGGGAATTGGATGAAGCTCTGCTCTGTTCTATATTTTGGCTACTGTTCCTGCATTGTGGTGCCTATAAAC
Organism: Atractosteus spatula; assembly: GCF_055471065.1. Lineage (NCBI taxonomy): Eukaryota > Metazoa > Chordata > Actinopteri > Semionotiformes > Lepisosteidae > Atractosteus > Atractosteus spatula. Next base: position 14,997,673 of record NC_142721.1, on the reverse strand, counting down.
ATGCAGAGAACCAGTCCTTTAACACAGAAGTCATTCCCTCGCTGTCGCTGGGAAACATGAGATTTTTTTTTTGGCTCCAAACCAGGGGTTGACAAGCCTGGCCCTAGAGTGGCAGTGTGTCTGCAGGTCTCCATTCCAGGTCGGGTCTTAACTCAATTGACTTATTATCGGCTTAATAGAATCAATTTAACAGCTTCTCCCAGGTCTTCAGGTGCTGGGGTTTTGAAGGCTACAGGGGACACTCTGAATTGTCGATTTAGCTAAAATATCAGGCTTACACTTGCCAGGATGAACGAACTGAGAAGCGCTGCAAATCCATCGAGCTTAACAGACAACCTAATACTTTAACGCACAGCACACAACTGCTTGTTGTCTGCAACTTTGTTTCGGCCTGATGAGAAAGATGAGCCTCACACCCCCCAACTGGAACACAGCACTGAGAAGGGGTTAAGAGCCCTGTCCTCTGAGCTGGAAGGTTGTGGGTTCAAGTCCCTGCTGTGGACAGGGGTGGCTGTATCCTCAAACAAATTTGTTTTCCAGCCTGCTCAGCTGTACCAGTGGGCACCAGCACTGTGACGGATCTGCATCCCAACCAGTGGAGAGTCGCATGCACTCCTCTTGCTTGCAAACTAGGATGAGGTCCTGACTGGTGAAATTTGAGGTTTGAAAAGCGGGCATTGCTGTTGGATTTTTTTGGGTTGTTTCTGCCAGGTGATGGGATACCCTGGCACAGTAAATTGGTCAAGTGAGGGAGTCAGAGTGAAAAATTAGGCATGTTTAAAGTGGAATACAGCTCTAGATGTCTGTGCTGTTGGTCAGTCCTTATATTCTACAGCCAACTGCAACTTGGCTGAAAAACTTGTCCACAATGAGTTTAAAGGCACATCAGGGAGTCTTCTTGTTCATTCTGGGACCAGGCTTTCATCCAGTTATCTAGTATACCTTAATATTCATGATCAGAATATCACTCGGCAAAGCTTACTGACAGGAAAGAGTCGCACACAAACGCTTAGTGTGCTGTACCAAACGTTGTGGAAAACTGAAAACTGTAAAATATCTGGGGTCCTTGTTTCATTTGCCTTTATTATTTTGAAATGTTCTAAGGAGCAAAGATATGGCTTTCTGCTCTTTAATCCTTTGTGTATTGCAGAGGACACAGAATTTTCAAAGCCGCTAAAAAATGCATGAGACTTGAAACCTGAGCAGAGTGAAAAGGGCAGGCTCTTTCTGAGTTATTTATGGTTAACGGAGAAACGGAGACGTGCCTCACAGGCGAAAATGTTCCCGCAGCTTTGGAAATAGAAATTTCAACAGGTACAGTACAGGAAGTAAAGGAGTTATGAGTCTCTTCAGAGAAGAGGCTGTAGTATAAAAGAATGCCAATCGATGCTTGAAAGTAATGAAGGCCCCGCCAGACAAGCCTGGATGTCCTGTATGAGCAGAGCTGACATGTTCACAAATAAATTAGTGATACCTAGTCCCTTGGATGTTTTATTTATGAATTGCTTTTCATTTCTGACAACCCTCGTAAAGCCTCCTCCCACATTATATGACTTCTTGGCTTCATTAGATAAGGGAAACAACTCAGTTCAGAGCTGCAGGCCAAATCTTATTTCTTTGAGTGTGTTTTTTTAGGGAATCCACATATCGCTCATTAGACCAAGACTTTGTGCATACGTCTCCATAGTTCACTAGTTCACCAGCAATTAAATTTTAATATTTTAAAGAACTTAAGAGCTGATACTGTATGTATCAGAGCATCGGCTTGCATTTTTGCTGAAGTCCCTGGACACTCAAGCCACCCCATTACTCTGCTGAGAGCCTGAAAAGTAAAATTATGACACTGGGAACAATGAATGCAGAAAAGTTCCTGTCATCTCCTCAGTCATTCATTGCACGTAATGGATTTTTAAAGCAATTACGAGTCTCCTAAGATGGTAGGACTGTAGAGCTAGCTGTTTATAACACTTAACTTCATCAGTGGCTGGCTGCACTGTTTATTTGGCAGAACTCCTCTGTTGAATTTTTTTTAGTATTTATCAGCATGCACAGCTGGTAATTGTAGTAAATTGCAAAATCCTCATGGAAAAAAATGAACGCAAGTAACTCTGTGGCTTAATTGAGCATATAGAAGGCAAGAAAAATGAATGCAATTAGATTCAATATTTTTGCTTCTGTGCAGCTTCCTCCTGGAACTTTCTCTGTAAAAACCAACTGTAAAACTTTATTCACACACAGAGATGATTAAATGTGTTTTTCCCCTTTCTGTGTTGTCACACCTCACACATTCCCTCTGGAGCCTGGAGTCGGGGGGCTCTCCGCAGACAGAGACAGTTGTCTGTCTTGCAGTGCTCATGGGAAGTAACGCCACCCTTAACTCTTTCGTTCGCTGCAGAACTGTCCACCTCCCGCGCCACGCACCGGATGAACTCGACGCCTTCCCTGCCGGAGCTCCTCGAGGACAGCTGCCAGCCGCTGTTGAGACCGTCTGCCTTGCACCACTCTGCCTCATGGGCATCCTCTCTTGCCACAAACCCCAGGGCTCCGGATATGGACGGACTCCACTCTGGTAGGCTCCGGCAGGCCATGCAGCCTCTGCCCTGCCCTGCTTAAGCCTGCAGCTGCATTTTCCTATTGCTAATGAAATTGTGACACTGAGTTTTCTGGGTGACGTTTCAAGAGCCTCTCCAGGTTAGGAGGTGCCCAGTGTCAGTCCTTGGGCTCTGCTGTTGTCTTGATTATGCACTGAGAAGGGCTTCATCGCATCGATACATCTGTCTTCCAGAAGTCTGAAGCTCTCGATCTTTCAGAGAAAGCATGCTGCTCTGCACCCTTGAGGCTCAGGAATAGAGAAAGCTTTTGTAGAGAATTTGAACATTTGCTTTTTTTTTTCTTGTGCAATATTTGGAAGTTTACATGTTCTCCCACAGACAGGAAAGCAAAAGTTCTGTGAGCCATCCAGAAAGGGCAGACAAGTTTCCAGTAAGTTATTACTGTACGTTTTATGCTACCCTCTTGTGGTGAAAGATGGTCAGCACAGCTTTTGTACTCATTTAATAATAATATTTAATAACAATAATTGCTTACACTTATATAGCACTTTTTCTGGACACTCCACTCGAAGCGCTTTACAGGTAATGGGGATCCCCTCCACCACCACCAATGTGCAGCACCACCTGGATGAGATTTGAACTTAATATTGTTTAAAAATAAATTTATTAAATTAATTACAGCATGTAAACGTTTTTTAGACAACTTATTAAATTCAGCATTTTCAACTTTGAGATTTCAGCAGTGCATATTTTTTAGACAACTTGGTAAGTTATACTGTGTATTGTGTCTAGATATCAACTGTAAATGTGCTATGTGCATTCACATTCCTTTGCTTAGAATAAGACCTCTTTTGCAAGCATTAATCATTAATTAATAATTGTCCTTTGGAACACAATTGTTATTGAGATACATTGCCAGAGGGGAGCACTCAAGAGGTAACTGTACAGTCACCTCAGCCATCGATCCTTCCGAAACGTTAAGTGTGTCCAGTTCTAGAAATGTACCAGGTTTATAATAATAATAACTTTTATTTATAAAGCGCCTTTCCAAACCGAAGGACACTGTACATTATGAATAAAGAAAAAGACAAAAAATGTATTTTTGAGTTTATTGGGGAGTGGAAAAGTTCAGAGATATATGATGTTTAGAGCCTTGAAAGTCAGTAACTGGATCTTATATTGAATACAGTATGTGACTTTACAGGCAACCAATGTAGAGACTTAACTGTAGGGGTGATACCTGTATGTTACCAGAGTCTGGTGTGAGTTAGGCGTCTAGCTGCAGAGGTTTGAACACATTGCAAGTTGCCAAGAAGAGTTAGGGAGCCCATAGAGTACTGAGTTGGAGAAATCAAGCCTTGATGTTATACAGTACATGCCTGAATCAGGCACTCAGCATCAGACATTTCTAAGGTGAAAGAAAGATGTCTTCATCAAATTTTTCCCACGTGGCTCGAAAGACAGGAGATCATCAAGTACAGTATGACTCCCAGATTCCTGACTATAGCTGACGCGTGAATGGGGAAGCATCAGCCATTACTGTGAAACCCTTAAATTTATCAAGCTAAGATTTGCTACCCATGATACGGTTTCTGTTTTGCCCTGTCATAATTAATTGATATTAATATTAATTTCATAATTAATATATAATTTTGTGGTTTTAAAGTTAAGGCCTGATAATATGCACTTTATATGTTGTATATACAGTACAACATGGCTGGAATGAAGTTTAAAGCTTCCTCTTTTAGAGCCACTGTTTTGTAGGAAGGTATACAGTATACTGTGATTGCTTTTGCAGTCAGGAATCCAGAGTGACTCTAGCCTTTCATAGTGCTTCATGGTTTAACTTCTAACATACTGTATTTAGCATAGAGGTCTACAAATGTGGCAGCAGAATTAGATTCTCCCCTCAGTTAAGCCTTTTGTCGCAGCCTGGGACACTAACACCAGCCGTGAAAGTTTCACTGGAAGTGCAGAAACGATTGTTTGTTCTCATGTGTTATACGCAGCAAGTTGCAATCTGCCAACAGCTTGTAATTTTCCACCTCTTACCCAGGCTTGTGTATTCTGAGTTTCTTATATTGCTGTAATTGCATTTCTAAAGCCTGTTTTTTAATTGCCTTATAAAATATGCATGTCCATGATAAATTATCCATGATGTGAAAGTACTGCTCTGAATGAACATATATATATATATAAGATTCTTTAACTCATTTGTCTGAAGTAGCCTTACAAAGAGATTTTTGGAAGCAGTTATTCATTTTGATTTATCATCATTTCAGAGCTAATTAATGGAATGGAATGATCGTTTGCTTGTGTACCAAATCTCATTTCCGTTTGCTCATTAAATGATACTGTACCCTTTAGTTATGCAAAAACATTTAATGGATGCAAAACACATTCCAAATAATGTATTTTAACTTGAATCAATTTAGAATATTTCTGAAGTTCTGGAGAAAATGCAGGGTTGTAATTAATCCATTTGCGGTTTAAGATTTCAAGAAAATTTGTGCCCTTTGATAGAAGGGTGATCAATTCCGAAACTGAAGGGAAGAGAGGACATCAAGTGAGCCAGCACCAGAGCACCAGACTATCAGCTGCAAACTCTGGGATCCAGAGGGTTTTCCTTGTTTCTTTGAAACATCAATGGCTGAAGGCTGGAGAGAAGGAATAAACTGGTCTAGTTCAACATGAATTGGATCAATATTATTCTTTTTCCAGGTGAGGAGTTGATCATACCTGAAGGATACAGGGAAAACCTTGTGGATTCTGGAAACTAGAAAACATCCAAGGGTCTCCCTATAGGAATCACGCTTTTCTCCCTCTGGTTACATTTGTTAAATTTTGTTAGGTTGTCACTTTTATCCAAAGCAACATCCATTTGCACTTAAATGGTACATCTGGGTATGTCACTGAAGATAAGATGAGATCACTTTATTGACTATATACAATTTTATACATTAGGAATTTGTCTTTTTGCATACCCCAGCTTGCTCTCCATGAGACACACAGGCAGGGAGAGAGAAGCTTGGGGTCAGAGTGCAGGGTCAGCCATTTATACAGCACCCCTGGAGCAGTTGGGGTTAAGAGCCTTGCTCAGGGGCCCAACAGAGTAGGATTCCTCTGCCAGCCGCGGGTGGCGCAGATCCTTAGCCACAGTGCTACCACTCCACCCGAGCACTACTGGCTGAAGTACTGTACCTCACTCAGGTGGATAACAGCAGTGTCTCACTGGGAAATTGAACCCACAACCTTCAGTTACAATCCATAACCACTGCCACTACCACTGACCTCACAGTGCTGCCCTTAAAGTTCCTAGCTCTGTCACTTGATAGTACCGCACACGATATTGTGCAAAGTGTTAGCAGGTTAGATGCTGAGAAAGTAAATCTGTGGTACCTGGATTGCACCAGGCTGACATGTCCATGTCTGCCTCCTCGCTGCCATCGCTGCTCAAAGAGCACTGGCATCTTCTTACTTCAGAACCGAATGATTTACCCACCAAAAATCGGCCGATTCTGTCAAAATGACCTGTTCCGAATATGAACTGAGTTAGGGATTGTGAAACAATCATAATTGAAGAACAGTCACTCACAAGAGAGAGCATTCAGCCCATCGGCCCATCTGGTAGTTAGCAGCTAATTGGATGTCATCCAGCTGTTTCTTGAAAGAAGCCATCACCTTCAACAATATGACTGGGCAGCTTGTTCCACACTCCCACAATCCTCTCTGTAAAGATGTTCCTCCTGTTTTTGGTTTTAAATGTGCATCCATGTTGTTTCCACTTGTGTCCTACATGAACATAGTTGTGTCCTATAAGAACCTTCTCTTCTCCAGCCTGTGGTCTCAGGTGGCCTCGGGCTATGCAGATTTCTTGGATGGGCTTTGTGCAGCATATTTGCTGCTGGTTTTGCACATGCGTTTCCATGACTTTGTGCTCAGGAGTGTGTCAGAAGGGGGTGTTGTGTTGATGTCTCTGGGTTAGGGGAGAAACAGCCTGTGGGGGGTTGACTCAGACTTCAGACCATACTAGGAATTTGTAGGCTCTGCAGGGGCATAACTTTTAAAACTAAAGAAAAATTAAATATGATGATTTTTTCAACGCTGATGGGGAGAAATGGCATAGGGTACTGTCCTGAGATTCTAGTATCAAATATATTGTAGCGTTTACAGGTTCTTTTCAGAACAAAGGACCAGTGGAGACACGATTACCAAACCAAGCACTAGCTTTATTCATTAACAACCACCCAAAACCAAACACAGGATATACACGCACATGAGGAGACTGACGGAACACGTACACATCTTTAGGGTGGTAATTACTTAACAACACGCTATACTTTTATAAGACTACACAGGGCACTAGAACTACTAGGACATTATTTACACAGGTAGGGTCAGCCGCTGGTCATCGTGCTGACCCTCAGACTCTCCCCGGCTACCACTCCCAGCATGCCCAGTGGTACTACGAGCGCCTAGGGGGCGCTTCCTCCTCACCACCAGGCGAGGGCGTTACAATATGTTATGGTTATACTTGGTAAAAAAAATGTTTTCATGCAAAAGAACATTTAATTGCATTCTGAATACATTTCTCTCTCTCTCTCTCTCCGTCTCGCTCACATATACTATAAGGCTATTGAAGTATTTAGGACCAGGCAGAGCTGATATTTTACTAGAAACTAGAAGTGAAGTGATTTCTCCAGCAGTGATTACTGGAACTGGATTGCAGTGAAGTGATTACTGGAAATGAAATGAATGTGGACTTTCTAGTAGTGAAATTGCTTTGGTGGTAGAAACCAGAAATGATTTAACCAGAACAACTCGTTCTGTAAGTGAAATAAACTGCAGATGATCATGTTGTTGTTATTGCTATTAAGAAGCTGACGATGTAATGCAAGATAATTGTTGCACCAGTTTTAATAGCTTGGTCTGACCTTTATAATAATAATAATAATAAACTTAATTTTATATAGCACCTTTAAAGGTGGCTTCTCAAAGCGCTTTACAGGATGACAATAACAATAAATAAGAAGACTACAACAATAAATAAGAAGATTTCACAAGATAGGACACAATTATAATTACAACAATACAACAATAACAATAGAGGAGACCGTGGAAGGTGGTATTAAGAAGAGCAGAGGGGTGAAGAATGGAACCAGTTCAGTAAAGGCTTTTCTGAAGAAGAAGGTTTTGAGTCTGGATTTGAAGGAGTTTAGAGAAGGTGACTCTAATATCCTTGGGCAAAGAGTTCCAGAGCTTGGGGGCATAGCAGGAGAAGGCCCTGTTGCCCATACAATGTAGACGGGCTTGGGGGACAGTAAGGAGGGCAGAATTTGAAGAGCGGAGGTTGCGAGGTGGGGAGTAGGGCGATAAAAGTTCAGACAGGTATTGAGGTGCCAAGCCATGTAAAGCCTTATAGGTGAGCATGAGGATTTTAAAGTCTACGCGGAATTTGACCGGAAGCCAGTGCAAGGACTCCAGGATAGGAGTAATGTGAACACTTGCACTAGACCTGGTCAGGATTCTGGCTGCTGAATTTGGGACATACTGCAGCTTGTTCAGAGTAGATTTAGATACCCCAGGGAGTAGAGCATTGCAGTAGTCAATTCGAGAGAATACAAATATGTTGATCAGCTTTTCAGCCACAGTTAATGATAGCATAGGGCGTAGTCTTGCGATATTTCTAAGGTGAAAAAAAGATGTTTTGACAGTATGCTGTACATGTGGGTCGAATGTTAAGCCAGAATCGAATATAACCCCAAGGTTTTTCAATTTTGATTGAAGCTCAAGTACAGAGCCATCTACAGACAGGGTTACAGGACTGGCTTTACAAAGTTGATGGGGGGTACCAATAAGCATGATTTCAGTCTTGTCACAGTTAAGATGAAGGAAGTTTTGAGTCATCCAAATTTTTATGTCAGAGATGCAATTAGATAGAATAGAGACAGCCACATCAGAGTTGGGTTTGGTATGGATGTATATTTGAGTATCGTCAGTGTAAAAATGAAAGCTGAGGCCATGTGATCTTAAAAGCTGACCAAGTGGGAACATGTAAATGCTGAAGAGCAAGGGGCCCTTTGCAGAGATGTGCGAGGTGGTGTTTTAAATTTGTCGCCAGCGAGGAAGGTGTGTAAGCAGACGGCTCATACTCCACTGAGAGGAGGTCATGGCAATGTAATATAGTGTCAAGACAAGACAGGTCTTCCTGTTTCCAATGTGAAGGCTTTGCCACTCTGGGGAAAATGAGACTCTACAGATGCAGTACTACTGTGTCACTAGGGCACAGCAGTCCTACACAGTAGGACAGACCCCAGCATTTAGCAACGTCTACTTTTTCTTGCTTTGCCAGAAATCCGTCTTCCATCCCCAGTTTTCTCCTGTCTGTTTTCCCCAGTTGAATCCCCTCAAACCTTTTTTCCATCGTCTTGCATAATGGGGGAAAAAAGTGCACCAAGGTGTCCACTGTACTACAGCCACTAGGAGTTCTCCTTTAACATGCTTTTCACAAAACACTGAATTGTTTGGTTTTTTCGTGCTGTTTCTGTAATCTTGGCTTTGTGACATAACTAAACATTGTGCAAAAAAATTCAATTCTGTTTTAACTTAAAAATTTAAGGTTAAAAGTAAAAGTAAAACAATATTTTATAAAAACTGTTTCAAGGTACATATTTGGTGTGAATATTTTTTTTTAGTTTTGCGTTGACTTGTTGAAAATGGCCCGAGTAAAGTGGCAGTGCATTTACAGTGCAGCTGTTAAGGAAGTCGGGGAGAAACTAAAGCGGTCCTGCGTTATGCTGCCTGGGTGCAGTAGTTTAATCGTACCACTAGAGGCCAGTGTTTGACTCCGTAAGAACTCTGAAGTCTGCCGCAGGAGCATCATCTGACCTATATTCTGTTACAGGATTTTCTCTAGAAGAAAAAAAAAGTGGAAATAAAAGGAGTTCACCTTTTTAGCTCAGCTAATCTTTTATTAATTGGTGCAGCTGACCTACTTCTGAAAACATGGCGCTCATCATCGACCAGGACCCACCTTGTAGGATTTCTGGGGAGGGGCTGGGGTAGCCACCAGTTTTGCGCCAGTGTGCTATAAATATTCTGAAAGTGGGAAGATGAGAGGAGCCACAGGCAGCGAGGAAGCAGATGGTACTGACAGAATAGAGAAAAGCACACCATCCACACAGACCCCTTGAAACCAAACCAAAACAAACAACAGAAGCAATTTCAATTGTTGCTTTCATCCGATCACACAAAAGCTGTGACAATACATTCCACAATAGATATGGAATGGTACAGTTAAATGGCAGTACGAAATGAATGGAGATGGTCCTGAGCTGGTAGCCAGCTGAAATGTTGTTCTCGATAATTGTCTCTTGAAATGTGTGTTTTTAGTCCGCCAAATCATTTCCCCTGCTTTTTGTAGAAACTGTTTCAGCTGAAAGGAGGTTTCGGAGCTCTCTCAAGGATTGCGAAGCCTGGCTCAGGAGATTTGTGTCAGATCGGAGGATAGCTAGGAGATAAACTCTTCTTGGAGGGATTTGGAACTGGGTAATTAAAGGTCATTTAAAGAATAAATATCCTTACATTGCAAACTCCTAAGATGGTTATCTGGCCATATCAGAATCCCACACCTAGCATATAATGGGACTGTGAGCACAGCTCCTGCCCATTCAGCAGAATTGCCTGGCAGCAAAGAGCTGGGCTGTGCGCTGGGCTTTACTCTAACTGTGAAAGCTGCAGTGTCTAGGGACAAGCAGGAAATGGCTGTGGTGAGTGGAGGTGAATCTGCCATTTGGAATTGCACTTGCTCGGCAGTAATAAGTAGCGAGAAATGCTTTAGAAAATAAGACATTGTTTTTTCTTCTCGCGGCACTGCAGTCTCCTACAGACCCCATTATGCTGTAAGTGTGTTTTTAATTCTCTCAGACCCTTGGCCTTTACCTCATTCTCTCGCACCCTTGACCACTCATTTCCTTACAGAATCCCAGATAAGCCCTTGGACAGAGAGCAGTCTCTTTGCGAAATTGATTCCAGCACTTCACACTCTCTCGCACTTCCTATTGTTTTCATTTCCAGCGCCCTAAAGGCGTGACATATAACCTCTCACAAGACAGCTAGGACACCGCTAATTACAGACTTTGATTACTCTGTGGAGAGCCTGGAGGCGCCGGTGACAAGGTTATAAGGCCACGAGCACCTGCTGCATTGTGTTTTATTAATCCATACATCATTCGCAGCCATAAGGGGTGAGATGAAGGTGCTGTGCTCTACGCATAGCCCATACATCAGCATTAACAATCCTGCAGTGAACTGGCTCTGTAGCCCTGGCAGACTCCCTTGGCTTGACCCTGCTGAGCTTGTAGGATCTTGAGTTGATGTCACAGTAGCTGACCTTGCAAAAGCAAAACAATTCAGGCGTTTGGCGACTCAGATCGGGCCAGGTCACACAAGAGCTCTCGGCTGGCTCTCAGTCTTGGCAGGCTAGGAGCGTGGCTTTGCTGTCCGGGGCACAAAAGACGACGGCTGTGATTTCTCTTCAAGATCTTTTGAAAAAACGCCGCACAGGGGAAACCTCGGTGCTCCCCAGCGCGGTACAGGAGATGGCTGTCCATTTATAACTACGAGTCCCTAAACAAAAGGGAAGGGAGGAATTGTTTTGTATAAAAAGAGTTGGAGATTCGGGATCCTGGCTGTAGACCAGGGCTGGACAATCCCGGCCATGGATGGGCCAGTGTGTCTACAGGGTTTTAGAACATTAGAACTGGGACAAATGACAGGAGGCCGTTTGGCAGCTTGTACAGTAGGGAATTGATCCCAGGATCTAATCTAGGTCTTTCTCGAAAGAAACCAGGGTATCGGCTTCGACAAGAAGGGTGGGTGGGTTTCTTCCACACTCCCACAGTTGTGACCAGGGAATTCGTGGCTTTGTGTTCTTACTGAACTGTAAGAAATCAACCAATAGCCAATTCTTAAACCTCCCTTTAAACGTGCTCAGTGGCTTTACCTGATGATGGCGGAAGGCGCTCCTAATTAATCTGATCTGTTTTCAGCACTTGACAAAGCAGCCTCTTCCTTTCGGGACCACCTCCTTGCCTGCCAGCAGCACCTCCTGCTTTTCGATTCTAACTTTAGAGCAGTCCCATTCACGCGAGCAGCACAGCGAGCGAAAGATTCTTCGAAAAATCCAAACGATACGTATTCCTCAAATTCCAAACGACGAGTTTCATCGCCATTCCACCAATGCAATAAACCCAGCACTTTCTTTCCCCATCGTGTTTGATCATACATGTGACATGCAGCACGACTGAGCATCCCAGTACAGTAAGCCGACAGTCTGAATATCTGAACTCGAGGCAGTTTTTCAAAGGCGGTCCCGTGCTGTTTTTGAGGTGCATCTGAGTGAAAGAACTGCTGCCAGTTCCTCTCTTTTTTTGGCTTTGTTGTTTGTTTGTTGATGCTGAGAAAGCATTTGCTAACCCAAAACAATCTGCCCAGGAAGCTGTCCCAGCCTGACCTTCGCTTCAATCGATTGACGCGCAGAAAGAACACGCCAATTGCTTCAGACTCCGATGGAAAAGCGATACAGGGCCCCGGAGACCAGAGCATCTCGTTTGTTTAGAGAGAATTGGGATGGGGGTGGGAGGAGGGGATCAGTTATGCCTTCAGAGAGAGAATGGTTGGATTAATGCAATCCCTGTGTGTTCTTTGAAAATAAATAAACGAAAGCTAGCCTGACACCGCTATTTTTTTTAAGTCCATGGGTTACCCTTTACAGCTGGGCTTTTTGTGTGCTTTGATGGAAAATTCTGAAGGGCTCTATTAATTAAAGTCTGATATAAAACTAGTGTTAAGCTGCAAAGTGATATGTATCAGTAATGATAAGAGACACACAGAAGAAAGTACTAAATCGAAGGCATTCTTTGCATAGATTTGCTACTAAAGTTATGTTTTGTACTGCAGCACCCAGGCATTCTAAGAAAGTCCTCAAAAGTATTTGCAAAACACATTGCAATTGGGGAAGAAAGATAGAGGAGAGGCATGCATTAGTTTCCATGTTTATGCACCACTGGCAATATGACTTGCTAATAATTAGTTTTCTATCGCATCTATCTCTGCCACTGCTGTTGACTAAAAAAGGGTTTTAGGCATTTGCGGTTTGATTTTTTTGGTGTCTTGTCCAGGGTGTACCCCACTTTATGCCTACTGCTTTGCTGGGATGCGACCCTGAAATGGATGGAGCTGTTTGAAAATGGGTGGATGTTTTAAATCTGTATTCAGGATGTATCCGCCTGTTATATGATCTTGCAGGTTCATTCTACACATTGCTGATTTGATTAGTGTTTGGGAGGTGTTAGATCTTTTCTTTCCTCTCAAGATTTCTCAAAGTAGACGACACCCACCGAGATGGGTACCTGGGTTCACCTTTTTGTGTAGGTGAGCTGTGCTAATGTACCTAGAAATTCTGACACAGTTTGTATACATTTATATTTACATTTAAAAGGAGTTTGTCCTCAATCAGCATTACCATACGTGATGAGGAAATGGAAATAGTGTTCTGTCCCATGTCACTTGGTCTAAGAGTGTTAGATGTACTGTATACCGCGAGCAATAAACTCTCCCCTGGACATTTTTATATAGTTATACAAAATATATAGTTAATATAGAAATTCACTATTTTGCATGAATGCCATGTAGCTCTGTATTAAATATATACAGTACTTAATATAGCAATATCATAGTTAATATAGAAATTCAGTATATTAAGCAAATCAAATCCAGTATTTTTCATACTATATATTTAACATAGAAACCCATTTTACTACGTCAATTTCCATATTAGAAGTTATAAATCCTGCAGTTGTCTCAGAGATATAATTTAACACTATATGGTGAAATTGCAGTGAGAGAAATTTTTAAAAATATATATATAGTTGATTAACATGTGCAAATACGCTGTGTTTCAGTCTCTGGATTCCAAATGACGAATGTTTATTCCCATAGGCATGTTTAATTTTGGAAAGCAAAATAAAACAGTGTTTGACCAAAAAATACACTATTTTTAGTTTGTTGGGTGTTGAGGAGCAGAAGTGAAACACTGCTGAGAAGAAAATATGACCATTTTGCTTTTTTTCCCCGATTGTTGTCTTTCACCAGGCGAGCTATAATTAGAGCGCGGTGTTTTTTAACAAGCAGGGTGAGGGAGGTTTGCTCCCTTCCCGCTGTCTGAAAGCTGTGGTGGAGTTGTCACGCAGTCTGGGGAAGGTACTGTACTGTAACTGCAGGGGAGTTGTGTGAAAATATTGCATCCGCTGATTTCGCTGATTATAATCACATGAAACGTAAGACACAGTAATGGGCTGGTGTTTGCAGTTGCCAAAATGTAATGGAAATTGGAGCTGCCAAGTTGTTGTTGTGCTTAGTTCATAATTTGCTTAAAATGTCTGCGAACAGATTGTCAGTCACTCCTTTTGGCTTTGTATGTCAGTGACTGGGAGGATGAGAGGGGCCTGACCAGGAGCAGATACCCTGGTTTTTCATTGTTGCTCCTTAACTCTTTATCTTAACCTGTGCTGCTTCTGTTTGTCACACAAAGTGTGTGTGTTGGACTTACAGACAACGGAGCAATGCTTTGCTTAGGATGCAAATGAAGAAACTGGAGTAGTACGGACACTCGTTGACTAGATGGGATCACCATTTTTGGAACTTGGAGAAAATATGGGTTTGGATCCTCAGAATCCCAAACTGCTAAATGAGGAGACCTGTTGCAAGACTACAAGATAGTTGTGCGAGAAAATGTTTGGTGAGGAGAGCTGACAGGAGAGTTTGTGGAAACATTTTGACGAGTCCTACATCTCGCAGCAGATCGATAAAGGCTGAAATTTGTAATGTAGCGTTGAGCAAAGCTATCTTCCAATAAGGAACAAGTAATAGGTTTATTCCAGGCTGAAAAGAGAAGAAAGAAAACACAACGTTTTGGCTGTGGAGCCTTCTTCAGGTGTCAGGCTCCACGGTCGAAACGTTTTGTTTTCTTTCTTCTCTTTTCAGCGTGGAATAAACCTATTACTTGTTCCTTTGCAGCCTACGCACACTGACGCAGCCCCCCACCTGAACGATCTTCCAATAACACACACTGGGAAACAGATTCCCACAATTATGGGAATCACTTTATGGGCTGTGACCTTTCTATCATCCAGCACTACCAATACATTTTCCTACAAACTCTGGCAAACCACTGTCAAGTTTATGTACTGTAGCTCTGCACTTCACTGCCATTATAATACTAAAGTTGTGCTGTAGATGTAATGAACTGTTGCAGGTCCCACTTTCATCTCTTAGGAGAGACCGAGGCTGTGACACTGCACCACACAGCACCCGCAGTTTTCTTGTGTCCAGTTACTGAATGGATGTTTTCAGCCTGAGAGCTTTAAGCGCGGGTATCCTGAAACTATAAGAGCATAAGAAAGGTTACAATGAGAAAAGGCCACGCAGCCCGTCTAGCTGTTTATCCAAAAGCCTGTGGGCTCCGGGGGCTTTATGAGACATGTGCAGGGGATTACACCTATTTGGGCATACATGGTGATGTGATGGTAATCCCAGTGTGTGGCAGAATGACAGCATAACATGTTTTACCACAGAGCATACTCGCCCCAGCTGTGCATTAAGAAAATCCTATAAATATCGCATGAACCAGCATTTAAAATTAAAAACCTTCCCCGTGGAAGGGTGGATACAGCAGACCGAGAGCTTTAGACTTGGGATTTCAAATAAAAAAAAAACACAAAAGGGAAAGGAAAACCCGAATTTCAAATTGGCGACCTCTTCCAGTCTAAATCTTGATTTGGAAGTCTGGAATTTAGATTAGAGTTGGAAACAATGCCCTTGTAAAATAGCAGTTTCACTTACAGCTGTCCCAGATCGCATTCTTGTAAGACGCTGATGTAATTTAGCCTGAAACTGTCTTTCGCTCAACAGCAAGCGCGTGTTTTCATGTCTCCGAATTAGCATACAGGGGAACAGCTCCTGCTTTTGCAACTGTGAGGTTTTTTTTTTTCTTCCCTGGGCATTTTTCCCAGAATTTGCATTTCTTTCCAAAATTGATTATCAGTAAAGCACGGACCACCCCCCCAGGACCACTCCCTAGGTACAGCGCTTTGTTAACGAGGCAGGATTTTCAAAAGGGTGTGAAAACCCACCGGCATTCGTTTCAACTGCAGCAGATCTGCTTGTGGCGCAGAATTGTTGTGTGATCAGGCCCATCGTTTGACTGCCATCTATTGATTAAAGACTTCCCATCTGCCAACACATGCTGTCCAAAGCTCTGTAGTTCAATCGTTTTGATGTGACAGGCATTTCTTCCCCTTATTGTTTTCCTTCAGTGTTACGCTACAGTACATTAACCACTTTTTAAGAAGCAATAAAAATGTATTAATCTCACTCCTGGGCACAGAGATACCGGATCACAACATCCATGGGGGTCTCAGTGGTTCTGAACAAACTCTTAGTGGGTCAGCAGTGGGTTCACCATTTCAGTACATCTCAGCCCAGCATCTGAGTATGATGAACTTTTCATTTGTTCCTAAGAGTAAGGTCTGCAGAAGCTTATGGGTAATTATCGCCCTGTGTTATTGATCGATGAAAGGAAGCTTTCGTCAAAATCACTCCAAACGATCAAACAACTAAAAAAAAAGGCTTTTAAGCCCCTTTTATGAAAAGGGCACGGTAATTGATTTAATTTTTTTCTATCTTGTGATCTGAAAGGCATCGAAATACTTTTAGTGTAATTTTGACATGTCTGTGCTTTCAGGTCAATAAATATTTAAGTTTTTTCCCCACCCCCTCCTACTGTGTTTAATGTAAAAACTGGATATAAATATATATAAATGTAAATAGGTCATTCAGCAAACTGAAATATGAGATACCTCACTTTAGCTTTGCTGTTGCAGGGATGCCTGACCATACGTTTCCAAAGTGTTTTAGTGCCATAAATGTTTAAGGAGCAGGAAATTCAGGCTTTGCAGAATCTTTGAGGTTTTTTTTTCTTTTTTCTAAAACAGCAGGAGTATGAACATTTTAACGTGATACTATAGCCAATCCAAGACTGTAATGTGCTAACAAAATGTATTTCAAGTTTTGTTTTAGTCAGTTTTAAGTATTCTTATTGGAAAAGCTTTTTTTTTTATTTTGCTTTTAATTTTCGATTTAACAGTGGAACCAAAGCCTGACTCCATGAAAAGGCCCAGCTGCTTACAAGATTTAGTGTTTCTAATTATTTTTTGTACATTTTCTGGGGATTATCTGACTCACTGGTATCTGTGAATCACTGGATTAAATGTCAGATGGATTGATCGGTCTAGGTTTTTATCACCAACTTCTTTATCGTACTGCCTATAGAATCCAGCATTTCACAACTCTTTATCACCAGAACCACTAATTCTAAAGAAGGAAGGCATCAGGCATATACAGCAGAACCCTTGAAACACGTTGAAACAAACAGGTGATACACATGTAGAAGACATGCAAACATGAAGCATGAAATGGAGGAGACTCAAACACAGTATTACCTGGTAGAGTGGTTCGTGTACAATACAGGGCCTGATGCCGACACTCATGCAGAGGTCTGATAGTTGTACTGCAGGGGCCAAAGTGTTGAGGGAAAGCTGGATAACCGCACTGTTTGCCCATTACAATACTTCCTTACAGTTTTATAGCGCTTTTCTGGACTCTCCACTCAGAGCTCTTTACAGGAAATGGGGATCCCCTCCACCCCCACCAGTATGCAGCCCAACCTGTACTCTGATGATGCTTCAGTACACTCTCCACACACCAGCTCTCAGTGGGGAGGAGAGCAGAGTGATGAAGCCAGTTCAGAGATGGGGGTTATTAGGAGGCCATGATTGGTAAAGGCCAGGGGGAAATTTGGCCAGGACACCGGGGTGACACCCTACTCTTTTCAATAAACACCTGGGATTTTTAATGACCACAGAAAGTTAGGGCCTCAGAAGAACAGCGCCTTTTTCGATACTGGGGCATTTGGACCCACACAGGCCACAGGGTGAGCGCCCCCTACTGGTCCCACTAACACCTCTTCCGGCAGCAACCTCAGCTTTCCCAGGAGTCTCCCATCCAGGTTGTTAGCTTCACCAGTTGTGAGCTGCAGGGTGATCAGGCCTCTGACAACAATAATAAGGCGGCACTGAGTCATTGATACTCATTTTTATTTAACAGCAGGCTTGCAATGTGTTTCATTTAATTTCTTCCCTAGTCACCCCTTTCTTCCCCTTGTGCCCTTTGTTGCAGATATATTAAGTCACTTCACACTGCACTGCGTTTTCATACCCAGTCTCACCATCTGGCCTGGGTATTCTCAAAGCTGTTAAGAGAACAGAGCCCCTTTGGGAAAGAACATATCCTGCCCAGGATTTCAGAGCTATAGTGTTTATTTTAAATAAAAAGTATTTATTTTAGTAAAGAATGGCAAAAGGTTCAGGCCCATAGGTTGCTTTACTCTTGAGTGATAAATGCATTCTATAATGTTGAGAGGGGAAGCATTTATTTTTTTACTTTTAAGGATGAATACTGTAAGTTTCAGAGAGATTTACCACAAAAATGTTCACCAGGTGTGCATCAGATTGCAAGTTTAGGGGAGAACTGAAGCAGAGGGTGGTAAACGGTCCGCAGGTTACCAGACACTCTTACAGCTGAATTCAAAGTGTCTCAGACTTGTGCTGACGTGATGACTCGTCCATCGGCGGCCTTCGGAGCACTGTTTCACCACAGGCAGGGTTCATCTCCATGGTCCAGGCTCCTTCTCCAGGAGGAGGATACTTCACAGGCAAGCAGGGCTGGTTGAGGCACAGCAGGTCAGACTTCTGACTTACTGCCCATGACGGGTAACAAGAGAACTGTCACCAGCAACACCAACTGATTTAACACTTGTATACAGTTAATGTAAGATAAATATCACCAGCTTTAAAAGAGACAAGATATGGCTGAAGGCTGTGGTCAGCTGATTCATGTGCTAATGACATTCCTCTGATTAATGTGTGCAGTTATTTGACATATTTTAGTAGCTTGAACCGGCTTTAGTGTAACTCAAGTGGCTGAAGGAATGACACCCTGGCTTATCTGTACTGCATATCAGTTACCCTCACCCCTGTTTTGCAAGGGATGAGCCGGAAAGCTATTGCAAAGGCTGAGGATGGGGTGGAGGGCGGTGTGGGAAATGAAATGTGTGAGCTGGGGAGACAGGAGCATGATATTTATATAATTAATAATAATAATTGCTTACACTTATATAGCACTTTTCTGGACACTCCACTCAAAGCGCTTTACAGGTAATGGGGACTACCCTCCGCCACCACCAGTGTGCAGCCCCACCTGGATGATGCAACGGCAGCCATAGTGCGCCAGAACGGTCCCCACACACCAGCTCTCAGGGGGGAGGAGAGCAAAGTAATGTAGCCAATTCATAGAGGGGGATTATTAGGAGGCCATGATTAGTAATGGCCAGGACGCCCGGGTTACACCCCTACTCTTTTTGAGAAACGCCCTGGCATTTTTAATGACCACAGAGAGTCAGGACCTCAGTTTTACGTCTCATCCGAAGGACGGCGCCTGTTTACAGTATAGTGTCCCCGTCACTACACTGGGGCATTAGGACCCACATGGACCACAGGATGAGCACCCCTGCTGGCCCCACTAACACCTCTTCCAGCAGCAGCCTTAGTTTTTCCCAGGAGTCTCCCACCCAGGTACTGACCAGGCTCACACTGCTGAGCTTCAGTGGGGCTGCCAGCTGGGAGCTGCAGGGTGATATGGCTGCTGGCTATATGCAGGTGAGGAGAAGGGGGTGAGATTAGGGTTTGACCTCCCCCTGATTCTTTGCTTATACTCCCTTTAGACAATATCAGTGAATTGGGTCCTTAAAAGTAAGTTCCAGTTTGTTAGACCCCTGACCCACGATTCCTGCATTTCCTATGCTGTAACCCTGTTTTTTTGCTGTATTTCTAAGCTGTCCTCCCCTGAGGTGATCCAGGATGAGAGTAGCAGAGTAGCTCCTTCTCCTCTTTGATGTAACATGGAATAATTCCGGCTGTCAGTCCCATCTGACTGAAATGCAAGAAGACCGTTAACTGCTAACTGCAGTAGCACTGCACTCTTTTTTAGTGTTTTTTTTTTTAGTTTTCAACAGTCTAAGAACATTTCCTGTTCTTTTTGGCCTCCACTTTAGAAGTTTGAGTCTAAGTACAGAGTGTGCTAAAAATGACACACATTAGTGAGTGCGCCTTCAAAGCCTGAATCTCAGTAAGTCATTTTTCAGCTTGACAAAGTGTGTTCGCTTTTCTGATGGACTGAGACTGGGTGACCTAATCTCTTCCTAAATGGCTGAATTGATGGTTATTCTGAGTCTCTTTTGCAGATGGTGTTTTCCTCCTCATTTAACCCGTATAAGCAGATTCCTGCCTAGTGGTCTTGTAAATGACATGGGGGATGACGCAGATGATACAGCAGAAGGCTGATATTTACCCAACAGGTGCTGAAGTGTCGTTATAAAGATAGGACGTTTCTGAGATTTACGAGTACACATGTCATAATTTGGCATTGCTGTGTCAAATAATTTCTAGAGAGGTGGGTAGCTGCGTCAGCATGCGTAGGCTGCAAAGGAACAAGTAATAGGTTTATTCCAGGCTGAAAAAAGAAGAAAGAGAACACAACGTTTCGGCCGTGGAGCCTTCTTCAGGTGTATTAGTGAAGAGGAAGTCTTCTTCACTTCTTCTTCACTAATACACCTGAAGAAGGCTCCACGGCCGAAACGTTGTGTTCTCTTTCTTCTTTTCTTCAGCATGGAATAAACCTATTACTAATTTCTAGAGAGGTTAATGCATGGCAAACTGTAGTAAATCACAGTGAAATTGAGGTGAAGCGTGGAGAGGGGTGGTGAACTGTGATACCAGCTGATTGGAAAACCATAAAAAGCAAAATTGCTGTAAAAGCCTGAGAACAAAATTGGAAAGCTTCATAATTACCATGCAAATGTACAGCGCTAAACTTTTAAGTGTAGCTACCGCTTTATAAAGCCTTTGGATACACAAAATACAGTACAAAGACGGTGAGCACTGCAGCCTGCAAGCTGGAGAACTCTGCAGGTCTTCGACTGCACTTAGAGATCATATCAAAGTGTGTGCCTGCACACTGACACTGAACAGACCACTACCCTACAGGGCAGGACTGGAAAGACCGCGTTCAGTGAAAATAATCTGCTGTATGCCAAAGGCATATCTGCTGCTAAAGCCTTCACCCATGGGATGATCGTGATTAAACTGCAGGCGAACAATCTAATTGGCAAATCCTCAACTTGGTCTGTTTACCTACCAGACGTTAACGTGGGCTCAAAATCAAACATCGATCAGCCTGCCCCTTCTCAATCACAGGGGACAATCACACACAATCAGCGTTATTTTATGCAAAATTGCTGGTTTTCCTGTAGCTCTCGGTGATTAATTTAAATTAGTATTACACTTCAGAGTCTACTGTATACATCTGCATTAAAAGCCTGGATGTGGAACTCAATGCAATGAAGCAACTCCCATTTAAAGCAGTTACTTAGGGGCACTTCACTGTGTATATTGAAGACAATCTGCATGGAATACAGTAGGAGACTAATATTTCTGACTGTTAAATACTATTTTACCTCAAAAAGTAATGTTTTACGATAGTTATTAATAAGTTAAAGTTCTTTAAGGCTCATTTTACTTTCAAGGTATATATTTTTTTATAAAAATGATTTTAATTTTGCTTTTATGATACATTTTCTTTTGAGCTTGAATTGTGATGTTTAAAATGTGCTGTGCTTTGCAAGTACTGTTTTTAATTTACATATATTGCAACTTCACTGAAGTGTAATATTATTTT
Source organism: Atractosteus spatula (assembly GCF_055471065.1). Taxonomy (NCBI): domain Eukaryota; kingdom Metazoa; phylum Chordata; class Actinopteri; order Semionotiformes; family Lepisosteidae; genus Atractosteus; species Atractosteus spatula. The sequence goes on along the minus strand of NC_142721.1, from coordinate 14,976,209 downwards.
GTAAAAAAAAATGGGGATTTGGATAAATATTTGATAAATACAATTTACAGTTATTTCTTTTGGGCTAATGTACTATATCAATACCAATGAGGAAGTTTCTATTATCTTCAGGTAGTGATTTTTTTTAAATCATCTTGTTGCAGAGATTCCTAACAAATGTATGTTTGAGGTCTGTAGGATCAAGTTAAAAAAATGCAAAATTAGGTTGCAGTTTGAGGGCAGTTGAATTGGAAAAGAAGTGTTGATATCGCTAAAGAAATCACAAATGGGAATGCAAGACAGCCTTTAAAGATATTTTGACAAAAGAAACTTAGACTTTCAAAGCAATTCCCAGAACTAGGAAAGATAAGAAGAGGCTTGTGGGGAGAGAGCCTAATTTAGCTCCTTCCAACGACGCCGAGTTGGAGCTGAAAAATGTTCTCTTTGAAGCTAGCTTTCAAACAGGACTAAACCGAAATTAAAGAAAATGAAAGAGTGCTCAGTAAAAGTAAAGTCGTCTTCCGTGTTCCTTGCACATACCGTTGTCTGATTTACTCAGACGTGAAACGGGAGGAGAGGAATACACAAATGACGGTTTTTACATTTTGGCAGTTGAGCTGTAGCTGCGTGTGCTCTGCAGTCGAGGATGAAATACGACATGACAGCTCGCCGGAGCTCATCTTAAGATCACCAGACTCCATGTGTGCGTGTATACTGTATATAGTTATAAAAAAAAAAAGACCAGTTCACTAGTTGTTTTTTTTTTTTAAAACTCCGGAATTCGTAATTCTGGCAGCGGTCCTCCCTCACTCCGCGTTGTCATGACAACCCCACGCGGACCGAGGAGCTGGCTGAGCTGCAGCAGGTGCCGGGGCTGCGCATCGCTTCAGTCAAGCGTCGGGAATGTCGGAGGCAACGGGGAGCGCCGACGCAGTCGTAGCACATAGGTAGTCTTGTCTCTGTTGGGCTGGGAGTGGTATATAAGGTGTATTGAGAGGGAGGGAGACTGGGGTGCCGAACACACGCCGCAATGGTGCACCACTCCGGGTCTATCCAGTCCTTCAGACAGCAAAAGGGTTAGTAATGGTTATTCTTCTTATTGATAAGATGCTTTTTTTTTTTTGCTTTTTCGTTGCTTTTTATTAAGGCCGGTGTCTGAAAGCACGCTGCATAGGGTGCCTTTCTCCTTGAAAGACCGTTGCAGTTGCTTGGTGCAGTTTGTCACTTTCTGGGGGGGGGGGACGCTGCGCCTGGACCGCGTTTCTCCCAAACTAGACTCGAACTTGCTGCAGCGCCGGCTGGAGCCGTTACGCGAGAGTGAGTTGGTGGGGTTGCAATTGCAGTGATACTGTTTTATTAATAATCCATTTATCCCTTCCTCACTGCGTCCACCCCTTCCCTCCGAATACACCTTCGCTTAATTGCCCTGCCTTTTGCTTTTGGAAAGATTATTTACTACCGTTGCCTGTTTATAATGACTGTGCCGCTGTGTTTGCCGGTTCTAGTCCTGACGTGCGCCGCCGGGTCTTGCGGTATTCATCGCAACTGAACTTTTGTTAGTTTAATTCACCAAGCGCTGAAATTTTATTGTTGGGTTTTTCCCATTGTTTTTCCCACCGAAAACCGTTTCAGTTTTTAAATAGCAGCACGGGATTAGAAACGAGCACGAACGAACTCATTCTGTGTAGTAGAAATCTCTTCCAGGGGTCCAGCTCTCCTGCTTTCCGCAGGGTTTGTCTTTTCACTAACCCATGAGCCCCTGCAGCACTGAGAAGTCGCACAACAGTGTGTGTTTGACAGAGTCATTGACACCCGTGTCTGCACATCATTAACCGATGAATGGCTAAACACAGAGAGCTGTTTGGAAAGATGCAGCAGAGGAAAATGTATACATTCTGAAAATATTATAGTCACTATGTTTCTGGGAAATGACATACTCAGAAGACGTGGCTATACAGTAGAAGGACAATTTTAAAAACGATTACTTTCTTCAATTAAAGGTTATAAAAAAAGGTTTAACTGATTAAGAGCCCAACTGTAACAACAACAACAACAAAAACAACAACAGAGGAGACTCTACAACCAAGACTGACTGTAAAACAGCTGATAAAAACTGTTCTGTACTTACAGAATTATAAGCAATTTACAGTAGTGCAATGTAGTGAAGTTATTGCCTGCATTAAAATGTGCGGGTACTTTGTGTTAATAATGTTTGTAATATATTGGAAATTGAACTTCCAACTGAGAAATGTATCTCTGACCATATCTCAATAACAAAACAGGACAGTTTGAGTTCTGTAAAACATGTTTGGAATAACTGAGAGCTGTGAAGCTTTTATCTTTTCGCACACAGGCTGATGGAAGGTTTGAAGTCCCAGGGATTTTGGGGTTGTCTTGGCACACTAGACAGTAGCTTTGAGCTGGCTTTTGTGCTCAGGCTCTGAGGAAAGAAGGCAGCTCCCCGATCTGTCGGCATTCAATATGAGGCTGCCAGTTCACCCTGGGGATGCACTCTGGAACAGATAAAGATTTGTAATGATATTAAACTAGTGGAGTTCATTACTTTGAGAACCACAGTTAAGAATTGTTATTAGACCATTTGTCCTGTCTAGCCTCTTTTAAGTGGCTTGTAGTTAATTTAGCAGAAGTTCTCTTTCATGTGGTTCTTGAAAGGAAACCGGGGTATGAGCCTCAAAAACATGGCTGTTTTGCTTGTTCCAGGGAATTCTTTCCTACACATTTTAAATTGAACATTATCTTTGTTCTGCCCATCCAGTTTGGAATAGCCAGAAGTGTGTTTCTCATGCAGTGGTTCACGGCTGTTAACCTCGTAACCGCACACAGGAGAGAATGAGGAAGTTTGGACTACTCTGCCCCGCCCACCTTTGAACCACTGGTCAATTTACCTCCGACAGGCAACACAGACCTCTTCCAGAGTTTCAGGATAGATTGGACCAAAGGTGCTCTCCACCCCCAACAGCACAGTGGATCTGCAAGTGCACTGGTGGCCACAGGGGGTCGCTGTGTCCCCGAGAGAGCCAGTTGTGCGCCTTGGCTTGGGACAGCCCAGTCGCAGTGGGCTTGTGACCTGGCACAGGCTCAATGATACACAGTTTAGCTTACACCAGCTCATCTCACCCAATTGACATCTGAACTGTTTCTGTGGCTGTGGAACGTACTTTCTCCTGTTACCTACTTAGTAAAGCTCGTTTCAAAACGCAGTACCTAAAACTTAGGCTTCACTCTCCAAAAGCTGCAGCTGTAAAGAGTAAGGAACATCTGAACCACGTTCATGTGAATGGTTCTAGATTGAGACTTAATTATGTCTGGTATTCTAGGGCTTTGTAATTATGGACATTTAAACCTGGAAATCAAGCTGGAATTACCATGTCACTTTTGGGAGAAAAGTGTGTTGCAAGTTACCTGTAGTCTCTGTTTGAAGGGCTTTCCCAGACAAGTGGCCAGGTGATTAAACTAAAGGGACTTGTTTCCAGGAGGTTCCTGGTTCAAGCCCTGGCACTCACTGCCAGCAATTTGCTGTGCATCACCATCAGCAAGTTCCTTAACCCTCTTTGTGCTTTACATCACTTTATTAACCCTTTACAATTTCTTGCATTAGGAATTTGTCTTTTTGCAGACCCCAGCTTGCTCTCCATGAGACACACAGACAGGGAGAGAGCATGGGGTCAGAGCGCAGGGTCAGCCATTGTACAGCACCCCTGGAGCAGTTGGGGTTAAGGGCCTTGCTCAGGGGCCCAACATAGTAGGATTCCTCTGCCGGTTGTGGGATTTGAACCGGCAACCTTCCACCCACAGGCGCAGATCCTGAGCCACAGAGCCACCGCTCTGCCTCAGAGTTGCTCTTCACATGAGATCTACAGCAAAGTGGCTCTGCGAGACACCTTGCATTGCTAAAAGCAGTGATAAATGGGTAAATTTGTATCTTTGCTGCTGTAACACAAAGCTATTTTATTTTCAATTTGCTGCCCTTCCTAGCTTGCTGCTGGGCTTGTTGATGAAATAGTGGATTCTGAATCTCTTTTCCCTCACTAAACAGCTATTTTTGTGTGTGTTGGGGGGGGGATTTTCACAGTGCTTAGACTCACAGACATAGTCTATAGGAAATTAGATAGAGGTTGTCTGTTTTATACAGACCTCTCTGATCCACGCTGCCTCCTCTCCTTCTCTAAGAGAAATGTGGAGGGTTTCTCACCGCCTGCCTGGACTCCTGGATTTCCATTTGCGATCCGTGCAACATCTGGTTGAGTGTAACCCCAGCTGCATGATTAAATGCTGTGCTTTATATTTTCCATAGGCAGTTACAGTGAAAGGATTTTAAAGTTTATGCTGTTGACACTGTAAGCAGATCTACAGTAAATAGCAAGGGACAGCAGATGAAGGCAAAATTCTCCAAACACTTTTGCTTTCCCTGAAAATCCCAAAGGAACAGTTTAAATACCACTGTGAGTAATGAAAACCGCATCATGTAGAGATCTTACCAGTTGCATGTCAGCAAATGTAGAACTAGATGCTACTGCAGTAAAGAAATATAACTCCCATAAATGAAACAGAAAATTAGGCAATCTATTTCTACATTAGTAAATACCGTATAGTCATCATCTGCTGCCTAGCACTTACATTTTAATTGTTGTTCTAGCAAGTATTAATTTTAAATTTAATTAGAATAAAGTGATTTAATCAGTTACAGTAATTAAACATATTTCTCTTATATGTGGCAGGTGATAAAGACTTTTCCATTTAATTTGTTTTTGGGCTGCATAACAGAACATATCCTCATAATCCAGAATCTCTGACTATATGGGGATGAAGAGGATTTGTAGATGCTTCGAGACTTTTGCTTTCTGTGCCTCTGATGTGGAGGAGTAGGGCAGTTAGGCCATCAAGATGTATCTCTCTCATCCTAGCGTTAATCCCACATCAGCAGGGTCCGCTTGTCGGCCCGTCTCCATTTGGTGGTTTGAACCAAATCTTTGAGCTGACGTTGCCATTAAATGCAACCGAGAAATACTCCAACCAGCGCATCGCTCCGCCTGCCCTTGGAGAACAAAGTAATGTAGCCAATTCATAGAGGGGGATTATTAGGAGGCATGGGAAATTTGGCCAGGACGCCGGGGTTACACCCCTACTCTTTTTGAGAAACACCCTGGGATTTTTAATGACCACAGAGAGTCAGGACCTGAGTTTTACATCACATCCAAAAGACGGCGCTCATTTTTTTTTTTTACAGTATAGTGTCCCCATCACTATACTGGGGCATTAGGACCCACACAAACCGCAGGGTGAGCACCCCCTGCTGGCCCCACTTACACCTCTTCCAGCAGCAGCCTCAGCTTTCCCAGGAGTCTCCCATCCAGGTACTGACCAGGCTCACACCTGCTGAGCTCCAGTGGGCTGCGAGCTGCGAGCTGCGAGCTGGGAGCTGGGAGCTGCAGGGTGATATGGCTGCTGGCTCAAGGCCATCAAAATGTATAACAATTTGAATATGGGAGTTAAGTTGCCAGCTCTGCTTGATGTGGTTTTCATGGTACAGTAGTAACTAACACAACAGCTCGGGAGCAGAGAGATTTGTAAAGTGGAAATCAAAAAAAGAGTTGGTTTCATTGCCCACAAGTAAAATGTTGCCCGTTTTATCCAGTTATTGCCATACAGGGAGAACACACACGCTAAGCTATAGAAGAAAAAGTGCTGTTCGGATGTTTTCAATGACATTAAGCCACTTTCACCTGACTGTTTATATTGTGTCCGTTATTGATTCAAGAATAAATTCCTGTGTCACAAAAGAGCATTAACATTTTCCTACTGCAGGAATGGATTTATTTGTATTGGAATTATCCGCCAAGTCTGTTTCCCCTCATGTTCCGGAAATCTTTTTTCTCTTTCCTGTGAATGTAATGCATCTACAGCATTGGTACAGTGCTATTTGCCCAAGGTCAGAGAGAGATGCATGAGAAAAACAATGCTAATGATTGATGTTTTATCAGCGCCTCATACACAGTGCGATAATAGTGCCGCGAGGACATATGTTCTGTTTCGAATGAGGGTTGGATCTCAGTCAAGTTAGTTTCCTTGCCAAGATTCCACAGTGGGGAACACGTCTCTGTTACAAGCCATGAAAAGGGTTTATACAGTAAGTTTATAATGAAACTTGTGGTGATTTGATTTTGTTGAGTCGTGTAACCAGAAATGACAGCAGCTGTTAAATGCATCATTGGCTGTCAAATGCTCAGGATAGATCTTTCACAAAAAAAACACAGGCTGTCAGAAATAAACTCAATTAAAAAAATGTAATAATGTCTTTATTGGGAGAGTTGGGTACTTGCCGTGACAGAGGTGACACAGGGATTCTTAGTTTGTACTCCATCTGGGATCTCTGGTACTTAACTGGAATGATTAATTACCTAATTTATCCAATTTAACTCATTCCGAAGTCTTAAGTGCTTGATTATTTGAACACTGCTCCAAAACAGAATGGTTTATAGACCTGGGAGGCAGGAACTCTGCCTCTATGCTATGAATAGCATTGCATTGAGAGTCCATCTCATTTCTGGTTCAGGTACTGTGTAGAGAGATTCCATTTGTCATTATAAATGCTATTACAAGAATTGCTTGCATTTATATAGCACTTTTCATCCCAAAGGGTCCCAGAGCACTTTACAGTACACACTGTATGCAGTGGGAGAGGACTCACTTATCCACCAATGAAATGCAGCCTCACCTGTATTATATCATAGTATATCATTATGTTCCACTGCAGGTGCCACACTTTGCTGCAGATCAGGTGGGGAAGTGAACAACTACTTCACCAGCTGAATTAAGAGGGAACTTTAGGTGTAAAAGACAAGACAGACAAGACAGCAGGGTCAGGGAGAAGAACACAGCAATCTCTCTTGTCATCTCCCCTCTGATGGGCTGTACATCTCCAGTCCTCTCTGGCCAGGAACCTAATTCAGAATGGCTCATATTTCTGAGTTGCCGGCTGTGTTGTGTTTTGCTGCGCTATTTGAAGAGGTAATGTTTCTGTATCGAATTTTGTCTCCCACATCTAGGATAAGGTTCTTGAAGCCTCATCTACTGAAACCTTTAATGCCAAGAACGATTTTGTTTCTTTTCTCTCAATATTGCAAGTACTACAAGCCTCCCACCCTCTGGATCATAGTACAGTACATCAGAAGGTGTTAAAGCACCATGTGGATGTCAATCTGTGCTTGCCATGACCAATATAAGCATCATGTTCATAAACAGGCTGGCAGATACATAGAGTCTCAGTCGCTGCAGCACAGTCATCTCCATGGTGTGTTTAGATATCTCTGATCCCCATTTTCTTGACGAATTCACAAGTATACATCTCACAGGAGACATTAAGGGGAAATTAAAATATGCATTTATTATTTTACCTTTAGGTTCATTATATCTTACGGGTTGAAATAAACCTTTTATTGTTGATATTTTTCACTAGGGTGAAAGACTTAGAAAACCAACTGATCAGGGGTTACGTTGTAAAGTTCGCTTGCCTGATACAAAAATGTTCATGGACATATCATACGGAACTCCAGGATTTACCCAGTTGAGACAATGGCAAAACACAAAAGATTCTTGGGATGGAATGCTCAAACATAGGGAATGCCCTTGCTGTTCTCCAACACTTGCATCCATGTCTCTTATCAACACGTGGTTACAGACATTCAATCTGGCCAGATGTGGTCACCAAATGGACTGCTTTTCTTTGCATATCTGTACTTTTTTTCCCTTCTTCCTTCTTCCTGTTAAAGGGAATGGCATGCTTAGATTTTAAATAATCAGTCCATATCTAAATGGTTACATTCCTGAGTATCTGAATTAGGATTGATGGGGTGATGTACTGTAAAAGCCCAGACTGAAAAACAATAGGAAATCTACCAAGTACACTTTTGACATCTCCCCTCATTTTCAGTGCAGGTAAATCATTATTCCTTTGCAGAATTTTATCTGTTCCAGAGAGACTTTATATGCAATTACCAGATGGTGGCTCAGATATTCAGGCAAGGAAGATGTCAGAAATGAGTGCCAATTAAAATCACCAGTCCTTTCAAAAATAAAAATAATAAATACAATCAGCACGACACCTAGACATCTGAAAGCAGAGTGAGCAAAAAAGCCCTAAAACAATATCTGAATTTCTAAAGTGTTTTTTTTTTTACTGGTGCTGCTGTTGTAGTGACATACATGAACAGAATTTATGTAGAGCCTGCCAGTAATCTGCCTTGATGAAAAGCATTTAAGAGTAATTATGTGCAGTCTTTATCAGGGGCCTACAGTATCTATCTGCCATTTGGCAGCTGTGCCTCATGTAGCTATAAGAATGATTTCTTTATACACGGTAGTGTCTTTCATCCCAGTGGGATCCCAAGGCTCATTGCATGTACAGTAGGTTTGCACTTCATTCCCCAGCAAAGTGCAGTATCCACATGGGTGGCACATGCCAGAGTGCACTTTATCCAGGACACTCTTATGAACAGTGCCAGGGGATCTCTAATGACTGGGTGGAGGGCGGAGTGGTGGCTCTGTGGCTCAGGATCTGCGCCTGTGGCTGGAAGGTTGCCAGTTCAAATCCCACAGCCAGCAGAGGAATCCTACTCCATTGGGCCCCTGAGCAAGGCCCTTAACCCCAACCACTCCAGGGCGCTGTACAATGGCTGACTGTGTGCTCTGACCCCAAGCTTCTCTCCCTGTCTGTCTCTCATGGAAAGCAAGCTGGGGTCTGCGAAAAGACAAATTCCTAATGCAAGAAAGTGTATATGGCCAATAAAGTCATCTTATCTATCTTATCTTAATGACCAACTAGTCAGGACCAGCAGTCTAGTCTCTCAGTCGAAGGGCAGCTCCACCTACAGCGCAGGGTCCTCATCGTTTTAGAAATGTTAAGAACGTCCTCGGTCCAGAGGAAAGAGTGCCACCTACTGGTCCACCAGCTCTGCTTGCAGCAGCAACCAGCTCCATTAACCTTAGGTTCTCTGGGGTGACCTATGTACCGGAGGCCAAGCCTGGCAATTGTCACAAGAGCAGCAGAGTCACTAAAACTGTGGCCAATGCAGTCACAGCGACTGGGGATGTGATGGAGGGGGTTCTTGTGTTCCTCCATCCGTCCAGGGTGTGCTGGGTGCCCCTGGGCAGCTGACGCCTCCTCAGTCACAGCTTGGTGCTCCGTTAAACAGGTGGCGTTCCTGCTGGCATCTCTCCTGTGCTTTTCCCCCCGGGAGAGAACTCCCTGCTGTCGCAGAGGGACAGAGGGCCCCTCTGTTGGCCTTCTGCAGGACCAGACTGTCTGAGCCCACGAGGAATCTCGTGGCAGACTAAATAAAAAAAAAAACACACACATACTGCACACATTGCTGCAGAGTCCTACGAAGAAATTGGTCGTTTTATTGTGCTGTGCTTGAGTATGTGTGATGGGGGGGGGGGGGGGTTGCAGTTCTCAGAGCTGCTCATTTGTAGCGTAGTACAAGTGACCTTGCTAATGTCACATCTGCTGTACAGAAATGGAATAAGTAAATCTGCATCATGACAGCAGGTCAAGTCCTGCGCTGCACTGCGTGCTCCAAGTGCCAGCCGATCACTGACTAATAACCAGCAGGCCTCTGTAAGCCAGCTGTCTGTGCAATAGCCTGCTCACAGACGCTGAAGGATTGATGCCACTTTTCTCTTTCCTCTGTCACTGCAGCCTACAGGATATTAACAGATTATCCCAATGGTATTTCTTTATGATATTCCCTGAAGCGTTTCTATCTCCGAAAACTAAGTGAACGATGAGGGACGAGGGGAGTGCACGCCTCTAAAAGGTCCAGTAGGGTGTAGACAGATCTGATGAAAGCACCACAAAAAGCAAATAATATTTAAGCCAGTTAATCTGGTGTCCTTGTGTGGGGACAGTGCCTATTGCATCACAGTTCAGTAAGGGCTTGAACTGCGATGGGTGGTTTTAGGGACATTTAATTTTGAGCGTGTTTCCACAAGAAGAGGCTTTGCACAAATCCTGTGTCTATCGTAGATGAGGGCAGTAGTTGCAATGAAAATCCTAAGCAAATCGCAGGCAAACCAGGTAGATGAAGGGTGGCAGTGGTGGAGACCATGAACAGCCGGCTAATCTTCTTAAGCGACGCAACAGCAGGCTCCTGTCATAACTGTATTCTGGCCCTTAACTCCTCGAACCCCAGCAGTGTTTCTGTGCTCTGGGCTTTGAGGGTGTTACGTCACACGGCAGAAAGAGGTGGTCTGAGTCGATGACCTTTCACTCCATTGACCCCCAGCAGTGCTGTCTGTGAAAAGATTGCTTGTGGTTACCGCTCCCTAAAGCAGGGGTGATCAATGGACCAATAAGTGAATCGATAAACACCAGACTCACTACAGAAGCACACATCCCATTTTTCCTTTGAGCTGTAAGGTTATGTAGTTAAAAATAGACGCGGCTGCCTATTGTCTTAATTGTTAATCGGTTTAACACTTGTTTTGTTTTGGTGTTGCCGCGAGCACTGTGCGGGTGAATGCCTTTATAAGGTGTGAAACTTGGACGTGTCTCTGGTTGCGGGTTCTTTTGTCACAGTGTCTGTTCAGCTTCCTTGAGAGCTAGCAGGCACCAGAGCGCAGAGCAGCGAACCCCTTGAGGAGAGAATAAAATTGCAAAGCAAACTGGAATGTGTGACAGCAGCACTACACACAGAGGAGTGGGCAGTAATGGGTGACGCTGTGAGCTAAAAGCCGTTGTTTAGTGGCCTTAATTATAATAATAATAATTGCTTGCACTTATACTGTATAGCGCTTTTCTGGACGCTCCACTCAAAACTCTTTACAGGTAATGGGGATCCCCTCCACCACCACCAGTGTGCAGCCCCACCTGGATGATGCAACGGCAGCCATAGTGCGCCAGAACGCTCACCACACACCAGCTATTAGTAGGGAGGAGAACAGATTAATGAAGCCAGTTCATAGATGGGGATTATTAGGAGGCCATGATTGGTAAGGGCCAATGGGAAATTTGGCCATTAGGGGCTACACCCCTACTCTTTTCAAGAAACGCCCTCGGATTTTTAATGACCACAGAGTCAGGACCTCGGTTTTACATCTCATCCAAAGGACTGCGCTTTTTTTTACAGTATAGTGTCCCCATCACTATACTGGGGCATTAGGACCTACACAGACCTCAGGGTGAGCGCCTCCTGCTGGCCCCACTAACACCTCTTCCAGCAGCAGCCTCAGCTTTCCCAGGAGTCTCCCCTCCAGGGACTGACCAGGCTCACACTGCTGAGCTCCAGTGGGGCTGCCAGCTGGGAGTTGCAGGGGGATATGGCTGCTGGCACATTAATGATCAAATATTATATTATCACATTAATTATCAAAATTAACCATCCTCCTGTGCCAGTGGATGCAACCTCAGAGACACCAATTAACAAATCACTTCTGTACGTCACGATTGTTTTTGGCTTTATTGATTTATATTGTGATTTAGACCACTTCTCTAACCTCTGCTTCTTGTGTTCTGCTGAAAAAAATAAGGGATACAAACAAGTACAGTAAGTGAAGATATGATGTTTTTAATGAGACATGAGGAGCACATGGCACCATCATTTTCATTAGATTGTTCAGTGCGGGCCAAGAAAAAATGGGAATTTGATCAACATCTATTAGTCACTTGTTTTTCATCTTTTGTGATGGGTGTGCGCTTTGGTCTTTTGCATTTTGTGAATTAGAACTTGGAGGCCTGTGTCTGACAAGCACCCACTTTTAACAAGGAGCTCTTAAAAACGAGAACACGTGGCTCATGAATTGTTTCTGAAAATAGAAAAGCAGCCCAATGGCGCTGCTTAAGTTTCACTGGGGAAAAAAAAGTAATTAACGTAGCAGTTAACGTAAGTTGAATTAGCATTTCCTCGGTTCGATCCTCTTTTTATTCCTTAGGCTTCCTGCGGCTCGGCTGTGTTTCGCCCTTATCTCTCCCAGGCAGCCGCCAGTCCCCCTGTCCTTCTGCACGAGCGTGACCAGCCAGTGCCTCTTCAGAGAGGCCGGAGTGTGCTGATACAGATGACATTTCCAGTCTGCCGAGCTGTTCCTTCCTCTTTCGGACTCGCCTGCTCCTTGCCAGCTCTGTTTACAGTGCGTGATAGTTACAGGACATGATGGATGGCAAAAACAATGGTTTTATTGCCCCTTCCAGGACCAGAAGATATTTTTTCGCCTTCAAAAGCACAAACTGCGAGACAGAGAGAGAAAGCAAGACTGACATTTATAATATGATCAAGGCGTTTTCCAGGGATACCAGGGCTCTTTAAGCACAAGAGCATTCTAAGATGTTGGGCTTTGATTTAGGTTCAGTTTTGTTCCCCACATAAGAGGAGAACCCTTGAAGAATGAGAGAACTGGGAAAGCATCCTTACTGCCCCCGGTGTAGGGCACTGACTTCACAGAACCTCCCATCTGGGAGAAAGAGAGCTACTCCCTTATCTACTATTCATTGTATCCCTACTGTGATATCGGCCATTCGTCAGCGCTTTACAAACATTTGAGCTGTGCCATTGCCTTAGAAGCTCCTTTCTAAGTTGTGTTGAAAGTTGCTTTTAAAAATTTTATACACACTGAGGGGCATTAACATAATAAATGCTAAGTGTTCCAGTAGTCTTTTTTTGCGTTTTTAATGTCTGTCAGTATATAATAATAATCTTTATTTCACATACTGTAGCACCTTTAAAAGCAACACTCACAAAGAGGGAATCTAACAATTGAAAAAGCAAATATTACTCATGACTGCCATGATAATACCGGACAGGAGGATATCAATACTATATTATAATATGACAGAGAGAAACAGGAACTCATATTGGGATGTAGGGTTTGAGTGCAGAATGTCTAAATTCGAAGAGTTTTTTTTTAGAATGACAGCTGTAGCTGTCGTAAGCAGATTTTTAATCTCCTTTTACTAGCTAATCCCGAACAGTAATGACCCGCGATGAACTGCAGATCAACAGCGAATTAATTCCACGCTCTGCATATGCCCTGCGATTGGAAGAAAGACATAACAGATAAACGAGAAATTATTTCTTTCAAATCTGCAGTAAGAAACTGAAAGCTGTGAGACAAAATTAAAAACCTTTCCTACCACTTTCCTAATATTTTACTGCTTCTGAAAAGGAAAAATAATTCTGTAAGAGAAAATGAGTCCATGGATGTTTAGTAGATATATACAGTATAAGAGGTACGTAGATATACTGTAAGTTTAATATTTAATAAAAAATCTTAAAACTGTTCTGATTGATCAGGGGTTTGGTATTCTAATACTCAAGGTGTTCCACCCTTAAATTAGTCCACATGTTTTTTAAGGGGGACTATGTTTTTGTACTGTAGTTATACAGGGAGTGCTGGAAGCTGGAATGCTTCTTCTAACAAGAGGAACTTCATCCCCAACCACACTCATTCACTATTCAAGTCCTAGGTGTATCTTGTTCTTGGAGGGTGAACACACTGGCACTGACACTGACAGGTTTGGCACACCTGCAGGAATGCCTGTTCTGTATGGGAATTTAGCATGTATTTAGTTCAAAGTAGGTAGCTGCGTGAGCTTCACAGCCAAAACGTTGTTTCTTTTCTTCTCTTTTCAGCATGGAATAAACCTTTACTTGTTCCCTTTTAGCACGTATGGTAGCATCCCTGGGTTGAATAATAATTAATAATAATTGCTTACACTTATATAGAGCTTTTCTGGACACTCCACTCAAAGCGCTTTACAGGTAATGGGGATCCCCTCCACCACCACCAATGTGCAGCCCCACCTGGATGATGCGACGGCAGCCATAGTGCTCCAGAACGCTCACCCCACATCAGCTCTCAGTGGGGAGGAGAGCAGAGTAATGAAGCCAGTTCAGAGATGGGGATTATAAGGAGGCCATGATTAGGTTTGATTAGGTACATATTGTAACTGACGCCGGTCCTGACTCCCGTGAAGTGTGTAGTTTAGGACCCTGTGCAGATGGTATAATCCGGAAGTGACTGGAGAAGGGCGATGGGGAAAACGCGGTGAGGAACGGAAAGGATGGCGAACAGGGGGCAGTGCCGACAGTGATCAGGTGCAAGGGGGGAGCGCAGGCGAACAAGTCCAAAAACAGCCCAAGGGGGAAATCCGGGCACAGTCCAAAATCCAAAACCGGGTGATCCATCCAAGACAAGACAGGGTTAAAATCCGGAATGGGATCCTGAACAGGAACAGAGGGTTAAAATAACGAGGCCAGGTGTTCCGAGCCCCGGACTCAGCTGGGTCAGGACGCCGATCGGAAGCCTGAGCCCTCAAGCCGCGGGCGTAGGGCGACTTGATGCTAGGCGGGCGTTCGTATTCCAATGCAGAGCCCAGAGCTTCTGGAGCAACAGGTTTAAATAAAGGACGGAACAAGGGGGCAGGTGAACCGTGATAATGAAACTAAAATACAACAGGGTCGGAGTGCCCTCTAGAGGAGGGATGGCGATCGTGACACATATTTAGGCTTGAGTCAGTTTCTGAAGAGCCTGAGGCTGTTTTGCTGCCCAGTGTGTTCATGGGCCATTGCAGGAGTCAAAGATCAGGGTGCTGATGTCAAGCAAGTGGATACATTCCCATGCTGATGTTATACAGTATGTTATTCTTTTATAAAATCGTTTTTGTTTGCTCGGCCCATGAAAAACAAAACCTTTGCCATTTAAAGTGGAAAGCGGGTGCTAATTTAGCAGACTGTGACTTGCGTGCTTTAAGGCTCTGTGTTGGAAAACGTTAGGGTTTCTTTCATGTGTTGAGACAAGCAGAAATGAACTGAGAATTCCATGACAACAACTTGAAGTCGTTCAAAGCCTTGCGAGAGAAAAGCTCGGAAGATTGCTGTAGCGATTATTTTAGCAAGTCAGCAGCTGCCTTAGAGAATCTCTGCAGAGCTGCTCTTGAAAGAGATCTGCATATCTCACCCCCCTCACCTCCTCCATTCACAGGTACTGCTCTCATCAAATACACACTCTCACACTCAGATCTTTCAGGAAATCTAAGGGTTGCGAGCTGCAGAGGAGCAGAACAAATATGTTTTCTGTATGTTTCCCCTGTTGGGTGTGTTTGTGCTGTGGAAATGAGATGAGTTGTGGAGACTGTACAAACAAGACGTCCTTGCCTGAATCCCAGATCCCACGTCCTTCTCTCGTAACTCATTGCCAGCAACTAAGGCGAGTGGATAAAGGCAGAGGGACACAATTAGAGACAAACCAAAAATGACATGTGTTTGTGCATGAACATAATGCATGTTGCATTGCATTGTAAATAATGGAAATAGTGTAATTATCGTGTTTTTTATCTCACCAACAATATCCTGATTAGGAGTGTGTGTGTCTTCTGTGTTGTCAGTGTTACGGACCTCTTGCTTCAGGTTTAAATGGCAATAAGGGAATCTGTAACTGGCTGGACCTGAGCAAGTGGGAGGATCGTAATGTCTAAGTGTGCAGTAATTGGCTTGATCTGAACAAGGGGGAGGGGCACTGTGTTTAAGTGTGCAGTAATTGGCTTGACCTGAACAAGGGGGAGGGGCACTGTGTTTAAGTGTGCAGTAATTGGCTTGACCAGAACAAGTGGGAGGGTCATAGTGTTTAAAAGTGCCTCTGTCCTGTGTTAATTGTTGGGGAAGAAGTAGTTGGGAGTTTTCAGCCTCAAAATAATTTAAGGCCGTTGGATATTTAGAAATAGTGAATAGTTGAGATAATGGGTGGAGGAAGAGCTCTACTGTTTGGGGTTACCTTTCAATAAATTGCCTGTGGTTTGTTTTTGCTGTATTTTGAGACTCACAGTGCTGTTCTCCTTTAACTAACATTTTGCATATTTTTGCACAGATCAGGTGTCAGGTGAGACAGTGCAGATGAGTTCAAGGTGTTAAGACACATTAAAGAACAGATGGGAATATGCAGAGCTGAAGCCCAAGATACGCAACACACCATTCTCTTTACACAAAGCTGTGGTTGTATTTTATAAATGTTCATCAGGTGTTCTTTTAATTTGGGATTAGTGTGAAAACAGAATGCAATTCAAAGACAATTCATTTACCCTTTTGTATCACCAAGCATTTGACATTGCCAGAAATATTTCTGTGTTTTTGTGTTTTGCTATTGACTGTTTGTTATTGTGACTTGCTTTATTTGTATTGACCTCTAGTAGAAATTTGCCCTTTTTTATAAGGTGTGATTTTTATTAAGTGTTTGGATTGCCTTTATGAAGGATAGGGGGTAGAGAAACACAATGACAGATTAGTAGTATAATCGGGGAGAAACAATGAAATCTTTCCTGCCTTTCATATATCTTTCTTCTGTCAGAGCTGAGCTCTAATGCGGAGCCTACAAGTGGCTGTGCTGCTCCATACAGTACTTTTGTAACATCTGAGGCATTCTATACAATTGAATCTATGAACGGAGTAGAACTTCAGATAAGCTCAGGGGTATCTTTGAGCAATACTATCTTTCATTGCATTTGCCTTTTAACAAATTTTTGCAGTAAAGTGGATTTAGCTGGGAGCATTACATGAAAAAACTGTATTCCAGCATATACAGTATGCTTGACCAACTCATTTTCTGATTTCTGGTGTTTAATGCATCAATCACAGCATTTATGGAGTACAGAACCTATTTGTAAAGGGTTGTTGAGAAGGGTTATAATCTATACACGAGTGGAAGCATTCTATAAGTTTAGATGTTATCTGAGGAGAGTTGTGATCTATGGACAAATAAAAGAGCTCTATAGGCTTAGAAGTTCTCTCCTCCAAATACATCCAACTGGTTCTCCTGTGAAGAGAATTTCACAGGCAGAGCATCCGTGTCAATCTGCTGAAGCTCAGTTAACTCACTGTCTGTTAAATTAATGATTTAATTGCAGAAACAGTGGTGGTAACTGTGGGGGAAAAAACAGCCTTTTTTATTCAAAGGGAAGTGGGAGGCTGTGTGCAAAGCAATTTTGTTCTCCATTAGACACTTTGCTCTTTGATTGAGGTATCAGAACACTGTAGGCGTCCTCAATGAGGTGGGTGGTGGACCCTGGCAGCTCTTCACGAGAAAATTAAACAAGCACGCAGAACATTTGAAAGCTGCTCCTCACTTACTTCACTGCAGCGTTATTTTTTTTGCGTCAGACGAATCTGCTTAATGATTTTTCCTTTCGGTTACTGTGCTTAAGTTACCATTCTTGGTAAAAGTTGATAGATTAATTTTTGAGCTGCTAGGGTCAATTTTCTTAAGCTCCCAAATTCATGATTAGTGGGGCCGACAGGGGGTGCTCACCCTGCGGTCCATGTAGGTCCTAATGCCCCAGTATAGTGGTGGGGACACTATACTGTAAACAGGCGCCATCCGTCGGATGAGACGTTAAACCAAGGTCCTGACTCTCTGTGGTCATTAAAAATCCCAGGGCATTTCTCGAAAAGAGTAGGGGTGTCACCCCTGGTGTCCTGGCCAAATGTCCCCCTGGCCTTTACCAGTTATGGCCTCCTAATAACCCCCATCTCTGAACTGGCTTCATCACTCTGCTCTCCCCCCAGTTGAGAGCTGGTGTGTGGGGAGAGGACTGGAGCATCATCCAGGTGGGGCTGCATACTGGTGGGGGTGGAGGGGATCCCCATGACCTCTAAAGAGCTTTGAGAGGAGTGTCCAGAAAAAGCGCTATATAAGTGTAAGCAATTATTATTATTATTAATTATGATTGGAGATTGTTGAGCAACTTTGTTAGAGAAAGGGGTGCATGTGAAAAGCCATTTATCATTAAAAATGATGTGTTTGATAGGGGGCTGGAATCTGCAGGACTAGGAATCACAGGTGTGAATTCTATGAGACCATTGCCCTGCAGCAAAGAGTGTTCTCCTGTTTGCAGAATTGTAAGGATATCTGATGAACTCTGGGACTACGGAGGTTTGGAACACTGACCTGGGTGCTTTCCCAGGAAAGTCTGCTTTCCTAAAGATGTACTGGGATATACAGTAGATTTTACATTAAAGATTAACAGCTTTTGTGTACAAATCAAATGTTATTTAAACTGCGTTGCAATGATATACAATAATCTAATTGGTGGTCAGACAGTCCATTATAAAGTGATCCCGAGACATTGAAATCAAGATTTCTATCTAAGGTAGGCTGCTCCTCTCAAGAGACCAGAGACCAGCTCTGTCACACAGAGCTGCATGTCGGGCTCTGAGGGTGCAGTACTGTTGAGAGTGGGAGCTGTTGAGGTTCCTTAGTGCAAATTCTCTTCTGGATAGGTGAAGCAGTCTTGAAAATAATTCTGCTGCAAGTGCCTCTGCAAGGACAGCAAAATGCACAGTGGTGCAAAATGGTGTCAGTGGGTATGTAGCAGCTTGGAAGCCTTTGCTTCCATCATTTTGCTTTTTGTTTCCTCTCCTCAGCAATTCTGGTTCCACTTTTTCCAGCCCTTTTCATCTAGGGTGCCTGCTCTTTTGATCTGGGGATGCCCCGTTCTGTTCTGAAACCAGTGATTTCTAGAATACCTCCGTTGTGAACAGTAGGGTGCAGACTAGGGGCTAAAACCTAGGAGGCCCCAAGTATAACATATTTAAAATAACCCTGCATCTCATCCTCTGAGCATGGTGCTTTTGAACCAAAGCTTTTAAGCTAGTTTCCCACTTATTTAATACCTCACTCTAAAATGTATGAAGTGGATTGCTATGAAATTGTTCAGTTGCAGCTCTTATCTTGGTTGCCTAGGGCTCTGCTTGCTTTTCTACACATATTATTCCACTCGTTCGTTGACTGTGACCACATCAGGCCCTTCCTTACTGCTGAGCCTATTTCCTCTTGCTCTGAACCTTAGTCATACTTTAAAGAAAGCAGTTGTGTTCATTGCCTTTATATATTTTTAAATAAGATCACTTTATTGGCCATATATAATTTCTTGCATTAGGAATTTCTCATACCCCAGCTTGCTCTCCATGAGACACACAGTCAGGGAGAGAAGCTGGGGGTCAGGGCGCAGGGTCAGCCATTTATACAGCACCCCTGGAGCAGTTGGGGTTAAGGGCCTTGCTCAGGGGCCCAACGGAGTAGGATTCCTCTGCCAGCCACGGGATATGAACCAGCAACCTTCCAGCCGCAGAGTCACCGCACCGCCCAGCACTGAAAACATTCAAGGGCTATTTGTGGTTGCACATCCATTGTCATTCAGATCAATTTTTGAAATGCAATGCACAAGTATCTCAGGAAGCTGGGCTTGTTGTGCTTTCCTTTAGAGTGCTTTTGAAACACATTACCACCTACTGTATCCTCTAATCATCCTTCAGATTCCCTCTGTCTTATTTATTATGCGCAACACCATAAACTTCTGATACTGTTTTCCCGGTAAGTCGCTTCTCGGATGGACCAAGGAGCTGTGGGGTACCAGCTGACGCCCCAGTTGCTGACAGAGCCCCCCGTCTGGGGAGTGCCAGGACAGAGCACTAATGTGCTTAGTTGATCCGGTTCACGGGTCTGCAGTCATTTGCTCTTTGAATTAAACCATCAAAGAGTTCTTTCATCCAAAGCCTTTTCCTGTGTGTGTTTTTTTTATTATGCTCCTATCCCAGAGGGTAAAAGGGGAAAACTTACAATGCTTAAATAAGAAAGCCTTGTTCTTCCCCGAAGGGTCCTGTCCCATTTTCGTGTGGACTATATAAAGTCAGCCCACCGCTGTGTGGAACAGCGATGGTGGTGATGCTGACGGGACCAAGTTAGCGACTGTAAAACTCAACTTTAAAACTTACAATGTACTCAGCTGAGAATATCCACTTTCCAGCTACAGATTTCACTGCAAAGCACAGACCAGTACAGTTTCATATGGAAGATATGGAAGCAAAGATGTGTCGCTGCACTGACCAGTACAGTTTCACATGCAAGACAAGAGACAGCAAAGTGTGTCACTGCACTGACCTCACATGCAAGAGAAGAAGTGGCACAGCAGCAGCTTAAACACTATAAGAGCTCCAGACCACAATGTTCCCAGCAGCAAAGCCGAGCTGGTAAGTTAGAAAAACCACCCACTTGAGCAGTAAGACATAGCTGCTGCTGATATTACTAATACTGCTACCACTAATATTATTATTAGTTATATATTGTATTGTTATTATTAATAATAATGTCATGAATAATAATGTAAATAAATAATAATTAAAATAACTAAATAATAATTTAATTTTAATCTACTTCAATGGAGCGTGCTAGTTCTAGAAACATACTTCAAGCTGTGCCCCAGGTTAGTGATACAGTTTCATGGGGAGACAATAGATCAAAGGCGATGTTAAACCCTGTGGGAGTGGAGGGGAAATTAAACCGGGAAAATGATTCCACTCATACTGATCCAGCACTTTTAATCTGGATTTAACCTGCTTTCAGGAAAATAAACAACTGGAAAGAGAAGCTAACAAAAGCACAATGTTATTACTCGGACATCAGGATAAAAAATAAATCACCATTTTTATTGTAATGGAATTTAGCCCATTCAAATGAATTCACTTTGTTTGCTAATATGTCACTGTTACGTCCCAGTGTGTGTTCTGTGTGTGTTTTTCTGTTATGTCCACACTGCGGACCCTTGATTGTTCTCCCTTCCCCATTGGCCCACCATTACACCACACCTTCAGTATGACATCATCATCAATTAGCTCTCAGCCAATCAGAACTCATTTTATTCACTATATAACATGGAGGCTTTCAGGAAGAAAAGGCCTTTCGTTTGACTTTGGTCCCGTTTCTGGTTATTGCTTCGGCTTCGTTTGTTGGTTTGTTTTGCTTTGTGTGTGTGTGTGTATTTTCGTATTGCTTCCGCTTTGTTGTTTTGTTGTTTTTTTTTGTTAGTTTCTTTGTACTTTCGGTTGTTTGTGTGTTCATCCTTGTTTTGTCATTACCTTGCCCCAGTGTTACATGTTCAACTTTTGTGTTCTTTTGTACCCTGCTCCTGTTGATTACTCTGGTTTTCCCTTATTTGTCTTCCTGGTTCACTTGTGTTTTTGTGTGAACTTTTGTATATAAGGTTAGTTAGGTTGTTGGGTACACTTACACACTTAGTTGATTTTGTATTAGTACACTATTTTAGTACGGGTGAGTGCCGTTTGTCTTGTATGGTTTTGGGTAGTCAGAGCAGGTTAGCTAGGGTGTTGAAGACGCCGAAGACCGTGTGTTTTGGGTTTTCTTTTGTAGTCAGATTAGCTTTCCCTCACTGTCCTAGCCAGCTCCATTTTGTTTGTTATTTTCTTTCCTTTGGCACCACTCTAGTTCCTTACCCTTGTTATCACGCTTCCTAGTCCCTCACCAAACCCCCCCCTGCTTCCAAAAGAATTATCCTAAATGTTACACCCCTTTACCCCTAGACACTTGGGGTCGTAACAGTCACCATAGGTTCTATTTCTTGAACCTTCCACAGCCTGGACATTACTGTGTTTTGGGAGTCGTATTGAGTTTGGGTTTGTCGAATTGGTACAGTAGAAAAAAATATTGCACAGCGTGTTCCCAGCAGAACACCTGTATGTGTTGCACAGGACACACCATACCTGATGAAATCCTCAGTTTCTTTAAGCTGGAATTGCACTGTTCATAAGCATAACACCACTATGTGCATCACTGCTAAAACACATGACTGTGACAGCAGATTGAAACGTACCCGAAACCTGTGTCTGGTGTGAGCCTTCGTTTGGCGGCGGTGTGAGTCAGACTAGGAGAGTAGAAGTGGTCAGTGAGCGTGGTGAAGTCCTGTGGCCGTCTAGAACTTTCCTCTCATGGCAACAAGATTGACTCCGGTTCTGCTCATTGCATCTGCCTTCAGAAGCTGGTGCTGCGTGTCCTGTAGATTTTAGAAGCTATGGAGAAGTAGATCACTTACATGTTGAGCCTAGAAGGTGGAGTATCAGAATTGGGCCAGCAGGTGGCAGGTTGCCATTACAGCTCTCAGGTGTGATCAACCCTGGTCCTGAAGCGCTGTGTTCCTGCAGGTTCTAGAGGCACCGTTCAATTAGCTCCTGATAAGGACACTGCTGATTGAACTCGTTATCCACTTAATTGGTCCAATTACATCACGAAGGTGGAAAAAACTCGAAAACCTATGCAGTACCCGGTGACCAGGGTTGGCTCATATTCCAGAGCCGTTGTGCTGTGTGTTAGAAACGGTGGCGGTGGCAGTAAAAACATGTTAAAATTAGACGTGCTTGACAAAATGAGTAATTCAGTTTCCTGCTGTGCATCTCAGTGGGGGGATGTGATTTATGGTCTCTGTCAGGCTGGGCTGGTGACAGATACGTGGTGCTCAGGGCTTGAGTCAGGATGGGCCAGGGCTCTCCAAGACGGAAAACCACAGGAGACGCCATGAGGAAGATAACCATTGTTCTGTTGTTAATAACATGGAAGCAGAATGCTTAGTACTTTTTACATTCATTGCTCAGTGTTTTTTGATGGGTTTCAGATCATTTAAATGTCATTTAATTGTGCAAGAATTTCACTGAGCTCCAAATATCGTGCATCTTTCTCACTGCCTTTTCATTCTTTCCCCCATTACCCATTCGTTGTGAATACAGAACTATCAATAATGTACTAACCCATTAGTGTTAACCCTATGATGGTGGGGAATGGAGAATCACTAAAATGATTTAATACTGTGCCCAATTGTTTCTTGTGCAGACATTGCAGAT
This sequence comes from Atractosteus spatula, assembly GCF_055471065.1. Taxonomy (NCBI): domain Eukaryota; kingdom Metazoa; phylum Chordata; class Actinopteri; order Semionotiformes; family Lepisosteidae; genus Atractosteus; species Atractosteus spatula. The sequence goes on along the minus strand of NC_142721.1, from coordinate 14,953,542 downwards.
GGTAAAGCTGAAGGCACAGGAGCTCCAATCAGGGTCTTATTTTGATCTGGTTCTCCTTCTCCTCAATAGGAGAGCTATAAAAATGCTTTAAAGTGGTGTCTTACAGCAAGATCAATATCACATTTCCCCTCTGAAGAGTCAGCGTTTGTTGTCCAGATGAATAATGTACTGTCTGTGGTGTTGCACTGTGTATGGAGTTGGCGACAGTGATGTTTTTCATAGATCCTGTGTCTCTGAATCCCGAGATGGAGAGTTTCCTTGCCTTCGATACCCTGTACAGCTGGATTTGTAAAGCCTGTCAGTGCTCCTGGTATACTGAGAGTTCTGACAGAGCCCCAGACTGAAGCAGAAAAGAGGACCCTATATTTTAAAACATCAGTCCAGTGCTAAATACTGTATACCTTTTTTCTTATTTTAGAATACTGTGTACGTCTCTCAGATGTGTCTCAAAGCGTTTCAGTTCTGTTGTTGCTCTTGGGCTTGAACAGTGTGAGGGCAGTCTCCCTAAATTGTGTTAATTTCCTCCGTCAATATGTCCAGCAATGCTGAGCACACACCTCAGGTCACATCCTGGTGCAGCTGTTGAGCAGTTTGGGATCAGGCGCTCTGGTGCTTCGGAACTGCGCTGTATCAGAAGCTTCTGAAGTTTATTTGTGTGCTTTTTCAAAACTTTTTCATGCTTTTGCAGCACATTCAGCTTCCCGTCACCTTTTTGGGGCGGAGAAGTGGCTCTGTGGCTCAGGATCTGCACCTGTGACTGGAAGGTTGCCGGTTCAAATCCTGTGACCGGCAGAGGAATCCTACTCCGTTGGGCCCCTGAGTAAGCCCCTTAACCCCAGCAGCTCCAGGGGTGCTGTACGATGGCTGACCCTGCGCTCTGACCCCAAGCTTCTCTCCCAGTCTGCGTGTCTCATGGAGAGCAAGCTGGGGTCTGCGAAAAGACAAATTCCTAATGCAAGAAATTGTATAGGGCTGATAAAGAAACATTATTATTTTTTTGTTTATTACCTCCAAAATGTCAGAAGCTCCTGTGAACAAATTCCCTATGCAAAAGCATCGGCAGAGGTACATAGCAGACGTCTGTAGTTGCACCGCAGGAAACGAGATAGAAAAGAGCAGCATATTGCAAGTGCGGAAGGAAAAACCAGGAAAGCATTGTGACATTTTGAATTTCCAGACTGTGATTTGGAAAATCTCCAGTTCGTGGTTGCTGTTGGGTTTTTTTTCCATTTTAAGAGCAGCTGCAGTCCAGAAAGTTCCTGTTGTCTGCAAACAGAATCACAATAATGTGCTCAGATGGGACTGTGCTGCAGGAACTCTCATTATGTTCATTACTGGCATCATTGCCAGCTCTGTAATGGCTCATTGCATTTTTTTAAGTGCTGTACAGTGATGCACATCTACTCTCCTTTTTCATAACCACTTGATTTAATCACTGAAGAGCAATCATAGACAGTTTGAAGAACTCTCATTAAAATTTACACTCTTGCAATCTGGCATGGCTGAGCAAGTTTTTACTCTTGGTCAGCAGCCTGGCAGGGATGAAGGAGTCTTTCAGAAGTGGACTAGTGGGCCTCTTGTAGCTGTCAGTGGGTGGATTTCAACTGGGGAAAGAACAGTGATGAATTTAGATCAGCAGGATGTGGAGTAATATGCAGTTTTTGAGAAATGTCCGGCTTCAGTATACAGTACTTATTCTGCAGAATTATTTTATCAGAATAATTTATTTAATTTAATTGTGTTATGTAATTTACAGTGAACAGGAGTTAAATGGTTTACATTAGTGTATGTGAGAAGGTCATTTTTGACATTAAATAAAAACATGAGCTTCCAATGTACCAGTGTAATTACAGTATCTAAGATGGACAATTTCAAGACTTGCCTTGAGATCAGAGACTTTTGCTTTGTCCTTTAAGGCTTGAAATAGTTATAGACAACTCTTGGTTTATGCTGAAACAGAGTTTTCTCTGACTCTAAGCAAGGCATTCATTTTGATTGACAATGCTGAATCAAAGAAGGATTTCACTGCTTTGACAAGCGAAGTCAATCAAAAAAGAAAATGAAAGTCATTTGATAAAAGAGACAAGTAAAGGTGTATCCCGTGCTGGAAAGAGAAGAGAAGAAACTGTGGAACCTTCTTTGACCCAGAGAAGGTTTACTTGTTCGCTTGCAGCCTACGCATGCTGACGCAGCTACTTACTTGAACTACATCATTTAATAAAATACAACAAAAGGAGAATAATTAACTTCAGCAACAAAATGCAGCTCTACTAACACAGTAGTTATTGAAAGTGGTTTATTGATAGTAGTAACATCAATAGGAATGTAAAAGCAGCGGCAGTAGTAATAATAAAAATTAAGAAAAACTACTTGTTTAAAAATATCACACACACCTTGGATTCTCCTACCACATTATCACTGTTTCTGCGTTCTGCTAAATAGCCAGCCTGCAGCTCCTTCAGCAAATCACCTGTAGCGGCTACATGGACACACAGCTTTCACTGTATTCAGCATAACTGCACTACTTGTATACCTATATTGCATACACCATGGACACATAGCAGCTCTACTCATATTGAGTTCTATTCCATTTAAAAAAATGTAACCTCAATTTTGTGATTTTTGTGTTTTTGTGAATTTTGTGATCCTTGTGATTTTTGTGAGCTCGCAGAAAAAGACATTTCATTGTCAGCAACTACTGCTGCACGCCGTATTGTTGTGCATTTGATAAATAAACTTTGATTTGATTTGATTTGATTTGATTGGGAGGAAGATCTGTTCTCTACCCCAAGAAGAGAAGTTACATATTGGGTAATAGTGCTTGAGAATAAATTGGTAGGAATAGTGGTTTGAGTAGTGGTAGCTTCAACGGCCACAATCTTTCTGATCTCTCCAGCTGCATCCTCACAGGGGGGTTTCAGAACTGCTCTTGCAAAAGACATCCGAAACCCAAATTATCCTGAAACTTGGATCACACCTTCCCCTTTCTCTAAATGGCAGGCTCATCTCCTTCTAAATCCTCTCTATTCATTTGCAGATTTCGGCTTCACACCTCTCGTCCCGTTTTCCCTGAGTTTGGGCGTTCACTCTCTCCAGCCTCATGCCCGTTTCCTCCCTGCTCCCCACCCCCTCTTAACCACTCTGTCTTTTATTCTCCCATGCTATATTTATTTGCTACTTTCCATCTCCCCCTGAGAAGGCTCCACAGCCAAAATGTTGTTTCTTTTCCTTTCAGCACAGAATAAACCTGCTCCTATGTGTGCACATTTGTCTCGTAAGAGCATAGTAATACTACAGTAATACTGGAGGACATGCCTTGGAGCAGCCATTATGATCAGTAAGGTTGTGGGATTACCCTCAGGCTACCCAGCCATGTTGTTGAGGCTGATCTGCTGGCTTCTTTCAAGAAACAGCTGCATGAGATCCTGGGATCAGTTAACTACTGTCTTCTGAATGGGCTACAGTATATGGGCCAAATTGCCTCCTCACATTTTTAACTGTTATGTTCTCTTAACTCGTATGTTCTCAGTAGCAGCTCCTGTGAGACTTCCATCCGCACTCTAACAGACAGTAATTGCACATTGCAGTTTCAGTCCTGAACATCCTGGAAATGAGTCTGCCGAACTGAACTGACCCCGAACACAAACTGAAAGAACCCTGTTTCATACCCAGTCATTTACTCATTGTTAAATCCGGGAATTGTTAAATCCACAAAGGAAACATAAAGTGGAGTTTCTGAAAGCCAGCTCATAGTTCAAAATAGCTTCCGATAGTTGTGTTATAATACTTTTTAAACCGCTGTGTAATATGATTTGTATGTATGCTTTACTGTAGAAGCATAATCTATCAATTGAAAATTAAACATGTGAAAAATTATTTATCTAACTGCTTTATCTTCATATATGAAAATATATATTTTAGAGCTTTAGTTTGATCATATTTCCTTTTTTTAATTGTATAATGTTAGCATGCCCAAAGGGGTTGGGCAGCCAGTTGACCTTGGACCCCCAGAGGTTTTTTCTCTCCTTACTAAGGAGTTTTGGGTTCCTCTCCTCCGTTGTCTTGTGGTCTTCTGTTCTGTATTGACAACATGTCTGGTCACTTGCACTGTTAAGCGCCTTGAGGCAACCTTGTTGTGAAAGGCACTGTATAAAAATGAATTGAATTTTTTTTTAAATCTAAGAATGGAGTATTTGCTTCGACAACATTACCCACTCCCATAACATTCGTGAAGCTGTTCTCCGCTCTACAGTCAATGCCCTTCCGTATACTGTAGTGTCCTCTTCTGTCCTCTGGTTTGTGTTTCACTGTTCGTTGTGGTGACGTCCTCTGGGCTGACCTTGTCAGTGCCCTGGGGGACTCTGGATATTTGTATCGGGTTCTCTCGTAGTCTCCTCTGCTCAAGACTAAAAGATTTGGTTCCTGCGGCCTGTCGGTGGAGGATAGTCCCTTATTCCCCTACGTATCTCGGTACTCTTCTCTGGTCTGATTCCAGAGCAGCAATGTCTTTTCTATAACTCGGGGACGTAATAAATAATAATAATAATAATAATAATTGCTTACACTTATATAGTGCTTTTCTGGACACTCCACTCAAAGCACTTTACAGGTAATGGGGATCCCCTCCACCACCACCAGTGTGCAGCCCCACCTGGATGATGTGACAGCAGCCATAGTGCGCCAGAACGCTCCCCACACACCAGCTCTCAGTGGGGAGGAGAGCAGAGTGATGAAGCCAGTTCAGAGATGGGGATTATTAGGAGGCCATGACTGGTAAGGGCCAATGGGAAATTAGGCCAGGACGCCAGGGTTACACCCCTACTCTTTTCGAGAAACGCTCTGGGACTTTTAATGACCACAGTTTTTAATGACCTCGGTTTTACATCTCATCCAAAGGACGGCGCCTGTTTACAGTATAGTGTCCCCGTTACTATACTGGGGCATTAAGACCTACATGGACTGCAGGTGAGCACCCCCTGCTGGCCCCACTAGCACCTCTTCCAGCAGCAACCTTAGTTTTTCCCAGGAGTCTCCCCTCCAGGTCCTGACCAGGCTCACACCTGCTGAGCTCCAGCAGGTTGCCAGTTGTGAGTTGCAGGGTGATATGGCTGCTGGCATAATGAACATAAGATCACATGGTTCTTAGCTCTTCTCATGCACGTTGCCTAGGAATGTTGTCTCTGCGAGCTCAGGCAGGTGGCTGACGTGCTGCTCTCCCTCCTCCCCTTGCAGTCATGCACACCAGCATCAGCGAAATCATCAGGGAGAAGACGGTGAGGCCCTCACGCCGAAGTCTGCCCTGCCTGGTCCAGAGCCAGACTCACCCCCAGAGCCTCAACAGGGTCCTGTCGGTCCACCCAGCCGGTCAGGTGACGCCGCAGCCCCCGAGCGCCAGCCCCTCCGTCGACAACGTCGCCTATGGCAAAGGTCAGTCTCCATGGTTACTGCCACAACCCCTCCCCCTGCCCCACCCACAATCCCACAGTGCTTTTGCCCCAGATTCACTGCCAGTGAGTTCCTCACACCCCCCTCTTAGTAAATGCACTTATTATTTCTGTATTTCTCATTAGGGAGACTAATTAACATTTTTAGAGCCTTATTAGATATGTGATAGATAAATCAGTAGTAGGCAGTGCATGTATCCCTGTGTTTTTTCATAATACAGGACAATAATAAATAAAAAATACAATTCATTTCCTGATTTCATGCAAATTTTGTTTTGAAAGAAAATAAAAAAAACAGTCTGCTGTCTGCTATTACGTCAACAAGATGATTTTTTGGGGGGGGTCAGCTTCCTTTGGTTAGGAAAATTATACATCACACCCAAAGGGTTGTGTTCAAGGAAATTTCACAAAAGATATTTTCAAGTGAAGCAATCCCTATGCAGGTGAAGAGGATCTCTCTGTGAAGTTCACTCATTGGGAACACCTGGGTCTTAAGGGAAAGACCTAATGATTGGATTCCAGAAAGTGACTTTATCTTCTGTAGATCATTATCTAATTGCTCAGCAAAGGTTATTGACTCTCTGAGCCAGTGTCTTGTTTCCCCCTCTTGGGGAGTGCCTTGTTTCTGCCTGTGCTGGCTGCAGCACGCCTGAAGACGTTCATGGCCAGACAGCAGCTGCCCAGGAAGTGTGGAAGGGTGACACAGTGGTAGGCTGTCCTGCAGCTGTGGATGTGCGATGCCATTTAAAACAGGGGATTGAGAAGAACAGCAATGGTTTAAAACTGCCTCCTCCACAAACTTCAAAACCCACAAGCCTTTCGCACAATACTGTGTGCTTGCACTGATTCGGAAACATGACCAACTAGTTTGTGATGCTCCAAAAAAAAATCAACCAGAAGCATTTATGCCATCTATAAATAACATTGGTGGCATTATTAATAATGTCCTGGTCTGGGCCGGATTCTCAAGTTAACACGATGAAGGGGTTCTCTGCTAGTGATGTTTTTGACACTTCATCTCATTGCTCACCTCCCATTAAGGAAATTGGAAGGACATGAATCAATTAAGAATAACGCTCAAGCAGTCTGGAACAGAAATTTGGTTTAACGGTATCACTCACTGCTGAAGATGGCTCAGCTGCCAAAACGTTTTTTTTTTTCTATCTGCTTTTCAGCATGGAACGAACCTCTTCTTGTTCCTTGTCTGTGGTGGTAGCTTGTAAAATTGAAGTCTTCCCATGGATCTCCACGGCTTGTAGCATGTAGTGATGTTCTTTTGCCATAATTTCGCACAGTTGATAGCATGGTGTGCCACACCTCCTGTGTCTTTTTATTATAATATCACCGCATCACTCTGCTTTTACCGTGGTATACCGCAGTACACCTGCATAACAGATGCTATGAACTAGTTAATACTGTTCTCCCTCTGATATAAACTCTACCCAGATAAGGAAAAGGCTTTGGACTCAGGAGTGGATTTTACTGTATGTTTAGTCAAGTAAGCAGAGCCACAGAAAGCAATATGAAATGGTTTTGCCAGCCTACGAAATATTCTCAGATGGACAGCTGCAAGAATGCAGATGTCTCTGGGCTTACCCAACAGAACCAGACAGCTATAGATTTCTGAGGTGCCCTTCAGCAGAGTATTGCCTTCGATGATGAACATATTGTTCACACTGCACGCATGTCCACTCTCCCTGCTTTTCTCACCAGCTGATGGGTTTGATAGCACAGCTGGACAGAGGATCGAGGAGTGAAGGTGGCACATCTGGATGAGAATGAAACTGCTGTGCTTTAATACTTGCAGGGCCCTAAAGCTTTCTTCATAACTCCAGCGAAAGAGGAACAGAACATATAAAAGAATTAGCTGTGGATTGGAAAATGTCTTACACTGTTTACATACTTGTTTTCGATTTTTTTCCCTTCTTTGTCAAGTGGCACTGGCAAATCTCTCTTTAGTCCTCTTTTTACAGTTTTGCACGAGTGTACAATTGCCCCCGTTTATAGCCTGCCAGTCTCAGTGCTTGTCCAGGACGTGGTGGTGTATAAAACATGCTGGACCATCATCATTAGTATTAATCATTTTTTTGACTGATGCTTTTTCCTAGAGTTACTACGTTTATACCCATTTAAACAGCTGCATATTTCGTCGCAGCAGTCTCAGTGAAGAGTTTTGCTCAGGGGTACACTAGCCAGACCCCACCCAGCATTTGAACACAGTCTTCCAGGGAAGAGTCCAGAGCCCCCACTGCCCCTTCCCATTGCAGCAACAGAAGAATAAATAGCACACGTCCTGAACTGCCAGAGGGAGAGCCCAACAAGGCAGAGTTCCAGCTTGCAAACTGGAGATCATGACGGTTCCACAGACCACTGACTACTTGGCAGTTGTCAGAAGCAGTTGAGATCAATTGTGTTAAAGCTTCTTAATTTCAAGTCACAGGTAATACATCACTATCAACCTATTGATGAGCCATGCCCTTAAGAGATGTTTACAGAGGTTGAGAGTCATTATAAATGCCCGCAGTGCTCTCATTACTCTAAAAGATAAATCAGGTGAAAATGGGAAGAGGAATGGATTTTACTTTTCTGTGGTTTGCTTAACCAGTGCTATCTTTTTCCCCTCTGTTCTCCTTCAGGAATTGGAATGGACGTGAAATACAAAGCGAAAGATGTTCTTGAATTCTGCAACGGGAGGCTCAGAGTACTTTCAGAGTAGCACAGTTAATCACGCGATCTTCTCTTTGTTCATGATGTGTATTTGTTGTGGTGTTTACGTATAGTAAGAGACGGCACACATGATGCTGTTAACGTGGCATTGCTATAAATGAAACAATCATAGAAATGGGTAATAGGTTTATTCCATGCTGAAAAAAAGAAGAAAGAAAACGCAACGTTTCAGCTGTGGAGCCTTCTTCAGGTGTGAGAAAGACAGGGCCTTGTCTTTCTCACACCTAAAGAAGACCCCACTGAAGAAACGTTGTGTTTTCTTTCTTCTTTTTTTCAGCCTCGTCTTTCTCACACCTGAAGAAGGCCCCACGGCCAAAACGTTGTGTTTTCTTTCTTCTTTTTTTCAGCATAGAATAAACCTATTACTTGTTCCTTTGCAGCCTACGCATGCTGACGCAGCTCCCCACCTGAACTAATCACAGAAATAATTCTTTACACTTTACTCCTGCCATGTACTGTAAGTGAAGCATTTGACCTAACAAATTTAACCCCACTATTGAACAGTTATACCATAAAGTATTTAGAAACAAATGAGATACGAGCTGAAAATATCTTATGCTTCCTTCTGAAATTTATCATAAAAAGGAATGACAGACTGTGCTTGTTAGTATAAGTCTATAAATCTAATTTCTAATTCTAAAGCGATTTGCTGACCTTAGTATTTTCTTCCGTTTCACCACAATTTCATGGTTCTTTCAAGTTTTATCACAGTAGATGAATGATATAGTTTACTTTAGTGAACGTCTGCAAAAATGTACCGCCACCAGTAATGGTAATTAAGTTAAGATTGTGGAAGAGGCTATAGATTTTGCCTTTATTCCTCTGTAATGCGCTTAAACTTCTGTAGGCTCTGCATTTAAAGGGTTTTAAGATGATGGATGGCTTTTCCTTCAGGAATAAGGGAGATTGTTTTTTTACAGAGGTAGGCTGAGAGGATTAATGAATCCCACTGGAATTATTGTGAGCCACTGATTCTATAATCCACATCAAGAATACCTTCACTTCAATCTATATGTCGATACTCATCAACTCTTGAGTCATGGCTGCCTGAACGTACAGTTTTTGACCTCAGATTGGAGCAAGATCAGAATGACTTTCCTGGCTAAGGGCGGCAATGAGGACAGCAAAGGCACCTGATCAGGTTATCGATCTCTTCAAATCAATATGGTTGTCATGAGTGCAATTGCCCAGGATCTGCTCTTCAATGGCATCGTTAAAAAATGTGATAATTTAATCAACACATTGGTTCAGTTTATCCAACAAAAAGAGGGTGAATGAGCACCGACCTGCTCAAAGTCCTATCAGACAAATCGGTCAGTTGGTCATTGGGGCTTAGTGTTGCAGTGCGTTTGCTTTTTATCTGCAGCAAGGTCTCAAAATGCATTCCAGTAATTTAAACGCACCTGAAGGTTAAAAAGTGTAATCCACCATATGTTCTGAAATGAATATAGTTCAGTTTTAATTATGTTGTAAGCTTAATGTAATGCAAATGCTTTAACACTACCAGTAGGCTCAATCTCTTGGCTAATTGGTCTTCAAATCTTTCCTGACTTTGCAATGCAAGGAGGTTACAAAAGCACAAAGAGTGTTAGGAAAGCTGTTGTCTAATTAAACATAGAGCAGACAGGCAATCACTGCCAGACTATTGCAATTATACAGAGCAGACGGTTCTCGTTTAGGAAATTCACTCTTTTAAAGGACATCTGATATAGTTCGCTTGGCATTCTTTCTGTACTTTCCCTACGGACATTCCCACGGAAGCGAATCAGTAGCTTCCAAAACAAAATCAGGAGGATGCTGCGTTATTCTAAAATGATGAAAACACCCACGAGTCGACATCGCATCACCTCCTCCTGCAAAATGCTTTTTTTTTGTCAGCCCTTCCATTCATCTTGCCTTTGATATCCCACGGTGTGCAAGTGAGCAAGCTGCCTTCTTGACGTATCACAGAGGTGAGAAAACTGTGTGTCATGAACAGTGAGTGTGCTTGCACGCCGGTTCCATCATCCCGTTTCACCTCCTGTTCTGTGAACAATGATTGACTGCCTGGAGCAGTGCGTCTTGCCCACACAAAGGCTACAGTAGAGTCATTAATGCCAAAAACAGGTGTTACATCATTCAAAGGCTGAATAAAAAGGGACTTTTACCTGAGGCCGCCTGCTGTATAATACAGTAGGTGCGGTACATTTGCAATGCAAAGCCCCGGCCTAAAGTACTGCAGCTTATAACAAGTGCAAACTTAATGTAATGCAACTCATAATTAAATGCAAATAGACAAGGTTCTGGAGATAGCACAGAGGTAGTTTTTTCTTATGAGCCTGTCTATAAATAGCAGCTGCACTCATCCAGGCTGACCCCTGAGCTCACAGCGTACACTGATGCTGAGGAAAAGGGGGGGGGGGGGGCAGATGCGTGTGCGTCTCGGTGTGCGAAACCAGATCTCGATTGAAACTGGAATCACTCTGCAATTAGAAAGAGACGGCAAATTTCCCGCCGCTCGGATCTCAGAGGCGATTGTCGCTGCGATGCTTATTTCTGTGCTGAAGAATAAGGGTGCAGTCCCAGAGTTTAAAAAAAAGACCCCAATGTAATTAATGACATAAGTTGTTGTTGTTCACTTTCTTCAACCTCACAGAAAAGGTCGACTGTGCCACACAGCCTTCAGTAATTGGATTTTCCGTTTTCTTCTTTCTCTGCATTGCTTCAGAAGTCCCCCCCCCCCCACCTCCCTAAGGGGGGGGGTTCTGAAATGGGATTGCGCAGTGGCTTTTAGCCGGTTTTGACTCTGAGCTGCCGTGTTGCAGATGAGTTTTGCAGACTTGAGAGTTCAAGTTCAAGTTTCTTGTCATTATACTCATGCACAGGTATATGGTGTAACGAAATGCTATTGAGCTAGCTCTCAGACAGTAAGCAGTACAAAAAAAACAACAATACAATTGTATAAGAAAAGAAAGACAGAGACAACAGGCAATGTGCAACACAACAACAGATAATGTGCAAAACAACAACAGATAACAGGTAACGTGCAAAACAACATCAGATGTGCAAAATCATACAGCAACAGAATGAAATAAAGGATAGAAAATTGTGGGGAGAGAACTTCTTGACATGTGAGGTGGAGGTAGATTTCAATGCATGTTTGAGTTTTGATAAAGTGAGAAGGCACTGGAAGCCCCCGGAAAGGGCAAGGAAGTGAGTCAGGGGACTCTGCCTAGAGCAGAGCTCTGAGCAAAGGCGTTGTTTGCTATGATAGGCAGTTTATTATACCTGTAGTTCAGGTGGGGAGCTGCGTCAGCATGCGTAGGATGCAAAGGAACACGTAATAGGTTTATTCCCTGCTGAAAAGAGAAGAAAGAGAACACAACGTTTCGGCTGTGGAGCCTTCTTCAGGTGTGAAATAAAGGATAGAAACTCTTCCCACCAGAAGAAGGCTCCTCGGCCAAAACGTTGTGTTTTCTTGCTTCTCTTTTCAGCAGGGAATAAACCTCTTACTTGTTCCTTATTATACCTGTAGCCACAGGTTACATCATAGTTGAGGGACCCCCCTGCAGGCGAAAGTTTCCCAGCCCAGTGCTCAAGGGTTGATTTCTCCTTGCCAGCAGCTTCTCATCTCTGCGCAATGGAAACAGATCATCAATCGCCTGGTTTGAAATTTGGGATTGACAGGTGGCGTAGTTTTCTACATTCATTCCAGGCGTTTTTCAGGGTGGGCATAAAGTTCTCCTAACACTCACATAAGACCAGAGGAAACGTTACAAACGGCAGGAAGCTGTTCAGCCAATCTGGCTCAATTTGGTTGCTATCAGCTCAATAATATAAGAATTCAATCAAGCAATTTCTTAAAGAGACTTTCATGTTGTTAAACTTAATGGGATCTACTCACTTGCTGTCATTAATAGAATTTCACAAATCTAAATTTATTGGATACAGTATAGAAAGGTCGGTATTTGTTCTGAAAAATCATAAACAATAAAACAGGTGACAGATACAGTGCTGTAGTTTGTGCACATTTGGCATCTGTCACAGTGGAATGAAAAAAACAAAGCCTTAATGATTTTTTTTTCTTCGCACTGATATTTTTGGCATTGCTGCATTGGATTTTTGAAATTCCCCCTACAGTTTTTATTAAAAATACAGCTATGTTTGAATTTCAGTAGCTTAACAAATACATCACAAATGATTGTAGAAAGAAGTGTGCATGGTTAAAACTAAAAACACCATGTCTTAATACATAATTCCTGTATGTGTTCCCCACTTTTACTTTCTTGCGCACGGCGCTATGTTTTTATCTGTTGCATGCCTGTTGTGCTCTGCAGAGGTGTAATTGCGTTGATACTGCAGGGACAGCAGTACTGCAGGCCTGTTTTACAGAGAAATCCTTTGTGATATCCGCTGTGCAGTGGTTTGGGATCATTGTACTCAAATACATCGCTGATAAAGAACAATAAGATAAGCTTATCTTGTCATGATAATGAAAGAAAGGTTAGAAAGGGCAGAATCTGTTCGCCTCATATAGCTTGATTGTTTTGTATTCATTAATTAATCCGTTGATCTCATCCAGCTTCAACAACATGGCTGAGTATCCTGATCCTCACTCTGACAGCCTCCTGTGTAAAGACATGGCTGTTTTAAGAGGATTTGAATCCTCGTAGTTTGCGTTTGTGTTCTCTGCTTCAACTGTGTCTTCCTATCCATTGACTATGTTTGTTTTTAAAAGCTCCAATCAAAATAGTGTATTATTCATTCATAATAATCATTTCTGTCATTCTGCCTGTGGTCACGTGTGTTAATTTGTGCAGCAGGTTTATAACAAAATGATGTTGTAACAGTAAAACAAATCTTTTATCCAAGGATTTTTTTCTGGGGAAATACTTCCTACAGTTCTCTTCCTTCCCAATGAGGAATCCAGGGATAAATGACAGTTATTTGCTCAGCGAGAGGCCATCAAATAAATGAGATAAATGACCACCAACACTCAACAGTTATAACACTCCTAAATCATTGTATACTGTATTTTGTTTTATTATAAGGCCTTTGGTAGCAAAACTCAAAAGATTTTTTTTTTCTACAACAGAGTCAGAGTCTAATGGATCTCCTACAGTGCATTCATTTTTCATGCTTTAACAAAAAGTTACACTTAATTACATGAATATTATATTTTGGAATTACAGTATGCAGAAAAGGGTGATAAGGTGTGTAAGTGGGTGATGTGTTTATATTCAGAAAGATTTATGAGTTCATACACATTTAATCACACAGATCTGATAGCATGGGATGCAGATGAAGGTGATTACAGTTTACTGGGGTAAAAAAAAAAGATTCTATCAGCTTACAGTAAATTTAAATCAAATCATCCTTAGCACAACAATCCTGCACATTCTCAGACTGCAACTATAGGCTAAAAACTATAATTGCAGGTATTTAAAAACAATAAAGCACTGTCGCAGTGCAGGATATAGGTGTTTTATTTTTGTTACAGCCCAGGGCAGTATCTTTTCCTCTGTTATCCTTGTGATCTCTTCATCTGTGGCATTTTGATAGAGCCTCATTCTAAAGGCACAACTGAGCTGGCAAATAATGTATTTAAAAGACACATATACCTGCCTGTGTTCGGCAGCATTATGTAAATAAAGGATTTTGGGGGGGTGGGGGGGATTATATTATCTCAGCATCTCCTGCCACAATCCATTTTGACATCTGCTAAGTTTCTTCAAAAGTGCCTTTTCAGAGAAGATGAGTTTAGGACTGAAAAGATCTGTATAGAAATCGCAGAAGGGCTCTGGGGCACATTCACCTGGCCAAGCAAAATATGCCTTTGAAATAGATCATGAAACAGATGGAGTCCAAAACAAAGATTTACGATTTCAGGAAAATGAAGAATTGAGACAGGATAAGTCCACTCAGGTCTTCACACTGCGGAACAGTCTGAGAAAACATGAGAGGAGAAGTGATTAATTCTAGCGGTGATATAACTCTTTTAGCCTTTCCATAAGAACACAATTTTATAAATCGGAGACCTGTTTCTATGACCTACATAGTGACATTGTTTTATTTCGTTTTTCATTTCTTAGAGGTAACCTACAAAATGTGGAACTGTGGAATAGAAAAAAATAACTGTGAGAATTCAAAGCCTGATCGAGGCCCGCGTGGCATCAATATTAATAACGTGCTGAAAAGGAATCTTTCTGTGGTAGAAGCTCTGTTGAAAAGCCACTTCATTCTGGTTAGGCATAATAAGGGCTCTTTAAGAGAACTGGGGAAAGGCCCAGTCATTTTTCAGTGCTGGGAAACTGTCAGCAAGCGTGAAACTCACATTTGGAAATTAAGAGGCTATAGCCTCCTAGCTTAAAAATTGATTTATTACGCCCACATTGTAAAGAAGATGGATTGTTTTCTTTTAGTGATTTTCATTACTGATTAATGTGCAAAAACTAAAATATTCCATTGTGTTTTGCATCTGCATGCTGTTACATTACTGTATCTCAGTGTGTGGTTAAGGCTTAGTGGTCAGTTTGACCAGACAGTAGAAGCAGCAGGAGGACTGGACTTTAAAAAGTTAGACGCGCCCTCTCTTCACCACATTGCGGTGCAGTCTACCATTATTATTTCGACTAGATGTTATATCGGTGTTCAAGAATGAATAAAAGCAATCAGTGATAGAAAATAAAGCTCTTCTTCAGAAAGTCTTTCTGTGCCCAAGCACATTTGTACTGGCATTAGAGCTAATTCATTTTATGTTCAGAAAAGATGGTCACCAATGTTAACAAATGCTTAAGGCCGTAAGGTTTTCACTATTTGCTTAATAATGGTCTGATGTGTTTTTAAAAGAAAAGGTGATGTGTATCACTGGCCAGGAAGATGTACCCAGATTCACCCCCACTATTCAGAAATGCCTTTTGGCACCGAAGGAAAACTTATTGCTTTGAAATCGCTGCGATTAGCCTACATCTGCCAACCGCTAGTTTTAATATCTTTTTTATGTTGTTTTTACTTTTGTTTAATTTGCAAAATTGCAAGCAAAGCATTGCAGTCCCTCCTAAGAATGAATAATTACTGCCTGCTGTCAACGGCAGCTGTGATTTAAACCCTGCTGGTGCCATTTCGTGCCAGAGCTTTCTCCCCTTCCTATACAAACTGCCATAAGCATTGATTCAATAACAGCTAATTGAAACACAGAGGAAGACTAACTCCTTAGCAGAGCTGTAGAAAAGTGACCAAGGACACTTTTGCAGACCTGCTATAATGACCTGCAGTAATTGAAGGGCAACTGCAGTCCCGATTTCTCAGACCAGTTATTCAATCTCAGTAACAAAATAAATTCATTAACGTTCTAGAAAAATTATACGAATTTCAAAGTGAACACAAAATTGTGAACTTTTTGAAAGTACTGTATGTCGCATTTGATTTCCCACGAACTGTGACGTGATGCAGCCCTTCCTGCTCACTAGTCACTGTAATGACTGATGTACGAGTGAATGTTCCAATGTGATCTGTATACAAAGTTAACAAGTAAGTCGTATTTGTCAGCAAAACCGTCTCAATCATCCAATATTTCTATTGGATTAAAAGAGATGTATTCACAAGCCTGCTTCTTTACAATGTAATAAGGTCGCAACACATCAAAGGAAGTTTTGTTGCCTTCGTCTAAATCGCAGAACATAGCGCTGTGCATACCTGGAAATTTAGTCTATTTTGTCATGTAAATCTAAGAATTTACAAGTTTCGGTGTACATTTTAATTTTATTGTAGTCTGAAATGCACTCATCAATGCTGATTCTTTCTAACCCCGAAATATAAGAATAGCATTGTAGTTCCCCTTTAAAGCAGTGGGAAACAGTCATTTCCTTCCAGGCTAAGCAATTAACAAATCAGTGTGTAAATTAGCAGAATTAGAGGACAGGTTTCCAGGAAGAACAGATAACTGATATAGATTATCCCACTCTCACCACCAAGTGGGGCTATATATTTTTTGTTCTCCAGATGAGTGCAAGGAGAGGGACAGGATACGACAGGCCTAGCTTTGTTCATTATAAATGCTGGCTATATACTGTTCGTGGTGTGCTACAAGCACAAGGATGGCCATGAGTCAGAGAGCACAGTGTGTGAAATCCGTGAACTGAAAAGCAATGAGTTTATAGCTTTGGCTTCTGTTTGTCTAGCAGATGTGGGGAAGGACTTGTACACAGAGGAATCTGAACAGGGGACCTATGACTCCAGGACGGACCAGTCGCTTCTTATCCAGAAAACTACCATTCGTTCAAAACGAGAAGCCCTCACAGAGTCACTGCAGGTACGCTCCTCTGTTTTTCTGTGTGTCCTTCAGAGGGGAGCTTCTTGGTCTCCAGAGC
Organism: Atractosteus spatula; assembly: GCF_055471065.1. Taxonomy (NCBI): domain Eukaryota; kingdom Metazoa; phylum Chordata; class Actinopteri; order Semionotiformes; family Lepisosteidae; genus Atractosteus; species Atractosteus spatula. The sequence continues at coordinate 14,937,023 of NC_142721.1, read as the reverse complement.
AGCCGAGGAATCTCGGAGGTTTGAAATGGATTCCTTTCCTACTGGCTGTCAGGCTGCATCTTCTATACTCAGGTTTCCCATTGAGTCATTCCGCTCTGCCATGCGTGACTGGGCTTTCATCACTGTGTGCGGTCGCTGCTTAACCTTTTATAATGGGGGGCAGATGGACAGAAGAATGCCTCCAAAATCCTGGAGGGTAAAAAGCAGAGCTAGTGCTTCTAGCATTGTTTTCTAAGTCATTGTTACAGAATAAAAAAACAACACCATTGTGTCACAGATTTCTCCCTTTCCTTATCAGATTTAATCCAGGAAAACTCTTTTGCATTTTCTCAGCTCAGATTCTCAAGATTCTCTTGGTGCTCTATCAATCCATAAAGGACAGATGCCTCATTTGTCTATGTAAATAATTCATATTCATTTATTTAGCTGATGCTTTCTCCAAATGGAATTATATTTACTGTATACCTATTATGAACACATTTACGTTCAAACCCCCCTGTGTTCAGTTCAAACCTCAGTGGCTGGACTTCCCAAGGGGGCTCTTCTGTTGTTGGGGGGTGTGTAGTGAGCAGGACTGCTGTTCGTTCTTAGGAGAGCCAGCCCGAGGCACCAACGGGGCTGTTCTTTCGAGACAGGAAGAAGCGGGTCGACTACATCCTGGTCTACAGGAAGTCCAGCCTGCAGGTGGAAAAGCGGTGCACGTTCGAGAGGAACCTGCGTGCCGAAGGGCTGATGCTAGAGAAGGAGGTGAGGTCCTGTCTGCTGTCTTTCCCTTGTCTACCCCCTGTGAGAACAAAATGTTATGAGAACAAATAAGGACGTTTACTCACTCCTCTCATGGAGCCACCCTGAGGGCCACCCAGCTTTATTCCAGTGAGGAACAATGTGCCCAACGTCTCTCTTTGTCTCCCAAACTTGAGTGCAGCTAAGAACGGACAGATTTGGTAGCCTTCCATATCAAATGAGACTCAAACTTCCTCCTAGAGTTTCTTGAGGTGGTGATTCAGTTATTGAAGTGGTTTTTCAGAAGGGGGTTAGACTGACCCGCAGTGAGGTGAAAGGATCAGGCACTTAGCAAGAGAGGAAAGGAGTTCTTCACATTTTATGTTTTGTCTGTTAGCCATACGGTATGTACTCTAAAAAGTTATTGGTCGCAATTGTAATTTTTCTCACAATTTCAAAATTGAAGGAACCTAGTGTCTTAAAAACAGTAGGATCTATGCCTTTCCGTCATGTTACTATAACAACACCACCAAGAAGGACACAAATTGACTTTCTGGCTCTGGGAATCGTTAAGCGTTAAGTCCAGGTATTTTCTCCATCGCCATAGAACGATTCGATCTTTGACTTTATGTCCTTGTATGACTGCTTTTTTTCCAGCCCTCGCTCACTAACAATGACATCATGTTCGTTAAGATCCACGCTCCCTGGGAAGCGCTCTGTAAATATGCAGAGCAGATGAGCATAAGGATGCCATTCAGGTAATCCTTGCAAAAAAAGATTAGTGAGAGGCATGTCTGGAGTAAATGCAATAGACATAGAGGATTTATGTTTGTTTGTTAAAGTATATCAGATGTTAATATGACCATGATGTTGGTGTATTTACTTATCATGTCTTAATAGTTTCATATTTAATTTAGTGGGAAATGATGTTGATTTTATTTATATGTCATTGTGTTTGTAGTGTTTGGGTGTTTTATTGCTATAGCATGTTATCAACATATGATGTGTTGTGGATGTGACTTAGTCTATTGTGATATTGAGTTAATTAGTGTATCACGAGTTTGATGTACTGTATTTAAATGGTAACAGCTTTTACCCTACAATGATCACCGTGCAAAGCTATGGTTTCAACACATCATTGATGTGCAGGCATCAGCACAGGGGCCTTGATACATGCTATACAGAGGGCATCATCTATGGCCACCGATAGGACTGATTTTTAAGATTGGCAGTGTGCAGTTGTTACACAATGGCTCAAAACAAGATGGGTCAGAATATATGATTATCATACAGTGATCTAATATGTTCTGAGCTGCATTTTGGTGGAGCTTTAAGTTTTATTTTGCACCAGATTTCACCTGTAATTAGCGTATGTTGATGTTGACATACAGTACTTGCTCGCTATATAGCAATGTATTTGTTGAGTTTACAGTATATCATATTGTCAGTGAGTGTCCAATGCATATGGAGAGTTCCCTCTTAGGAGCACAGCAATAAATTGCTTTCTGGTTGCTTTGCAGAAATGTCTCTCTGGTGAAGATGTCAGTACACTGCAGTTTCTAGAAACCTAACAGGCACTTTCTGTTCCTTTAGGAAAAAATGTTACTTCACCGACTGGAAGTGCAAATCCATGGGCAGGTTGGTGGGTGCTGCGAAATTTAATTCCCCGTCTAATTTACACAGGCAAACAGTCAAATGATCATGCACACATATGCGTGTTCATGTATGCATAGGTGCCCATTCATGCTTACAACTAAAGAAACTCTTTCAGCCAGCTTGCATGATTCACACCAACAAGCCTCCAGGCACATGCTCGAGTGCTTCATTGGTTTTTCATTACTATAATCCTCTTTGTTGTGGCCATATTAGCTGTGTCAGATTGATTACAGACGTTTAAACACTCTGATCCTTTTCACAAACATCACTCAGAGAGCTCACTCTCTCTCTCTCAGCTGACGCTAGGAAAACCGGGGCTGATGAAAGCTCAAAAGATTCTGAAATGGGATTGCAAGGCGGAGGAGCAGCCAACAGAGAGCAGCCAGTGTGGATGAGCTTAATACTTTCCAAACTGACTCCTCGAAGTATCAAGGACTGTGATTCCTCACGAAGCTTTTCCGATTGGAGGCTGCAGGTCCTCCCCACTGACAATAAAGTATAAAAAACTATAAAGCCTACTTTACAGACTAACATTGACATTAATTTTATTAAATCTTAGGTATTAACTTTCAGAAGCCAGCAATAGATTTCCTTATTATTTTATGATTGCCGTTTAGTTAGTACCATTCCCTTTTCAGTTATTCAGTGAGGGTGCATAAAGGTTTTCTGGACAATATTGCTAGGCTCTTAATCAGAACTGCTGGGAAATCTTGGCTGTCATGTCTGCCGACCTCTGATATCCTCTTTGTAGTGTTAATAGCTTCTGGCTGAAGATTACTTTTGCTAGCTGGGCACAAAAGAGAGGGACGGTGCGCACCTACTGTTTGCTTCCTCTTTGATCTGAAAGAAAATGGCAGAGAAATGTGGCAAAGATTCATAGATTCCAGATAGCCATAGCTGGTGAAAACAATAGAGTTCTACCTGGAAAGACTGAGTCAGCAAAAAATGTCCATATTGATACACACATATTGATGGCATGGATAATATTGTGTGTATGTATTTGAAAAAAAGCATTCAAATGGGTAGATTTGTAAACAAAGACTGGACACGTAAGAAATAAAAGTCTTTAAAGTGGAAAGCATTCTTTTCTATGCCACAAACTAAATGTGGAGGCACAACAGCTGTTCCTGCACTATCCCTCTGGCCGCCCTGCAGCGGAAAAGTATTTTGCAGCAACAGGAGTGTGTGCAGGTTTAACCTGACAAACACTGTCCCTGTTGTGCGTTAGCTGGTAGCTGGGAGGAGCGATTGCTCACAGCAGTGACAGTAGCACGGTGTGCTGCAGTTTAGACCAGGTGGGGCAGCAACACTATAACCCCCCCCCCCCCCCCATTGCCTCCCTCTGTCCCAGGTTTCAGCGGAACTGGAGGAAGCTGAAGAGCTGGCTGCCACGCAACCCCATGCAGCTGGACAAGGAGGCCCTGCCCGACCTGGAGGAGACGGACTGCTACACCGCCCCCTTCAGCACGGCACGCATGCACCAGTAGGTCAAGCCCTCCCACCCCCCTGCCACATCCAGTCCCCCGTCTTGCACCTTTGAGGCGTCATGTGGCCACAACGGCTTTATGCCTTAACAGTAGTTCAAGCAGGGAGCCACATCAGCATGCGTAGGTGGCAAAGGAACAAGTACAGGTCTATTCCCTGCTGAAAAGAGAAGAAAAGAAACACGGCGTTTCGGCTGTGGAGCCTTCTTTGGGTGTTGATGTCTTTATTCCAGCTGGTTTAGTACAGGGGTTTCAAGCTGCCACCTCTGGCACCTCCAAGCTCCTCAACTGTTCAGCCCAGATGAGGGACAAGCTCACAATAGCCCTGCTAAACTCCTCCTCAGCAAGGCAGTGGACACCTCGGGGACCGATAGGTGTTAATCTCGCTGATGCATATGGGGGACCCATAACCCCCCAATCCATACACAGTCAAGCATCCAGGCCACTGGCCAGCAAGGGTAGCACCCTGTGACACAGATAGGAGGCTAGATGCCCCCTGGGAGTCCCAGGCAGTGACATCATCATACCATGCATTTCATTTTCACTTCTCTGAAGCCAACTGGAGGTAAAACGTCTGACTGACCAGTTTTGCACCAAACATCCTGTGTCAGTCTTGGCAGTAGACAGAGGGAAGACTAAAAAATAAACTCAGTTAAAAAAAAAAACAACAAGTGATTTCGTTCTTCATGCCTGAGTTTTCAGACGTTATCACTGCCCTTGATTTTGATGAGATTATTATTGTGTCGTGAACTGTTTGCGCAGGAGACAGCTGCTTTTCAGGAGAAATCAGGCTTTCTTCCAGCCCCTTGTGTTCCCCTATGTGGTTGAATATTTTGCTGAGCCACTGTCAAGCCTGGCTGGCCAGTCCGGGCAGAGACTCTCTCTTTGTGTTTCCTAAGTCTGTGATTCTGTTCAGAACATAAAGCAAAATGGCTGCCTGGTAACAAATGTTATGTGTAGGTTCTGGCTTGCTTTTCAGCTGTTACACAACTGCAGTTATTTAACTACGCATCTGCTAGGCTCCTAGCTAGAACAGTCATCTGGGTCCCTCATGCTCTGCTGTGCTGTGAGCTCCAGTTCTTTCGCTCTTTCTAGCACCAATGAAGGTTCTGTTTTCTGAATTGAACAAACCCTGTGAATGGTCCTCCTGTTCTACTTTCATGAAGTGTCTTGCAAATCCAGGCTCATCACCTAACTTCAGTTAGACAGTGGCTGTATTTCTAATATTTTGCTTTCAAAATCCTGCTAACAGACTGAAGGTTAAAGGATCATAAAGCAACAGGATTTATTTTCCCCTTACATTATTCATTATTCTTCAGTGTCAGAGCAGCACTGTAGATTAATTCCCTTTTATAGCTCACTGTCTTTCTGCCACATCAGGTTTAGATAAGCTGACCACCAGGAGTCATTAGTGCAGGCACAGCCCCCTAGTCCAGATATCACTGTCCAAAACCGTCTCATTAACTGGCTGTAATCAGGATTCCTAAAGCTTTGACAGAGAAGGGGGAGCTGGAGCTGGTTTTGGTACTCTCACGGTGCTATGCCTGTGATTTGCTATGCCCCTCTGAGCATATAGCGTTAATCATTGAGAACTCCATTCAGAGCTTATTCAACTGCAAACACTCTGGGCTTGTAGTTTGTTGAGTGAGAACTGCGTCAGTTCTCCCTTCAGTGCAAACTGTGCTGTTTAAGACAAGCTTCCACTTTTAATTAAGATACTTGTGAAAATGGAATGGAGATGTTTCACAGATGACAGAGCATGACTGAGGATTGACACCACTGACAGCTTGCAGTCAGAAACCCAAGTGTGTCTGGATCACAGGGATCACAGGATATAGGCAGACAGATGTGGGTTAGTCAGTGCAAATAGGCATGTCAGAGTGTTTCCGTGTTCTCGCCTTGGTACGCTTTCCAAATGTGATTCATGCAACACAGTGCTGTTCTAAAAATGGAAGGAAACTAACTGAGGAATCAAGGTAGAATTAAAGATTGCATTCATTTTCTTAAAGTTTCAGGAATATAGCACACTTAATTATTTTTTCAGAATTTAAAACGTTGTTGTGCAAGCTCTCGAGAAGGATATACAGTAGTTCTTTCTCTTTAGCTCTATAGCTAAAGAACTCTATAATTCTCTTTCAGATGGCTCCATACAAAAGGACTAAAACAATTTCAGCTTTTCAGGACCCTAAAAGAGTTTCACAAATGTGTCCACTTGTATCTCATTCATTTTCAGCTTTACAATCAACAACAAAGAAACATTCTTCTCCAATTCCACACGAAGCAGAATAGTTCACCATGTCCTGCAGCGTACAAAATACGAGGATGGAAAATCAAAAATGGGTAAGGATCTTCATCACAGGGCTATAACATCAGCAAGAGGGGACTGTAACATCAGAAGGATCCTGTTAGAGCAGGATACAACAAGTGCAAGAGCAGGCTACAATATAGTAGCTGTAATACAACAGCTGTAAGAGCAGACTGCCACAGCTGTAATACAACAGCTGTGAGAGCAGAATACAACAGCTGTAATACAACAGGTGAAAGAGCAGACCAAAATACAGTAGCTACAATACAACAACAGGTGTAAGCATAGACTACAAGAACTGTAATACAACGGAATATAACAGCTGTAACAGACTACATGTGACAGCACAGGGCTTTTTGCTGCCATGTCCAGGATAACTAAATGACTCCATGTTAACTGGGTGCAATTTGGGACAGGTTCTTAAAACTGCCCTTAAATTGAAAGACGTTAATTTGTCAATTCAGAATTCTGTCCTTTTCCGAGATGACTTCTGCAATATACAAGTACGTTATCCTGATTTCTTCTCTGTAAATCCCATCTTGCTTTAAGATGCTTGATGAGTCGTACAGTATGTTCCACCAAGGTATTAAGGATACTTATAAATCTGCCCTGACATCATGCTGTACATTTTTAGAAAGACTGTTTTTTGGTTTATATACCTTACATTCATTTCTGAATTAAATTTCTGATTTTATTCATGTTAATATGTGCTTTTTTATATTGAGATGTTTTTTAGAGGCAGTATAAAAAAACACCGAACGATCACAAAGTCCATGCTCAGTTCTATATGTAAAGCTTTTAGCTCTGTCGTGTTTTTCATTTCTCCCCTTGGGATGGGCTGTACAGAGTAATTTATTTCTCTTTGATACTTGGCCTTACATTCACTCTTTTTGATATTTTATCGCATATAATGACTCAGTTATGTGGGGTTGTAAAAATCTAAAATAAATGCCAGACTAACTTCAGACGAGAAACAAATTAACTTGATTTAAAGTCTATAGTGGATGAGCGTAGTGGTTTTGTCATTGATGAGCTCACCCACTTCTAGCCAAGTCATTTGTCCTTGTACCTGGTAAAAGAGCCCTGTATTATTATCATTAATGCCTCCTTGTCTTTTTGTATACAAAAAAACACTGTGTTCTTTTCTTACAATGTAGGTGTCAACCGGTTGCTAGGCAACGGGACTTATGAAGCCGCCTTCCCACCTCATGAGGTAAAATTACCGGGCTTTTAAATCAGGATTGAGACATTGAGTGGATGAATGAAACCCCTGTGTCTACTCTGTGCTGACCGGTGGAGGATGTCCCACCCTAGTCTTACACTTTAAGCCCTTTGTTTGTGAATCAAAAAGATAAAGGCGTGTCTAATGCCGCTCAATGGCACTGCAGTTCAATCGCGTGTTGCCTTAAGCGACAACAGAGAAGCCACCTCACTGTGGCTGGAGCGTGACTCGTCCACAGTCGAATATGATGACAAGAGTTTCCTTTTCGGCTGCTTTATAAGATTGAATCTGAGCTGAATAACAACAGAGTTCTCCCTCTGTCAAAAGGCCGGCTGTCTTTTCAGTGTGGCAAGGGTAACGCTGAGCAGCACACACATGGGACCTTGTGGTTTAGTTGTATTTTCTCCTTTGCTTAATTGATCTCATTATATTTTTATTTTTATAATGATGTTATGATGCCTGCTCACCTGAAGGCCCCTCTAGAAACAATGTTCTCTCTACAGAGGACTACTACAGTGCCACCAAGTGGAATTCATGAGTCCAGTCATGTCTAGAGTTTCTTTTACTTCAGTACTGGACATGTCCGTGTCCGTACAACATTCCTCACTGCTTAAATTGACACTTCATGCTCACCCTCTTCTTCATGAGCCCCCTTTCCCCCCTTAGTCATTTAGAGAAGCCTCTGGGTCAGCCTCAAGGAGGCGCTGTAGAGCCGCTTTCACAGTTTTCGGCCTTGTGCTTTTGGGTGGCGGCAGGGCAGCTACAAAAGCAGACACCCCATCAAGACCTACGGAGCCCAGAATCACAGGCACCTGCTCTACGAGAGGTGGGCCCGCTGGGGGATGTGGTACAAGTACCAGCCTTTGGATCTCATCAGGCAAGTTTCTCCTGGAAATGAGACACCAGTCAGTGCACCACAGTGAAGCAGCACACTCTCACCAAGAGCATAGCCTAACGTGATGCACTGAGTGCAGTGTTATGACTTTTCCCAGGCATAATGGCATTGAACTTGGTTTCCATTTTTTTAAACTTTTTAACACACTGTGTTTCTGTATGTTGCACCGATGGGCCTGTAAGCGCCAGTAATGCGGATAGCACTGACGTTTGTGTGACGTGTGCTGCCGGTTGCTTGGCTGCCTTGCTCACTCTCTGCCTCCTGCTCCCTCCTGACCCCGCAGGCGGTATTTCGGGGAGAAGATCGGCCTGTACTTCGCCTGGCTGGGTTGGTACACGGGCATGCTGATCCCCGCTGCCCTGGTGGGGCTCTTCGTCTTCCTGTACGGCCTCTTTACCATGGACTCCAGCCAAGTCAGGTGAGCAGAGGCAGCAGCAGGCAGGAGGGGCACGTTTCTGCCACGTTTTCCCTCTGCTTTCTCTCAATGCTGTCTTGCTCCTTACCGTGCACGCCGCGCTTGCTAGTTCGTGGGCACAAGAGCATCCGAAATGCTACAAGGCCACTCTGACCCCATCTGGAAGTCTAGTAATTTATTGATCTACTCCAGCTCCTCCTCTTTCTTAGAATCCACAGTACTGGTTTTACCTTGGTCCTTTGTTGCTTTGACTAAAATGGCTTTGTAGCTTGTTTCATATTCCCAGAATCCTCTGTGTAAAGAAGTTCCTTCCTGTTCTCGGTACAGCCGTACAGAAGTTGATTGCTCTCACACTCAAGGTACTGGATGTTCTTGGCATGATTTCTGTGTTTCAGCTCATGGAGGAGAGATAGCTCCTGAGTCTGTTGCAGGGGCCTGCTCCTGTGCATATAGAGTTTTCTTTTTTGGTGCTGTTACCCCTTTACCCTCCCTGTTGGGCACAGGTGCACATCTGCTGGTCTGAAGCACATGTGTGATGCGTTCATGTTGAAGAAGGTTTCCAGGCCTGAAATCCAGTCAAAGGTTGCTACTTGTTTCTCTGGCCTGTTGACTTGTTTCTGATGAGAACCTATTGAATATGATACTACACTCCAGGAAAAGCGAAACTCTGCATGTCTGAATCAATATGAAGTTGGAAGACTCATATTACTGTACAGCATTTTTAACAACTCAGTAATAAAATGCCTTTTTACCATTTTTTTTAAGCATGGGTTTCCATGATCTTTCACTGGGTGTCTTTAAACGTTTTCTCTCTGGTCCAGAAATGTCCTGTTTGTGCAACATAGCAAAAAACTTCCATTCTGGGAACAGAAAAATGATTTTTAGAGGTAATCAGAAGATCTAAAAGCATCAATAGTGTTTTATTTCCTCTCTTAAATTTAAAGGTGAGGTATGTGACGACACATACCTTTTCAATATGCAGTATGCTTTTTAAAGAAATGCTTGATCTCTCTGAAATTATATCCACTTATTCCCTTCTTACTCGCTGTCTTACAATGTTTCAGAACTCAATTGCCTGGAAGGCTATTTTTTCACTAAATAAATGGATAACAAAATATCAGCGCATGACCAAATGAGATCCCTCAGCGAAACATTTGTTTGCATTTCAAAGGATTTAAAGGCTGTGTTTCTCGGATGTTTAATTATCTTCTGCATCAAACAAAACCACCGAATTTCTGGAACAACTGTGTGTGATTTTAAGAAGATGAGGATCATAGAAATGGCATTGGCCCTTCCTGAATCCAATATAAATAAGACGGGAGCTGGCAGATGTCAATCAGTCACAGCTGTATTGTGGATAGACTACCATCTGGATGTATCTCAGAATTAAGATCAGCACAGAGCTATATATTTGTTCAAGATGCACCCAAGAATATCTAAACTTCATGTACTTATATACTTGATACATGTATTTGTGTAATTTTACTATTGAAGCTGTATTAAGCCCCTTGCTTGTGCTGTATATAAATATATACCACAGCACATGTGGATGGGCTTCAAATAGTACTTAAGTACTATACTCAAGTACTTAAAATTCAGACAGGCCGTGACCAAGGCAGCTGAGACATCTCCAACAACAGCAGCAAAACAAGGACACAGGAACACAACTGAGAATCAGGTTCAGAAGCATTCAGGACAAAGAACAGTAGGCACTTATACACAGAACTGTAGAACTGTGGGTGACCGACACTTTCTAATCAGATGCTTCAAGCCGATGCTAGCTTTATGGATGCAGAGATGGGATTCTTGGATCTTTAAGCTATCAGCAGCTAAATGAAGCAAGACGTGGTGAAGCACCACCTCTTGTTTGTACCTTTTTAATGTTTTATGTACTTATTGTAAATTGCAAATTTAAAAAGCAAAAGAGAATACAACAGTATTCCCTAGATAGTCTCTTGTGGAGCATGTTGTCCCCTATACATCTGACCCATCCTCACCTCCGTTTGCCCCTTGCTCTTCCCACACAGCAAGGAGATCTGTGAGGCCAACACCACCATCATGTGCCCCATGTGTGAACGCAACTGCACCTCCTGGAGGCTGAGCGACAGCTGCGTCTTCGCCAAGGTGAGGCCTTCCCTGTCGTTCTCCTTGAACCTGGAGCCACGCTGCAGCACCGCACTAAAGACTGTGGGAAATAGGGCTCCTGCATTCATGAATCTTTAAACAGGAAACAAAGTGAAATACGCTGGGAGTCACAGCTGGGGATTGACCCCTCCTCCAGCTGCACTGGGGTGGAGTGGTGGCACTGTGGCTCAGGATCTGTGCCTGTGGCTGGAAGGTTGCTGGTTCAAATCCCATGGCTGGCAGAGGAATCCTACTCCGCTGGGCCCCTGAGCAAGGCCCTTCACCCCAACTGCTCCAGGGGTGCTGTATAAATGGCTGACCCTGCGCTCTGACCCCAAGCCTCTCTCCCTGTCTGTATGTCTCATGAAGAGCAAGCTGGGATATGCGAAAAGACAAATTCCTAATGCAAGAAATTTTATATGGCCAATAAAGTGATCTGATCTCATCTAAACATTTTTGTAAGAAGCAAGACTGAACTGAACACATTTTGGGATACACATGTGGTTTGTACATGGTTGAGTCTTCTAATCCGCTAGAATCAAAAGTGGCGATTAAAAGGAGGCACCGCGCTCCCCCCGATACTGCAGTCTTCCAATGTCACCCCGATTCTCGTCTGAGTGAGGCTGCATCCCCTGGGACCGACAGTCCTGAGACACGCTCCAGCTTCAGTGGCGAGTTGGGGTTAGAAGGCAGTTTTGCCAATGGTTTTTCTTGGTTCGCTTGAACTCCTCCGACCCGTGGTTCCTGAAAAAAGGCCGTGCTGTGTTTTTGTGGGTCCGGGTCCGAGGACTGGTTATGGATGCCCATTGCCAGTCTGCATTGCCACTTAGTTACAGCTGTACTCAGTAGCCTGGCACGTGCAGAGTGTGCAAATACTGCACATAAAGGCTCTTGATGTTGATGTGATGTAAAAGTGCCACATCTAGAATGACAGTGCTCTGCTTTAATTTTATTCAGTGTGCTTTTTCAGTGTTTTTTACAAAATGTGTAAGTGTGGCCACTATCCGTTTCTTAAGATCTTTTTTACAGAAATTTGCATTGGGAGTTACAGTATGCTGTAAATTCGTCATAAGTTAAGAAACAAAAGACTTTGTTAAAATTTGTGGAATAAAGAGCCAGTAGACCTAGAAAGTGAACAAGCCTAGATCAAAGCAGTCAGACATTACCGTTAGCAAAGTATGCTCTCTAGTGTTGAGTCCCTATAGTGCACGTTTTAGCAATAGACCCGGAACATGGGAATTGAAAAAGAGAAGTTTATTTTTTTCCCAAGTATCCAAATTGCTTTTCTCATTCTCTTGATAACATAGAGGTCTCCTGCCATGCATGAGATCCCCTACAGCTGTGCTCATGTAGAAGTGAAAACCCAGGCCAGTCACTAACTGGTTTGGCAGACTTCTCAGTATCTTTTTCACACTATCTTCAGCACAGTAATGCTCCTCCATAATCATTTCTTCCAAAGAACTGCATTGATTCATATCTCACATTCTGAATAAATGAATATTCTGTGATCCCATCTCTTTGTGCCACCTGAAAACGTATGGATTGTCTTGTTATTACTTTTTAAAACAACTGCTGTACATCACATGTGCTCTGTTATCCAAGCCGCTATCATCTGGCTTAAATATTTAAGGTGGGATCATGGCCGTTGTCCTTTAACTGGAAGTGTTGGGAATTTATCTTGGAAGGGATAACTTTTTCTTTTTCATTTATCTTCCTGCTTTATTTATTTCAGTGGCTGAGGATGATGATAATAATAATAAAAATAATAATAATAATAATAATAATAATAATAGTAATAATAATTGCTTACACTTATATAGCGCTTTTCTGGACACGCCACTCAAAGTGCTTAACAGGTCATGGGGATCCCCTACACCACCACCAGTGTGCAGCCCCACCTGGATGATGCGACGGCAGCCATAGTGCGCCAGAACGCTCCCCACACACCAGCTCTCAGTGGGGAGGAGAGCAGAGTAATGAAGCCAATTCATAGAGGGGGATTATTAGGAGGCCATGACTGGTAAAGGCTACTGGGAATTTTGGCCAGGACACCGGGGTAACACCCCTACTCTTTTCAAGAGACGCCCTGGGATTTTTAATGACCACAGAGAGTCAGGACCTCTGTTTTACGTCTCATCCGAAGGACGGCGCCTGTTTTTTTTTACAGTATAGTGTCCCCATCACTATACTGCCGCATTAGGACCCACACGGACTGCAGGGTGAGCGCCCCCTACTGGCCCCACTAACACCTCTTCCAGCAGCAGCCTCAGCTTTCCCAGGAGGTCTCCCATCCAGGTACTGGCCAGGCTCACACTGCTGAGCTCCAGTTGGCCAGCTGGGAGCTGCAGGGCGATATGGCTGCTGGAGGACGGGGCCTCACTGTGTGTTTCTGTTTCCTCAGGTGACGCATCTCTTTGATAACGGAGGGACAGTGTTTTTTGCTATTTTCATGGCAATATGGGGTAAGTTAAGTTAATCATTTTATCGTGGTACCTTTTACTATGTCAGTACAAAGAAACACACAGAGGAAAATCTCCAACATCAACAGTGGCACTTTTAAGCCCAAAGTATGTGCCATTTTGAACATTGCCATTTGTATTTTCAGAACTGTAGGATTTTGAAACCAAGAAAATGCTTTTTGTTTCCTGAAGAACTGGACTAGCTCATTTTTTTCACCCTTGTACCAGTTATGAATTAATTAATTCTCTGCACAGTCAGAACTATTGAATGAAAAAGGGGAAAAAAGTCCAGCATTATTACGAAACGTCAAGTCTTTATTGCACATCTCTAAGTACAGTAGCAATACAATCAGAACAGTAGCATGAGGTTCTCAAAGCCATTTTGCTTTTTTTTCCATTTTCTTTGTTCAGATATTAAAAATTCAAGTTGTAATTAACTTATTGATACCCTTAGAGGGTTGAGCCGCCCCAAAAACAAATCAAACGATTAGGGGACCTGATTTGGCAGGAACTTTTGAAATTCTGAGCTGTGACGTGACGAGCTGTGAGCTAAGCTCTATTGTCATCAGCACACATGAGACTGCCTCTGATAAGGGGATTTATTAGGAGATGGCTCTTGAGCAATGCTTCTCAGTTGCTTCAGTTCTGTGTCGTGATGTTTTTAGTCTTCATGACCCAGTGGACATAAACCCTTATTAAATCCCAGTGAAAGTAAAATGATGGTAAAAGCATAAAGATAACATGGTATATAACATGGTACATCAGGTACTAGCTTGGAAAACCAAACTTTATGTGGTGTTGGTATGTAACCATCAGACAAAACTGCAAACCACTGTGCAGATTTACTGTAACACGATTTCCAACATTCTGAGCACAACAGAATCCATAGTTACACAGCTCATGTGTGTTTCTTGACAGTTTAGAAATGATCAGACTAGTTTCAGGGATGAGGTACTGCATCATGGCTCTTGGAGCCTGGGATACCTACTGTATTGAGTTGGCATGTTCTCTGTGAGTTTCTAGGGGTTGTGCTCAAGTGCTCCAGTTGCCTTCTACCTTCTAAAGACATGCTGGCTTGGTTAATTTGTGTCTGTGGGGTGCATATAAATGTGCACATGTGCCCTGCCATGAGTTAGCACCCCCTCCAGGGTGTATCCTGCCTGTACCGCCATGTTTTCCAGGCTAGACAGACCAGGCTATAGATGCAACCATTTCTGGAACTCTTATAGTACCAGTGCCCAATGAGTTTATAAACAGCCTTTCAAATCTCTGTTTGAGTTGATGTTCTATGTGTTCTTGCAACCTGGCACTAAAAGCAATAAAAGATAAGTGCAAGGTCTTGTTTTTTCAATTACATGTGCTAATCAAATCCTGTAAGAACTCTATCAAGGATGTATTGTGTGCAAATAACATTTGCATTTCAAATACACTTGAAGACTACAGATAACAGACTCTAAAGAATTGCTTTATTCTTCAGAATGGAATTGTTTCCTAATTGAGGAAGGCGGGTGTGTGGGCTCAGGGGCATGCACTGCTGGGATCTTGCAAACAGAGCAGATTTATGTGCTAGCGAGCCACTAGCCACAATGAATAGCAAGACTGGTGGTGTTTCTCCATTGTTTCATTTAGTGTAGTGAAATATGTGAATGGCTGATGCTGGACGGCAGCTCTGTCTTGTGTGTATGTCCCACATGTTAGGCGTCTAAGATTTACAAAACTGTTTTCAAACATACTGTAATTCAGGAGTGTTGCTACCCCCACATCATATTAATCTGTAAATTAAAATTAGACTCCAAGGTGCAAACAAGAATGCCCACCTGTGGCATGAATTTTCAAAGAAAGGCATTGTGTTCAATTTCCCCAAACCAAACAAAACTCCCTTCTACTGAATTCTGTCTGCAATCCATCTCATACAGGGACCACCTCATCCGCAACTTGGTGGTAATTCTGATATCATGTTAAGAAGTCTGTTTGCCTGTGTGGTCTTCTCCAGTCTGTTTAGGCCAGTTTTCCTTGGGGGAAGCTGGTCATCTGGATGTTGTCCCCCTGGAGTCCAGGATTGTAGTAAGCAGACCCGTCATTTCGCAGATCCAGGGGCTCCATGTTGCTCTCCAGCCGGAGAACTAGACAAAAAGAGAATTAATGGACTTGAAGACATGGGGGAAAAGTAAGGGGGGAACCGTGATGCTTTCCTATAAAGCATTGCTCGTTATTAATACGAAGTATCGATTCGCAGAGATGAATTCAAACCGGTATGGTGAGAAATAAGCAGCACAGTGGAGTGGCAGGTGGCCCTGAGTTTGTCTCCAGTCTTGGGCAACTTCTGTGGAGACTGCATGTCGCCATGTACCTGCAGGCCTCCTCAAGGAGCCCCAGCCTCCTAAAGGCCAGGAAATCGGGAAGGCGGACGTGTCACTGGAGCATGTGTTTATCTCCGTTTATTACTGTGCTTTTTGAAGTACGTGAGGGTTAGAAATGTCTCGAGAGCACACGAGGTGCCTGTATTGTTCCAGAGCTCTTGAGTGCCTGAAACACGGTCAAGAGATCGAGTGCTTGAAAGGCGGTTAAGAAAAACACGCGTTGCCTGTACTCTGGAGGAAGAGCTTAATGACGCAGCAAGCGCCCCTATCAATGTACTGAGAGCCAGTGCACTCAGAGGCACGAAGTGGACAATGTCTGAGGAAATAGGTCAGCCAGGGGTTCGGCGCATTCCTCCCAAAGCTTTTACAGGGAAAGTAGCATATGCCAAAACTATGCCTGCCTTTGAACAGGAGAAGCCTGTGTATTAAAGACCAAGAACTTATGAAAGTTTCAGGTTCCGCTCTTGCCCTGAAAACCCATTATTCTCTTCCTTCTTCAAGTATCCCTGTCCACACACACATATACACACACGAAATCAGAAATCTAACCCTTTGGAGTGAAGCCTAACTAGGCCCCCAGTGCGGCTTTAAATTCTAAAGGCTCTTCCCTAATATTAGCAGATAATCTCCATCCCAGTATAAATCACTAATTGTTAGACGCGTACCCAATTCTTGGAAAGAAACAAGTACTGGCTATTCACAGACGGGGATCATTATCTAATGCCAGCTGTGTCTGGTATTGCCCTATTTGTTATTATGTGTATTCAGCACAGGTTAAAAGATGCTTAACTCTCTTGTATTCACCTGGGTCTCCTGGATAGTCTTCGTACAGCCTTCTGTGGTGGAACTCCGACGGCTTTTTGTTCTTGAGGATGAAGTATATTACTAATCCCAGCATCGAGATTCCCAGAGCAGTGCCGATGATGGCGCCCAGCACGACTCCACCTTTCTGTTCTTTCTTCTGGCCCGGCACACCTGAAACGCAAGGAGAGAGATGTGTACCCCTGCATTCCAGTGCCCATCCCTTTGAATCCTTGCTGTCCAGGGTTACCAGCTCCGCATGTCCCATCCAGATGATTTCAGACCTAGTCTATTGAATCTATCTGAATACAGAGATGGGCCCATCCCGTTGACGTCCAGATAGAAAGTGTGTAACTGTAGCTGTTTTAGAGGCATAAAGTTCTGCCACAGTGTATTGTTGTCTAAACATTGCTGGTAGTCCTGTTTCCAGCTCAGAGTTTTTCACTCAGTTTTCAGTTACAGTACAGAGATTACACTCTGTGCGTCCAAGCCCATGTAACTGGACTCTCTTTATACCACTCTCACAAACCTGTTCCCAGACACTCATTCATTGATGCCCATATTCAGCAAGATTGTAGACTCTCATTCTCGTAAATCTTTGCATCTGGCTATCAGGTAAACCAGTTTATGGATAATAACAGGAGCAGAAGAATGGTGTTTCTTTAGTGCAGAGGCTGCCTATTACCTCACTATTTGTCTGTCATTACTTCCCATTTCCTCTAAAACTACTCATTGTAATTTTCTGGGCAAACTGAGAGAAAAAGAGGCATAAGGCTTTTCATCTTCTATTCCGCCTGATCTTTACCATGTGATGTGTTTGCTGTTGTTGTCAATAAAACAGAGTGGGCTAGGCACAGACAAGCTCTGGGGCTCATCGCAGCAGAGTTTCTATGTCATTAAGCAGACTGCAAATACAAGACCCCCGACTGGCACTGGTCCTCAACAGGGTAACTGCATGAATACAGTTACCCTTTTATACAGCTAGATGACCACCCAACGACAACAGCAACGGAGTCTTCAGCATTAGCTTAAACACACAGCCCTCCAGTTTGGAGGTCAGAGCCCCAGACTGCACAGTGCCATGCACCTATAATGACATCAAAGAGTACTTTAAAAAGCGCTAGACCTTGAGGTACCATAGAGAAATAGCAAACCTAGAAATTATTCTGCAGTGTTTAAATAGCTGAGAACCTGTTCTGTCACAAAACTCGGTAGTTTAATTATATATTCGACAGCACCTTTGCAGTTTCTAAGAAGCAGTGGACATAGAGTGAAACAGATAATACTGTACATGATGCCTCATTATTTGCTCATCTAATTGCAAAGCTGACCTCCTGTGAAAAATCGGTGTACCAGCTTACCTGGTACTTCGTCTCTTCCTTCAAAGGACTTGTTTTCTGAAGGTACATCACTGGTAGTGGGGGAAAGAGGTGTGGAGGTGCTGACAGCCATCAGCGTGGTGGTGCTAGAGGAGTAGACGAGTGTAGGAGCAGCTGAAGTCGTGTTGACTGTTGTCTCTGGAGTGCTGGGGCTCTGATCTCTGTAGGTCCCATTGGCATGGCTGGAAGTCGGGGTGACTGTGGTCTCCAGGGTCGTGTCTGTTTCATTTGTGGGTTGTCTGGTCATCGAGGCGGTGGTTGTAAAAGCTGAGGTGGAAGAGGAGGCTGGGGTTGTGGATTGAAAGAGGTTGCTGGGGGAGCTGGCGGGCCCAAGTCCTGTGGTGTTGGACCAGTGTTCTGTGGAATTGCTAGGAGGGTTCTCAGTGAGATTTGCGTAAGTGGTTGTTGTTGGTTCCATTGTTCCTGACATGGTGTCATGGAACAGGTGAAGCACCAACACCAAACAGGTGACAGTACTGAAATGGACATCCATGTCTGTCTCGTATAAGTGCCTCTGAAAGTAAAATAAAAACAGAGTTATATTTTAGTGCCTATGAACACGTTGACAGTTCCAGACTGTGATGATACACTTGAAAACACATCACTGTTGTTTGGAATGTCACAGATTTCCACTTGCACTTTCTCCTCAGATGAGTACTGTCACTGAAATCACAAAACCAGGAATGGAAAAGCAGAATCATCAAACCTGTAATGAAAAGTAACTTTTTCACCCGGCCCCGAGGCTATAGTGAGTTTTTAAATTGATTTCTTTATCGATCAGAAAAAGACCCTTCTTCAGATTATGCTGTACACCATGGTAATTATTGATCAGCTAGGAGTATGTTGTATAGATGATGATGATAATGTTATTATTGGTAGTAGCACCTGTAGTAGTTTTATTGTCACTGTTGTTGTATAATCGTAATTTAATATTTTGAACTTAACTTTTGACTACAGTTCTGCATCCAGTCCTGCTTCTCTGTGAAATATATGGAGAAAATAGTGATCATTTTTCAGGTTAGGTGTTAGTACTCAATGTGCCATTGTTCTCCATGTTATGAGGCAGAATAGAATTGAATCCTTCAGCAACTATGCTAATTACTGGCAGCAGGAACAGCAAGCCTTTAGTTTCGCTTTTGATGTCCTATCTACTCCACACTACGCATTCCAGCTCTGGACTGTCAGCACTCTTTTCATGTGCTGGGGGTTTCGGAACTGAAGATCCAAATCTCTTATTTTCTCAGGATGCTTCCAAGGAATGGCTTGTGTGCTGATAATGGGGTGCAGCTCTACAGGGGGGAGTGTCCCCAGTGTTTCTGTCCTTAAATGCCCTAAAGAAAATGTGGCTGTACCTGTTTGTGCGCACAAGTGCGTGCAAAGGAGTGTCCCTCCCCCTAAAGGCATCACATGATTTGCACCAACACACTCAGATGGTATCAGCAACCATTGTTACAGCTGTCACTGAAGCGCAGGTGTGTGACGGTCCTGCTTCTGCTCCATTCTAACAACTGTCGTAACTGCGTCAGGTTAGATTGGAGCCACTGCCTCTCGTCTCCCTCGCTGAAACACACAGCACTGCTGCTTGTCCAGATCACAGAGGGCAAAGGGACCAGCGCACTGCCGTGGGTTAAACCCTTTGACCTTTGCAAGCAGTCTCCACCAAGGACATCCCCACTATCTGAGTGCGTTCACAGGTCAAGATGGCTCCTGGATCTGTTGCATGAAGAAGCCAGAGACTCACTGAAGGCTGCAACAGTGTATTTTTTCCCCCATTGGAAGAAGACCAAATCTGCTCTGCTGAAACAGCACCATTAGTCTTCCCTCACTGAGCAATGAAACAGTTCCCCCAGTGGCAGTTCTGTCCATCAAGCCCACGCTCCCTTCTGTTGGTTTAAACTGGGGTTCCCTTCTTTTCTACACCTAATCCTGCCGTTCCTGCAGGTCAGGGTTTTGGTAGTTGTCGAGGTTCATCTGCTCTTTCATGGCTTTTCAATTTGATCTAACCCGGCTACGAACCGCCATAGTCAACCAGCCCGCAAGAAGCTTTGTTTGTGTTGTGAGATTTCCAGTTCATACCTCCGGTGCTGAGTGACAGAAACTGATGGATGTGCAATGAAAGTTGCATACCATTGAATTGGAAAGGCAACTTGCTCCACCTCCATTTTGAAACATTTCTCTTTGTGATTTTTTGGTTTTCTACAGTGCGTTATCTGTCAGGACATTCTGACTTCCTTTTGTCTCGGTCTCTCAGGTACACTGAAATGTAAACTCTTACGTTTTGAAAAGCTTTGAGTTTCAGCAGCTATTCCTTCTCTCTGTTTCCCAGAATCAGATGTGTTCAAGGAAGTGAAAGACAATAATAAAACAGTTATGTCAACAGTTTATGTCTGGTACACCCTGAATGTAGAGGCTTTCATTGGAGAATTGATAGAAACTTGCCGTGTTTTTAAACCATATCAAAAGAAACCTTTTGTGAGAAAGGATTTTTCCTGCTGGTCCGTATGCACCCAGCACTTTGAAATAAATATATTTTTATAACTTTTTTTTTCCCCCGCATCCCAGTGAGCACAAGAGAACAGAGAAGAATTGTCGCCACCTGAGGAACCGCTCAGTCCTGCTCGACAGTAACAATTGCCTCTCTGTCCCTCGGAGAGTCTGCTTCTCACAGAGAGTGGTATTTGGTACTGAAAGGCTCTGTGATCAGTGTAATGTTGGGCCAGACCTTGTTAAAGATACCTTGGAATTTCTTTTGTTCTGATTAATTCCAGAGTTTGGCCGATTATGATCATTCTATTGTTAATGAAGTGACTTTCCTTCACTGTTAATATTTAAATTATATGTAATACCATTTGTTTCTAGTTTCTAGATAGGAATGCAGAAAACCTCAGGAGACTTCCTCAGAGGTACAGAGAAGCCACTGATTCTTCTCTGGTTTTCAGCCCATAAAACTTGTTTTTATTCCTTTTACAAAAACAAAGGCTCACTTCCCTCTTTCCCTGACGGCACTCCAGGATTTTGTTTCCGTTTCTTCTTCCTATTTCAGGCGTATGTACAGTACGTATACAGTGCCTTCCATCCCTGTGTACTTGTCGAGCCAAGTAGTCCAGAGATTAATAAAGCAAAGAGTGCTCATACTTCCCGAACAGACCCCCCATTTGGAAATAAAACGATAAGGAAGGATGAACTGTTAAGCGGAAAGAGCTGCGCTTGTTCAAAATCACGGGCACCTACCTGCGAGAGCAGGGAGAGGAGGCAGGAGTCGCGTTCCGCTCTGCTCTGCCAACAGGCGCAGGTGAGCCGAGCACAGCCGAGCCGAGCAGTCAGAGGCTGAGCTTCGACGAGAGTGACGCGTGGGGGGAGGTGGGATTTGCTCTGCCCTCTGCCCGCGCACAGATACACCCGAGAACTGGCTGAACTGGAAATCTTTTCTGTTTCAGTTTCCTTGTATCGCCCTCTGCATTCCCAGAGCACCCAGGAGCAGCAGAGGAGAGGGTGACCTACATGTATGCCACCGGCCAGACAATTCCCTGCTGCCTTTTCACAAAGACATACAGTATTTGCGTAACCATATCAGGGCAAACAGTCAGGACACACCTTACCTGCGTGATTCGCTCTGGGATATACTGTATTAGGAAACAAGATGCTGAGCTATTTTAAACCTACTGCTACGTCAAAGCTAAACTTCATTGTATTGTTTGCTAATTTCTACTAAACAAGGTTGAAATCCTTCTACTTCCACCAGCAGGCAAGCTCCTGATTTTTATTTGTCTGCTGTCAGGTGAAGGTAAAGCTAAATTTAGAGGTTCTCACATGCTAAATGTTGTTTTTTCTTTAGGCAGATAATATAGGGCTTACATTATAAGCCTTAACATTATGATAACAAGATTTCGGTTTCATGTTCCCTTTCAGTGATACACTCACAGAGAATGACTATGTGACGGAAAACGCCCCAGTGATGAATTCGCATTCACTTTACAGAATGGATGCTCTGTGTCCCCAGGCTGTCAGAAATGCAGTATCCAGTCCTCTTTTGCATAACTTTGCCCAAGCTATCCAGCTGCTATTATTGAGCTCGATCCCTGATTAACTAGACTTTCCTTAATTTTACTTTCTTTTCTTTACTCTGTTAGCATATCAGCTGTTAGCTGTGTCAGGCACAGGCAAGTATGAGAATGGCGGCATGCCAGAAAGACAAAAATTTTCACAAGACAAAGTGTGCCCTGCAGTTAAAATAATCCAGTTTAGTACATTAACCATGCAGTTGTATTCATCATGGTTCTTGTCAGACAAATTAGCGTAAAAAAGTGTCTGCTTTGTGAAGATAGTTTCCTGGTGAAGCTCCTGACATAAAGGAAGAGCAGCCTTCCATCCACTTGGCTTTCCTCCTGATTTTGGAAAGTCTTAGTTTAACCAGAAAGTGTCAAATTAACCTCGAATACTAATGTTTTCCGCAGTAGAGAGGGAAAGGTGCCCATGTTTGATGTAAATTACAAATCTAATGGACTACAAAAACAGAAGAGCTCTGCATCTGAACTTGTCCAGTTGCGTCTTTGTTACATTTCTCAGGATCTACACCAAAAATAGATTAAGCTATCCACAATCTGAGAAAATAATAGTGTTTCTCAGACAGTCCCCAACTTTTTTTACAGTTCAGTGGCCAGGTATATTTTATTTCCAGAATTCTTTCAAAGAACATTTTATGTCTGTAGAAAAACTTTGTCACCTTTGAATAGCTGACCGAGACACTTGTTGGTTGACATAAGGACTGCTGACAGTCCAATCTGATTGCAATCAATTACATTTTAATGCAGAATTTTGGTGTGGATGGGACCTTTTCCAATTTGATGGACGTTTAGGATACACTTTTTTAATATTGTTTTTCTGGTCATGTTTTCCATGCACAGACGTACTGTACCTTAATATATCAGGACTGAACAATACAGTCTTTCACCAGTACAGGAAAAGTCAAATTCATAGCTGCTGTGAATTTGCATGACACAGATATGTAAAAGCATGCACAGTGAGGTGTATCAGGCAGGAAATACTGTATCAGCTTTTTTCTGAATAGTACTGATTCGTTCAATGAGATTTTCCTGCATCGGTCAAACTAAGTCTAAGCAATTGGTTATGGCTGGATTCACTGTTTTTCAGACTTTTTATTTATGTTTCTTAACTGACACCTTAAACATTCAGAAATTTAATTTTTACTGTTTGCTTTTTTTGTTGTTTTGTTTCACATCCATTCATTTCCAGAGCACACAATACAAAAAGTACTTCAATTTTCAGAAAAACACTTATTCTACTTAAGAGTGACCGCTGTGGCCGCTCGTACTGTATATAGCAAGGCCAGAGGAAGGAACAGTGTCCAGCAGCCAGTCACACCTGGCCAGCAGGTCTTTGGAAAGTGGGAGGAAACCAGATCACCTGGAGAAAAGCCAGGGGTGCTTAATGAAAGAGAAACGGAAGACGGCGTGTCTCACACGTGTGATCTAGACTCCAGAATGCATAAACTTGATTATTGAAAAGTGAACAACCTCTGTTTGCATCACTGCATGTGCTGTGCGGAACTCGGACAGGTTTATGTTTCATTAACCATGTCCTCGTCCCTGTTATCTTTCGCAATTGTGATTTTAATGGAAAGGCGATGTGTTCGAATCAGTGCAAAAGTTTTCCAAGCCTTTTCAATGAGGCCACCATGTTGCAAAGACGTGAAATCCAGATAGTGTTTCAACCCTGCCACGTCATATAAAGCGCAGTAAGAAAGACAAGGAAGCTGTGATGCTGGATTTTCAGGTCCGATGCTTTTTCACAGCATGTGTTTAAAGACAGCTGCTATTAAATGTAATTTGTGGAATTCAAAACCTAAAGGGGTGTGTCTTCTTGTTAAGGCAGGGCATCCTTGTCTTGCTCCTGGGGCTGGATAGGTTAACTCTAACCCCAACCCCAGTGTCTCCTGGTATTTATTCCAGTGGTATTTATCAATTAGTAAATTTTTAAATCTCTTAACGAGATGAAAACACCAGATTTCCAGTTACTAAGTTATAAATTAAAACTGGGGTTCGACTAAGTAATTCTCAGCTAGAACACAGACCAGGAGAAACTGTGGTTAAGGTTTTGGAAGCTCTCCTTTGCCTTAGGAATGTTAGAAACTGTATTGCGCCCCACCTCTATCCCATACTAAGGTTCCACCTGAAGTCTCAGATGCATACACTAGTGGGCCCTAATTATTTATAGGAACAAGTAAAGGTTCGTTCCATGTGAAAGAAGGAAAAAAACGGTCTTTCGGCTGTGGAGCCTTCTTCGGATGTCACACCCAAAGAAGGCTCCGCAGCTGAAACGTTGTGTTTCTCTTCTTCTCTTTTCAGCAGGGAATAAACCTTTACTTGTTCCTTGGCAGTTACACATGCTGACGGAGCTCCCTACTTGACTGAATTATTTACATTAATTATTTAATTAACAGCATAGTTGTAATATTTTTAACCAAAGTGGTTTTATAGATATCTGTGCTTACAGTGAAGAGAATATATGTATCCTACAGTACATGTGTAACTCTCTCATGCTTGTAGTCTCTGTTAAGACATACTCTCCACCAAGCTTGTTAAACCAACACTTAGTGGTTGATAATGTCTTAAAATGTTACCTCTCAAGCAATGCCTACTTTTATACTGGGAAAGAAGACAATTCTTTTTATTATTATTATTTTTAATATTTCCTTTAATCCCTGTTGGTTTACATATATGATACAAAAGTGCAGACATTTCCTGCAAAGACAAAAAAAAAGTTTTGTTGCTGGGAAACCAGAACAATGACCCCACACCCGTGAGAACATAAGAGAAAGGAATGCAAAACAAAAATACGGCACAGGGCTGGAGTTTTAATCCTGATCTGTTTCAAACTCGTCTTTCAAGCCCTTGTTTTCATGCCCTGGAAAATTCAGTCCCTCGAGTCATTTGCGGCCATCGATGTTGTTAAAGAGTGACGCACAGTGCTTAAAGTGTTTTGAAAGGCTTTGGTTAGCACAGGCAAATAAAAGTAATGCTGTTTTTTTTTTTTGTTTTGGGGTTTAAAAATTGAAAACTATATAAAACTTTTACATGTTAATGGATACGTCTCGTGGGTTTGTTTATGGGGAATTTGTATCCTTAGCTGAGCTGCGCTGTGCAGCGTTGCGCATGTCATAGCAAGTGAATGACTCATGTTGACATGACAACATGACAACACCTCTAACGCCTCGGTCGTTAGAGGTGCATTCTGGGATTGGCTTCAGCTGTGACCTGCCATGGTGGAAGCACAGTGCAGTGATACAGTATGTGTGAGAGGACTGGAAAGCATGGAGAGGCACAGTGCACCATGAGCAAACCCTGGCAAATCAAACCAAATTCATATTCAATGACAGTGAAAAGGATGTACATTAAAACTTAAAAAAGTGCCATCAGGAATCATCACCACTTTGAGGTAAATAGAGGGTATCCATAGGGCTAAGATCAAGTACTGTATGTGAAAAGATATCTTTCAGGTAAAGGGTAATAATAAGTTCCCGAAGGGACCCTCATTACCCCCAACTGAAATGCAGCCCCCGTGTGTCGGATGTATAGCAGACAGTATGCCCCCCGAAGCCTCACTGCACAACAGACCAGTGGGGGGAGTGAGGAATCTCTTCACCTGTTGGGGTGAAGTTTAGGGCAGCCAGACAGTACAAAGACAGAGTGGAATCTAACCAAGACAACTAAGATTAAGACCCCTACTCTTCTGACAGCCAAGGGATCTTTAATGCCCAAGCACAACAGACCTCAGTTTGATGTGTCACCTGAAGATCTGCACCTCCTGAAGTATACAGTATAGTGTATAGTATACTACGTACCACCTGCTGACCACTTACAGTAGCAACCTGGTTTTACTTAGAGGTCTTCCATTCCAGTACAGCCCAGGCCAGGCCCTGCTTAGCTTCTGAGAGCCAATATGAGCAGGCTACAATCCGGGAAGTATCAAGGGTGACTGTGCCCACCAGGGGGCGTAATATCCCATTTATTGCAGCAGGTACAGCCAGGTGCAGCATACAGCGATCCCAGAAACAGACAGCACTCTCATCTTTCTACCACACACACTGATGATAATCTTTTATAAAGTACCATACAATCTACAACACACAAAGAAAAGGAAAAATAAAAACAACACCGAGAACAGACACAAATGGAAAAACATACCGAAGCAAAGTTAAAAACAAGGCAAGCTTTTTAAACATAGCTCAGTATAAAAATAGTGATGACATAAAACCTAACCACCATAGGCCTGATTAGGATAAGTGCTGGTGAGAAGTTAAAAGCTGTTTGTACATTGGTACATGTGGTGAAAATCCAGGGTTCTATAGTATAGAAACCACAGTATCAGTTACAGGCTTGTAAAAGTGCAAAAATACCATGTGGATTTGCCATGGTAAACACCCATTAGGGAGTGCCATTAAAAACTGCACGCAAGCCTGCTGCACAGTTTATTATTCCTGCAGTGTGATTCCCTAATCTGTGTAGTAAGGGAGGTATTCGCGCCCTCTTATGGCCAAAACATTCACACTTGAACTTGAACTTCAACTTCATTGCCATATGTAACCGGTACATGTGCTGGTACAATGGAATTCTTACTGACAGAAAGTCTCTCGATTGCTAAAACAAGTGTAAAAACACAAGTTGCAGACAGTGCATCAAGACAATATACAAACAAACAGTAGACAATGTACAAGTAAACATGTAAAAAGTTTGAATGTAAACAATGCAGATGTGTAAACAATGACTGGAGATGTGCAATAAATAAATACGAAATCATAAGGAGGTAGATGGTATCGGTGTGGTCCGAGGGGCATGGCTAAATGTGTTCGCCAATCGCACTGCTTGTGGATAGAAGCTATGGACCTTGTTTGTAGTAGGCATATTGTATCAATTATTGATAATTTTGTACTGATATGTCATCACAGCTGAAAGGGACTGACTAGGTGCTCTGCAGCTCATGATGTGTCTGTATATTCAGGTAACAGCTGACAGAATCAAACCTTTCATGACAAATCCAGCCGAGGTGAAAACCACAGTAAGACAAGGAAGCAAGGTCTTCTAGACCTACTACCAGACCAGTAAGGTTTTATGAAATAGGAAAGGTTTCTCTAAATCGTAAAAAAAGAAAGACACAAAGAGGATCAGTTCATGGAAAAATATTTATCACATCACTGCTCTACCAAATCCACAATGGGTCTCCAGAGTCCAGGGTTTTATCTGAGAATTAAGAAGCAATGTTATTAACAACTCTGGTTTCCCTTCAGTGATGCCTTGACGCAGTAGTCTAAGGACACTAGAAATATGAATTTGCCAGTCGTACAGGTGCTCCAAAATCAGATTCAAATGTACAGCAAACTCACAGGAACACATGCTGTGCGAACAGCGATCCAGCTGGGCGGATTAGCGCATCTCTTCCTGGAGGCTGCTGCTGCTGCAGGCTCAGTGCTTGAGCTGCAATCCTTTCCAACGTCTCCCACTCACATGACCCCGCTTCCTCTCATCCCAGCCACCGTGTTCCTGGAATTCTGGAAGAGGAGGAGGGCCGAGCTCACCTACGACTGGGATCTGATTGACTGGGAGGAGGAGGAGGTGAGGCTGCCATGAGGCAGGGGGCAGGGTCGTTTTTGTACTGGATGACTGTGAGCCGCTTCACACCCAGAGCGTGTTGGCTAACACGGTAGCCGCCCTCATGTTGTTTCAGAACCTTGGCCTTTTTAAACACTGGAAATGTGCAGGAAGGTGCTTTAGGACCTAGATTGGCTGAGGGTATAAAGTGCAAAAGACTGCATGTGTGCTTCTACAAGGTGCTCCACAATGAAAATCAAGACAAACAGCATGGTCATTAACTACCCAGCTCATGTCTTTGCACCCCAGAGGCGTTTCTGACGTTGGGACTGTCCTGTGGAACAATGGGAGGCTGTGATGGCAGGCAGTGTCTTTTTCTTACTGAGCTCTAGATCAATGTGTCTTGTGATCGAGGGATTGAACTGACAGTGAAGGCCACTCACCTGAATGATCCTCACTGTCCTTCTTGAACACCCTACCATGAGCAATGGCTTTTGGGTTCCTCTGTGAACAAAACTTCTGTGGGTCTCTGCTCGCTAACCGTATGTGTATTTGTGTCAGGAGGAGTTGCGCCCCCAGTTTGAGGCCAAGTACTCCAAGGTGGAGAGGGTGAACCCCATCTCAGGCAAGCCGGAGCCCTTCCAACCCTTCACCGAGAAGCTGAGCCGGCTCATGGTGTCAGTATCGGGGATATTCTTCATGGTATGACACCCCTCGCCCCAGCCAGAGAGCAGAGATCAGGAAGACGCATGAACATGTTTACAGCACACGTCAGTATTGTTAGGATTATTGGAGTTCACTGTCACAACAGTCCTGTCACAACAGCGTCATGTTGACTTAGGGTTTTCAGCGTAGGCAGTGTGAAACATCATCTAAAAGAAGCTTTCTCTTATTGTGAGTGGGTATTGATAATGAGTGAATACATAAGCCAGCTATAATTTCAATTAAAGATCCAGCTAAGTAATCAAGGGCTCAGCCAGATCAGAAACCGGCAGAAGCAATGGTCTTTGAAGGACCAGGATGGGGAACAACTGCTCTAGTGGACTCTTGATTTTATTGCCAGTAAATCCTTTAGGTTTCATGTTGCGGTGTTTACTGATTAATTGAATTCGCTTCCTAAAAAAAGGGCTGGGAGTCCCCCGGCCCTCCTGTGTCAAACCTATCAGGCCTGGCTCTGTCTGCAGATCTCCCTGGTCCTGTCCGCCGTCTTCGCAGTGGTGGTGTTCCGTCTGGTGGCCATGGAGCAGTTTGTCTCCTTCCAGTGGGAGTTTGTGAAGAAGAACTGGCAGTTCGCCACCTCCGGGACAGGAGTCTGCATCAACTTCATGATCATCATGTCTCTCAATGTGGTGCGTAGATTTCGGTCATCTGTTCTTGTATAAAGAGACCAAGTTTGCGATCTCTGCATGTAGGGGATGTGTCGTGTTGCGCAGGTCCCAGCCACACTGCCTTTTGGCAGTTAGAGACACGCAAGTAAAATAGGACTCCCATAATCAACAGTAAAAAAAAGAGATGTAAAGAAAAGGAGAAGTTTGCTTTTAAGGCCTAATGTTGCTGAAGGAATCACAGTGACGTGACATTAAGCAATTCACGATTGATGTGATACATTTTTATGCTGGACATCTCTTTTGGTCCCCATTCAAGTTAAAACTGCAAGACCAAGAGAGGGACCAGAACAGCAGGGGGGGGGTTTAATGTGTTAGAGCTGCAAGAGGAATCAAGCGCTCTTGACCATCGCTGCCACAGCCTAGTTTTTTTACATTGATCAAGCAATCCAGTTCACCTTCTTGATTCTAGCAAATTTGTTGCTCCCAATGTCTTAACTTCATTAGCACCACACAAGAACAAATGTGTAAATCCATAAAAAATGACACATTTTATTTTGTCTGGCTTCGTTTTTCACTTTATTTTCCCACACTAATTCAATATTTTTTTCTTCTCTCAAGGTGTACGAGAAGGTAGCATACTTACTTACAAACTTAGGTAAGTAAGAACCACTTTAGCCTGACAACAGAAACTTTGGCCACAAGAACCATTCTTGCCTAAAACTGACCTGCTGCTTCTGCGGCTTGCCTGGTTTCAGAGCACCCTCGCACAGAGTCGGAGTGGGAAAACAGCTTTGCCCTCAAGATGTTTCTGTTCCAGTTTGTCAACTTAAACAGCTCCATCTTCTACATTGCCTTCTTCCTGGGAAGGTATTGCATCAGGCACACCTGTGATGTTTAATGCTGTAGCATGAGATGCATGATGAGAGACACAAATCTAAAAAATCTCTCTTTTAAAATGCTTTGTTTAGGCGTTTCCCATAATGCACTTTTATTGTATTGAGCTTTAAACCACCAGCACTAGGGAAAATGGTCCCTCTTCTCATATCATGTGTAATCTTTTTTTTTAACACATCAATTTCTCTATGGGATCAATAAAGTCTTATCTATCTAATCGGTGTTGCTGCAGCAGTTCACTATGGGTTAGAATAGTCAGACAGGGTTCTCTCAGCTTTATGTCTTGCATTGAGAGACATGCTTTTCTTCCCATCAGCTTTAACTCATCTGATGTGGCCCTGTGTCAGCAGAGGACTCTGGGAGTTGTTGAAGTTCTCCCCTGGCTCTCTTAGCCCCTCTGAAATGCCTCTGCCCTCTTGGGGTGTTGCAGTATGTAGAACTGATTTCAAAGCGCCTGATCAGCTTGTCTCCTGCATATGTTAGCTCTAGTAGCGATTACTGGCAGCACATCAGGGTCATGCCGGTATGGGTTTCTCTCACCACTAATGTACTTGAGGTATGAATTTGCTTGTTGGCATATTAACCTTGATAACGATCTCTCTGTTTGGTCCACAGGTTTGCAGGGAGACCAGGAAAGTACAACAAGCTGTTTAAGAGATGGAGACTGGAGGAGGTAATGGCACTCAGAAATTCAGCAATTCCATTAACTTGTGTCGATGTCACTTCTTTGGTCAATATGCATTATTTAAGTTAATGAAACAAGGTAATGACCTCCAGAAAATGACCTCTTCAGGTGTTATTTCAAAATACCCAACATAACAGTAAGCTAAATGTGAGAGATATGATTATCTTGACCCTCTGTCATGCTTCAGAGTAATTCTTTTTATGTTGAATATATTAAATAAACAATTCGTATCCTTTGATCCTTTAATGTTGAATTGTTCAATCTCAAATTTTCACTTGAAGTTCTTTCTTTTAATACCAACTGAAATAACTTTTAGGTACAATAAAATCTAAGCTTTGTGATATTTGTCTTTATTATTATCAAGGATACCTGATCATCGTAGTTTTAAGCACAGCTTTTGTGCTGGGGCTATAAAGGCTCTTGGGCCTCAGCCAGAGTCCTCAGACCTGCCTCTTGTGTGTGGTCATAGTATGATCCTTCTGCACTTCGTCTGCAGTGGCTTTTCAAGACTGCAGCTGTCGTGAAGCTCTCTCATGTTTTCCTTGAAAGCTCTTCTAAGTGTTCCAAATTCCCCTGTCGTCACAGGCTCAGTTCTTGTCAGATTTCCATTTCTAGGTCTCTGTTTTTGCATATCTTTACTGCTTTCTTCAGAATGAGTTTAGCTTCAGCTAGAACAGTAATGCTGATCAGGAGTGTTTTTTGCTTTTTTATTGATTGTGGAGACTTTGAGTGGGCGATTTCCAGTCTGATTTGGAATGTCCAATATGCTATGATTTTATATGGGATATGTTCATCCAGTCTCACAAGTGGAACACTTAACTCTTTAGAAATTGACCACTCTAGATGTCACTTTATATGTACTGTATTCATGCACTCAGTAGGCACCAGAACTATTTGATTGATATTTTCTGATATGCTGCAAAAATCTTGTTGTGCTAATGACGTCTTGCTTTTAGATATTTATTATTTCTTTCTGTTAGTGTCATCCAAGTGGGTGCCTGATTGACCTGTGCATGCAGATGGGCATCATCATGGTTTTAAAACAGATCTGGAACAATTTCATGGAACTTGGTTATCCGTAAGTAACATGCCTCAGTGTCATGCTAATTGCAACCTTAACAATCTTTCCTCTGTAGCAGATAAGAGATGTGAGAAAAATGGCAGAGCACATAAAAAGATGCCCAGAGAGTTAACACATGCTGGGGTATGAGCAGGTGCTCTGAACTAGCTGTGAGGCATAGGTCTGGGTTTGTTAGATATGGTGGTGCAATATTCTGGGCTGGTTCAGCTGCTGTTCATCTTAAGGGCTTAGCTTCAGCCCACCTGTGTCCTGGTTTGCACCTGTAAAAGACAGTCAAACATGTTCCATAGTATAAGGAGGTACAGTAAATGCAGGTTCTGCAAGAAAGAGCTACCACAGCCATTGTCAGCCAGTGTGTAAAGCTTGACATGGAGTTTTAAACGTGAGCTTTGAGCAACATTCTCCACTCAAAACTCTGTACAGGTAATGGGGATCCCCTCCACCACCACCAGTGTGCAGCCCCACCTGGATCATGCACCAGTACTCTCACACACACCAGCTCTCAGTGGGGAGGAGAGCAGAGTGATGAAGCCAGTTCAGAGATGGGGGTTATTAGGAGGCCGTGATGGGTAAAGGCCAGGGGGAAATTGGGCCAGGACACTGGGGTAACACCCTTACTCTTTTCGAGAAATGTCCTGGGACTTTTAATGACCAGGGAGAGTCGGAGCATACTGGGGCATGAGGACCCACACAGCCCACAGCATGAGCACTCCCTGTTTGTCCCACTAACATTCCTTCCAGCAGTTATCTTAATTTTCCCAGGAGATCTCCAGTCCAGGTACTGACCAGGCACACACCTGCTGCACTTCAGTGGGTTGCCAACTGCTGAAACTGGCCTACCGTCCTGCCTCTCTATAAATATTGGCCATTATCCCTTTCTTCTCGCTGAAGGATACTGTAATTCCATGTGTTGCCCATGCAAATTCATCAATGTTCTGTCATCTGAATCTCCAAAAACTGCCGTTCTCAACAGACCATCTTGTTTCTTTCTCTCTTCATTTCTTTGAAGACCCTTTACACTGCCATACCCACATGACTTCATGTTTGGTGATGTACCAGAGCTCCTCCAGTGGGCTTTGAACGGTGACCGCCCTGTTTCTCCCCTGCAGGCTGCTGCAGAACTGGTGGTCCCGCAGGAAGATCAAGAAAGGGGGCCAGCACGTGCAGAACAAGGTTCTTCTGCCTCAGTGGGACAAGGACTGGAACCTGCAGCCCATGAATGCTCACGGCCTGATGGACGAGTATCTGGAGATGGGTAGGCCTTGCTGTGTGGACAGCCCACATGAATCTGGGCTTGACCTACTGATGAGCCCATCAATAATAACACAGAAAATGTGAACTGTAATGCATCACATTCATTCGTATTTTCCCCTTCAGTAAATCTGTTGTTTCTTCTGAATGTGCTTTAAACAGGAAGCTTTAAGGAATAAATGCCATCTCTTCGGTGTTTAAAGGCCAATACGCCTCCTTTGAAATTATCCTCCAAAATCAAATTTTAAAAAATCACAGCCTCTGTTCCCACGTGCTCCGTGTCTGGCAGCAATCGGGCTGTAGCGTGTCAGATGGAATGTGAGAACTGTGTTCGAGCTGTGGAGCCGGAGCCAAGGACTGAAGAAAGGCATCTCTTCCCTCTCCTCCTCACAGTGCTGCAGTTCGGCTTCACCACCATCTTCGTGGCCGCCTTCCCCCTGGCCCCCCTGCTGGCCCTGCTGAACAACATCATCGAGATCCGGCTGGACGCGTACAAGTTCGTCACCCAGTGGAGACGGCCCATGCCAGCACGGGCCACAGACATAGGTCAGTCCGCCAGACCTGTCCGGCAAACTAGCAAGGGGTTGAGAGCTGTCGTTGGTCAGAGTGGATGCTATCCAGGGCTCTGGGGATAACAGCCCTTCCCTTGTGAACAGTGCCATGGCATCTTCAATGGCCAGCTAGTCAGGATCACAGTGGAGTGGAACCCCTCCTAAAGCACAATGTATCAAGTCAACATGTTGGGTTGGAAGATGGTCTGCCTGGGAGGGTGCCCCCTACTGGTGCTCCAAGACCACTTGCAGCAGCAGGCCTGGTTTTCTCACCCCCAGGACTGAGACTTGATGAGCTCAGGCTATACGGTGGGAGCAGGTGCTATCAAGATGCTGGATGGAGGCAGGGTATTCACTGGTGGGTGGGATTTGTGATTGAATGACACCTTCCCGGATTCCTTAGGCTGGAATTTTAGGAATAATTTTCACTGATTCATTGAATTTTCATATTTAGAACAAGGAAAAATGCAATAACACTAGCTAGAGCCGTATGAATTTTCTGAAGGGCGGTTGTCGGGAGGCCGTAGCCCATCTGGCAGCCCTGACAGCCCTGTCTCTCTGCCAGGTATCTGGTACGGCATCCTGGAAGGGATCGGCGTGCTCGCGGTGATCACCAACGCCTTCGTGATTGCCATCACCTCCGACTACATCCCGCGCTTCGTCTATGCCTTCAAGTACGGCCCCTGTGTGGACAAGGGATACCGCAACGAAAAGTACGCCCCCTCTCTCCCTCCTTCACAAGACCTGACTTTTTATTGCACTTTTCATTCATTATGGTCTTTCTTATGTGTTTGGGTGTGTTTTTTTGTTTTTGTTTTAAATGCACTTTTTCTATATATTCCCGTGTGCCAACTTCTCCAAGGCGACTTTCCGAGCGCGAAATGTTTAGACACATCAATTCGATGGGTGGACTCTGTCACCTGGCAGGGGTAGGATTTTCTTTCCTGATGTCCACCGTGTCGCCTTGCCCTGTGCTCTTGTGTGTCTCCTCCCAGGTGTTTGAGGGGCTACGTGAACAGCAGTCTGTCGGTGTTTGACATGGGCGAGATGGGCAATGGACAGACAGGCCCCTGCAGGTATGTCGATCTGTGTGTATCCACTGCGTACATTCGTGGGACTGTACAAATAGCACTTCTCACTCGGAGCTTCACAGATATTCATTAAAACCTAATTGCATACTTGATCTTCATTACAGTTTTTGGTTTCAAATATAGAAGACAGCACGCTGGCTCAGGAGGTTAACAAGCTCTGTGATCATCAGTGGGTTTGACATAAATTGGATTTGATGACTGCTGGGCAGCACCATGGCACAGTGGTCAGCATCACTGCATTGCATTGTTGGGGCCTTGGGTTCAATTATTGGGGTGCTGTCTGTATGGAGTTTGCATGTTCTCACAGTGTTCATGTGGGTTTCCTCCAGACGCTGTTTTCCTCCTACAATCCAAAAACGTACGGGTAGGTTAATTGGCTCCTAGGAAATTTGGCCCTGGTGTGAATGTGTGTGTCTGTGTCAGTTTACACCCTGGGGTACAACAGGGGAACACCCTGTAAAGGTCTGGCACCCCACGTTGCGTCCGATGCATGCTGGAATAGGTGCTGGACAAAGCAGTTTGAAAATGGAAGGAGTGACCATGACTTGCAGTTCACGTGAAACAGCACTGCAGCCCGCAGCTGATGAAGCAGGCGAACCGACTGCTGGACTGGGCTGTGCGGTGTGGTCACATGGACGAATGATGGTGTCCTACTCTCGGATTGCAGGTATCGAGACTACAGAGCCCCTCCGTGGAGCCTGGTGCCTTACGAGTTCACCCTGCAGTTCTGGCACGTGCTGGCCGCGCGGCTGGCCTTCATCATTGTCTTCGAGGTCAGGAATGTTGTCTTCTTCTCTGGTCTGAGCTAGAGCATACTCTCCAGGTGCAGCTACCCAAAAAGAAAATGAAAGAAGTGTAGTAATTTCAGGGTAACGTGTGTCCCCACACATGTCCCAAGACAAGTGAACTGCTTGAGCTGTGATTATTCATCTCTTCTCTCCGATCAGAGGAGAGCGTGTGTCAGGTGCAGGCATTATTTGTTTGCCAAGGCAGCAACAGGAATTTAATCCCACAGCAGGAATAAAGAAAATGACAAGAGAGGACAGATAATGCGGTCATGTCTAACAAGGATTTGTGTTTGGTTCCAGCACCTGGTGTTCGGGATCAAGTCTTTCATTGCCTACCTAATCCCTGACATGCCCAAGGACCTGTGCGACCGCATGAGGCGGGAGAAGTACCTGGTCCAGGAGATGATGTACGAGGCGGAGCTGGAGCACCTCCAGAAGGAGCGGAAGAGGAACGGGAAGCGCTGTCACCACGAATGGCCTTAGCTGGAGCTCTTTTCCGAGACGCCGAGCCGAGCGGCAGCGCTCCAGGGGTACTGCGGTCGGAGGGGTCTCTAGCCTGCTGGGAGGCCTGCATTGGAAGGCAGGATCTTCCGGGTGAAAGCCGGGAACACCACCACCCCAGGGGCAGGGGTCAACTGTGAGCGCGCTGCGGACCAGGGGTCCCCCACTTTGCATTCCCCGTTCGCCTTCTTGGAGAACTGACAAGAAGCGAGCGCTCTACGGAGCGGTCCGGAGAACATGCCTTAGGCCACAGGTATTAGTTCATTCAACACAGTCACCACATGTCACCTAAGCAAGCGCAGACACAAACAACTTGGAGATCTGTTCAGGAAGGACAAATAAATGGACGAACTGGGTTGAGAAATTGAGCACAACATGCTTGATGGATGTTTATATGCTTCTGTTCTTTTCTGCGTTTTATTTTTAAAAGGAAGACTTCGGACATGCGTGACCCGACATTGAACTAATGCTCGTTATTCTTATTTTTTTAGTGCTAGCCCCCCGAGCTAAGTCCTGCGGGGACATGTCTTGCCTGTGCAATCTCAGTGCTTTGAAGGATGACCTGTGCAATTTCGAAATGTTTCCTATGCATATCAAGGGCTGTAGGACAGCGCTGCGTACAGTAGAGTCATTTTTAACTTTCCTAGAGGATAACAGTGATCACAAATGTAGAGACAAAATGGGTGGGTCTTCTACAGTGCAGCTTAATCCTCTGGAGCTCATGTACATTCACACACTCCATTGAAGAGCATCACTCTCATTCACACAACTCAATCCTACCAAAAATATGTATCTTTATGCAAATATATATTGCCCTTCATATAGCATGCAAGATCATGTTCTCTATCGTTTGGAGGTAGCACACACACACATATATATATACAGTATATTAATATATACAGTATTGGTGTTATAAGTTTTTGTTAAAACAGACGCATGTAGATTTTTATACATGGTTAATGTATCTTTGTTAAACCTTTTCTTTTCCTTTGCAGCTCAGGTTCTAAAGTTTTTTTTAAAGTTGTAAAGTTTGTGCTATGAAGAAGGTGAATGCAGTGGCAGCAAACCAGAGCTACAGACACAGTACTGCACAGCTACAGTGCCCGTGCATTCCTCTCATTGCGTTAGATATACACTGCGGTGCAAAAAGCTTAGACAGAATCAGAGCCGCAACTTATACGGTATGTGTCATGAGTAACAGCTGCTTGCTAAAGTTATCCTCTGTTGTAACAGTTTTGACTGTAATGCATCTTCGTTTGGGTGAGAAAAAAATGTCTCGCTTGTCAGTTAGCAATGTTTAATTCACACTGCTCACGATCTTCAAAAGCTGATCATAACAGCTTTGCCTGGGCAGCCGATAGAAAGTGTTGGAGTAGTCACATTTACCAATCACATCTGACTCATTTTCAGATGTTCTTCGTCGGTAACATCTGCTCCTCAACACACAGCCATAAAGCTAAAAGGCTAAGTTTTCTACAACAACATAGAGATCGACCAGGGTTAAATATCAGCTGGCTAAAGTCTCTCTAGAACTGTGTTTCCAAATAAAGAAGCAAGAAAAGTAATTGAAGGGAGCAGAATGGTGCACACAGTCAGAGACATTTGTACAGCAGTGTATGTGCATGAATTTCCTCATTTCAGATCAAAAAGAGGTGCAAAAATTGTTGCATTGTTGGAAAAAGCAGCTTGCACGGGAATTTCCATTTCCAAGATGACACTGCACGAAGGTGCATTGAGTCTGTTTGTCCTACACCCACCTTACAATACCCTCCCGTCTTGGAGTTCTCCTTTGTTGCAGGGGAAATATTGTGCTTTATTACAATATGAAAAACCTGCAGAAAGCTGGTCTGGCACGAACGCCTGCTAATTTAAGGAATCGCTTTAATCCTCAATCTCCAGCTGTCTGCAATATGGAACGATGGAATAATGAAGTTCAGGAAAATCAGCCTGTCGAGGGAAATAGGCTATTAAATGGGTCTGTAGCATCTGAGCCAGATGCACCTTGCCCTGCTGTTCATTGGAAACAGCCTGGCTATGTAGGGGGAGCTGTAGGAGACTTTACTCACCCCAGTTTAGATCCAGTGCCCCCCCAGTTTCAGATTTATAATTAATAGGAAAAATGTGCTCATGCAGGCTGTAAGCCACCACCCCCCCCCCAAAAAAAAATTATTGCACAAGAGCTGATTCTCCAAAGATGTATTATCTGCCCTAGAAGCATAGTCTTGGGAGTGAAGAATTTAAACTCTGGGAAATCTTTTGTTTATCCCATGTTAGCTCAGTTTCAGCCTAAAGACACTTTTCTTTTCTGTGCAGGTTTGCAGGCTGTCACATGCACTCAGTTCTTTTAAAGCAAGATGGGTTGCTCTAGGTTCTAAGGTAGTATCATTTAACAATTGTACACTGTGCCTATTCACTGTATATGTTTAGAAATATCACTCTATTAGGAAGCCTTTAAAAATTATTGTTGGAAGCAGAAATGACATGTTTGGAATCACTTTAATCTGTATCCATTCCACCTCTGAATTCCTTTGACTTTTTACAGTTCATATGGCATCTGCTGTTGTTGAATTGCTTACCCTAGCAGAAGAGTTACAAAACTGCAGATGCGAGTTTTAGTTTTCATGGAAAGAATTCACACTGTCAATTGTGGAATTATATGTAGCACTGTAATGTGAATGAGTCAGCAGCCTTACAGTGAGTTTTGGTTTCTGCCAATGTTAGTGAGCAGCTAGGTTTAACTTAATTTTGATTCTTTCTTTTTGAACAAGAGAGCTGAACATATTTTTGTATCTAATCTTCTTTTAATTAAGATGCTTAAGAACCCTTCTGGGCACACCTCTTGTGAAATTCGTGCCTGAGGATGCTTTGTGTTAAAACGTAAGTATGGAAACAAAATTTCCATTTCTTAGAAAGTCTGAAAGAGAGTGCAGATCAGTTTTGAAGGAAAATAAATCTCTGAGCCTTATTTCTTTCCGGGTTTTTTTTTTGCATTTGCAACAGATTCAGGTCCAGCTTTACAACAGACATGAATAAAATCTCCAGGTATTTTCTCTGAAGCTCAAGTTAATTCCTTTATTCATGAATTTATACTCATTGCTCCTCTTCTGCCAACATAAAAATGCTATTCTGTCAAGTGGCATTAATATTTGAGTCTTTGCATAAATAATTTGGATTTGTGTTTGTGTTATAAATAGACTATCTTAAGTTTCATCTAGTATGAAAAGAATACACTAATGTCTTTTACACACAGCTGTATGTGTTCAGAATTATGCATTACTTATGTATAAAATGCAAATTATCTATTAAACACTACACACAGAAGCTCTTCTAGTGAATGTCCTTGGGACTCTGTGTGTTTGCTGATGATGCTGTTTCTGTACTTTATATATTTTTATATTTTTGCATTTAGTAATTGCATGATTATGCATTTTCAAAGTCCAGCAAATGTTACTTGCAAAACAAAATAAAAAACAAAGCACTTTATAAGAATGTTTTTGTCTTTCAAATAATAATTCCATTTTCCAAGTGTATTCTGATTCCCAGAACATAACTGAATAAGAACAAAAGGAGACTATTGTACCCAAATGCAACAGTTTCGCAAAGCTTTAAGAAATTGTACAACAGGGGAAAAAAATATCAAATATGTTTGCATTTGGACTAAATTATCTGTAAGATTATCAAATGTTTAATATAAAAATCTCATGTTACTTGTAATTTGAATATGCCAAACAATTGTAAAATGCTATTAATTACATATTTCATTCAATACAAATTCATTTATTAGACCTAAATGAGTTAAGAGTATTGGCCAAAGTATTTAATCAACATCCAATAACCAATCAAAAGATACTGTATGTAGTATTCTACAGATGGATTATCTCCCCCCTTTCCTATACACACGCACAAAACCCACTCTAACCTTTTCCCTTGCAGCTCAGATAGTAACTATTTTATCTTTTTAGGGATTAATATATTTATTGCACATTACTCATGTAAAGTATAGTTGCAGTTTCCCAATGTGGCCAGCAGAGGGTACTGTCTCACACTTTCATGCAGGTAACGTTGAGTGCAGAGTTTTGCGTCCGATGATGGATTTCAACTTGAGAGTATCTATCACTGTACCTTTGATCAATCACCAGTCCTGGTACTGTTACGTCTCACCCCTGAATCAGTTTGTGCAGAACACTTTTCCACTTAATCAAGCTGTCTGTGTAATGCTGCAGTTTCATGGGGTGAAACATGTGCTCTGTCCATGCAAGGATTGCAGGCTCTGCTCTCCTGGGTAATCAAACAAATGACTTGAGAGACTGCTCAAAAGTATAAAAACTGATAATTAAGAGGATCTGAACTGTTCAGCTGTTAACAATTTTAGATCTTTGGTAGAAGATTTTTGGTCTACCAACAATCTAGACAGGCTGTGGTTTGACTCCTGTGGTTTAACTATCTGTCCTGTAACTAAGCCACGTCTGCTTAAAACACCTTAGAGAAATCTAGAGAAACACTTTCTGACACTGAAATGCTCTTGTTGTTTTAATGGGAAAAAAACCTAAAGGTCTACCACTCTGGTCAGATTTCTTCACACACAAGTGGGCTGTGGGCTGTGGACTGTTTCTGAACAGATCTTTCCTGTTTTCAGCTGGTGTAAATTGGACAATGCAGATCTTATGATCGCATACGCAATTATTTCAGTCCAATCTGTAGCGTTCACAGCACCAGCCTTCACATTTATGTCTTCAAAAGGAATGGTCAGTTGACGGCTGTTTTGTTTTTGAATCAGGTGGTGTTGGATTTAATTGGGAAATCACTTTCTGGGTGATAACGCAGATGAACTCCAATTCACTGTCTTCAGCCAGTTTGCACTGAAGTGTAAACTTTCTATACAAGGACTATAGGATGAAGAATCTACATACGCTATTTTAAGATTCTTTCTATTGGGCAATTGACATTCCTCAAGCCTTAAGTTTAAATTTAATTTGCCCATTGTGCATCCTGCTATTCAATTTTCCCTTCCCAGATAGATCATTCACATTTTCCAACAGTTTTAAAATGTCAGTCTGGTCAGACAATCTGCATTCGATAGATCTTCTCCTGTGATGATAGGCCTCTTGTGGTTTAAATAGAAAGGGGTTGATTGGAGTGGAGCGCAGAATATGCGGTCTGGTCTAAATTAAATAGACTCTTGTACAATTTGTCTTGCTTTTCTAAGGAAGGGGCGGGACAGAGTGAATTGCTACAGCCACAGGGGATGAATGAGCATGTTTAACAGAGAGCAAGCAATCCCAGATTCGAACCCTTTCCACCGAGAAATGATAATGAGGTCAGGGACTGTAGAAGAGTCTTCTTACTCTCTGAGGTTGATGCTTGTGACTATATGAGATGTACAAACAATGAGTAGTGCTTACTTCATCCTTGTTTACATGTAAAAAGGTGTAACTAATTATCTGTAAGAGAAAGCATTTGGATATCACTTTCTTCTGTAATAAAGCAATGATTGTATATTTTAAATAGTACACCCTGTGCATACTGTTGTCTTCTTCTTGTTTCTTAGCTTCCTTCTGCTTCTGCATATAAGTATATATACACACACATTGTGATACTTAAAAAAAAACTTTATTTCAATAATAGAATAATCATTTACACGGCTCAGTAATGCAATGCGAGCATTGCACTTTGTCCAAATAGCTGAATGAGCCCATTTATCACTACATATAGCATTTACAGCACCCAAGATAAATCCAGATTACTGTCCATTAAATAGCAGAAATGATAAAATACCTTATCACAATCATAAAGTATCCTGGGTTGAAGGGCATCCCATAGCCCTGATCCTGGAGGAACACTGTCTGCTGCTTTTCATTCCAGCTGAGCTCTCTGTCTCCAGTGCTAACTGAAGACCTAATTGACCTGTTCACTTATTTAGACTGTTATCTTGTTTCCTTAGTCAGTAGGGAGTGTCAAAAACGCCCGACTTCAAGGGAACTCTTTCCAACAACTTTAACACACAGCCTCTTCTCAATTTGCTTGTGGCTATGTCTAACCAAACGGCTCTGAATAGTTGACAAATTAAGATGAGCCGACAAGACTGGGAGTGACACTGTATCACACACACACCCACTGTAGGAGTGACAGTATTCGACATGTCCACAGTGGGAGTGACACTGTCTCAGGCATTATTTCAGTCCAATCTGTAGTCTTTACAGCCTTCACATTTATGTCACAGTGGGAGTGATACTGTATCATATACACCTACAGTGGAAGTGACTCTATAGCAGATTTGCCCACAGTAGGAGTGACTCTACAGCAGACTTGCCCACAGTATGAGTGACTCTATAAGACTTGCCCACAGTAGGAGTGACTCTATAGCAGACTTGCCCACAGTAGGAGTGACTCTATAAGACATGTCCACAGTAGGAGTGACTCTATAGCAGACTTGCCCACAGTAGGAGTGAATCTATAGCAGACTTGTCCACAGTAGGAGTGACTCTATAGCAGACTTGCCCACAGTAGGAGTGACTCTATAGCAGACTTGTCCACAGTAGGAGTGACTCTATAGCAGACTTGCCCACAGTAGGAGTGACTCTATAGCAGACTTGTCCACAGTAGGAGTGACTCTATAGCAGACTTGCCCACAGTAGGAGTGACTCTATAGCAGACTTGTCCACAGTAGGAGTGACTCTATAGCAGACTTGCCCACAGTATGAGTGACTCTATAAGACTTGCCCACAGTAGGAGTGAATCTATAGCAGACTTGCCCACAGTAGGAGTGACTCTATAAGACATGTCCACAGTAGGAGTGACTCTATAATTCATGCCCACAATAGGAGTGACTCTATAGCAGACTTGCCCACAGTAGGAGTGACTCTATAAGACTGCCCACAGTAGGAGTGACTCTATAGCAGACATGCCCACAGTAGGAGTGACTCTATAGCAGACTTGCCCACAGTAGGAGTGACTCTATAAGACTGCCCACAGTAGGAGTGACTCTATAGCAGACATGCCCACAGTAGGAGTGACTCTATAAGACATGTCCACAGTAGAAGTGACTCTATAGCAGACTTGCCCACAGTAGGGATGACTCTATAAGACATGTCCACAGTGGGAGTGACACTGTATCAGACTTGCCCACAGTAGGAGTGACTCTATAAGACTTGCCCACAGTAGGAGTGACTCTATAGCAGACTTGCCCACAGTAGGAGTGACTCTATAAGACATGTCCACAGTGGGAGTGACACTGTATCAGACTTGCCCACTCTATATCAGAAATGCCCATAGAGTGAGTGGCACTGTATCAGACGTGCCCACGATGCACATTTTCTCCTTCTGCTGAGTTACATTTTAGGCAACAAACCTGAATCTAGGCAGTTCTGATACTAGGAGAACGGTACAGAATTGATGTCCAGTATAAATCTCATTTGACCTCTTAGAACTTGTAAGGAGCAAAAAGTAGGAGACAAAGTGTTACACTCTTGAACCAAGATTAGAAACCACTACGTTTCTGCTGGAATTAAAATTTCTTGTGTCTACAAAAATCTAGGCATGTGCTCTACAAAACTGTCTCTTTCCTTCCCCATGCCCTATTAAGAATATGACTTTTTAAATAAATTAAAGATAAGACTTTAGTAAAATAATATTATAAATATCAGCCATGCCCTAAAAGTATGTATCCTTGGTAAATCCAGCATTTATGTAGGATTTGTCCTCTGGGCTGGGGCTGGATGAAATCTCTCTGGGGTCTTTGCTAAGCCCATTCACCTGGTCTCTTGGCTGTCCCTCTTTCATTGCCAGGGTGTCGGAGTTTTTGCTGAGGTCCTGCAGGCACAAACAGACTTTAATGAGCACTGCGCCCAAGACAGAGAACTTCAGCTCAAGATCGTGAGGTCAAGAGGAGGGTAGCAACAAGGGGGCTCAGCAATTGTCTTCTTATCACTGGCCAGTACTGAGACCACTGGGGTTGAAAATGCATTGCATGGAGATAAACCTGATGGACTACAGCCAAAGATTCTGGTGGCTGCAGGGGCAGAGCTTTTCAAAGCTATAGAGATGAAGCATACAATTACACTGTCAGATCTGCAAGACCTGCTGCTTTAAGTCTTTATACCAGATGCTGACATCTTGGGGAAGCCTTTAACCTTTAATCCTATGACATTACAGTACATTATGGGAAATAGATATGTGCAGAACTCTACTAAAGCATGTCATATGTGACAATAACGCAGACCAGATCTTTTCCACTGCCTGCCCCTGCTTCTCCATGTGTGACATGCTTCATTGGAAACGAAATAACTTACCACAGTCTCTTCATCATGCGGCACCCCACACCAGCACAGCTCTTTGTATTTTTCAGACCAGAAACAGAAGAGGTTGCACACTGGCCGGATCAACAAAGGCTTGACATCTTTACCCCTCTGGGGGCCTGAAACAAAAGAAAAACCCCAGGCTCATAAAATATCTCGCAAGCCTCGCTG
The DNA here is from genome assembly GCF_055471065.1 of Atractosteus spatula. Taxonomy (NCBI): domain Eukaryota; kingdom Metazoa; phylum Chordata; class Actinopteri; order Semionotiformes; family Lepisosteidae; genus Atractosteus; species Atractosteus spatula. The sequence goes on along the minus strand of NC_142721.1, from coordinate 14,892,960 downwards.
CCGTCTAAACTGGAAAGAATGCGCATGACTTCAGACTCTGTTTCGCGAGCCAGGCTGTAAAAACCAAAGCACTCCCTCCCTGGCAATGCCAGCTGTCCTTTCTCGGGAGGGTGAAGCCCTGCAGCCTGTAAAATCGACGAATGTTCCAAAAAACATGACAGGTTGTAAAAAAATGAACAGAAAAGATTGGACGGATTTTGATCAACCGGCTGCCTACTGAAGGTATAGATCCCACAGAGCATCCACTGGGATGCCGTACTGTTATTTATCCTAAAATGCTTTAATTACAACAGCAATAGGAACAACAGGAAAAGTAGACAATGAACACTGTACCTGAGAAAGTTCTATTTTTCCACACTGATGTCAATCAGGAAGAACTCCTGCAGTACCTAGTGTTGTACATAGTGCCGTACTGTAGAACCTGTTTTTGTGTAGTGAGCACACACACCTGTTACAAGACTGATCAGCAGGCCTGCTGTCATAGTGGCCACCCAGCCCACAGCACTGTAATACAGGTAAGACATGGAGTACCAGGAATCCGCAAGGGCAGGCCTAGAGAGATCAGAGCGGCAGTTTAAAGGCTGTCCACATCACAGTACAATACGTACAATAAAGAAGCACCAAGCCATGATGAAAGATTTAGGTATTTATTGAGAACTTTGCTTAAAAAAAAAATGTAATTAAGTTCCAGATGCTGAAGGTTATATTTTCTGACACACTTGGCCGCTCGTTAAGCTACCCCGACTGTCATGCTTTTCCAAGCTTTACCCACTGCTGATTTTATTTCATTTTTTAATATTTCCCGAGTTTTTTAACAGGAGATAATAAAATGATCTAGAAACCGCATTGCTGGAGTAGTAAAGTCTAGTGGGATTATAAAAAAATGGCACCAGCTAACGTGCTTATTTCCTGGATTCAAACATGTAGGCGATGTTAAGATAAGGGCACCGGTTAGTGAAGAGCTGGAGTGAGCGATTAGTCTCGCTGAAACAAACACCTGTCTTCCATTAACTGGTGTTTTGCACCTGTGTAAGATCTGGGCTTTTTCATTGGCCCATTCAGGGTCACATGACTGGCCTGGGCGAAAGAGCAAAATGTTTCTCATAGGAGCTGACTTCCTTGTTTTCCTGTGACTTTAAGGTATGTTTTTAAATTCATGCTTTCTTCAATTGCAGGCACCGGTTATTTAACTGCATATGTGCCTGTATCTAGAATTGACAAGACTTATACAGTTCACAGACTTTTAAGAATGTTAAAACAAACTAATTTGTGAGTTTATAAGGGTTGTTACACTAATTTAGATGTGTGTTGTACCTTGCACAACAGGAGATTAAGGGAGCCCTGATCTAAATTTCCTCAAAAGGCACTGACAAAGTTAACCCATAGGGTTACTTAACACTGAAATGAGGAGCAGGGAGTGCAAGCAGATATTGACAGGACTGAAAATGGAAGGCATTCCTCTCCACAAAGGATTGTGTGTGTGTGTCTGAAACAAGATATCACAGGGCATTCATCTTGCTGAACCATATCCCCTGGGATTCTGCAAGACGCAGCAGGATGAGATCCTTAGATCAATAAACTACCAGGAATGAAATCAAGCAGGGTGGACTAAGTGGACTTGTCTTTTTTGAAAACATTTCTGTCTTCTTGAGCCCTAATGCATAAGGGATCTGACTCTGTGTTCCAGATTCTTTCCATTTTCACGCTCGCAGGAGCTGAAAGCTGAATCGTGCCCAGCTATGTCCTGCGCCGACTCAGTGGGGGGGATATGGGGGTGAATCCTGTGACTGCAGCTGTGGGTTTTGCACACAGTTCCTTGGTGGATGAGTACCTTTCCAGTGCCAGCGATGGGGCCAGCGTGGTCAGGATGTCCGAGGTGTTCAGAGGGACACATCCGCTGGTGTTGAGAGGCAAAGGCATGGTCTTCCCAGGAGGAGCTGGGTACACGAAGGCCCCGATTCCCGCCCAGAACGACAGCGTGATCCCCACGGCCAGGCCTCCCACCGCGCCCTGTAGAGAAGACCGCAGCTGACGCCACCAGCAGGCCGGACACGGAAAGGTACCGCCTTTACTTGTGCTCACACACTCCTCTTCACTTCCGAGGTCTAGAGTCAGACTAGAGAGCTGCTTCTCCACACTGTTTCTCCTCACGCTTACCTGAGATGAGATCAGCTTGACAGGGACTCCTATTTAGCAAATTGTTGTGTTGGCAAGTTTTTGTTTTGTTTTGTTACTGTGATTCCACGGACTAACAGGAAAAAAGCCCAGCACAGGCCCCAGGGAAACACAGGCCTAGTCACTTTTCCCATGAAAGATTACAGGCAGTATTTTTGGCAGAAGAAACAAACCATAGAATTTTTGAACAAAGCTTGTCGTTTCTATAAATCTGCAGCACTTCTGTTGAAGACGCTATGATTCATTCTAGTAACACAAACTCAAACATGTAACATTTCATGTGTCTTACCAAGATTTTTATGCAATAACTCAGTGTAGAATGGAAAAATATTTAAACATTTGCAGCCTATTTCCTGGCTTCGTTTCTTTCCTGCCTGTTCACAGAACAGAAGTCTGGGTTTCAATTGATTGAATTATTTTTTGAAAAATGCAGATGGATGCTAAAATGCTGATTTATTTTATGACCAAGTTGGATAAAGGTCACATGAGCATTGTAAAGCAGTGGCTGTCTGCTGGTTTTCATCCCCTTAAATCTCCATTTCTAGTGACTGATGCTGTAAACTAATGTTTGTATGTTCAGCATTTACTTGTTTCTGCGCTTGGTTTTGAAGATACCCTCCTTTCACTCATCATCAGCTTACAGACCTTTCCTCTTTACTTGATCATTAACAGTGCGCTCCCTTATTTCTGCCCCAGCAGCTCTTAAGAAGTGATCATAAGACTGTATCATCAACAGGAGGGAATGAAACTGGATCAGACACTGCCACGGTGAGCTTTTTGTCCCTTCTGCAGAGGTCCACGTGGCTATATTTAGGGAAACACACCCTGAATGAGGGTATTTCTGAAACTCTCTGAAAGAAGAAACGGGTGCAGGATTGATATCACTAACACATCCCACTCCCAGGTATCACACACAAGTCCAGGGTTGGAAACGTTTTTTTTTCTAAAGTGTGGTTTGTAAGGAAAACGTAGTTCAAACTCACCATCCAGTTTGTGCAGGGGAGCAGGATTCCCAAGGAGAAAAGACCCAGCATCGGGCCTCCACACATCCCATGAATGCTCAGAGCAGCCTGGATAGAGTTTCAGGGCAAAGGACAGTGAGCTTTGCGGCCTGTAGCCTGACAGTCCCAGAGAAACCCTATTAATGCAGGAATGCTCCACTGTTCAACATGCAATCCGCTGTCTAGATATCTGATCACCACAACTGTATGATGCTGTACAGCGTATGATACTGCTCTATGGTATTTGTAACGAAGCATTTACGGTATAATGCTAGACAGACAAATCCACGATGCCTGTATGATTTGTTAAAAGCCCACATGTCAACAGACAAGTCTGTGGAAAAGAAGTGGATGGACACTGCGATTCGGAGACGAGGTTACCTGTACAACTCCACCCATGTAGGCAGCAGCCACGGCCATCGTGGTACAGGCAACCCCAAACACCACACCTGCGGGTTCAAAGAGTGGGTAACACAGAGAAAGACAGAGAAAGTTCATTTTCGGCTAGCATCACCTACATTAGGGTCCAGACTGGGCTACAGCTCACCTGTACATTTTAGAACGTACTGTGTATTTCCGACAGCAGCTGCTCTCTTACTGTGCTTACATTGCTCAAACTGGCTCACTCCCTCATCACCCTGGGCTCTGCTGCTTTGTTTTCTTTAAGCTGCTCCCTGGTCCTGATCCTGTCCTACCCTTTTCTGGATTGTCTCTGTCTCAGCTTTGCCTGCTATTTGCCAACTAGTTCCAACCTGGTGCCTCTGATAAATTTCTTTCTGTGTCGTTATTTCACACTTCATATATTTGGTTGGTGTGTTTTTTTTACCCACTTACACAGCCCTTTGCTGATCCAGGTGCCACATCTGTCCGTCAGGTTGTTAAAACAGTACTTGACAAAATCTTCGTAAGTCACTGTCGCAAGGGCATTGATGCTGGCGGCCACAGTGCTGTGAAAAACACAAAGAGTTGACTATACAGTATAACATGGCTTGTAATACTTGGTATTCCTGTTTCTCTGGGTAACAATACCAGGTCCCAGAGAGCCATCTAGACCAATATCCTGGTTTTCATTTCACCATCAGCTCTTGGTGAATTAAGATGACTTAATAATCGATTCAATTAATTAGTTTCCTCTGTTTATAAGTCTTTGTGCCCTGTGGAATTTGTTACCAACAGGCCTCGATAAGGCTGTGGTTGTCCATGATCAGGATTGGGTAGCACCCCTCTTAATAAACTCCCAGGTACAGCCGGTTTCCTTTTCCATCCTTTCCTGAGCTCTTCCTAAAGTGAGATTGGTGTGTGAAGTGGGATCTTAAACTGGATATCCAATTCTCCCTTTACCTACAGTAGGAGAGTACAGTTAAAATGAAATGTTCTTTGTGGTGTTTAAATATAATGTGAATATATTTAAAATATCTATAGGTGTCAGACTCCAGTATTGCAGCATTGGCATAAGAACAGGGAGTTCTGTGGTTCTTAAATGCCCTTGAGAGCTATAGGTGTTTGTCCTCTGGGATGATGTAATATCCATTTTGATTAAACCAGGTGGGTATTCTAAACATTTTGGCTTGTGTAAAATTGAAGTGCATTGTCTGATGTTTTGTTGGTGCTCTGGGCCACAGTCGGGAGCCCCTTGATTAAGGGCTGGATCCAGGTAACCAGTAGCATGAGCTCATCACTGCCAAGGCTCTGCCGTGAAAAACCACAAACCTCTGAACCTTTTTTTAACCCCAGGGGTAACACTGAACCTGTGGCCAATGCTGAATGAGATCAGTCTGCTGGCTAATGCACTCTCGTGCCCCAGGTGACTTCCGTGCACTTGATCACGTGCTCTCCGAGCTACCACGCCGGCTTCTCCCGACCTTTTCATGGCTCGGGTGCTGTGGCACAGGCGCGTGTACACACCTCAGGGTCCCGCTGAAAGCGCAGGCCACAAACAGGCCTGGGAGCCCCGGCAGGTGTCCCAGGATGTCCATGACAAAATAAGGCATGAGCTGCAGGAGGGAGAGAGGCCGATCAGAGTGGGCAATGGGGGATCGGGTTCTCTTTCTGATAAGGGTTCCCTGATCCCCAATCCACACCTGTTACCTGTAACGTGCAGGAATTGTTTTGCTCTTCTAATTACAATGCATTTTTTATCTTCACTGATCTTCTTTAGTGACCCATGGAAACCAGCAGCACTACAGTACATAACAATAGAGCTTTTACATTTTAAAATCATACAAGTGTATTTTTTTTAGTGTAAGCCTTAAAAGATCGCCTCGGTTAAGGGTTTTAGCCATGGGACTGTACATTGCTGGCTTTTAGCCTAGAGTCTGAGAAGCCAGTGGTTATCGCCAAGATAAGGGCGTTCCTGTATCTCGGAACTCGAGCTCCTTTTTTTAAACCTACAGACGATACTTGACAATAAAGTGTAAATTGCTCAACGAGACGGATCTGCTTTTGCTTCCTTTTCAATGCGTGGAGTAATAGATTTTTTCGGATTTAGAAAACCGCGGTGGAATTAAATCCTCCTCATTATAAGCAATTTGTCAGATTAATATTGGGTATGTAAACTACAGCTTTATTTAGACTACTTGCAAATGAATGGGAAAGGACTATTTTTTCAAGTATTTAGAAACAATGCATTTCACACCGCCTGTGATGAGTCTGTTACTGACATCAAGGCACGCACTGAAATGCAATCAAACATCCGGTCAGTTATCGTTATTGACCAGTCTTGCCTTCTTTTGACTGTTAGTTTAACAGCTGTACAAAATAAATACCTGATCTGGTGCTGACACGAAGCCGGCAGTCCAGGGGTCACAGTCCCTATAGAAACTGTACATGATGAGTCCAGAGAAAACCGCGCAGACCAGGATCACCAGCAGCCCAAGCAGGTTGAAATACAAAGCGCTGGGGATTAGAGCAGACACCACAGAACAGAAGCAGGTGAAGGATTTTCAGTGATTCTTTATGTTTCAGTGACATTAACTAGTTACGTGGCCCTGTGCAGAGGTATTACTGGGGCCAGTAGGGGGCGCTCACCCTGCGGTCTATGTGTGTCCTCATTCCCCAGTACAGTGACGGGGACACTATACTGTAAAAAGGCGTTGTCCTTCAGATGAGACATAAAACCGAGGTCCTGACTCTCTGTGGTCATTAAAAATCCCCGGGTGTTTCTTGAAAAGAGTAGGGGTGTCACCCCTGGTGTCCTGGCCAAATTTCCCCCTGGCCTTTACCAATCATGGCCTCCTAATAACCCCCATCTCTGAACTGGCTTCGTCACTCTGCTCTCCTCCCCACTGAGAGCTGGTGTGTGTGAGAGGACCGGAGCATCATCCAGGTAGATGCTGTATGTTGGTGGTGGTACCTGCAAAGCGCTTTGAGTAGAGTGTCCAGAAAAGCACTATATAAGTGTAAGCAATTATTGTTATTACATTTTTTATTTGATTTATTTAGATGTTTCTCAAATTTGCCCTCTGATCTCATCCCATAACGCCCACGCGCACATCCTGTCAACCAATGTTTCCAAAGAAAAAAGAGGTGTTTTAAGTGCTATGAAAGCAGAAGGAATACAGAATAAAAAAAGTCTCCCTGCTGGCTCAGGACCAGCAGTCTACATATGATTCTGACTCCTCCTCCTCCCTTGTGCTCTGTGGCCTGTGGTATCAGATGGTCATTGATAAAAAAAAAAAGCATTTCTCACAGTTTGGCTTGTTTCTCCGACTTGCAGGAGATGCATCTCTGGATGGTGGACTGGTTAACCCCGTATATTCCCAACCAGGTGAAGGTTCCTCCAACGGTTATGGTCCAGAAGGTGTGTCTCCTCAGCGGGTCAAGATCAAAGCTGAGAGCACAGAGATGAGGTTTATCAGTAGCTGAAGGAAGTTGTGCCACTGGTCTTCGTGTGTTTGTTTGGCCTGTTCTTCTACTCACTCAAAGATTTCCAGTCTGGATCCCTCCTGGGCCTTCTGCCACACCGCAGCGGTTCCCCCACTTTTTATGGTTCCTTGAATCAGAACCGTGAGGAAGCCCATCAGCATCACCACCATCTGAAAGGCGTCTGTCCACACCACGGCCTTCAGCCCCCCCTGTCAATCACACACAGTCAGGTCTGCTGTGCAGCTACTGCCTCACACTAGAGGGGAGTCCTCTAGATTCTGCCACCCGGATCTGCAAAACGCACAAATCTACAACAGCCAAGACTCCGTTTGATTTTTATGCTTTTTGGGTTTTTTTATGTGCAAGCACCCTTTGTAAACCCAGACTTACTTTGTATTATTTCCCACTCTTTTTTTGGTTTTGAATTTACAGAAATGCCCGCCCCCCCCCGGTGTAAACTGGCAGCCCCACTGGAGCTCAACAGGTGTGAGCCTGGTCAGTACCTGGATGGGAGACTCCTGGGAAAGCTGAGGCTGCTGCTGGAAGAGGTGTTAGTGGGGCCAACAGGGGGCGCTCACCCTGTGGTCTGTGTGGGTCCTAATGCCCCAGTATAGTGATGAGGACTGACTGTATACTGTAAAAAGGTGCCGTCCTTCGGATGATGCATGGTAACAGAGGTCCTGACTCTCTGTGGTCATTAAAAATTCCAGGGTGTTTCTCAAAAAGAGTAGGGATGTTACCCTGGGGTCCTGACCAAATTTTCCATTGGCTTTTACCATTCATGGCCTCCTAATAATCCCCATCTCTGAACTGGCTTCATCACTCTGCTCTCCTCCCCACTGAGAGCTGGTGTGTGTGAGAGGACTGGAGCATCATCCAGGTGGGGCTGCACACTGGTGGGGGTGGAGGGGATCCCTATTACCTGTAAAGTGCTTTGAGTGGAGTGTCCAGAAAAGTACTATATAAGTGTATGCAATTATTATTTAGTTAATAATATTAAGCTGGTGGGGAGCTGGTGGCGGTGTTTGTGGGAAAATTAGCTCATTGAGGTCCTGAAGGGATTTCGACGTTGTGCGTTTTGAGATTTTTAGGAAATGAAGTGGCATTAAAGGCAAGGTGAGTAGTAGTTACCAGTGTGCAGTAAAAGGTACAGACAACTCCTGTAGCAGCTATGGAGCCCCACAGATTGAAGCCAGTCACTGCAAAGGAAACAGTGGAAAAGACAAGTGTTTCAGGACATATCTATCTCTCAAAGAACAATGCTTAATTGACACAACTAGTCAGTGCTTAGTGCTTAACATGTCAAGGCCCAAACCTTGTAAAGGATACAGTCCTTGGCAAGCCTATCATGTTTTCTGTAACTGCAATCGAGCTTGGATTGCTCCTTACTCAAACATGATAGATCGCAAAATAACTGACTAAAGGCCTTTCTGGATTCTGCTTCCCAATGGTCACGAAGGAACTATCAGTGAGTTAAAACCTCTGAGTCTGCCAGTTGCTTACCTTGATTCAGAGCCAGAGCAGGGGCATAAACCACAACTCCAGTGTACAGAATCTGTAGGCAGAGTGAAATTAGAAGGAGTCAAGACACTGGAGTTTTTATAGGTCTTTCTTCACACATTAAGGGTCAGTGTAGCATTGAGTCAAGGGGTCTCCTGGCCTCCTAGCTGCATGGTTTGGGGTTGACATCCCTGCTGCGCTCTGCGATCCCTGTTTTCACCTGTGGTCAAAGTAACATGACTCCAACCTTACAAGCTGTTACAATCCTGGTGGTAGCCTGCAGTGAAGGGGGAGCCTCCCTACTCCCCTACTCCCACTGCAGAGCCACGATAATCTCTACCCTGCCCTGAACCTCTAGGCTCGGGGTACACAACTCCCGTCCTTGAGGACCAGAAGATTACTGGTCTTTCTCCCATCTGAACCCTTTATGAACCCAATTAAACTCATTATTTGCTCATTTGGACCAGTTGAAAGCCCTTCCGTGCTCTTAAGAAGCTGGAGATTTAGAGAGACCGACTGTACAACACCCGCTGGACAGTGGCCCGCTGAGGACCAGAGCTGAGCCTCCCTGGTCTAGGCTGGAGCACAGCCCTTTATTGGCCTTCTCCACACATGGGCCATCGTTTCATCAGAAGTACCTACCGTCTGCACCACGTAGATGAGTGTAGCTGCCATGCGGACGGTCCTGCTGAACCTCAGCTCCAGATACTGGGAAAAAGATGGGAAATTGTCTTATTAACTGTCTCAGACCGACTATGTCGCAGCAGCTCTTTGTGAGTGGAGATTAAATATCTGAGTGGCTATTGACTGAACGATTCATTTTTGTTTTATAATTCGTCCGCACGTCTGTGCAACAAAGTTAAAATTTAAGGATTATGTTCAATTTCGATATCTGTCAAATGAAGGTTTGGCACAGTCTAAATGACATGTTCTTTTCCTCTCTCCTCTTTCCCCTTGTATCGTCTGACTGGCCTGGCTATGTATATAACGCAAAGAATAATCAGATTCACGTGTTTTCTACTCTGGAAGTTCTCGGGGAAAATGTTTTATGACATATTGCGCTGGCTCAGATTTTATTCTCTAAAACAGGATGACAGGATAAAGTTCATTAGCTGGACCTTCAATCTTTGTCCATTTAGTTGGAGATAAAGGACCCAAGAACAAATGCCAAAACTGATTCTGATGAATCACCAATGTGGCATGATTTGTTCATCAGCTTCATCATTGTTTCACACTTTCTATATACAAAATCAAGGACTTGGACTGGCCTTGATTTTCAGGAATGCCCAGATGCCCTGCATTTTCTAACTGAAAATGAAGACAGCCTCGCTCTGCAGACAGTCATGGCAAAACGTGAGAAAAAGGAAAGGACATTGGATTACCTCATATGTGCTGGTGATCCCAGATCTATAAAAGACCGGGACAAAGAGTTCTGCTGTCATAATGACCATTATGGTGTATGCAATGCCGAAGATGATGAAGGATGCCCCAAAACGATACACGTCCGAGGGGGTCCCCAGCACTGTGACAGCGGACATGAAGCTGGCCGTCAGAGACAGGGCCACTGGACCGCAGGTCATCTGCTTGCCCCCCACCAGGAACTCCCTGGAGCTGACCTTCTTCCTCTCCTTGACCGCAAAGAAGATCCCGATCCCAGACGAGATCACAAACAAGGCGGCGAACACCACATAGTCCCACACTTGGAAAACGCCCACCCCAGGATACTCGAACATCATGGTCAATGTGTGTGCGGGGAGGGGAGTCAAACCAGGAGACGAGATGAGATAGATCGAGCAGGACCTCTGTTACTGTAGGTGCCCCTTTATCTGTTCACTGGCATCCTCTAAAGGTATCAGTCCTGCGAGGAGAGGCTGGTTAGGTCTTTCACCAGGAGTGAAGCTTCAGATGGAGAGGAAGAGCTTGTCCTCAGGGAGGTACAGCAAAAGATCTCATGCAATGTATTTGGAAAGCGCCTAGAAAGAAGCGGTCCAAAACTAGTTCTGCATTTCACAAAGTGCCGTCACGAGTGCCCCATCCTTCCCTGAAGACTGTATCCCTTGCACACCGCAATGCTTTATGTAGTCCCAGTGATGAGGTTAAAGTGCTGGAAATGCTTTTCAGTGATGGGATAGGCGTAGGAGATAACCTCCCATTCCCCCCTGCTCTTGAGCTCAGAAGGGCAGCAGCTAGTTAAAGATTACACAGGAAAGTGTAAGAAAAAAAACCTCTTTGACCTATCAACATTCACAGCATCCCGCTGTGATCAAGAGCTGAGTACGGTGGCTGATAAGAAATGTCATTTTCCACTTTGTTGTCGCTGATGTCATATTAATGTTCGTTTCTCCTTCGGGGGGATTCCGTATCTGTCATCGATCTGTCTGAAGTTAGATTGACAAAGACTGCTCCTCAGTTCGGAGATCATACATATAACGATGTGCTTAACCCCTTCACAAGCTCCTGCGGACTTCTAAAGCTCTGATAACTTGTCAAATAAGTATAAATTTATCTTTGTAGAAGAGGTATATTGGCATACTGTAGATTGTTCTTTTGTGTACTTACACCACAGTGCCATATGGTAATTACTCTTCTAAATCTTGTATTAGTTACTCATATAAAAGACCGTTGCACCTGAATCACAGTGAGACAGATTTGACCAATGACAACATGATACATTTGCTTGATAGTCACTGTAAACTACCAAAAACAGAACAGCTCCTGAGGCTAACAGAAGACTATATATGTTTGGATTTTGGATGTTTGGATGCTTATATTTGGGTTTTGCAGCTAGGAATGGTTTCAGACTTTTTAAGAACATAAGAAAGGTTACAAACACGAGGACTTCATGGGGGCCATCTAGCCTATTTGGTACTTAGAAGTTAACTGATTAGTTGTGCAGCCTGTTCCATGTACCCATAATCCTTTGTGTAAAGAAATGTCCCTGATGTCAAATTTAAACGCAGTTCCTCTTAGTTTCCACCTGTGTCCCCTGGTTTGTGTTTCACTGTTGACAGTGAAGAGGCTCACTGGGTGGATGTGGTCAAGCCTTGGAGGGGTCATTTTTTTTATTTCAGTCCTTTTGAAAGAAAAGACAGAAATGCTCAAAGTTGTACTTTCTCTCAGCAACTCTGCTTCTTGTATGCTACATGAATCACAACATGTTTTCACCACTTATCTTGGCTTACTCACCATTCGATAATGATAAACAAATTTATGGACTGCACTTGAAGGAGCAAGTTATTCACTGCAGTGTTTAGTGGTTCTGTAGTATTAAACACAATACATTCAGGCTGAGCTAGGATTCAGTCATCACACTGTATCTACTAAGACAAGACACTGAAACCACTGGTGGGCTGTGCCTGTATACAGCCTTCAACAATGAATAACGTGTTCAGGTAAACGTGTAATGAAGAGTTCACGGAGCTAGTCACTCATCAATTGCTCTGTTTTGGAATCCATGCTGATGCTGCTAAACACAAAAAAGGGCATGGTGTTAGTATTATTCATTAATTGAACCAGTACAAAATAAGTCATTTACAAGGCATTTACAATATGCAAGGAGAGGTAATTTCAACACTTAAGCACACACCCAGACTTTCCAAAAGTCATTAAATGTCATTATAATGGGCTCCATGTCAAATGTGTGCTGTGTGAGCAAACTCTAAAAAAAAAAGGTTATCTTCTGACCACCTGATGACTGTAATTTTAGTATGCCATTATGCTAGAGCAATGTTATAACATTTAAACCGTCTCAGGCAATTGATTAAGTTCCAGTACAATTTTGTGTCAGGTTTGCAAAAACTATCATTTGACGTTCTTGGATATCTTAATAAAAACATACTTTTTTCTTGCACATTTCCCATATAGATTTTTCATGTTTTGTCTACTTCAAAAAATTCTTATTATTCCTCTAATTCAGAATTATAAGTAATTATAGGTTTATAGGTTGCGGTATGTCATTAATGCTTTTACTAATTATAGGGTTCATATGATGCAAGTGAGCATTTGCGTCCAATGTTCCTTGTTTTAGCCATAGTACTGCATTTTTCCCCAGGGAGTGTTTATGAATACCATAAATATTAGTCTCCCTTATCTTCATTTACTGCTTAGATAACACAGTACTGGTGTTCATTGTCACAGCAGGTGTTCTGTTATAGTTAGAGCACTACTGTTGCACAAGAAAATGGATACTAGTGATGTGTAGGTGATATATTTGGACATGAAAGACCTTTCTCAGGGACTAAGTGCAGAAATTGTGGTTTGAAATCCTTCAAATTTCTCACCCAAAAAATAAAAACTATTACCAAAATGCTAGAAAGGAAACATATGTGAGCACTGTAATAAAACGTTTTTCCATGCATTTTAATAGAATTTTAACCTGCATGGGATGCATATTTAAAACAGATCCAGCACAACCCAGTTCCCTGATATGCTCTGTCATTTCTGTGAACCATTAGAAAACATTGAATGAAGAGACAGTCCTGTACTGCCCAGTACCAGACAGGGTGAATTTCAAAGCCTTTGCATCCAGTGCAATCCCTTTCAGCTTCTGAAGCTGATTATAAAAGACATAGATGCTAAACAGGCATGGAAAATGCATTCAAGTGTTATCACTTAAATCTTACTGGTCTGGAACAAGAAAAGACCCACAGTGAGACAAAAACAGTTTTGCATAAAATCCAGTCATTCCTGGAGCTATTTAAACCCAACAGTCCAGATTCAAACTTCTGCAGAGGGCCCGAGTTCAGAATGCTGTTCTTTGGATTCTCTGACATTTTTATTATGAAACACAAACATCTCGTCTGAAAAGTGCGGGACAGTTTGGTGAAACGCTCAGGTCCATAATTTTGGGGGGCAGCGGTCTTTCAGAGGAAAGGAATAAGGATCTCTTCGTTTAAGTATTTAAATAAACCTGCTTATTTTCACCTTGACGTATGTACTGTACTACATCATGTTTTGGCAATTCTACAACGTTACAACAACACAAACTAAACTAAATTGTGGGGAACGTCTGTTAATCTATTAAAGTGCGCAGATTACAGTACATGGTCCTAGTTGGATTGATTACTGGGGTTGAAAGAGAAGGGGTAGAGAATTTCTTTGAACAGATAAGAAAATTGGAAAAAAGTGTGTCAGTCAAGCGTGCTTCACATTAATGTTGATGAACCCAAAGAACTGACTTCTTGTGATAGTAATATGTTAGATTTTCAACCTCTCTCCCTTGTTAATACTGCTTGTAAAATAATTGGTTGACCACAGAAACGGCTTAAAGAGTTGGATAATATTGCTGTTCAAAGGAAAGCTCGGTTTATCTTTGATGACTCCTCCCACCTTCTTCATTCCCATTTCCAACAGCTTCAGGGAAGCTGTTTAGAAAGCGTCTACAAGAAATCCTTTGTTCCTTGTGCATGGTATATCGAACTTCCTCTATAAAGCTATCAGATTAGTGTAAAGGCAGTACAACATGGGGAAAGAGAGATAAATGCATCGTTGCATGTCTAGGACTATTGTTTGTTTTTAATGTATATTTTATTTTGAGTTTTGTTTTTTTCTAGTTTTATATGGTGATACCAAATACAAATGTGCACCCTTCTGGATGGTCATTAATTTGTGTCTTGTACCTCATTTTATATTTCCTGTAATTCCAATAGCAAATGAGCTGGAAATATGGTAGAAAAATGCAGTTAAGACGGAGTATTGAGAATGAGTGTTCTGAAGCTGTCTATGCACAGATAGTGTTTTTCTTGGGGTTCTGGTTGGACTTATCATTGGAAAAAGAGTTAGAGTGCCCAGACTATAAAAAGAGTGTCACGTAACAGTTCTTTCCGGGCCCTATGCAGACGACACGATCTGGTTGGTGAAGACACAGTATGAATAAAGTCATGCAGGAGAAGGGATGGAGACAGGGGGTGTGTCCAAGGAGTGCAGGTGTCCAGGGAAGGGAGTCCGGAGCGAACAATCCCAATAGGAAATCCAAAGGGGTAATCAGGAACAGAGGCAAAAGTCAATGGCCAGGTGATCCATCCGGGGGGATAGGGAACAGGAACCGGGTCACAACCGGCAAGGGGAATCAGGAACAGAAAGTTAAAAGCATAACGGAGCCAGACGCAGCAGGATCCCGGGCTCTCACGAATCGCGATTCAATAAGGAACCTCGGGTGACGTCTATGCCTGGCTTTTAAGGGGGAACTAGAGAGGGGCTGGAATAAGGAACAGGTGTGGGGAATGAGGTAGAACAAGGAAGGGCTGGAACGCCCTTAAGAGGAGGAGTAGCGATCATGACAAAGAGTATATAGAGTTGGGTATAGTGCCCAGCTTGTGTGGATATTCCAGACAGCACAACTACTCCGGGAGCAAATTAAGGTGCAAAAACATTCAAGGCAGGGCTGTCAACGTCCTATTACACATGGTAGCTTCCAGCACTGTCACTGTGCTGCACTAGCTGATGCTGAGATAGTACTGCAGAGAGGAAGGAACTTTGATGAAACTGCAGCCTGCTTCTGGGATTTCATTGAAAAAGGGTATCGGTCACTGTCAAAGTGTGGCAGTGGAGATCTGATCACGGGATTAGAGGAAGACTAAAAGTGGGAGCGAATGATGAGAGGAACATTCAGAAATGGGTAGGTCAGGCTCACATAGGGATCTGAAGTCGGCTCAGTGTACTCAGGTGACAGGCACTGCGTTACAGAGTGTCTAATCCATCCAGGGCATTTTAGGCAACACTCGTGGAGTCCAGCCAGATTGAAAATTGCAGAGATAGTGACCACTGTGGACTAGCATGGGTTCCTCTGGCATAACTCTAAGAAAATCCTGTTCGGATTCATTTAGACATCGTAAATATGTTGAAAATGCTGTAACTACCTAAACAGGCTGCATGGCCTCTTGTCATTTGTAACCTGTTTTATGTTCTTATTTAATCCAGCTATGTGTCTGAGTCAACTAGTAGTTTCACTAAAAGTCTTCAAAAATGTACAGAATTTTCTTGAAGTCAGCTTGATTGCCACTGGGTAATAATGGAGGCAGAATACTCAACATCAATACTTCCTAGGGTAAGCAGCTGTAGTCCAAAGACTTATTATTATTTATTGTAAAGGATTATTAAATCCAACAGCTCTAGACACTACTGTAGAAAATCTACAGCAGATCACACTTTTAATGGTGCTGCCCAATGTAATCCGAAGGAACAGGTAAAAGGAGTCCTACCCACGCTGACGAAGCTCCCAGCTCGAAATTCTTCAGTGTAATTCAAAGCCATTAGAGATTGGATGCTACTCTACAAGGAAGAACATATAAAATGTTTACCAAGCTGTGTGCTCAGAAAAGTGGTTCAGGACAATAAGACACATCCAGATGCAGCAATTAGGAGTCTTCAGAGATAACTCTGGCACCTCCGGCTAAAATGTCTCCAAGACTACCATTCAAGGGAAGTATGAATTTGTGCAAGAGCTCCATTGTAACTTGAAAAGAGATCCAACCAGCAGTGAATCGGCTCCTAGGTCTAACGATGTGATTAGCACTGAGATTCCGCCGGTGGAAAGATTGGTGCAGAAAGGTGAAACTCGTGTTGAAAGAAATACTGCGAAGAACTGCAAAAGATCTCTTGTGCTTTAGGGCTGTTTTTGCATCTTCCATTCCCGATGTTCTCAATAGAGCCCAGAAACGAGCCAATTCCCCAGTTTCCCACGATAGTTTAACTAAATGCTGGCTGGTGGCTTCTGTTAAAGAGCTCAGGCTTGGGCATGAATGCAGTTTCCAGCAGGATAACGATGCCTCAAAGCAAGCCTCCATATTTGCTGCCAGATGGCTAAGCAAGCATAAAATGGAACTTTTTGACTGAATGTCAGCGTCTCAGGATTTCAGTCCAACGGAAAATTTGTGATCTGAAAGCAGTTCACAAGTGCAAGGCATGGAGAACGTCTGCTCAGAGGCATGATCAAAACAACCGAGAAGTGTGTAGGTTTCTAACAAGACTGCAGGAAACACCTCCTCTATGCTATTAAAGCCAAAGACGGATAAGGTTTTAATAACTTCGAGCCTTGGCTTTTTCCGAAACTTTGCAGCTGTTTTGGACAGATGTGTTTGTGTGCGTCCAATGCTGATAATCTAACATTTTATCAAGTCTTCATTTATGCACGCAACAAACCGTGGTTGTTCACTTCCATGTTTTTTCTCTGACACTAACTTTTACTTGTATTGTACCAATGGTATCAATAAATCTGGAGCCAAGTGTGGGTTAATGTTGTTGTTAAATTACATCGGTAAGGACAGTAAGACAAGAGCTATATGTGTGAAGCAGTTTTCTTCTTTGCTGTTACCAATCACCATTAAAGTTCACCTGTGTCATTGACACAATTATACCAGCTTTAATCCATGTGGCTGGGTTGCTTGTTCCAGACAAGTCTGTAGAGTACAAGACTGAGTCATGCTGAGACCCTGAATCACAGGAGAGTTCTGAGAGTAGCCCTTATGGGTTTGCAGTTCCCAAAAGATATATGCTTGTACCTGTACATTTTCTCACTTAATTTTTTTTTAATAAGCATATCATTTGTAAAAGCAGACTGTAAAATGAATAAACCAGATGGTGATTTATACAAACAATTAGGTTGACATCCAAAAACCTGGAAAGGTTTGTTTCGATACTGGCACAATAAAAGAAGCAGGTCTTTCAAGCTCTCTGGACAACCTTTAGAAATTGGAAATTTGTCATATGGAGCTGAGCTTTTGAAAATGTTTCCCCGCTGAAAATATTGGTTGTGCTGCAATTGTTACATGTTCTTTTAATGTGCACATTCTGATTGATCTCTAATAACAGTAACTTTATCTAGGAATGATGTAATAGCACTTCTCTGTGATTTCCAGTGAATTCTTCACTGTACTTTGGTTTTCTTATGCTTTATTAAGTGTTTATTTTAGTTTGTTTTGAACTATGCCTTGGCATGTTCTCAAATACAATAGTTAATGATATACTGCAGTTGCTCTGACTAATCATACAATGTTTTGGAATTGAGCGGTTCCTGGTCATGGGTTATTACTTGCCCTGTCATATAGATTCTAGAATCTAGATTTGTTGTCTCGAAATCAAGCTATGCTGGAGAGCAGTGTTTACTCCTGCACATCATTAAGGAACAGTTTTGGATCGACCTCAAAGCAGAAGGATTGGGCGGTACTGAGATTGTGGTCAAAGGGAAAATGTGCTTTTTGTCTGGTAGTTATTTTAACCTGCTGTATGCATTGTGGGATTATATACTGTAGGGTATAAATTGTTTTAGACGTATAGTATTTTCATTTTGTCATTATTTGCCGTTACTAGCCTATGGGTGGCAGTGCCGTACAATCTATCTATATTTTTAGATTATTTCAACTTTTAATGTGTACTGGGCTGACTTCATGAGCTGAAATGTAAATCTGATTCAGGATCGGTTCAGACATTTTTAATCATTCCACATTCTCTCTGACGCGCCTCACATTACAGGCAATTTGTCCATTCTTGTCCTGGTCATCCAGTCCTTTACAGAATTTAATCTATCTCACATCTGAAGGCTTTTCTGGATTGAGAGGGGGTTGCCATGTACTGGGATTCACGCACCAGACTCTGATGACCTCTCCTAGGAGCTGATGTGTCACCATTTCTATGGTATGGGGTGTGTAAGAAATACTTGTCCTTGACAGGCTTGTCTAACCAGCAAAGACACTGATAATGTAAGATAATTATAATAATAATTGCTTACACTTATATAGCTCTTTTCTGGACACTCCACTCAAAGCGCTTTACAGGTAATGGGGATCCCCTCCACCCCCACCAGTGTGCAGCCCCACCTGGATGATGCGACGGCAGCCATAGTGCGCCAGAACACTCCTCACACACCAGCTATCATGGGGAGGAGAGCAGAGTGATGAAGCCAATTCATAGAGGGGGATTATTAGGAGGCCATGATTGGTAAAGGCCAGGGGGAAATTTGGCCAGGACACTGGGGTAACACCCCTACTCTTTTCGAGAAACGCCCTGGGATTTTTAATGACCACAGAGAGTCAGGACCTCGGTTTTACGTCTCATCTGAAGGACAGCGCCTGTTTACAGTATAGTGTCCCCGTCACTATACTGGGGCATTAAGACCCACATGGACAGTAGGGTGAGCGCCCCCTACTGGCCCCACTAACACTTCTTCCAGCAGCAGCCTCAGCTTTCCCAGGAGTCTCCCATCCAGGTACTGACCAGGCTCACACCTGCTGAGCTTCAGTGGGGCTGCCAGTTGTGAGTTGCAAATGAAGATACCATTCACAATGTGTCAGACAGGTTTCTGAAAGGCTCTCAGCTGAAGAAATTACACCTCTGTTGCTTGTTCTTGTCCGTGCACTGTGCTGTTTGGGTGTGAAGGACAGCTGATTATTAACTTTATTAAGTTCCACATGAACTCCAGTGTGGTGACACTGTTCAGATTTCTGCCAAGAAAAGGTTAACTAGACCAACCTTATGGCACACTCTAGACCTGCACTGAATACTTTTCATCTTTGTGCAGTATGAGAAACTGATCTCTGTTCTGTTAGCATGACTGAAATTTACAGCAGTTCCATTTTTTTTTTACTTTGCTGTATTAAACACAATCACGTCAACCCTGTTGATCGAAACCTTGTGGGTTTTTCTCATTTAGATTGATGTAAGGAAGAAACGCAACATTCAGCTCTAATGGATTTAATCAAGTCTTTTAAACACACATTAAACAAAACGGCAAAAAATGTAAACAAGTACACATCAGAGAATCATAAGCTTTCTGTGTGACACACCATGAAAATGAGCGCATTCAAATGTTAGTAACCAGGTACAACACAATCCGGGTACTGCTGACCCATGGACCCGAACAGCCTCTAGACAGACTGCTGTGGGATGTTCTTCCACACTTCCTGTGGAACTGCAACCAGCTGGTGAAGTTTTGAACTAATGTTGGCCATTTTAACTCAATTTAGATACTAAACACCCAGCCAGTGAGCCATTAATATAAAGACAGCCGTGTTTTCATCGTGCATCAGTATTTGTATGTCAGATCACCTCAAAGGAGAACACATTTCTTTAAGGGATAGCGCTCCATGTCTATCTAGGCTCTGAATTACACTAAGAGGACATGGCATGCACGAGATGTACTTCTGAACGTTTTCTTTAAAAAAAATATTTCATGAGCTGGACTTGTGTAGCTGTATTTACAATAAACCAAAACTAATTGTGTGCAACTGTTTTGCTGAGGCACGACACAGGAATACTCTAGGCTTCATCAGAGAGTCTATCACAGGGCTCAGCAAGATGTCTGCTTCAGCCTGATCTTCCTTATCCCACTGATGCCCTCCGCTGCGCTCTTTTGGAAGCAGATCCTGCAACTCGAACTCATGCTTAAACAGCTCCATCTGGTAATTGCCGCAATGCTTGTACTCATCAGTCATAAACCATTCTGGTAGGGTCTTACTCATCAGTCTGAGTGCATTTTTTTAATTGTGACATTCCAGTCTGTTTGCATGCCTGAGCTGGTCGAATGTTCCATGTGAAAATCGCCTAGTGACTAAATCACAGGAATCAGCTGACTAATTAGTGCTGCTGTTTGCGAGCGTTTTACATCTGTTTAGCTGCCTGAGAAACGTTACGTTCTTTACATCGTGCAGGACCAACATTTTAATGAATTAAACTTGCAACAGGGCAATAACCAGAAGCCGGCTTCAGAGTTCAGAGTTTAGTTTTATTTGTCATACACACAGGTGCAATGAAATGCTTATTTGCACGTCTGCTCCAATACAGAGACATTAAGGAAACACCAACTCAAACACAGGACAACAGCAGCAATGACAACAAAGTTAAATAACACTCAAATAAAATTCAGCACAAGTGATGTGCAGAAAACACGTCAGTGGCAGAGGCATAGATAGAATGTTTTATGTAAGTGTAAGCACAACGTAGGCGTCCACATTGTGTTTACACTTCAATAAGACAAAGAAAATGCTGCTAAAATGGGATTCTGGACATCCCAGACTCAAGATTTCCCATTTCTAGAACTCCTGTGGGATGAACTCAGTGGAAAAGTATGAAGGCTAATTATGAATGCAAAACATTTGTGGGAGAACCTTAACAATGCATCTTTTAGAGGCTTTTTGTTTGCATTAAAGAAATGTTTAGAAATGCTGTCAGTGTAATTGTTAGTTGATCACTTCGAACTCTTGTTGAAACACTATGGACAGGACTTGAAAAGAAATGTGTATATTTTCTCAAGTGCACACTTGAAAAATCCCTTTGACCTGTACTCTACTGTACATGCACTATTTCCAGTACCTAAAAAATTCTATTTTAGTTTGACGCAAAGGTTACAGCCACTGTTAGGTTAGGTAAGACAATGTTAAGTTAAAAAGAACTGAATTTCGCTTTGAGAAAGCTTGGAAAATTGTGCCTTCAGTGCCTAAACCTACCCATCTTTTGGAAGTCTTCTACCGGATTTTATTGTAGTATTTCAAATAAGATTCATTATACATGGATTTTTAAAAGGATTCCCAATAGAATCTCTGAACATACAGTAATACAAAAAATATAATTTCAAAGGCTTTCTGTAGGAAATCCTAAAGTGTTAAGAATCATGAGAGTGAGCATGTATTCAAACGTGTATTCCTTGCAAACAGTTTAATTTCACAATCCTTGTTTGCAGAATTCTTTTTACAGAAGACCTACATTTATGCACAACCCAAAATAAAACAATGATGAGCATTGAGTGTTTTGGTTGCTACACTGTTTGTTTAATTATAATAAGATGCCCGTGACAACATTTTTGCAACAATTTTTTTTATGTTAAACCCAGCCTCTTAAGACATCCACAGGGAATAACTTAATTGGACTGACAAATGTTGGACATAAAACAGCATTGTTATGCAAAACATTAGAGCTCTCAGGAAACAGAATCCAGTAGAACAATATAATTCCTTCAGTCTTGCTTCCATAGAATTTAGTAGATGGCCTGCATTCTATTTCAAAAATCATATCTGACACAAGAGATCTTAAAGGACTCTGTTAGAATATCTAATAGGAGATAAAAAGCTTAAGGTTATTTAAGAAGTGGAATCAGTCTTCCTGTGGCCACTGTAGCCTCCCATCCCCACTGCCAGAGATGTTGTACTATACAGTATCTCTGTGCAGCTCACATCTCAATGTGACAGTTCTGGGGGAGTGTTCTGTCTGGTGGAACCGTGGGAGGGAGCATTAATGTTGAAGCACAGCTGTCTGGAACAGACCAAGTTTAGTTCAAGTAGAAGGAGACCCCACAGCCGAAACGATGTGTTTCTTTTCCTTTCGGCATGGAATAAGCCTTCCCCTGTTGGGTTTAAATGCGAAGTTGAATACCCTCAGGAACCTGAGAGATAATAGACAGCAGCATTCTCCTCACATTTTGAATTCCCAATTCCTTTCCCAGTAAACAGGCAAAAGAGGATAGGGTCTGTGAACTTGAGAATATTTTAATGTCTGGGTCCTTCTTTAAAAAATCTTTCTCTTCAATACACTTTTACTGATTTTTCTACTTTTGTTGAATAAAAGCCCTCTCAAGATTTCATTTCTTTAAATCATTTTTCACTGCATAAAAAGGAACACCTACAGAGAATTAAATATCCCAGGACTACGTTCAATGAATCATACTCCCAAGGCACTTATAAATCATCTTGCAGGCATCCTGACCTGGTAACATGTTTTATAGATGCATTACAAGTAATTTGGTAATATCAGAATAGTTAAAGATCCCCAATCTGGTCCTCTTCAAACTTCAAATGACATCTTTGCACAAATGTAGAACTCGCTGGCTCACTGGTTCACATTACAGATGAAAAAAAAAGGAAAGATCGTTCCAAACACTGGAAGTGGGTATAATAAACTCTTTTATTAAAACATAAGAGATTTAGGAGGCTGTTCTGAGTTTCTATAGCCTGTTCCTCATAGCCAAACCAGCCCTTAACACTACCTCAGCTATTTTTATTAATATCCTCTGTGCCACAGTTGTGTACTCCAACAATTACAACACTAGTCCAGCTTGCCAAAATGAACAGCTCGCCAATTCATATGGAATGCATCTGTTAGTACTGCTTAATGCCAAATTAAGAATATAATGCCAATGGCGACCACTGCATTGCAAGACCTAAGCAGTCTCAAAATAGTTCTGATGGGAACACGTCAGATCAGGAGCTGTGAGTTTATTAATTGTATTTATAAATGTGTTATAATCCGTAAAATATAACATTAACAAAATGTCACTAAGCTGGCAGGAGCTGATCTCTCCATTTCTTCACAGAGCATGAAATATCCCGAAACATAGCTCTTTATTAATGTAAATCTGCTATTAACAGCTTAATGGTTAGTGTAGTCTTGTCTGCAGCCTTCATATTTAAGTGTTACTGATGGAATTGTGCCTTATCTCAAAAGCTCCATATTTATTAAATATGGTTAAAAGCTACCAGGAGACACTCTTAAACATAATTTCCTGGATGCAAAATTGCTTATTTTTTTGGAAAGGAAAATCGGAAGATGTTTTGTTTAGAATGCTGGAATAGCAGAGCCAGAGAGCTGTTTTTTATTGGAAATGTGTAGTGGATTAGCATCAGATATAATTTTACCCCTTGGTGCAATTACATTTAGCAAAACGCTTTCCTGTTTTGTTTACAGCACGCAGGCCAGTCCATTAGGACAGCATGCTTCTGGACAGGGTTGACTATGTTGATGGCTTTTATTAAATCTGCTACAGAAAGCAATACTGACGGCAGCTACAAACAGCGGAACTCTCACACGCCAGGTGGAAGAGTGCGGTCGCAATGCGGCATGTCCGTGTTCCACGTGCGGAGCACCTGATCGTGAGAGAAAAATGTAAAAAAAATATATAATTAAAGAGAAAATTAATTAGAGCTTCAGAATCACACGGGCACTGTTTAGACATCTCTGTCCACAGGCTGTCCCATACTGAGACACACAGGGAAGGGGGCTCTCCATTCTGTTTCTTATTTTAACTGCAGTAGGGAGAGGGGATCGAGAGTCCTAGAAGTCTAAAAAAAACCAAGAAAAACATCTTGCTGATGGAAAAGAGGGGAATCGTTTTTCACAGGAAACCTGGAAAAATTAAAAGATGGGGGCTGCGTTAAGAAATTTTCCAATTCTTGCACGTCTTCAGTGGCATTTATTTTGGCAGGATTTGCAACACATGAGCCACGGAAAATATGCCAGCTGGGCTCCGAGAGCTGATCTTTGTGTCAGGTACAGCAATACTGTAGCTAACCGCGGGGTCCCTGAGGATCTGTCGTCACTGGAGATTCGGGTTCTTCAACTTGAAATTTGTAACTTTTTTTTTCTCAAAAGAACATAAATTCAGGCTGCCCGGTTCTTACTTTTTTGCGTGTTGCTCCAGAATTTTATTTTTCAGAATTCGCCAACGAGGGAGACTTGCTCTCTCTCTCTCTCCCGGAGTCTCCCTCACCGGAGTGATGAATTATTCCGAAGGTCTGGAGTCAGGATGACTTTTTTTTAATGAGTCATTTCGATGTTTGTGCTTCTGCTAGGAAATTTATGGTGGAATCTTTTTTTTTTAGCATGTGGGTAATAAATTAGTTACGTAAGTATGGGCATTTTAAAACCCTATTTAACTTAATTTTTTGTTCAATTCATTTGCAAGAACAACGTGATGTCAAACTTTTACTCTACCCAATACTGAAGCTGGTTGTAAAAGTCCCTGTTGAAGATTGAGACCCACCCTGTCTGCTTAATGTCCCAAGACTGTTCACACGATACCTGCGACTGTTATTTTGGAAGCACAATTCTGCAAAAAAAACGCGTTTGTCTTTTAGAAAGTTGCTGGATGTCACGCTGAAATGAGAGGCTTTGCAATTCAACACACTACATACCGATAAACGATGAGTTTCGTATCAACAGCGAATTCGTACCATTCATAATATTATATTGTTAATATAATATATTGTTATTGTACTGAAACAAATGGGGATTACGAAAATGGGGAACTGGCCAAGCGGTTGAGTCAATAAGTGAAATAAATATTCACAACCCCCAACTGGTACGTAATTTCTCTAAAATATGCCCTAGCATTTGGTATAATTAGAGGCACCTAAATTCTTTGTGCTCTGGCACAGCTTTGGTGAAAAAGAGTAATACTCCAGGCACACTTGGTTGAACAAATGTTTATTAACAATGACCAGACAAACACTACACACAACAAAACATACAACACACTAGTTACTATATTTATAGTGTGTACAGACAAGGCCTTTCCGAGGCCTCACATCGTAATCACCCAGAAATCCCCAGACTGCTTCTCAGTATCAAACTCTTCATGAATAATGCCTAGAGGCCAAAATAAGAGAGAGGCTGCCTTCTTAACAAATACAACCTGCAGTTGAATCTCTCTTTTTCTGCAAACACAGATGCCACAAAACAGATGGCAAATCAAATCTCCCTATTCTTAAAACGTACCCATACGCAGAAAAGACCGTGTCTAACCGAGGTATCTTTTACTCAGGAAACCCAAGTCCTCTCAAACACACAGAATAGCAAGCTCTCTCTAGCTAGGTTCAAGTACTGAACTCCAATCTGAGGTTGTTTGGATGACCACGAAGTAGGGGCTCTCGCCTGGCGCAAGTCCCAATTCCCCCCGACTCGTCTCTCTTCTCTCTCCTTTTTCTTGTCCTTCCTCTTCTGTCTTTTCTTCCTTTCTCTGCGGTCTTAATGTAATCTTATATGGTGTGTTTCTGGTCTGCTCACTGACAACCATTTACATAGATCCCTTCTCAGCAAACATCCCCTCTGCCTGGAAGCTAGCAGTGTTTACACTGCTATACACACTTCATCTAAACTCTCAGAGACACTTCCTAGCCACCTGTGGCTGGAACTGTAAGCAAACAGACTTGCTGATTTCTTCGAGTAGTCTCGTTCTTTGGGATAACAATATCCTGAGCTCAAGTCATGTTCTGTCATAAAACCACTCAGAGTTTGGGTATTTTGAGTTGACTGAGAACCTGAATAAACAGCCAGTTTAAAAAAAGCCCCATGACTTTAATTAATTCAAGGACAGCGATAAAAACAATCCAATCGTGTCAGGAAGCTGGAGTAATGGCAACAGGCTAGCACAGCGGTTTCCAGTCCTAGTCCTGGTGACCCACACACCTGTTGGCTTTTGGTCCAGCCAAGTCCTGAGTTACGCAATCAAACCCTTTATTGAATTAATAAGAAGAAGAAGAATCTGTTCCCAGCTCTTAAACATGCTGGAGCTTTAACCACTGTATTTTGTAAGCAAAATAAAATGCCATATTTCTGACTAGAAGCACAATGCCAATATTCCAATGAAGAAACTTCTTAGTTCAGTTAAGGCTTCAGTTATCTAACTCAGGTGGGATGGAATGCAAACCAGCAGTATGTGGGTCACCCATGGTCATCCAGGACCAGGACTGGGAACAGGGCCGGATTTTGGTGTTGGTGGGCCCTGGGCACTTTCACTCCAAAATGTGCAGAAAGAGGGGGGAAACGCCAGTTGAATGACATCGACAGACATGATGCACTTTAAACTATTCTAATGCTAAACCATGTGACTGACTGAGCGAGTCGAGCGACCATCACTTCGATACTTCTAGTTTCTAGAACAGGCGCTAGATAGCGTAGGATTACTGATCTGGAGCACCGAGAGTCGATCGCAAGCATGTTGTTTCAGCTCGTTTTTCATCAGTCACTAGTGTTTCCCTCCTTCAAAAATTTCGTAGGCCCTAGGCACTATGCCTACTGTGCCTAATGGGAAATTCGGCACTGATTGGGAACCATTAGCCTGGTGGCTATCGGCCTGTGTTTGAGACAGGTGGCCCAGACAGTAATGAGCAAATGAGTCTAGAGGAGCCTAGAATCAGCTGTGTGAGGACCGGACCACATGCCAAAGACAGACAATCATGGGACCGGCCCAGGACTGTCTGACCCAGGAGTGTGAGGATGTGGAGAAGTGGATTTTGTGAAAACCGCGTCTTTTGGCATACAGTAGTTTGAGGGTAGCCTCACTGCTCGACAATCACCCCGTCTAAGTCTGTGATCCAACATTTTTTCCCCCCGTTCCTGCATGGCAGTCAATTACCCAGAGGGACAGGTGGTGCCCGATCAGACTGCGCTGGCATTACAGTAACAGCATGAGGCACGACTTCATGGAAATGATGTTGCCTCCTTACCTGGGAGTCCAGCTCACCCACGCCCATCAACAGGACTCCATGGCCACCTGCCGGCCTTCACTAGCTGCGCAGGAAGAGTAGGTACATCCCCCTGAGTCCGTGCCTCGGCACAGCCAGGGTTCTGTGAGTACCCCGGACTTTAATAGGAACTAAATCTGGAATGTTTGCATTTTGATGACAGTGCGTCATCATTATTACTCTTACCTTCTAGGCCTGACACTTTTATCCAAAGCAACTAACTGTGCCTTCATACCCATTTATAGGGCTGAGTAATGTACTGGATCAATATGAATGAAGGATTTGCCCAGTCTAACCTGGGCGTAGAGCTCCAGCTGGTGATGAATCTGAAGCCTCTTACCCATTACTCCTCACTGCTGTCCCAGCGCCTGGTTTCATACCTGAAACACTGCATGGTGCTTTGATCTGATCTTCGCAGTTTTGTTTGGCATCTATGCTTGAATTGTTTCATTGGATTCTCTAGACCTGAGTGCAACTTCCTTGTGCACCAGTGTATATACTGCCTACTTATAATCATTGACATATATACTGAGAGGCTTAAATTACTCATTCTGTTTCCATTATTAATTTGTTGTGTTTTGATATCTTTTCATTTATATATTTATTATATATCCTAAGAGACTCCAAATTCATATTATTTCAAGTGTCTGCTTCATGCGACTATACTGTATATCTCCATTGCGTTTTTGGTATTTTGTGAGAAGTTTGTATTGTGTTGTGAGGAACGTGGTTTTGGCATGAAGCCAGCCTTTAATGTAAATGGCTGAGGGAAAAGAAATATCACACAGCTACTCTGTTCTGAAAAGGGTGCAAGACAGAACTGTTCAGGTCTGCCACGGTTTTGAAAGAGCGTTTTTTCTTTCCGACTGACTTGCTGCTGTTCCGAATTAACAGACAATAACTAACCTATTCTGGTCCTTTCCTGGGAGTCATCTTTTAAGGTCTTTGCTCTTGATTAGCATGCAGTTAAAGCTTGAGAAAAGGATGTTCATCTTAATTTCATTTGTTGTGCTCCCTTCTTCTTTGGAAAAAATCCTTCAGCACGCAATTAAAAACAGATGTCCCCTGTAGCCTTCTTCAGGCTATCCTTCTTCAGTATCCTTCATACGATCTTCTCCAGTATTCCTATATTTTTCTGGTCAAAACAATGATTAATAGAAATGCGAATGATCATTTATTGAAATTACACATGGTGCAAAGGAAATAAAAACAGCCAGAGACTGCAACCAGTGTCCGATTACTCTGTCTGATGTTGAAAGATGTCTGCTCAGGAATGAAGTATGGTTTGATTTGTGGGGATTTGTTTTCCATTTGTAAATTGACTGGATTTGCTCAATGTATGCAGAGTGCAATTCTCGGGCTTAGTTTTGCAGACTACTCTTGGCAGTCAAGGAATTAGGTTCTGCCAGAATGACTGTGTACACACCAAGTGTTTTTATGATCTGAGATG
Organism: Atractosteus spatula; assembly: GCF_055471065.1. Lineage (NCBI taxonomy): Eukaryota > Metazoa > Chordata > Actinopteri > Semionotiformes > Lepisosteidae > Atractosteus > Atractosteus spatula. The sequence goes on along the minus strand of NC_142721.1, from coordinate 14,864,746 downwards.
TCCATTTGAAAAATCATGTCATACTTTCCATTCATTATTTAATGTTTAGAAAACATGCTGATTTTTTTGTTGTGGATGGCAGCTGTATAGGCCTTTTAATAGTTTATCTCTGTGTCTTCTTGTGGCTTACAGTTCACACCTATGTACATTTGTAGAAGAAATGAATGATGCACATTGAAAGAACATAGCAGATTATGCTCCATTTTATCACTAGATGGGGATTTAAGAACGGCTTGTTGCCCTAATGATTTTTTATGTTGTCTTGCTTGCTTACTTAAATTAAAACAAGCTCTGTTAACTTAATCTTCTTGGTTGCATGAGTAAGGTATGCAGGGCTACATGTGGATTTGACTACCAATACTATACATAATAGAGCAGGCCCTATTTGTTTTTTAATAGCAATGAGGCTTCTAATTATTCATTAATAAAAAAATAGGTGATGGTTGGGAAATACACTTTTCGTACCTATTGATGTGGAATTGACCGTCAGCTCAGTTCTCTGCTATGACACCTCACAGCAGCTCAGAGTGGACGAAGACCGACGCAAAACGAGATCCCAGGATTCGTGCTGCAGGTCGATCTCAGGCTCCGGAGAAGTGACGCGCCTCACGCCAGTGTTGGTGACCACCGGGGGTCGCTGTTGGTTAGATGGTTGTGCCCTGCTCCCCCGTGGGAATCTCAGTCATCCTCACCTAACAAAGCCCTGACAATTCCAACGAAGCCCAAACTAAATGGAACACAAGCAGGTGCCTTCTGGTTGGGAGACTCGATAGCCAAGTGGGGATTCATTTTGTAGCCCCCACAAATGTATACAACTGGACTTCTTTCACCATCTTTTCACCACCTGTCAGCCCTTAGTTGGATTCAGTTGTTGATTAATATTGTGTAGCTATTGATCAACTTATCCTCCCCTTATAAAACTCTAATGTGCATCACACAATAATGCGCCACCGAAATACTAGAGGCCACTGCTCATGTGACTCTTGTGGCCAATATGGTTTTAATTGCTCATTGCATTTGTGGTCAAATAAAAGCAAAGAAGGAACTGGAGGCTTTGTCATTATGAAATCCTCCAGTGCACCAGAAAAAAACAAACTCTCAATACTGGAATCGATTGCCTCCTCAGAAATATATTTTCCTTCCTCTTCAAGTCTGGATTTTGTTCTTAGGCCTTCAACTATTTTTGTGCTTTGCGAGCTCGTCCCTGGGTGGAGAGCAGCTGGAGCTTTTCCCACTTGACAGGAAAGAGAGCGAAGGGGGAGGAGCAGTGAGCTCATTGATCAGAAATTAATTATTTTTGGAAAATACGGCCATGTGGTCATGCCTGCCTCAAGGCCTCGTCCTGACTCGTGTGGAAATTTGAGTGATTTTCGTTTTTTCATTTTTAATGCCGGAATAAGGGCCAGTGGAAGAAGGATGAATCCTCTGCTGCTTCCAGGCCATCAGTCTTTTCCTGGGAATCGGAATCGTTTCGGTGTTGCCTTGAACCACCCCGTAATGAGCTTTAAATGTGCGCCCCACGCTGTTCTTGGAAAAGGAGCTTTTTCATATATCACTGTGATAGACGAAGGTTATTAAGCGGCTTTCACAGGAGAATGCCTTTCAGGCAGGCATTCAAGGAAAACCTTCGGAGTCCTACAATGCAGATGGCTTTTGTAGCTTGGACACAGTATCGCCTTTGTGGCCTCACTGATCTCAAGCACCAGACGTTTTGTGAGATTTCTGAGGGGAGAGGCTCTTCATTGACACACCACCTGATGGCCCCTTTAATGTAATCTGCCAGACCATTCTGACACATCTGACAAAAAGCCAATCGGATCGTTATGTGTGTTCACCATCTCACAGATCTTTACGACTACACTGAAATGAGGGTGTTGACCGCATGTGTTAATCTCTTTTTCAGGAACCACGGCCGGCAAGTGCAGTTCAACTGTGTTGAACACTTGAGCAGAGAACAGCTTTGCAGGCAAAGATGTTCCTTCACACCTGTGATTCCCTATTACACAAGTTTATTATGGCCAGCAGCCATATCACTCTGCAACTCCCAGCTGGCAGCCCACTGGAGCTCAGCAGTGTGAGCCTGGCCAGTACCTGGATGGGAGACTCCTGGGAAAAACTAAGGTTGCTGCTGGAAGAGGTGTTAGTGAGGCCAGCAGGGGACACTCACCCTGTGGTCTATGTGGGTCCTAATGCCCCAGTATAGTGACAGGGACACTATTCTGTAAACAGACGCCGTCATTTGGATGAGACATAAAAAAACTGAGGTCCTGACTCTCTGTGGTCATTAAAAATCCCAGGTTGTTTCTTGAAAAGAGTAGGGGTGTAACCCCAGCGTCCTGGCCAAATTTCCCCCTGGTCTTTACCAATCATGGCCTCCTAATAATCCCCATCTCTGAACTGGCTTCATCACTCTGCTGATGATGATAGCTGGTGTGTGGTGAGCGTACTGGCGCACTATGGCTGCCGTCGCATCATCCAGGTGGATGCTGCACATTGCTGGTGGTGGAGGGGAGTCCCCATTACCTGTAAAGCGCTTTTAAAAGCACTATATAAGTGTAAGCAATTATGAATTATTATTATTATTATTAATCCTAAACCGGGAATTTGCTTGGGGACAGAGGGGGCATGCTTTCACCTTACAGGACATTCCTGAATGCACACATTAAAAGTCAAAGGCATAGGCCATAGGCAAAAATACAAATGACCCCCCCCCCCCCCCCCCCACCACCCTCACCCATCCCACTGCCCATGTCCCAGACCAAAAAAAGCTTAGCTCATCCAAACCCCAAACCTCATGCAGATGGCAGAACACTAAGGCACATCCCTAGAAAATCAAATATAGCCTGGCGTTTGAGAACACAGGAGTCTGGTGAAGGTTAGGCTACACACGCTACTGTCTACATGACGGTATGTTTTTAATTAGGAAAAGCAGAAGTAAACAGGGCCCTTTTCTCTTTCTTTCAAGTTTAACGGCCTTCCTTGGACTTTTTCTCCCCTTAAGTGTCTGAAAGAAGAGCAGATGCTGTTACTGGAGTCTTTTTATATTTTTCTGTGGGAGCCTCGCCGAACTGAGGGGCACACTTCAACCGAGAAGGTTCCTTTGTCGGAAAGTATTTGCTTTTCTGGCACTTCCACAAAAAAAAACAGCGGCTGCATCTGACCAGCCTGTGACTGATGGTTACGCTGCGGAAGGTAGCTGTAGCAAAGGGATGGGAAAAGAATTAAGGAGAATGTAGCAGAACTCACAGCCTCACGTTTAAGTGTGTAAGTTTGAGGAAAATAGAATTCTACTGTATAACACCCTCTGCAGATCTGTGAACAAGACTGGATAAAAGCTGCTGGTTGTTCAATACAAGGACTCATAGCTGTTCTTGAGATTTAAATTGTCAATCAGTGTCGTTCTGACACCTAATTTCTCCAAAACTGCTCCAAAATATGGCGAACCTATTGTTATTTACATTATTTACAAAGGGTACAAGCCTTTCCAGGTATGGTTTTCTTAAAATAGTTATTTTTTAAACTTACTTCCTACACCAGCAAAAAGGGCAGTTCATCCACAGATTAATAATTGGGTAAAACACTGGGATGATGAAAAAAGTGCCCGTTTTAAAGGTGGGGGTTTAAATGCTGCAGTATAAAAGTGGAGTTTTAAGGACAACAGTAAAAAAATACCTCAAGCATTTCATGTTTCAGACATTCCAAAACCAGAGTACAGCGGTTCATGGCCCTGGAATATATTAAAAACTGTAAGATGCACTGTTGTTTCAGCCAGATATTTCCAGCAGTCTTTAAATCTTTGGGGCTTCAGGTCTGATCGCAGTCAAAGACAGATCTGCAAGGAAAGGGAATGATCGCTCATACCGCTGGCAAGAATCTGGATCATAATTCCATCTCCATCTGGAAAAACAATCCACAAAAAAACAAAACATGTAAATCAGTAGGGGCCGTGGATTTAGGGAGGGGAAGAACCACAAATCAGTTTTAATCGGGCAGAATTTGAGAATGTTATTGTTACAGCCCAAATTCCTTGTATTTTCCACTGCTTTTAGTGAAATTTATTGATCTGAAGCTGGATAGGAATTCTCAGGAAAGGCCCCAGTATTTTAAGCTGCTGTCCCAGCGACAGTGAGAGAGCTGCCTGTTGCTGGCTGGCTAGTTGGCTACGGATAGCACTGTGCTGTGGACCTGCTCCCTAAGGGCTTTCACAAGACATGTCCTCAGGGATTTGACCCTTTTCACAATCCACCAATCGATGCGTTATCGCTCATAGCTGAGCTCCTGAAAAAGAGGCGTGGGCATTAGTAAAGCTGGTAGAGATCGTGATGGAAAACATGGTTCTTGCAGGTCAAGGCTCAACATGAAGAGACCTGGCAGCCGCACCAGCTAAAAATGGATCTACTGAGCCATGGTCCTGTTGCACTGTGGGTAGGGAGCTCAGGGCAGGCACGAGTGATTAAACTGTGAGAGAACTGGAGAGAACCACATGGAGCCATCACCCATCTCTTCCTCAGCACGCTAATACATTTAACATCAATCCTTTTATAGCAATGCAATTAACATTTGATGTTCCCTCAGGATGGCTTCTGGAAAGCCATATTCTGCTGTTCTTAAAATGACTTCAGATAGCAGGTATAGGAAAAAGACTGTAATAAGAGATGAACTTTTGAAATTCATTACCAAGCAAAATTTCTTTATCCTGTGCAGGTTGTGGAGTATGTGGAGAAAATGTATTGGGTGAACACTGCTCTTCTTGGACACGGCAGGTATTAAGTATTTAAATTAGGGTTTTAAAGTGTAGAAAAGTGTAATTAAAGTGTAGAGTTTAATTAGACTCAATATTTGTTTTTCCTCATTTGTATAACATACCCATTACTCTGTGACCTGTCCCCTGAACAGTCTGGCATTCTGCATTGCTTGATGTTCTGATCATTCCAAATAGATCCTTCCTTCCTGATGCAATTTCTTTATCCTGCGCAGGTTGTGGAAGAGGTGTTACCAAGTGACCGAAGGTGGATCACTCACTGCCTGCTGTTAATCTGTGAAAGAGGATTCGGCACATTCTACCTCAAGGCTTATTCTGAAGGGCCTTCATAATTAACTTGTTGCAAAACTATACCAAACTGTGCTGTGACTCCCTGCATTCCTACAGTTCCTACCGCATCATGTACAGCAGGACAAAAAAGGAAAAATGCCAACATGCTGTAATATGCAAAAGTCACACTTTTTAGAAAGACTAAAAAGCTGAAAGGTCTTATTTAGACCATTGAATTGAAAAGCAATTTAGTCCTACCCACTAGTAACCAAAGTGTTACTAATTAACTGCTAATCGATATTACCTAAGCATGTAAATTAGCAACAGTGCTTCAGGAATATTGATTAGGGGTGATTTTATAACATGAATGTCTTTCACTGAAAGCTCTGAAAGTTATTCGACAATAAAAAGCTGTCTTGCATATTGCAGTGTGTGTGCAGTGTTTCTCATGTGTTCATGTTTTGAACAATTCTCCTCCGAACCTGTGAAAATATCACAAGTGCGCAGAATTCTTCAAATATGTTTTATTGTGTAATAAGTGAAATGCAAAACGTGCAGAACTTCTGTGCTTTGATGGTTTGGTCTTTGGCCCCAGCATCTATTTTTTTTAAATTTGACCTTATGTTCAAGCGGTTTAGAGTTACTCAGAATCTGAATCGCATCACGGGGGCTTTTCTGTGCTTCTTACATGACTCTCCTGCTTAAAGAAAATCTCCCTGTTTTGTGTCCCAGTGCATCACACTGTGCCATTGTTCAGGCCCCTTCTGGTTGTGATGTCATCACTTAACCCAAGCCAGCATTCCGGAATGGGCTGTGTAGACCAGTTTTCAGGGACTTTTCCCAATTTCCTTCTGTATTCTTTAAAGCGTCACTCTCCAAGAACTTCTTTTTCCACAGAAGGTGAGACACCAGTCAAAGTGCATCTCATGAGCTTATACTGTAACAGCCAAATTTAAACATGATCAGTTAGGTCTTACAAGTATTACTTTAATCTTCCATTCCTGCACTTTTTTTTAAAGATTCTCCCCCATCACAAAAACAGATTCTCAAATCACCAGTTTTTAACCACTTTGGTCAACTCTGTACACCGTTACAGGCCTAGGTGAGGACATAAGAACATAAGAAAGATTCAAATAAGAGGAGGCTATTCGGCCTGTTAGTAGCGTAACTGTAGGGTTCGTGCAATGGTGGTTAAACACTCTGCCGGTATGGATGGGAACTGGATGGAGATGGATATTTCTTTTTTCTTTGCAGTTTATGACTGGACAGCCACATTAACAACTCCACATTCCCTCCCGCTGTCCTCCTGAACTCCCCCCTCTCATAGTCACGTTCTCCCCCGTAACCAATCAGAAAACAGAGAAGCGCAGTACCGAAAACCTGGCCACGAACTGAGCTGGAGAACTCCACACAAGTCAGAAACATTTCAAACTGCTCAATTGAGCAAAACAACAACAGGACCTACACTTTCTGGGGCGGTTAAAAAAATCCTGCGGCAGGCAGAGGAATCCTACTCTGTTGGGCCCCTGAGCAAGGCCCTGAACCCCAGCTGCTCCAGGGGCGCCGTATAAATGGCTGACCCTGCGCTCTGACCCCCAGCTTCTCTCCCTGTCTGTGTGTCTCATGGAGAGAAGGCTGGGGTCTGCGAAAAGACAAATTCCTAATGCAAGAAAATGGATATGGCCAATAAAGTGATCTTATCTTATCTTCACTCCATGTATCCAAGTATCTCATATCCAGCTGTTTCGTGAAAGAAATCGGGACACCAGCTTCAGCAACAGGGCTGGGGTGGTTTGTTTCAGACTCCAGAAGTGCCCTCTTCTCCAAGGCCTCTCCTCCGTCCGGCTGACCCAGCCGTTGGGCAGACCCGCGCGTGACTTTCACACTGCGAGAGCTCAGCGGTGCCTCCACAGCACCATGAGCACGGGCTGAGAAACACGAGGCAGCTGGCGGGGTTTCAGGGACTCAGGATTCGGTTAGTCCAGGGGGTCACTCCTGCATGGGTACCCCCAGAGCAGGCAGCCAGTTATGTGCAGCCACTTGGGACATCCCAGTAATAGGAGTCTCATGGCCTAGACAAGACTCAGACTCTGAACGAGCACCTTAACCACTTGGGCCACACAGGAGCCCCTTCTCACATTGTTTTAGCAGTATTTAGGCAGCCTGTCTGTGTGCAATTTCCTTTTCCTTGTATCCTAATTAACTCATCCTGCACAGGGGAAATATAAGCTCCCTATTCTTCTTTGTTTTTTTGTTTCGGTAGTGGAGGCGGGAGGGATAGTTGCCCTGGGCAGTCTCAGAGGTGGCCAAATCCTAAATTCAGCAGTGAAAGTCTCCCCTATATTCCTGTCTCACACCTTTCTCTTCAGGAATCCTTCCTAAACCACATACAGACAGGAAGGGAGAGTTTTAAAGGAGCTCTTTTTGGGGTTTCTTTGCCTCCTACATTGTTGCTGTGTAATTAAGCAAATATAAAGTGATCTGCTTGACTGTACCCACTGTGTCCATGTTTCTAATATCTGTTTATATTAGAAAAATAATCAGCTTTGCTTGGAAAGAGAAACAGCTTTCCAAAGAAGTAGGATTAGCCACTGCTGACTCAGACTCGGCTGTCTGAATGAATTAACAAATGACTGGGGGGGATTTGGCAGCAGTTCGGGTTCGACCAGACTGTCTGCTGATTTATGAAGGTTATCAGAAAAGCCCTTCTCTGTGTGAGCTGAGGCCCTTCACATGTTCAGTGAATGTAACATTGTACGTAAGTACTGTATGGGTCGCAAATTACAAGATCTGATTCAACAGGGTTTTGAAAGTGATCTCAGAAGTTGACTTGCTGTGGTTGCGAAACCTGGAAAATACAGAAAGACTGTACAGTATGTATGTAGAAATGCCATGCTGAGCTCATGAACAGTACTGCATGGAGCAGAAAAATTCACATGCAAGATCCGAGAGCTCATGTGTGTGCCTGCTGACAAAAGTAATGATAGAGACAGGCCTAAAGACAGAAAACTGCTTATTGATTAACAAGGCTGAAATGATCAAGAAAATGTAAGAAGATGGGATTGTCTGCCTGCCTTTCAGTCCTTCTTGCTCATATGGAATTTACTGAATTGATCCCAGGATCTTCCTGATACAGGTCTGGGTATCAGCTTCAAGAGCATGGATGGGCAGGCGGTTCCAGACCTCCACAACCCTCTGTGTAAAAAAGATTCTCAGTTTTAAATGCACTTACCCAGAGTTTCCCCTGCTGTTCTTTCGTTCATATTTCACTTTTGGTTCAGAAGAAGTCCAATGGGTGGACTTTGAGCATTTTGAGGTCGCCTTGTAGGCTACTCTGTTCAAGCCTAAAAATACTCAGTTCTTTTAGCCTGTCAGTGTACTGAAGGACATCCCTTAAACCCAGGAAACAATCAGCCCTCTCTTGTCTGGACTGATTTGAAAGCAGTAATTTATTTTTTTAACATTATGACCAAAACTGGACACTGCATTTTAAAAGAGGTTTTACTACAGTAGGTTATTGTAGAATGTCAACATTTTCCAATCCCTTGAATCAAATTATCCACTTTTAACAAATCAAATGTAGCCACTTTTAATATCCCACGCTATTCTACATATACTGCACTGTAATAATATCATAGCATTGTTTGTCTTTTTATCGTTCCTCATTCCTCACTGCCTCATTGTTAACCTACATTATCTTCTTCATGCCAAGTTTCCCATTCTATATCTACAATTTGTTTCTGCTACCTGCATGTAACATCCTCTATATAATGTCATCTGCAAAGTGTCTGAACAGTTTAGAATTTGGTCTTTTTTTAATTGTCTTTGCTGCTTCTGCAGAGTTTGCTATAATCCTCCTAAATTTGGTATCATCTGCGAACTTTGACTATTACAGGTCCTTTGGTAGCCCACTAATTTAATCAACTTAATGTCACTCACTACCTGGATCTCTCTCTTGGTTCAGAAGGCACAGAAACTATTGTGCCAAGGCAGAAAAAAAAAACTGACACTCGAATGTGTCATCTCCTCTGTCAGTCTGAAAGCCGCTGTCATCAGCTGCACTTCAAATAAGAATTTCAAATTGAATTAAAAATGTTGCATCTGGCCAAAAAGATAATTATCTTGTTTCAGTGTTTCCTTTCACCACCCAATTCTATCGCCACCAGGCATCTGTGCTGCAGTCCCTTCTTTTTCTAGCAGTCTGGCAGAATTTCAATCAGATTAACAAAAAGCAAGTTCATGTCAAGTGCACAGCTAGTCCAAAGTTCCTTAAGAAAGGTTGCAGCTTGTCTCTACTTAATCCTTAATCGGTTATATTAATAATGGGTTTCAAACCAAAGGGAAAAAATCTTAATGACTGGACCTCTAATTAAAAAAAAATTGATTCAGACCTGCTAATACTAAATGCTAATAAATAACTCTCAGTTCAAACATTGACTCATTAACAGAAATTGAACTGCTGGATTTTTATTAACCTCATTCACAGAAGCTGTGAGACATGATACTCTGATAACTCACATTCGAGGACAATACATTCTTTTCACCACTTATCTAGTTATAGTGGGACGAGGCCAACTTTCCCACTAGGCGTAATGTAAAGAGCAAATACAAGCTTAGATGCAATAAAATCGAATGATCCAGCACACTTTGGATCAGGACCTTTCACACTGTACATGGGATCCAGCATGGAGCTAAAGAGACACAAATAGAAATGAGTTGGTCTTTTAGGACTTTTTGCCACAAGGGAGCAATCAGATGATAAGTTCACTTCCCATCATCACTTAAACATTTAAAAGATTATTGAAATGTACTCATACATAGCCATATCACCATATCACCCACGTGACCCTGCAGCTCCCACTGGAGCTCAGCAGCTGTGAGCCTGGTCAGTACCTGGATGGGAGACTCCTGAGAAAGCTAAGGTTCGTGCTGGAAGAGGTGTTAGTGGGACCAGTAGTGGGCGTTCACCCTGCAGTCTGTGTGGGTCCTAATGCCCAGTATAGTGACAGGGACACTATAGGCGCCGTCCTTCGGATGAGACGTTAAACCGAGGTCCTGACTCTCTGTGGTCATTAAAATCCCAGGGCGTTTCTTGAAAAGAGTAGGGGTGTTACCCCAGTGTCCTGGCCAAATATCCCCCTGACCTTTACCACTCATGGCCTCCTAATAACCCCCATCTCTGAACTGGCTTCATCACTCTGCTCTCCTCCCCACTGAGAGCTGGTGTGTGTGAGAGGACTGGGGCATCATCCAGGTGGGGCTGCACACTGCTGGTGGCATCTGACTGGATGCCGTTTGCATGTTCTTTCCATTCATGTGTAGATTTTCATTTTCCAAAGGCAGGCTGGCTAGGTCTGATTTTACATTAAATAGGCTTTTCCTCTTTGGCATTGAGATGAACTTGTGTCCCATCCACGGGGAGGACGTACACTTGGATTCGTTGGAACCTTCAACAGGATAAACTGCTTGGAAGGGTTTCAGAAGAACTGGCTATAAGTCATGTGGATGTGTAAGATTACTTTTATTTTAATTATTATTATTATAAGAGCATATATTTTATTTCGCTCCAGAGCTCACCTGGATTGACTTTGATCTCAATCATCCAGCAAGCTGGCAGCTGGCAGTACACAGGTGGGAGATTAACTCAGATCACCTGTTTCACCGGTAGGTGACACTCTTCCTCCTGCGCAGGAAAATCACAAACATTTAAATGCTGAATCTGGCAGAGTCTGCTCCCTCCCTGCTGGGAGTGTCAGGATTGGTTATGAATGAGTACAAGATATGACATTGTAGTAATGTGCAATTAAGATACAATGTGCTGTACGTGCTGTACATTAAAGCCCCCTTAAATCTTTCTTGTACATATAATCACTGTAACTATGACTGTAAAGGAAATTGTTTCCAGTTGAGCTCTTAGTTAATTAAAATCATTCAAACCTTAATTATTTTTTTTTTTTGCTTTTTGGAAACTGGGTTCCAGAATTCCTCTCATTTAGATCTCTGGCTGCAAGCTGGAGCTTCTCCAGTGGTTGACTAAGAATGCTGATAATCTGGACAGTGTCATTTCCTCCTGTGCCTGTACATTGTTAGCTAAAAACAACAGTTAGTTTCTGAGAAAGCTCTGAGCGAGAACCAGTTTTAAGCCTCGCTTTTCTGTTGGGAAATCTTCGCCATCAAGGAGATTATTTCTGAAACATGGGCCTGCAGACGAGGGTTGAAACTCAAACTGCTGGCTCAAGGGCCAGTTAACCAACTGCTCAGCTGGAGCTAAAACCGCAGAGCTTTGAAGTATTATACAGAATGGACCTACATTGCAATAGCCACTGGTAACCCCATTCCAGACAAAGACCGGCGGATTCCCAGTGTTGTGTCTTCTGCAGTGGTAAGAATTGTGTGAAGGTAGAATCTGACACTGGGGCAGATATGAATAACAGTCTTAGCGATTTTCCAGTCTTCGTTTTCTTTGGATTTGCAAGGAGATTATTTTCCCACTGGGTGTTAGTACAGACATAAGGGGAGCGTAACGAAACTCTAACGAGGGGCTGTGGATCCTGTGCAGCCGCTGGCGTGGCCCGGCCGTCACGGCAACAAACTATCCGAATCGAGAGGCGAGATCGTGGTCAAGGAGAGGAAGGAAAGTCGAAATCCAGGTCAGACACAGGTGGCAAGCAATCCGAATCGAGAGGCGAGGTACGACGTCAAAAGGCAAAAAGGGGCAGTCCAAAATCCAGAGTGACATAAGGTATAGGAGTCGCCAGGTAGAGTTCTCAGGGAGTGAACTCAATACCGAGCAGTGGGAAGCAGGTTAGGGTGATTTAAATAGTGCTGCTCGCCGCATGGTAGAGCTTGTGCTGATGGATTAACACGGGCGGCGGCGCCTGTTATTATTGTGATGCATACGGCCTCCATTGCTTGCGAGAGCTGGCTTACCAGAGTGGTGACATCAATGCCCTTCCCTGTGGATAGCAGGGACCACAGCCGGCGGGCTGCCGGGAGATTTCCCTTTGGCTCAAGAGGCTGGGTCCCTGTTGAGTGACACTGGAGGCCTGGGTTTGAGTCCCTGATGGTGGGAGGCTGACCTGATGCGGCAGTGGTGAGGGTGCCCATGTGAACCCTGGAGTGCCATGTTATGATTAACCCGCTGCCGGTACTGGTTAGCTCTTTTGCGAGATGATCTCCGCTGGCTGGTGGTCGTGACAGGTAGTCCCCTAATTTTGGGGCGCTGGACATTTTGAAGAGCCCATTGACGAAATGGCAAATGTAAGACTAAGTTACATATTTTACACACCGGAGAACAAAGAGTTTGTCACCCAGCCGTTCTAAAACGAGTAATAAAACAGAAAATACTTGACATTTTCCCCTGCTTAATAGACATCATTGATAGCAGAAACAAAACAGAACAGCAATAGTTTTCACAGCCTCCACAACACCCTCTGCAAAAACAGCATTATGCTTTCTTTCACAGAGTCTCAACGAAATTGCTCATGCATAAACAAAGCACAGTAATTATTTTTCTTCACAGCCTCTCACCATAACCTGCCAGAAATCTCAGTGTATTAAAATAAGATCTCAATTGTGAGCCCGTTATTGGAGGACAAGTGTCTAGGCTGCTCGTTCCGAACCTCAGGTTTCAGGACCAGGAGGAAGACTTCTTTTGGAATGCCCTTCTAGATCTGAAACATCAACCAAAACATTCATAATTGTTGTCCACTTGGACAATTTAAATCCCCTTTAATGTCCCAGCCCTCATAGCACTGCAGAGAAACTGGATTCGGACATTTTTCTCTGAATCTTGTGCGACCAGATACAATGGGGAATTAATTTCTTAAGCTATTCTTCTCCTACCAGAGGCTCAGAAACCCACAGTGAGACGTGTCTTACATGTGCAGGGACTCTGGACTCTGTTTATTCCTGCTGAATTTGACAGTACAGTCTCTTTGGATACGTCTCACATTAAAGCAATCTCTTTCTGAGCTATACTGTTTAATTTGAACTGGATATCACGTAATCCGTCACATGTTCAGTTCATAAGTGGCGTACAAAGATCTGGCTGATCCCATCACTAAATACACTGAAGGACTGGGATTTGGTTGTTTATGCTATTTCTTGGTCATCCTAGCATAGTCAGTCTGCTTTCATAAGGGATTCCGAACAGAAATAGTGGGATTGAAAGAGGCCTTGGAAAACCAGCTGTTCTGTAATGTATGAATGTTTATTTCTGGACACAAGTCAGAATCTTGGAGTCTTAAACTGCTGTATTAGATTTGTTTAGCTGCATCATAAACTGGGTTTACCAGTATTCGTAAACTGCGGTGTCCTCCAACTTTTGATCTTGCTGTTTTGTTTAATTTAAAACCTCCATCAGTCATTAAATTGAGTTAAATTTCGCCTGAAAGCTTTCCCATTTTTGTTGGCTGTCTGCTCTGTGTGTGTATGTACAGAACTTCAAGGTATCAGACCCACAAAAACGTTCTGAGTGCCCGAAAGCAAAATCAAATTTGTCCACTGATTCAGATAACCAGATCAACGCAGTGACTGAGATCCCGTGAGAAATGAAAACCAGACACCTCCTGCCTCGTGGTACATATCTGTTTGGATCAGGAGCAGCTTTGGAATTCAAAACATTATGTTCGTGGCAGCCCTCGTTTTTTTTTGGTAGAAATGCTTTAGGAAATCCCATTGCACAAATCAGGCATCTGCATTTCGCAAAATGGGCCGTTCTCAACCGGCTTTATTGGACTCTCATCTGATATGATTTCACGAGAAGAGATGACAAAGTGCAATACTAATACCTGAAGAGTATCTGGAGAGCACCATATGGACTTTTTCACAGACGGTTTCTGCTTTCAGTCTCAACAGACTGATTCCTAATTCTTCCACACTTCGTTAAAATATTAACTAGACACAATATGCAACACATTTCCTGAACAGAAAACCAGGACCACATGTAGAAAACCTGGATTTAAAGAAGCACGTGCACCAAGCTCAGGCTGTCTGGCTCTTGTCTTACGTTGCCAACGGCAGAGCAAACGTTATTTCGCTGTTTGCTCGCAGTCTTGTGCATGATAAGACTAACCAGCATATATCTGGGTAGAAAGTATACAAAAGCATATAGCAGCAATGTACTAATATCATGAATAGATGGGAACTACAACTCCCTGAAAAAGCATTCAATGCATTTCTGAACGTAAAAATCAGCTAATTTTTCTAGACACCCTTTTCTCATTCAAAACCAGTGAGTTTTTTCCTGTGCTGTCAAACACATTAATCTCATTTAATCCCAAGGTAGCCCTGTAAATTGACTTTGGGAAAATTGTGCAAAATCACTGGAATACAATACCTTTTAGAAAAACATCTCTCCACTTGGATGGCTGTTCCGAAAATGCTGAGTACGACATTTCTTTGCAAATAACATGCACGCGTGTATCAGAGCATGTGTGTGTGTCCGCTGCGGTCTTTTGACTGAGCAAACCAGGGGAAAGAGTCATGTGGGAAACAAAACCGACCGAGCAAGGGAGAAGTGTTTAAGCACAGAACCAGCTTAGGCCTTTCTTAAAATGTAAACTTTCCTTGACCATCTTGGCTGTGCACTTTCCAAACTGCTCCTCCGCCCCGATATAGCGCCTGCCGATGAGCCCGTTGCCCTTGTGTCTTTGTCTTTTCTGGGTTTTGTCTGCGCGGCACTGTAATGGCTGGGGCCACCACAGCTCGCTCATGCTCACTCCCACTGGCAGCGCAGTGAAAGGCTGCCTTGTGTCCTTAGAGCTGCAATAAACTAAGGTTCCTGACAAAAGGGCTTCCAGCAATGACATCAGCTGTGTGCTCATCGTCAGCCTTGCTCTGCTTTGCGCCCAGCAAGTCCAGATTTGTGGCACCGTAGATTGTCCATCAATCAGGTCTCCATATTAAATTTGGGGTTTCTTAGTAAGGGCAGTGTTGAGGCTGACAGGGCCTCTGAAATGACTTTAGGAGAGAGTGCAGTAACGTGTTTGATAAACGAATGTAAAGGATCAACCATCTCTCCGTGATCTTGCGTCAGTCATCTGTTTTTTCGATGCACAGATAAGCAGAAAAGAGCCCCTTTGACAAGGTTTTGGAATTGTGAAAAGACTCTGAAAACAGAGACCGAGCCACAGCGCACATCACAGAACAAGCCTGATGAGAGATGCTCCCACCTTCCTGTCTCTAAACCATTATCTTTGACTGCCTGCGAGTGGAGCCAGGATCGCTATCAATAACATTTAGCATTTTGATGTTAAACACACCACTGTAAATCATGTCTGGATTTTCTTGTAATGTTAGTTTTTGGCACAGCCACTTAATTGATATTAATGTTCCCCTTACATACTGTAGATTGTGGTTTGGTCCTTTAATTACACACTTAAGTACAATCTGGCATTTAGTGGGAATACTTTGCTCATTCTCCTTTTTTCCATAACCTTGAACTCAGTACAGAAAGTCCCCTCTTCTCTACTTTGGAGAAATAAAAGTGTTCATATTCTAGCAGATATATTATAAGGAGGATTGTCCTTGCTCATTCCAGTACTTGCAATCATAACATAAGCTCTCTGAGCTCTTGGTTCTTTCTTCCTTTTTTTTTTTAAGGCTTACGCTGCCCCCTGGGGGGCGAGGTTATCCACACACCTGCCCCATTTGTTGAATGTCAGCAGCAAAAACAGCAGCATCTCTGTTTATGTTCTGTATGTTGTCATCATCCAGACCTTTTGCAAGTGTTCGTCTCTGGAGCTGGGATTTGAATGTTGCAAATGAAAAAAAAAACACTTCCTATTACAATACAATATTGGGTCTTAAAAAATCCTGGTCATTGAATAGTTGACTTGCGTTGTTTCCACAAAGAGAGCGTGATCCCTCTAACACTCCGTTCTAAGAACCTTTAAACACCGGTTTTGTGGATTATACAAATGTGATTTCAGTTTAGAAACCGGTTTCCTCTTTTTTCCTACTTTTCTTAAACAAGGATATCCCTTTTGCTCCGGCTAAACCGTAACTCTCAAAGCAGCAGAAACAGGTCTGGCTGGTTGGTCTCACTGCAGCTTAAAAGATTTTGATACTGTGCTGTGTGCATCCTAGTTTGTTCCCACCATTAATAGCCTTGGGTCCTGGCCTGTCTTGATGCTGTCCTCCAGCAGAGTCAGGGGAGGTATGGAGTGGTTTACCTGAGCTGTCCTGTTGCCTTTTAGGGGTTGTGAACTGAAATCCTGGAGAGGATGGTGGTGTGGTGCCTGTGTGTGTGTAGGGTTGGGGGCAGTCGGGTCTGTTGTGTTGTTTTCTTGCATTTCTGGAAAATATTTCAATAACACATAACTGGATACAAAAAAAAGACAAACCAAATTGTGGTGGAAGAAATTTCAGATCCAGTTAGAGCTCATCTCAACTACCACACGAGCAAGAACGGCCTCCTCCTGAGCCTTGCAGAAGTTTTGTGAGAGGAAATCAGAGGTTTTAAGATGTCCCAGTATGAGAAGCCTGCGTCAGGCACAAGGCTGAAGTTTTCTGCGCTCCAACCCTGGAGAGTATCCATTCGAGCGATTGGCAAAAAAAAATCCCGCATCTCAGCTTTATTTTCTTTTCAGTTAAATCAGAAAAAAAAATCAATGAATGGCCTTTTTTTATTAGAACTCCTGTCGCTACTGAGATCATGTCTAACTTAAAGGCAGAAAAAAAGCCTAACCCAAGAGACCTCGCTGTGTTTTATTTGAGAAGGCAGCAAGAACTATGCCGAAAGCAAACAGATTTGAGCTTTAATGAGATCCCCCTCAACCTTCCAAGAAAGACCATTGTAATAAACAGAAGGTTATGATTTTTTTCAACAAACAGCTATTGATTTTATATAATGTTTTAGTAACGGCTGTTACTAAACATTCCTCTGGAGAATATGCTTGTTAACTGCATGGGATGGAGTCAATGTGTTTTATAAAGAAGCACATATCACAGTGAAGTATTTTCTGGATACACTCAGATGGAGTTCAATGCCAGTCCCCACTCGTATTTGTTTATATGCATTTACAATGAGGGTCAACACAGCACAGGCCCATAAACCCAATGTGAGTAACTATTTCAGGGTAACACATATAGAGGACTGAGTGAGATGAACTCTTGGGAAAGGTCAAGACAGTGACTATGTGGGGAAGAGGTTTTCTGTTTACACCTAAGACAACTGCCTTTCTGCAACTAGCCTGTGATTTTTTTACCCCTGTGTGTAAACAGATTTTACACACAGAACAGATTGCAGGATGCCAAATGGAGTGTTCTGGTCCTGTTTGTTTGTGTTTGACAAGACTTCTGCAATTGCCTTGTGCTTCGGATGTTTCTTTGATGTCTTGCCTCGATTTACAGTATAAAAGGAAAAGTGTAACTACAGTCGAGTGAGCACATTTACTGAGTGCTAGGGGAAACCCTGAGTATGTGCTATGCTATGCGCCCCTTCAACTGACTGAATACAAGATCTCTGACAGTCTCCTAGCCTGAGTGAAGCCCAGGTTTTCCTTAACACACAGTGAAACCATGCAGTGCATCTAAGGTACAAGAGAGTAGCGCTTACTAGCATTGTGCATACACACACCACAGACACATGTTGATCACTCCAGATGTGTTCCTCAAGGTGATGCCACCAAGGGGTGTCTTCTCACTGCCCATAGAAAGATCTCACGGGCTGTTGGGAAACACAGGTGTCTTTGAAGGCAAACTGACACACCTGACAGCTCTGTTAGTGCAAGTACAGAGGCAAAGACTCCAGCTCCAAGCTAGGGGAAAGAGGTTCCTTGACAACATCTGCATGCAATTTAATTAATATATGGAATTTGTACCGAAAGTTCGGCAGGGATGACAGCAGGCAAGTTCAATCAGACTCGGCTGTCAGCAATTAGTAATCACTCCCGATGCCATTTCCTCTCCTAAAACACTAAATACTGTACGTGATCCCCTTCTCTCTCTCTCGCATGAGGTCTCCTGCCTCCCTCCTCCACTCCATCTCCCCCTCTGCAGCTGGCCCTGGGTCACCCCTCACTCTGCAGGGGGGTCTAGACCCACTCATCCTCTGGCCAGGAGATCAGCCCTCAGCCAAGTGGGTTCAGCCAAATTTTCACTCCATAATCAATTCATGACAGGTAATTCTTGGGTGTTCTTATTCCTACTGAAGCTGGTTCTGGAGAGAGAGATAAGAGTGATCACGCGTTAAGGAATTTGGAGAATATTTTATGGGTATTGCTCAATTTGTTTTCATCGGATGATTTTTAAAACACTGTATTTGTGTCCAAAGTGTTCCAAATAAAATGGAACTAAACACTGAGAGGAATAATGGTGTGTATTTGCTGAGCTCATTTCCCACAGGCCAATTAGGAAGGCTAATAATTTTGATTGGCTTTCTAATTTCTTGGTAAATGCTCCAAACCTCAATTTGTTAAAGCCAGGACTGACTCTTCCACCGTATTATTGACAAGAAATATTTTAGCTGTCCTAAACAAGCTGTAGAGTGAGTTGTTTTGGTTTCCACCCCCCATTGTTACGAGACCTCCAGCTTTGCGTGGAAATACCCCACTTCCTGTGTGTCCTCTTAGCTCAGTAAATGCACGTCCGCGGAGTAGAAAAATCATCCTTAAATGTGCCTTACGGCCTTGCACGTTTTTCTCTGCAGCTGACGGGACCCCAGTCTCACCCGGTGGGCTTTGCCGAGTTACAGACCACTGGAAACAAACAAACTACAGTATTTACCAGCTGGGGGGGAGAAAAAAAAACGACAATGAAGTCTTTTCAGTTTCAGTGACTCGTCACTGCCTGATCTCCCGCGAAAGAAAGGCGATTTTTTCTTTCATTATTTTGATTTATAAGGCTTCCACGTTCCTCCTGAGCTCTGCTCCCTTCTCTCCCTGATGATGACTCCTTCAGCCCGCACTGCGCCAGGATCTCCTTTCCGAGAGAGGAGCCCCGGAGCGCTACCGCCCGGAGAGGCGCTGGCTACCGTCAGTCCGCAGCGAGACAGCTCCCACTGACCAGCTTTCACGACGGAACACATTCGATGATGACTTCGGCAGCCCTGCGGCGTGCTTCTAATCTGCCTTTTCTTCTGTTAATGCCTCTTTCTCAGCACACGGCACGTCTAGCCCCACGAAGCTTGCACGCAATGGGGGCTTCGGATAGCACCTCAAAGAACCGGGTGCGGGCTGTTAACCGTGGTGATGGGCGAGCAGAGCGTGTGATCGCCTCATGGCGACTAACGCGTAGTCTCTTCTTCCGGCAGTTCAGGTGACTCCTGTGTTTTGCCGATATGCAAGGTCGTGGTTTAGAGGGAAAAGGATAGGGTTTCCCTCGCTGTAGAATAATTTGGTATTCTGGGTTGTTTCAACTAACACCTTGGGGCCTGAGTTTTAATGAGTCGGTTGTTGTTGTTTTTTGAGAAAACAGAAGTAGGAAAATGCCTGAGGACATTGTTCTGGAAAGCTGATTTTAAACTTTTTTTTATGTCTTTAAAAAGTATTGAAATGTTTAATCCTTTTCTGTTACTAGACAAACCTAAGGCAGTGCTCTCTTCGTCTGCAGTGCAAAAATTATGCTACAGTACGTTTTTACCGGACAGCAGATTCAACTCCTTGACATGATGTAATAAAAACACTTAAAAGCGGATTTGCTTTCAAAGCTTCTGGCTTTCCTGGGGTTATTTAGGAAATCAGGGTCATATTTCAAAAACAAACATCGTCTGTTAAAAAAGGAATGTCTGCTCTTAGGTGAAATATTAAAACATTTTCCTTTTTATCAAATAGCACTGGTTATGTAAACACGAAACATTCCTAAAAAATGACATCCAAGTTACACATTTTCTTTTTTAAATTGGTTTCTTTTTTTTTTGTTTGGGATGAGTTGTCCTCGTAGCACCGTGGTTGCACAAACCAGGGAGCCTCGTAAATAAGAGCATAAGAAAGACTGAAAACGAGGTGAGGGTGTTCGGCCCATCTAACCTGTTTGGTCGTTAGTTGTTAATTGATCCAATGATCTCACTCAGTCGCTCCTTGAAAGGAACCAGGGTATGGGCTTCTACCAAACTCCCACTGGGTAGCTTGTTCCACACCCCCACCACTCTTTGCGTAAACACGTGCCTCCTGTTCTCAGTATTTAATGCACTCCAGTCCACTGGGTTGACCCTGGCAGTGCCTTTGGGGATCGGTGTCTTCTCTGTTCAAGACTAATAAGGTAAATTCGCATGTGCGCGTAACGGAATCTTATGCCGTACATTTCAACTGTGGCAAAACCGAGACCAAACACAGTAGTCACAAAGGCCGAAACGCTGTGTTTTCTTTCTTCTCTATTCAGCAGGAATAAACCTTAACTTGTTCCTTTGCCGTCTACGCCCGCTGACGCAGCTCCCTACTTGAAATAATGAGTCCCGCCCGCTCAATTAATTAATTAGTTTCAATGTGTCACCTCCGTTCAGATCAGGCAGAAGCAGAAAGTTTGCACGCCCGCTTTGTTTCTTTCTGGGATCGTACACAGCAATTACAAAAAAATACGAGCAGTGTGAGCACTGGTTGCCATCAATGCAAGGAAACACAGCAGACACTGTGCGCAGCTCCGCTTGAGGGAGACGTGGGCTTCGGGCTCGGGGCTGCGCTGGGACGTGGCTGTAGCTGACACGCGTGGCGCATAGGGCTCACGTGCTGTGACTGGGACAGTCCCTTGCCGTTACACGACTTGGCTACCTCTGTCTAATCTCACCGTAAAACCCTTCCCTCTGACAATTGCAGAATGTCTTCAAGTTATTGCCCCTTTTTCCAGTAAGTATCTATTTTCGCATTAGTACAAAGGCGGCGCTTATTTAAACTCTATTGAGGTTTAAGATGCGTTCACGCAAGTCTATGCAGCGAATATTAGAAGGCACACAAATCTGGTTTTTATTACGGGCAGACGGCTGGTAGAGTTGTTGAAAACTGGAGCACTAGAAACAATGATATTCGCATGGCGGCGAAACCGGCTGATGCGCATATCGAATACTCTCGGTATTGCGTGCCTCTTTCACGGGGGCTGTACCAGACGTCTACACGGGATAACAGCCATTCTTAATAAATCCCTCCGACGTGTTGGTACATTTTGTAATCGCACATGAAAACCCCAAATAAACCCTACCACCCCTACAGCGCCCTCGAGGGGTGAAGGACCGGCGGTTCAGGCCCGACATAGCAACCCTTTTAAAGCGGTTTGAAACGAAACGAGTGTTTGCTTTTAAGGTGTAATGCCCTCTAAATATTGAGCGTCAGCCGTCACCTTAATCATATTTAAATCGTAATAAATCGTAAGTAAAAAGACACTGTGGTTACCGCGACGAACTGACCAGGAGGTCGACACCACGGTGACACGAACAGAACAGTTCGGGGGAAGAGCAGATGATACAACAGGCAGGAGGCACCAGGGCGGGATCATGTTAAGTAAAAGTACTGTAGAGAACAGATTTAACCAAAAACACCTTAAGACAGTCTCGGTTATAGCTGCAATTCCGACGACGAAACGGTTTCCTGATCTGTTGCCCCCACCTGTGAAACAATCTCTTAAGAGCTTTTCGGCCTCTATTCTTGAACAGGTCCAAGACAATTCTCTGTTACCGGACATTCTTTTTTTTTAAAAAAAAGGGACCGATAAATGATGGAAAGCTGAAATAAACATGGTCACGGCGCTAACGTTTTAATGTATAGATGACCCGCGTTGTGCAATCAATCATTTCAGTAACATGACGTTAGAATCGACGTTGCGGAAAGCGCTTCGTGAATGTGGGGTTCCGCAAGTCGAAAAGAAAACAATTCACGATGTACATGTGTACTGTACCTGTTTATACAGCCGAGCGTTTTACTGCAGGAATCTGACTGACACACCGGCCGTGCTCCCCACTCTTAGAGCCTCCAGTATAACTATCCCACCTTGTCAAGCATCCGGTCCTTAATTCAACATTATTCTGCATAACGCTTTGGCGTAAAGGAACAACATACTGTATGTGTAGGCCCACATGTAACAGGTACAGGAGGGCACTGGTGCTACCAAAGAAAACATATTTCATGTGTAATTGCGAGAGACATTCTCGCTACTGTGTGTGATCATCATGTGATAGCACAGTTGTCATACAATACTTGCATGACCAATAGTTGACTTTCAGTTTTCAGCCGTGTTCGTTTTAAGCAGTGGGGTCGATCGCACGAAACGTTCCTTCTTGTTTAAGGATGAGTCCGAGTGTCCTCATGCTTAACAATGATTCCGTTCACATTAGGTACGAAGCTGTGATATGTCACTGCGAGTAAACCCCAGTGGGAGGTCAGGCCGTGTAAATTCTGCAGCCCAGGACACTGTCCCAAACCCTAAACCCACAGCTGAGCTTTCGGTAAGTTGGAGGTGCTCCGGTGGCACCATACGCTGGAATGATCGTTTGTGTCTCTTAATCAATCGCTCATTCTCTATCTCGCTACAACACATGCAATGCGTTTATCCCTTGACGGCACCGATGCGCTTCCGTACAAATGGGTGAAAAGGGAGTAAATATTTGCTTTCCTTCAGATTCCCATTAGCACAGTTCCTCGAGAGTTTGCATGAACGGGCCTACGGTATTAGCACGGGGAAAGATTGCGGCTGCGGCTGGGACCCCCCAGCGCTATCTGCGTGAACCAACGCAAACCTTCAGGTGTGCGGTCGGTGAGACGTCCAGGTTTTTCTGACGTCTTCTGAAACCTCACCATTAATCCCTCTCGTGTCAAATAATACACCACCCGTCATTTACGACCTCTTTGCAATCGTCTTCCTTCGATTCTGTATTCTTCTGTATTTTAGAATATTAAGCTTTGTTCTTTCTACCTGACTGGAAATGTCACCCTGTTCCTAAAACAGGGGAAGCCGGCTTTCTGAACGAGGTCGCGAAACTTTAATAACAGGGTCCCGTTTGACAGATTCCTACAGAAATTGTTCTTTGCCTTTTAAGTGACGAAGTAGGGCTGTAATTTGAGAGCCGAGAGGGGTATCATTAGCCAAAACGGAGAGCACTGCCTTGGCCATCCAGATGTTGAAATAGTAGCGCGTAGACAGCCAAAGACACTACAGAATCCGTCTTGAGCCGAAAAGTTTATTCCACAGGCCTGGAAACGAGTTGAATAAATAAACTCAGGACGAAGAAAGAGGAAACCGCACGGCTGCAAGTCTGGATGTTATCACCGGGAGCCGCTTTCGGCGATCACGTAGGACAAGGGACGATTTGAAGGGGACAGGACGCGCAAATCACGGATTATTTTTACTGTTGTTATTATCTTGTCTTAAGAGACGATCAGAAATTGGAATTTTCCTATTTGTTCGAATCATTTTAACTTTTCTTTAATGCACATCCTGTACACCTACCTACTACAATAAAGCGGTTTTGAAGCTAAAAAACCTCATAGTATGACGGGGGAGAGTGTTAACATGCCCTGCCTCATTGATAAATAGTCTATCGCAGAGCACTGCTTTCCAACAGATTTTTCGCTTCTTGCTTCGACTTTAAGGATTGCTGTATAATCGGTATTTTCTTGGCAACACCGAGCAAGAAGCACGATGTTCCTTCACTTGCTCCTGACTGTCCTGACGCTGTCACTGCCTTCGGGAAAAGCTTACTTCGCCGGACCGCTTCAACCAGAGATGTCCAACGGGACATTCCACCACTATTTCGTCCCAGACGGAGACTACGAGGAGAACGACGACCCCGAGAAGTGCCAGATGCTGTTTAAAATGACAGACCACCGAAAATGCCTGTTAGATGAGGATCAGGACTCCGTCATCCGGGATGATTTCACCATCATCAAGCGGCACATCGAGGACACGGCGAGGGTCCTGGAGGGGGTCGGCAAGAGCATCTCCTACGATCTGGACGGCGAAGAGAGCTACGGCAGCTACCTCAGGCGAGAAACCACCCAGATCGCGGAGGCGTTCGGCAGCTCGGAGAAATCCCTGCTGGAGCTGGAAGTGAAGTTCAAGCAGAGCCAGGAGAACGAGCTGAAAGAGGAGCACCGCATCAACGACGACTTTCTGGACATGATCATCCACACCAGGGAGGCGCTGAAGGAGACGCTGGACATCTCGCTGGGCCTGAGGGACAAGCACGAGCTGCTCTCGCTGGTCATACGGAGTCACGGCACCCGGCTGAGCCGACTCAAGAACGAGTACCTGAAAGTCTGACCTCCGCTCAGCCCCGCCGCCTGCCCGGTCACACAGATGCTGTGCCGAGCCCAGGAAAAACCTGAATCACGTCAAGCGAGAAACTAGGGGAATTCAAAATCACAAAACGTCAAACGGCAGTCTCACACCTTCAGATTAACGCGCTGCCTAAAAATAAAGGAACAATTAAAATATGTTTAATAACTGATCCCGTTCAGCTCTTCTACAGCTATTGGGATACTGTACTGTACTTTATCATATCTTGCACTCGGTCTGGGCTTTCAGTATTTTTTCTTTCTCCTTGAAACACAATGATTCGGGGTCCCGCAGTTTGTCATGGGGTAAAGGCTATTTCAGTTCGGTTGGCTTCCCTTATACATTTTGAACACACGCTATATTTCAGGCAAAACACGTCCTTAAGCGAGGAGGTATTTCTGAAAATATTTCAAGGTCGCCAGTATCTGATACTTCATCGATAGGGAGAACTGGACAGCAGCTCAGATCCCATCACTTAAAAGAGTTTTTTTTTTTGAAAAATATGACGTGAAATTCAGGAAACAGTGAGATTTATATCTCGGGTATTACTGTGAAAAGACACGTCCTGTTCAAAATTCACGCGTACTGTAGCACACTTCGAATTAGGGCGCAAAAAAATGTCTGTAAACGAATTCTTACAATTAGCGTGCTTTAAAGCCACACCATGTTCCAGAAAAGAAATGTTTTGTGTTGACATAAGAAACAAAAAACTCAAAAGCAGCTTTTACTTACTCCGTCATACTTTTAATTGGAGTGACATTGCCTGAGGTTCCTTTCGGTTACAATTCCTGTTCTAAGGCTTAGTTTTGCATGTATGTTTGTGTGAGGTTCCAATTTAAACAGGAAATAATTGCTTAAGCCTGATGAAAACAGTCATGGATTGTGACTGGAAACGTGGAAATACGTTTTTCTCCTCAAACGTTTTTGCAAAATAGAATTAAATTTGGCGTTATTACAGTATACGCGCAGTTTAGGAGCAGATGTGACCACACGGTCATTATTTATATTCGAACCTACTAACACTGTCAGTCGTTGGTTCAAAAGAAAATGACTTGATTCTCATAAAGTAAACCGAAGCTTCTCTCAACCCGCCTTCTCTTCTTTGAATAAATTAAGCGTCAAGCAAAATTAAATATTTACGCCGACTTGTCTTGCTCACTTAAGTCTTAACGCGCTATTCACTTGTAAATGCTTAGGAAAATTAAGAAAAAAAATCCCTTTCCGAGTATGAGCTTTAATTTTTGCGCCATTATTATGTCCCTTTTTCCTAAAGGAAAGTAATTTGTAAATAGAAAAGGTTTTCATCTGTTGTACTAAATGTGTGTTTAATGAGTGAGCTTTATGATATTAATTTAATGCTGTGAGTGTTTATATATTTAATGATCAAAAGCAGATCGGTAATATTATGTTTTTAGTATTTTATTCTCGTGGTAACTCATTTTTTCTAGCTTTTGGGGAGAAACGTTAACGGGGATGACTTCAAAATCCAACATTGTTACAAATACTGCGGGCAGGAATGGTACCTAAAAAATTAAAACGTGTACATGGAGGTGATTATGCTCTGTCTTTTTTGTAATAAAGACTTTTAAAATACAGCGTTAAAACTCTTACAAGTATTTCTGCTTGATCTGATTCATACTGTACCTCACTTTATAATAGGAGATTTGCCCAGTTAATTTGTTTTTGTCTGTCTCGTATTCTGCTTTGTCTTCAAAGTTTTTCAGGTGGTCACACAGATTACTGTCTTAGGCCAGTATTAAATATAACACCATAATAATTAAATTAAATATAGGCTTTAAAATATACAATAGCTCCAAAAAAGTCCTACTCTCTGCTCTTCAGTACTTTCTGAATACATCTGACATTGACCTGCTTCCACCAGAAAATCCGAAAGGCCACAGATGAGACTATCTCATCTTGCCTGGTTAGTTACTGACAGCTCATTGAGCCGAAGTTCTCCTCCAGCCATTCCTTGAGAGATCCCAGAGGATCATCTTCAGCAGTATGTCTTAGATTGCTTCAGATACAAATCACTCTCTGTGTAAAGACGGTCTGCTAGTTTTCAATGCTCAGTGCATCACATTTGAGTCCTGAAGTAACCTGTCCACAGGACCTTTGTTAATATCTTTCAGGATTCTGAGCATTTCGGGGGTTTTTTTGCAACAGCTCGAAATGTGAGGCTGGCTTTGAACCTGGGCGCCGTGCTGCAGAGGGAGCAGACGTTGTAGAGGGGTGCAGTTTAAGGGGAGACAGCTGTTCTAAAACGACTGTGCAAAACTGCTCTGGAAGATGAGCTGGTGACAGCTGTGGTGCTGGTGTCCCGGAGCTCTGTAGTGCAATGGAACGACCTGCAGGTGTCCTTTCAGGTAACGGCATTCACAGATTCATGACACAGGACCTTCAGACCTGCCTGGCTCCTAGGTTTGTGTCTTCTTCCGTCCCGCTGTATTCAGCAGTGGCTGGTGCACACTGTCTGAAAGCTGCGCTTAATCCACGGCTTTGTCCTGACAGAAGCGGTTTAGCGCTGAATGTGTCAGACAAGGAGCAGCTATTCTGGAGCAGGACATTAAACATGGCTCCACAACAAGGCGGGATTAGAAAAAAAATCCAGATAATCAATTCAGGCTGGAAGAGAAGGGATAAAAAGAGAGGAACAAATACATCTCATATTGCATCTTGATGTATTAATACAAATATTTTCACATAGTATATTCTCTGTAGGTGTGTTTCCAATTTCTTTTGGCTTGGTTAGATATTTTAACTATCACAGGTTATATAAACTTCAATTATGCAGCAATTTATAGAAAATGTTTCTGCTTTGATTTATTTTTACAGTACATGGCCTACTGCGATTGGCACCCATAAAACCTCATTATGTTTCAAAGCTGAAGGTCAGATTCTTTGGTGCTCTCCTCCGGTTAAAGTTTTTGAGTGGTGCTGGTTAACGATGAGCCCCTGAAACACAGCGTTTGGATCCCGTTTGGCAGAACTGTGTGAGAAAGCCCAGCCTGCTTGTTGGCATTTTTGTGAAATTGGGTTTCCAGTAGTTTTTTTTTTTGTTTGTTAGCGTTTTTAACTTAAAACAAATGCGTGCCACAAAAAGACATAAAACAACCAGCTGCTTCAGTGTGTGGAGAAGTCAAGTGTGGAAAAGCAAGATGGGTCTTGGACTCGTTTTCGCCACTGCTCAGAACAAATGTCATTTCCAAGGGAGAGGGCACTGTCTTCTTCAGTAACGAAAACTTCCAAGTACATATTTAGTTGATAATTGAGTTACCAACACCACTGTCAAACAGCATCAAAACAGAGATGTGGTATAAATTAGAACCTTCTCCACTGCCTACAACATTACCTACTGTTTGTAGTGTAGTGTTTAATAATATCACTTTATTAACCCCTTACAATTTCTTGCATTTGGAATTTTCTTTTCGCAGACCCCAGCTTGCTCTCCATGAGACACACAGACGGGGAGGGAGCCTGGGGTCAGAGCGCAGGGTCTGCCATTGTACAGCGCCCCTGGAGCAGCTGGGGTTAAGGGCCTTGCTCAGGAGCCCAATAGAGTAGGATTCCTCTGCCAGCTGTGGGATTTGACCCAGCAGCCTTCCAGCCACAGGCGCAGATCCTGAGCCACAAAGCCACCGCTCCACCCATTTGTGTACATTAATACGACACTAAATGTAGATCAGTCAAATATTGAAGTGCTTAGTGTGTCACATAAGCTGCAAATTACAAGTCAGTTCGAAATAGCACTGTATGTTTCATTATGTATTTTGAGTGCATTATTTACTCTACATTTCTGTGACACTGTGTCTTTATCGAAGCCTTTGAGCATGACAAATAACTGGAACAGGTCCCCTCACCATCTTCTGTGTTCAAGACTAAAAGGGTTCTGTTCTTTCAGCCTGTCAGTGTAGGACATTCCTGCCTGTGTCCTGGAATACATCTGGCTGCTCTTCTCTGGACTGATTCCAGAGCAGCAATATCTTAACTGCACACAATATTCTAGGAGGCCTTACTAGGAAATTATACAATTATTAAAAGAATATCCCTCGATTTCAATTCTGCACTTTTGCCAATATATATCTTACTTTACCTGCCTTTTTAATTGCTTCTCCACATAGTCTAGAAGAGGTAAACAATGTGCCAAAAAACAGACTTGTCTACATTAAACATCATGTTCCATGAATTTGCCAAGTCTTGAGTTTTGTCAACATCTTTTTGTATTTCATTTGCTGCTAAATAAGTAGGAGGAAAAGTAGTCCCAAAACATATCCCTGTGGTACCCCACTAATTACAGCAACCCAATGTGAGCTTTCACTATCAGTACTCTCTTGTTTTCTATTAACCAATTCTCGGTCCATTCACAAGTATTTCCCCTGTCTCCTCTAATGTGACAATTAATCGTTTATGAGGAATTTTAGCAAAAGCCTCATGCAAATCTAAACACAGCATATCATACGCCCTGTGTGTATGTACAGTAGTGTTATAGGGGTCACACACTGAAAATCAGACACCCAAGGTAACATCTTCTGTACCCACCTTTGTATTTGTAGAACCGGCAAATAAAGATTCAAAAGATTCTGGAAAACAAAAAGCCACCTTCAACCTTCACCCCACCTGACTCAAGAGTGACCCCCTGCCTGATGACTGCGTAAACTACAACTCGTGCACTGTTCTGCCCAAAGGTGACCTCAAGACATCACCAAGCATCTCTTTGGGATGGATCACAGCATGCTCTGAAGCCTGCACCCTTGCATCAGAGGGGCAAAGTTAGCCTCATGATGAAATCGACAGATAAAGTCAAGTCTACATGGGAGACCTCCTGGGAAAGCTGCTGGAAGAGGTGTTAGTGGGACCCTGCATTTTGTGTGGATCTTAATGCCCCATTATAGTGACAGGGACACTACAATGTAAAAAGATGCTGTCCTTCGGATGAGACATAAAATTGAGGTCCTGACTCTCCGCAGTCATTAAAAATTCCAGGGTGTTTCTCAAAAAGCGTAAAGGCATTAGCCCGGTGTCCTGGCTAAATTTCCCCCTCCCTTTACCAATCATGGCCTCCTAGTAATCCCCATCTCTGAACTGGCTTCATCACTCTGCTCTCCTCCCCACTGAGAGCTGGTGTGTTGGGAGCGTACTGGTGCATCATCCAGGTGGGGCTGCACACTGGTGGGGGTGGAGGGGATCCCCATGACCTGTAAAGAGCTTTGAATGGACTGTCCAGAAAAGCGCTATATAAGATAAGATCACTTTATTGGCCATATACCATTCCTTGCATTAGGAATTCATCTTTTTGCATACCCCAGCTTGCTCTCCATGAGACACACAGACAGGGAGAAAAGCTTGGGGTCAGAGCGCAGGGTCAGCCATTGTACACTGTCCCCAGAACAGCTGGGGGTTAAGGGCCTTGCTCAGGAGCCCAGCAGAGTAGGATTCCTCTGCCGGCTGCAGGCTTTGAACCGGCAACCTTCCAGGTGCAGAGCCTGAGCCACAGAACCACTGCTCAGCCCCTAAATAAAAGGTTAAGGAATTATTATTATTACAGGCAAGAGACACCACTGGATCTCTTTAAAATAAAATCAGATTTTTTTTATATCCAAATGTTCTTTTGCTAATACAAATAAAAGGATTACTGTCCTAGTCATGACGCAGGGTTTAGCTGCGCTGCTGTTTGACGACAGAGCAATGATGGACTATTCAATGGCTTGATACTGGTCATCGTCTAGGACAAAAGATGCCTCCACTCAGACTTGGGTGACCTCTACACCTCTCCCGCATTTGACTCCTGCTAGCTCGGACCTGATGTTTGACTTTCAGGTATGTGTGTTTTTCAAGTTATCTTCTGGAGTTCCTGGATACTGTTGCTACCCCACCCCAAACAAACAGCTAAACTCTGTAATGGCTAGCTAACCCTGCGGCGACCTCCAGGTGTGCAGACGGACCGGTGTAATGGAGCAGAAACATGAGAAACCGTTTCCTTAGGCTGGCCGCATGTTTCGTAGCTCTAGCCTTGCCACTGTGACAGAGATCAGGTGCTGATTAACGGGTGGACGGGGGTGGTCTCTGGCACTCTTTCAGCACGGCGCTGGGAACGTATAACTCTTATTCTCACAAACGCTTGAAGACCAAAAGGGTTTCATGTTCAAAGTGTGGCAGAAGATCAAACTGCAGATGTCAGATTTTCATAGAATACACTGGGGCATTAGAAATGCAGCAAATACTGTTGGGTCCCAATTGCTGTTTCCACTCTCAGGAATTTCTTACTGAGACTAAAAGAAAAACTAAAAGAAATTTGTTGTAATGTCAAACATGATGGAATGGAAACATTCACAGAGAAAGTCAAATTTATATCAAAAGTATTATATCAGCATTATATTAGTAGTGCATTAGTATCAGTAATATTATTATGCTGGAGGTGATGGTGGACCAGTAGGAGGAACTCTTCCCTTTGGATTGGAATTGACAGTCCAATGTCCCAGTATGGTGACCAGGGACACTGTGCTGTACGGTGGTCCCATCCTTCCGATGAGACATTAAACTGAGGTTCATATTTCTTAGTCATTAAAGATCCCATGTTTGGATGTACTGCCAGTGTTAGCCTTGATATCCTTCAGCTCCAGTCTGGGCTTGCTCAATCTGACGTACCTGAAGTCTCCTCTCGATTCAGCTGATGGAGAATTCACTTCAGCTGTGTCAGTTCCCCACCAGACCTGCTGTGCAGTGGGGCTGCTGGTGTGGATTGGCTGTCTCATGTTAGCCAGGCAGGGCCACACTTTGGTGTTGAATGAAGTAGGTTTTTGAAGTAGGTTTTCCTACAGTATGTGTCAATCATTCTTTGGGATAAAATGTCAATCTTGCAGATTTCTTCAGAATCACCAGTGACACACCAACTACAGGACACAAGCGGAATTTAAAACCGAGAACAGCAGGCACAAGCAGTACATGAATGCAAGGGATTATATTAATATATATTATACTATATTAATATATTTTCCATATGCAACACCAAGGGTATCCTCAGATTCCACAGATGTCACTTGTAACCAGATTGCAGCATCTGTGTCATGTATGCACTGGCAAGGATTGCAATTTGCTTTGTTGGAGATTGGATAAGATCGGATCAGGCAGAAGGGACCACAGATAAAATCGTTAAAAACCCGTGGTCAGAAATTTCTCTCCACCGAAGAATGACATTGGAAATTTGCTGAGCACGTTCCTAAACACACGAGGCTCTGCATTTCTGCGCGGCTTTAGACCTATTTCAGTATCTGATTTTATTTTTTTTTACAGCAGGAAGCCAATAAAGTTGTAACAAGCAGGTGTGGCTGTTGATCTTTGTGCTTGTCCTTAAGGGCTGGCTCTCCGACATGAGGAAATAGCTCTTCAAAGACTGCTGGTGGAAGGAAACTCCTCTTGCTTGGAGAAAATTATAAACCGGGACCGATAGGAACATTCAGTACTGTAAAACGCCGTAATTTCTACCAGGCGTTTCCTATTCGTGCCCTCATAAAAACAAAAATTGCATGCATATTAGATGTGGAGTAGAGCATTTTAATTCTGTGAACTACCATACAGCTATGGCCATGGGTTTTATTTTCTCCTTTCCACTTTGCTTTTCCTATTTGAGCGTCATGCATTCTGCTTGATTCCATGTGCTATGTGTCTGTGCGGCACTGATAAGACCCGAAAGGGTGCTAAAGGAATTCATTCGAACTCTATCTCTAGAGCACTTCATTCTCATTGGGTGACGACTAGCCCCGTCTTGTGCTGTAACCTCCTCTTTCAAGTACAGTACTGTGGAAACCGGCGACGCAGAGCCAGGGCGCCTGGAGTAGCCAAGACGGTTTCCACAGGTTATTGAGTTTCAAGACCTGGAATTGTTGTTGTTTTTGTCAGTGTTTTCATTCTTTCTCAGCTCTTCCATGCAGTCTCGCTATTTCCCCGGAGTTTGTTGTGAGTCCTACCTAGTGGCAGCTGGTCATCACCAGCCGCTGGGCTCCATTAGGAAACAAGAACATAAAAAAAAAATCAAAGCAAAGTACTCGCACTTTTAAACGTGCACAACCAGTACCTTTTTACAAGGTAATAGCTTGCCCTGTTTCACGCTACATACAGGCAACCAGTCTCCTGCAGTGCAATAATGCTGTAGGAAAGAAAGTCCATGTACTCTAGGAATTACGAAGTAGCATGTCAAGCTGATTCTACACTTGTTTCCAACACGTGAGTCCCACACTCTTAGGGTTTTTTTTAAGCAGCTGGTCTGTAAACTTAATGAAACATAACTTGTTCTGGTGCTTCTTCCTTTCTTATCAACGTTAATACATGGAAACCTATTCAGTTACTTTGCAGTAGGTTATACCATTTAATCAAGGAAAGTGCATTTTAGTTATATTACTGTCCTATCACTGATTAAATACAACATTCACCGTGCATCAACGGTAGATGAAAAGACATTCCAGACCATATATTTTTGTGATGTATGAGTGGAGATCATCACAAATTAATCTTGGCTACTTCAGCTCTCCTATGTATAAAAATATCTATGTATCATGCACCCGGGACTCTCCTTCCTTTCCTGCATCTCTCAGCGTCCCTCCCCCCATCCCATACACACCTTTGTAGCAGCTCCCTGGCTCATTCCTTTGATTACTCAGGGGGGATTGTGCTGCCTCATCCTTGAAGCTAGGCCATTCCCTCAAGTAAGAGTTACAGTACCTCAAATACTCTCTACACATTTCATATTCTGTCTTTCGGATGAGATGTTAAACCGAGGTCTTGGCTCTCAGTAGTCATTAAAGATCCCCGGGCATTTCTCGAGAAAAGTAGGGGGTTGTCCTGGTGTCCGGGCCAAATTTTCCCCCTCGGCCTTTATCGTGGCCTCCAAATTGTCCCCATGTGTGATTGGCTTGCACTTGCCCTGCAATGGACTGGCGTCCTGTCCAGGGTGTACCCTGCCTTGTGCTCGTTGCTTGCCAGGTAGGCTCCGGTTCCCCGCGACACCGTAGGGTATAAAGCGGTTTGGCAAATGACATGACGTGTCATTTCATATTGCTTTCATTAGGATCTAACTGAATTACTGAAATTAATTTTGAGGTTGAGAGCTCTGTATGACAATTCATGTGCTTCCTCCACTTCAAGAGTTTCAGGATGTCCATCAAGGAAGTTAAGTGAAATTAGTTTTGATTTACATTTTTCCCTGATAGCAGCCAGGATCCCAGACATGCTTTGACACCTTCAATCGTTCAGAAAGTCATGCAAAAATAGCTATCACAAAATAACTTAGGTGAAGGGAGTACTGAGAGCTCCAGGAAGAAGACAGAACCAAGAACAAGAACAAACGACATTTTGGCAATTTGCCCAAAGGCCTTGAAACAACGATTTCTTTCTTTGAACAAAACTGCCTGAGAAGTAAACTACAAAAAATGGAACAATATTGCATTGTGTAGCAGCAGTAGCTCCAATGCATTACAAAGAATACAGGTTTGGATGCAGTGTGCTGAGTCGAAATCACAAGTGAAGTTTGAGGGGTGAAAGCTATTGGTTTTATACACTGCAGCCTCTAAAGCAGTAGCAAAGAATAAAACCAAAGATTTTTTGATTTCTGTGTTCCAAGAGTTATTTTCACCACTGTGTGCTAATATGCCTTCTTGATAACTTCCAGGAGCATATTAATAATTGCCTTACTGCACATGCGTCGCGACTTTATTTTATACAAAATAGTTTTCAAGCACACTGTTTGCACCTGTTTAAGTTTTTCTTATTTAAAAATGTCTTATTTTTAATAATACAAATTAAAACAGGTATTTATACTACGGGTCAGTCAACTCTTGTCAGTTACAGTTGCAACCTGACTGAATCTGTCTACTTTTAATTTTCTGAAATAACCAAAAATGAACACTGTGGAGGTTTTGTTCACAAGAACCTTTTGCTCCTTGACATCTAACCCTAATCCTGTGACCTCTACTCAAAAGGGAGAAAGTACAAAAAATGAACTTTTAGCACTGAGTGATTTGTGAAGAGAAGATGGCTTCTTGCCAGTTTTCAAACTAAGCCCCTTCATTGTCTTCCCTGACTTCAAGTTCGTGGAGATACTGTCTGGAGCAAATGAAATTACAAATACTTCCAACAGTTCCCTGAAAGAATCACACCTCTGGAAAGTTGTGGAGGCACATGTGGAGAATCAGATTGTAATGGGAGCCGGTCCAGGCTCCCGTGAAGCGTAGTTCAGGACCCTATGCAGACGGTATGATCCGGAAGTAAGTGGAGAAGGACAACAGGGAGGTGACGATAAGGATCAGGATGGATTGACAGACAGGGGGGCGTGATGGGGGCGCTCGGGGGGGCTTGACAAAGGCAAACTGATCCAGACAGTCCAAAGGGGAAATCCGGGGCGCAGTCCAGAGTCTAGGAACTGGGGGATCCATCCAAGACGAGACAAAGAAGGTTAAAATCCAGAAACAGGACAGGGAATAAAACCAGGGTGACGAGGCCAGGTGCTCCGAGCCCCGGACCCAGATGGTCAGGATGCCGTGATGAAGCCTGTGCCGTCAGGTCTCTCCTGGACCCGCTGGTAGGCGGGCTTCCGGGCGTCCATCTCCTAACGCTGAGCCCAGAATAGCGGGAGCGCCAGGTTTAAATAATGAGAGACAAACAGAGGGCAGGTGCACATAATCAACTCAATACGAAAGGGTCAGAGCACCCTTAAGAGGAGGGATGAAGATCATGACACAAATTCTACATCATGAATCAAACTCACCATCAAATCAGAGCTACCAGCAATACTTGACAGCTGGTGCTCAGACTGGCAGTAGGTACCACTGAGCTCTAGAGCTACTCAATAAAGAAGCCGAGTCCAACAGGCTCGTGTGATAATATAATCAAAGCCTGATTTGGTCAAGATGAGTCAGCATCAATCCAAGTGATTTCCATAGTATTTTTGAAGCAATCTGCGATGGAGTTTCCTGATTAAGTCATCACTATAAAAGTCCAGCGGTGTTCAAAGAGATACCCCAAACCTTCCAGAATTCATTTTTAAATGACATATTTTAACGGTACCAGGAGGAAAAAGCTCTCTCAAGCCAGCATGCTTCTTGCAGTGCAAGTAGACAAAACAAACACTGTTGCTCTCAAATCAAAGATGCTGATAATACTGCGCCACCATCAGAAAATAAATATTTTGAGAATTTATCGAGGTGAATGACAAATCCGAAACCTGCTAGAGAAGATCTATGAGATTTTTGTTCTTGCCCAGGACCTCTAACAAACTATGCTGAAAAGAGGCTAGATTACTGTGGACATAAGAAATGGGATCCTTTTACAAAGCAAACAAAGACCAAGTTGAACGTGCTCCTCTCCACTCATGACAAGTCTGGAGATTAACAGATGCAGTAATTGAACACAGTTTGTGTCTTAGGAAACGCATAAGAAACCCTTGTTCTCTGTCCTCATTATTGTTAATATTTTTGCAGATTACACAAAAATGACTTTGCATTTTTGAATGGAACGGTTGTTTGCTCGAAATTGTAATTACTCAGTTCAGAATGCCTGATCTGAATCAAATTATGATACAGAATTGTTTTTTTCTCGGCATCTACTGTAATCACTTTCTTAAACTAAGATACTTAGCATATATCGTTTATCTCCTCTACAGTTACTGTAGCTCATCACGGGAATGAACATGCCTCCGTATAAAATGAACTGACCACCTTCATGATATTGACAGCAGGTATTAAACACTTCCTCTATCCGATCATTATGCGGCAATAACGGATCATAATTAGCGCACTATGCATGCCACGCGTGGGGCTGTGTAGCGTGTGTGAGCGGGTGGAGCGAAAAGGACAGGTGGTTATGCAGTTGAAACAGAAGTGATGAACAACTAATGAACAACTTTCTAAAACGATCCCATAACCTCATCAATCCCACGACCAAATACGGACAGCTGCCTGGGACTGTTTACAGGCGTTTCAGTGTTAATAAGCGACCGCAGTCCCATCACTATCTCCCCCCCCCTCTCCGGCCAAAGAGCGTCATCGCGCTCTGCTGACCTTTCACCTACTTCTTCTGTTGACTCAGCTGCCGACCGGCGTTTGTGCTCCTCTTCTTTGTCAATAAAGCTGATTCAAAAAGAGAGTGTTGTGACTGCAGGTCAGCTCGGTAAAACGCAGGTAGGTGTCCTGTCTTTTACAACTGCATCCTCATTTCTTAGAATCTGTAGCACTATTGCCATGCTTTTATTTATTCAAGTCTTTAGGTTTACAGGTGGATCTTGCTAGTTGTTGTTTTTTTTTATTTTGGAGGAGAGTTACAATCTTGGTATCCTCTTTTTTGGTATGCGTACAGTACTGTCTCTGTTCAACTGTATATTATTATTAGGAAGTTTTCGTCAGCAGTAGTAAAGATGCGGTTTGTATCTTTAAATGCAGGCGAGCGCTGTTCCTCTGTGAGACGATTGCATTTTTTTTTACAAAGGTCTTGCAAGACGGAGGAAGAAAATCGTATTGTGCAAAGAATAGAGGTTTTTAAGATAAAGCGCAGAAAAAAAGAAGATCGTTTTGGTAAATGATCTTGCTAAACTTCAGCGCTATAAAAGTATGCACAATTGGAGATTTGGCTGTTCCGTGGATGAATCGACTAAACGTGATCGCAGCATATCTATAGTGTAATTAGTGGTTAACTCAAAAGAAATACAGTAATTGGTACACTTTTAAATATTGCCTTAATAGAGAACGTTGGAGAGCACGTTATACTGTAAATTAAAATCTAACCTGCTCTAATTCGCCTGTTAAAGACGGGTTATACACGGGTTACAGGTGTATAACTATTTTGTAATTGAAGATAAACCTTTAATTTTGTAATGTGTAGGACATTGGATTTCCTTTAATCATCTTAACCCCACATAAAGATAACTTCTCTGTTACTTAGTGGAATCGAAGGTGCCTGATAACATTTGAGGAATACAACTGACTTTGTTCTGTACTTGCATATCCAGCCAGGTTAAAACAGAAGCATCCTCACCAGCCTTGTTTTTATATTTCTGATTCCCTGTAATGAATGCCTTTAACTTGAGAACGTTATTAGTTTGTTGTATAAACAATCCCAAAATGTCCATGTTTGGGATATCAAATTATTTAGATAAGAAGAGACAGATACTTGGCAGGAACACTTACTCTGTGAGCTTTCCTAAGGGCAATTAGCACTGTCAGTACAGCTTTCTCCCATGAGTTCTGTACTTTGGCATGGTTTCTCTGCCTCTCTGCTTCATTGTATTGCTGCTAGCTAATTGATTTAATTCATTTGTTGCTTTGGGGATCTCAGGTAATTGGCTTAGGCAGTACGGCTGGGGAGTTTCTGCCAGAGACCCCCTTCTTATTTTCTCAAGAAGCTTCTCCTGTTCTTCATCACAAAAACCCTTCCCACCAGCTTCTGCTAGCAGTATCCTCTGGTTCATGGTCCACTGTACCTCCTGTTGGGTTCACTTTTAGTAAGTGAGGGGTGTTATATTATTTGACAAGGGAGGGGTTAATAGTGAAGTATCTGAAGACGTTCTAAAATAAACAAAACTGCATGTCTTGTGGACCACACACCTGAAGTTTTGACTCTGTTGGCTCCAAGCTATTGGGTTCACTTTGCAGCACATTTGCAGGTTTTGAATGCTTGAGTCAAGTCAAGCTGTTAGTTAGATTCTGTTAGTTTGGCCAGTTGTGAGTGTACAATTACTCACAACTGTAACACAGTTGACCATGTAACTCTGAGTGAGGAGCCATAACTGTTCTGTAGCCTAGTGAGCACAATTGTACAAGGTTTTCTATATGAGGCTAAATGCATTGCACAGTTTTTTGGAATCATGCTTTATTCTACCTGTCGCTGTGGTTCCACTGTGCTCAGCCTTTACCATGGTGTTCTTCTGCCAACCTGCATGTGGGTGCTGTTGGCTGCCGAGCTGCCTGCAGTGTCCAGTTGTCTTGATTACAAGATCAAGAGCCATTATTTTAAGGGGCGACTAAGTGTTCCCGTCAAGGTAAACAAGACGGGAAGGCTGTGCTGTCAGCTGGCTCCTTCCATGATTTTAAGAAGGGGGGAAAAAAAACTACAATGTCCTGAAGTTTCCAGCAAACTAAGGAGTTCTGTATCCGCACGATACGTGGGGTCCCATAGTTAACGCCTTTGATAAGGAAATGCCTTCATTGTCTCCTTCCTTTACATAACAATTACATCGCTGTGATTTGCAGTAAAATGTGCTTTCAAGTTCAGTGATAAATTCAGATAATGTGGTGCTACTCTTCCCCCCCATGTTTTTTTTTAAAACAAAAACGTTACAGATGAGGAGCCATTTGACCCAGTTTGATTGGTAGTGCATCGCTGATTGGTGGAGGATTTGTACCCCTTTCTGGAAACAATCCAGGGTGTCAGTGTTGAAAACACAGCTGGGTCGCTGGATCAAGTCACCTTCCACGTCTGTGTAAAGAAGTTCCTCTTGTTCTTGGTTTTAAATGCATTTCCACGTAGTGTCCTCTTGTCCTGTGGTCCCTGCTTCACTGTTCGTTCTGAATGGACAGTCATCAAGAGAGCTCGGAAGGAGACGATTAAGAATACTTTTTGTGACTTTTATGTGCAGAGAGAGGTTTTGACAGAGATAATATACATTGATAAAGTAGAGAATAGTGACTAGCTTGTGGTGGGGAGGGAGAAAGGCATTGAAATAATCAGGTGGGGAGCTGTGTCAGCATGCAAAGGCTGCAAAGGAACAAGTAATAGGTTTATAACATGCTGAAAACGGAAGAAAGACAACACAACGTTTCGGCCGTGGAGCCTTCTTCAGGTGTGTGAAGAAGGCTCCATGGCCGAAACGTTGTGTTTTCTTTCTTCATTGAAATAATCAGCCCATCAACATTTAACTATTTTATTCCCTTTGAGGATACTCCAGGACATTCTGGCCTACCTCAGTTCAGTGTCACATTGATACGTCTGTGGTAAACAAGTCTATTAGTTCTCTATGAGAAAAAAGAATGACCATGAAGATAAATAAAAGATTGCTTACAGCGTGAGCACTGCGGAACGAGCTAGTGTTGCCATGGCAGCTGGCCACACCTCTCTCACCTGCCTGTCAGTCCTGCTTGTCATGGATACACATCCTGACAGGAAACCCGTTTCACCTGTTGGCAATTCTCGACCACTCCGATCTCAGCTGAAGCAGGCTACTTACAGTCTCCGCTGGCAGTGCTTTGGGCTCTGTTGTAGTGTAGCTGGTCTAGTTCTCGAATTCTTGTGTTCACTGGTTGCCTGTCTGGTGCTTGGGTTTGAATCCCAGACCCTGCTTTGCCTTGCCTTTGTCACTTGGATTTGTCCTTGGTGCTGTGTACTATTCTTCTCTGGCTTTGCACCCTGCTCATTTTTAGATTAATTCTCTGGACTGTGTTTATCTGTATTTTCACTAGTCTATTGCTTCCTGGCTGCAAACCCTCCTGCGTTCTCCAACCATGACCCTGGACAGTGTTTTGCCTGTTGTTCTTGGCTGCCTGTCCCCACATTTACTGCTGCCTGCTCTGCTGCTCATATCACCCTGCACATGGGTTCTCCCCTCAATCTTTGCACTGCTGCTTACTGCCATGAGCTTTAGCTCTAGCTATAAAGAAGCAAACGGTCTGCCTTCCTGTGGCATCAGTGAAAATCAGTGCCATGTGTCTGGAGATTGTTTTGCTGCAGGGTCTTTTGGGCATTGCACTGCCATGGGAAGGATTGGTCAAATTCCCGGGCGGATCTCTGGGAAGATCCTCCTCCTGCCAGATCGCCATGTGTTATTTGTGCAATCTGCACGTCCGCAAAAGGCTGGAGCCGGGTTGAAGGTGGCATGCAGAATTCCTGCAGTAGTGAGCATCATTCAAGGAAACTGGCACCCGTGTCTCAGCGTTTTCCCAGCAGCTGGAATTTAAGCAAGAGAGTGATTTTCATGGATGGACTTCAAAACAATTGGATGATTAATCCGGCAATTTGGGACTGTGGCGTCAAGAGGGCGTGGCGTTGAACTGTGACAAGAGCCAACGCAGCCTGGTCTAGTTACAACCACTCCTTAACTGAGCCTGCAGTTAGGAAATTAGTGACGAACTACACAGTCTATAGCAAAATAATGGCTTATGCCTAAAAACAACTCTTACATAAAAAAAAATAAAATGTCCAGCTTTCCTAGATTGTTGAGTTTGATTATGTGCTGAATCGATGAGACTGTGGCTTAACAAACGGGTCATTTCTCCAGCCCTACACATAGTCCACCTGACTGAAACAACACGCAACTGAGACGGGTCGTATTAAATTTTACTTGTACGTGGGTCAGCAAAAACTACTTGAAAACAATCTTTTTTTTTTTTTTTAAAGACCGGTTGTAATACACTCCACAAATACGGCAAATCTAGCTGCCTCCACTACGCTCTTTGCAGTTCAGCAAGGA
Source organism: Atractosteus spatula (assembly GCF_055471065.1). NCBI lineage: Eukaryota > Metazoa > Chordata > Actinopteri > Semionotiformes > Lepisosteidae > Atractosteus > Atractosteus spatula. The sequence goes on along the minus strand of NC_142721.1, from coordinate 14,824,067 downwards.
AGCTCTGCAGACAGGAAAACGACAGAGGATGTCATTCAGTTTAGACTGCGCTGCTGGGCTTGGTCAGTGACTGTGTCAAGTGAACAATGGTGGACTTGTCCTTATCCGCAGGTCCTGTGGATAAATATTTGCCCGGCGAATATTAGGGCAATTAAACTAAGTGTCCAATCATCCAAAACATCCGGCAGTACTTCTGCTGTCTGGTACAGCAGTGTTACTGGTGCCTTTCAATGCAGACAGGGATGGAAAAGAGTTCAGGAGCAGCTGGGGCACCTTATAATTAGGATGTTTGAGGATGTTTATTGAGTATGTGGGTGTACTGAGACTTTTAAAAGATTTGTAAAAGATCACTTCATTGGCCATATGCATTTCTTGCATTAGGAATTTGTCTTTTCGCAGACCCCAGCTTGCTGTCCATGAGACGCGCAGACAGGGAGAAAAGCTTGGGGTCAGAGCGCAGGGTCAGCCATTTATATGGTGCCCCTGGAGCAGTTGGGGCTAAGGGCCTTGCTCAGGGGCCCAACGGAGTTGAATTCCTCTGCTGGCCCCGGGATACGAACTGACAACCTTCCAGTCATAGGTGCAGATCCTTAGCCACAGAGCAGTGAGATATGGCTTCACTTCCTGGCCAGGGGATGATGCACCGTGAGGCAGCTGCAGTTACTGACGTGTTAATGTGTACCGAGCCTCTTGGTGGGGGCTGGCCAGGGCTGTTGAACTTCTACAGACCTTTGTGCTCAGTTTATCCTCCTGTGCAATTCAAGCTGCAATTCAGCTTGAATTGCAGATGAGGGCTGCACTGAACTGGTTTGTTGGGTAAAGCAAATTCCACATTGTGCCCTAAACTAGTCATAAGACTGACTACTGTTTAAAAAAAAACAAGTGAGTCATTTATTTTTCAACATGCCATTTGATTGAATAAGACTTATTTGAAAACTGACACACATATGACTCTCACCAGGACAAGAGGATGGGATAATGGATGGATTGAATACATTGTTGCTATAAAAAGACACTCTAGCAGAGCAGACGTGTTTTTTTTTTCTTACAGTTAAATGGATGTTTATTGGGTCTGTCAAGGTTTTTAAAGGTGAACTACGCTATTTTCCTATTGGGCGGTTAGATCCGGCATTGATGAGTGCATTTCAAAGTACAATGCAAATAAAATGTGCACAGTAATGTGTTAAACCTCCAATTGACGTCACAAAATTGACAAAAATTTCCAGGTATGCGCAACGCTTTATTTTTGTCATTGGCTGTGATTCAGAATGAGGCACCGAAACCCTGAGACCTGAGCCGGACCTGATAGTGTAGTATGAGAATTGTGATGTGAAACGCCCCTTCCTGCTCGCTAGTCACTATAATGACTAGCGTGATGTACGAGCGAATGAGAACAGGTCGTGCAGCAGACATTTCACCGCAGAAGTGTTCCAAAGTGATCTACAGGCAGGGCAAACAAGTAGTATTTGTCGGCAAAACCGTTTTGAAGTTGAGTGCAATGTTTCTTGTCGGATTAAAAGAGATGTATTTACAAGCCTGCTTGTCTACTGAGTAAAAAGGCCGCAGTACATCACTGGAAGTTTTATTACCTCGTTCTGAATCGTTGAATATGGCGCTGCGCACACCTGGAAATTTAGTCTATTTTGTGATGTAAATTGGAGGTTTGACTGTGTGCCTTTTGCTTCCATTGTGATCTGGAATGCACTTATCAGTACTGATTTTTTTTTCCCAATCCCGAGATGTAAAAATAGCTTTGCAGTGAGACTTTAGTTTGGAATTTTGCGATCCCATCAATTCATTCGTTTTGTTACCGAGGATCAAGAACCCCGTCTGGAAAAATTGTTGAATGTAGTTACAGCTTAATACACACCACAGTAGGTATGGCATATCGCACAGCTGTGTGGCTTGTCTCTGAAACCTGCGGGATCTCTGTGCTTCGATTTCTCCACGCTCTCCAGAGCTACAGCTTCCTGCCCGGAACATCGCCCCTTCCCTTCGGCTGCATCTCCTACACCGGGCCCAGCATGTGGGCTGGTCTTGCCAAAGTCCTGACCCGGCTCCAGCCGGGCCACGGCGGACCGCGGGTTCTGTGCAAGGCCCTGGTCCCGGGCCTGGCGCCGGGGGGGCCGCGCTGGCACCGGCTGGCCGCCGCACCCCTGCCGGAGGGGGCGGCGGCGGCGGCGGCGGCGCCGGCGGGGACCTCGAGCATCCGGCGGGTCCGGGCCCTGGAGCAGGAGCGGCTGGTCAGCGTGCAGTGGGCGGACGGGTCGCGGAGCCTCTACCCCTTCGTGTGGCTGCGGGACAACTGCCAGTGCCCGCGCTGCTTCCTGCCCTCCGCCGGGGCGCGCAGCCTCCCACTGCCGGACCTGGACGTGGACACCGGGGTGGACAGGGTGGAGCTGACCGAGCCCACCAAGGTGAGGCCCCGCTGAGGGCTGCGGCCGCCTGTGGGTGGGCCCACCGCCCGCCCTGCTCTTGGAAAGTCCGCCTCAAGGCGTGCCAGCTGCTCGTTGTCAATCTGTTCACTTGCATGGACCCGCGAATGTGCCAGCATGGCGCATTAATTTTGTGTGGCCGGTTTTGGCCTCTGATGTGGCTGCTGACAGACGCTGTATCACCCTGCAGCTCACCGCTGGCAGCCCCACTGGAGCTCAGCAGTGTGAGCCTGGCCAGTACCTGGACAGGAGACCTCCTGGGAAAGCTAAGGTTGCTGCTGGAAGAGGTGTTAGTGGGGCCAGTAGGGGGTGCTCACCCTGCGGTCTGTGTGGGTCCTGATGCCCCAGTATAGGGACAGGGACACTATACTGTAAACAGGTGCTGTCCTTCGGATGAGGTAAAACCGAGGTCCTGAGTCTCTGTGGTCATTAAAAATGCCAGGGCTTTTCTTGAAAAGAGTACGGTTGTTACCCTGGTGTCCTGGCCAAATTTCCCCCCTGCCTTTACCAGTCATGGCCTCCTAATAACCCCCATCTCTGAACTGGCTTCATCACTCTGCTCTCCTCCCCACTGAGAGCTGGTGTGTGTGAGTGGACTGGAGCATCATCCAGGTGGGGCTGCATACTGGTGGGGGTGGAGGGGATCCCCATGACCTGTAAAGAGCTCTTTGAGTGTAGTGTCCAGAAAAGCGCTATATAAATCTAAGGAATTATTATTACATCTTGGAGAGTTAAAGACTTGGAGGCAATGAAGGCTAATAAAAGCCTTATTAATTAGCCTCTGCATAAAAGCTTATCATTGTTATGGTCTTGTAGAATGGAATCCAGCTGATGGTAAATCACCCAGCTTAACCTGACCTAGGAGCCCAAGAACCATTTTACACCTGAAACCCATTCAGATGCACGATAACTGCGGTGTGCTTGCTGACGTTCCTTATCGGCCTGTGTCCTTTTCGCTCATCTGATGCTTTGCTAGGTGTCCGTTGTGTGGCCTGACCAGCACACCAGCGAGTTTGATGCCGACTGGTTGAAGAAAAGATGCTTTTCTCCCTCGGCAAGACAGAAGCAGCGGGAGGAGCTCTTTCTGAACGGTACGGTTCAACTGCGTCTCAAGCTGTCCTAGGATCTCACTGAAGGAAAGCCCTTTCTGTATTAATTACTGGCAGATTTAATAGTGCTCAACGTGCGTTTTCGTGCTATAGGTATCGGTGGTTCCTTGCAATGACTTGACTTGAACCCACTTCAAAAACGTCACTGTACATCCCTGAGCCCTGGTGATTCATCTTTTCTTATGGATCGTCGCCAAAAAGATGGGGCGGGGGGAAGAGGTTTTTAGGAAATAAGATCCATGTGTGACTCCTCTTAATTTTCACTACAAGCCTTGCAGTCAAGAGAAGATGTGAAGAGCTTTGTGAGGTCTGAAAAGCACCGCAAGGATCTTAGCCCAGATGGCCCAAATGTCTGTGCTTTGTGCCAATTTGCTGCTATGTCCTCCAAGGATGAGATGCTCTTTTCCTTGCAGAAATTACTTCACACACTGACTCTCGTCCTCTGAAGCAATCATGGGACTTTCTCTTTTTGCTTTCCACCCGAGATACTTCATGAATTTGTAGAATTATTTCCTGACTTAACTGGACTGGCTTAGCTTTGCGTCTGTGTGGTCTCCAGTCCTGGACGTGGAAGTCTGTAGCTGTGCAAGACTTACAGGTAAAACTCCTCAATTACTAAAAATGGCTGAAAACAACATTAATGATCTAAATGATATTAATTAGTAGTCCAGGTAGGATGAAAACGCCACACAGGGCAGTGAGTGAATACAGTCCACTGTCCTGTGGTCTAGGACAGTGGAACTCAACCCAGATCCTGTGTGAACCTGCTCCGGCAAAGTTTTTAAACGCAGGGTAATTTACTTCAATCTTCTAGTTGAGGTCTATAATTTGCTTTCAGCTCAAAAAGCTTGAATGGGTTTTTGAAATTGGTGTGAACCCTGTGCTAATGAGTTGAGTGTCAGGACAGCCCCGAGTGAGGTGTCGCCTGAACTGTAACCCATCAGACTAAAGCAGAAGGAAAAACAGACTCACTGTGGTAGTTGTTGTTCCCACCTGTCTGTTAGCCAATTTATCTTCTGTTTGAACAGAAATCAGGGAGCACATTCTTAATTGGCAAGTTGAGGAGAGACTGCATAACCTTTTGTGTGCTGATGTGGGGGGAAAAATGCACTTTTGCTAGGGTATTTTGGAAACCAGGAACTGATTGCAGAAAAAAGGTCTGAAAGTCTAAACCGACACGCAGGTCAGTTACAGGCGCCAATTAGCACTGGTGATTAATGATCCAGCTGGAACAAAAACCAGGAGACACGGGGGTCCCCTAAGACCAGAATTGAGAATGCCTGGTCTGGAATGAGCAAAGCAAAGAGGGAATAAGGCCATTGGTGCTGCTAGCCTTACAGTTTTGCTTCAGAAGCAGTTTAATATTCATCCAACCTTTGTTGCAGATAATCGGTTTCATATGAAATATTTCACAAAGAATATTTTCTTTTCAGTTTTCTCACTCTTAAGGTGCAGCTCGCTGTCCTTCGCTAATTATGAGATATACCCCAACTGCCTGGAAATAGAGGATGTTTAGGATTTTCTTTTCTGTGACTTCGGAAATTATTCAGTGATCACTGACGATTTTTGCCGTGCGTGTCCAGTACTGGTTCTGCACGGTCAGTATTTTGAAGGCAGCATCACCTTAAGAGCTGGGAGAAGCTGTTAAAATTGGTTCTTGTGCCCTCCTTTAATGTTTCATTATTGGAAAACCAGCATTGTTTGTATTTAGTGCTAATGCGTCTGTAATGAAAGTCTTGGCTATTTTGAATAACGGAACTAGTGTTGTAGGTGTGTAGCATTTAATGGAAATTTAACATGTAACTCCGGATGCACAGTTATAACACTGTCTGCAGAGGCTGCCACAGCTGTATTTTCACAGCTGGTGTTCCAGGCCTCACCTCTGCTGCAGTAATTTTATCCATTTTAGACTGATTTAAATCCTCTATAACATTTCCTTTTTTCATTACAGAACTTCTTTAATATCTTATACCACTTACAGTTTTCATTTGCATTTATAACATCATGAAAGCATTAGTTTAAAGCAAGTTTATTGACGGTGAAAGTACAGAGATCAAGGTTGTTATAGCAGTCCAGCTCTTTCATGCATCATGGATCTTAATTTGTCACCACCTTATTAATCACCCTTCCAACAGGCAGAATCCGTATGTGCAAGGTTGCTTTATTTTTTTTCCTATTCCCTCCCTGGGTTCTAATTACAGTAGTAAAGACAGATTATTGACCAGTCCATTTCCTGGGAAGAATGTTTGCGTAGTCTGATGAATTTTTTCCATGTGTCTTGAGTTAGGTTTTCAGATTTTATGCATAAGGCCCGTCCTCAGCCAGAATAATACTACAAATATTAATGATTATAATTGGTTTCCTGTTTGGTGAACTGTTACAAGGATTGTACGCTAGTGTGAGGAATTAAATTCAGCTGTTGCTTCATGTAGTGCATGTAGAATTTACTGCAGTATGCGTCCTTATGCACAGCAAATTGATGGCTCATGGTGCTTGATTTGCGTGGAGCTTGTCTATGGATTGGCCACAAGTAGTAGTTTGACTTTTGGAAGGCAGCAGTCCATCAGCCTGCATGATCCTGGCCTTGCGCTAAAAGGAAGTGCCAATGGGAGAATGAAATGGCAGTATTTGCTCTTCAGGCAGCTTTAATATAACTACTCAAGCTGTTGAGAGCGAGGTGCCATGTTAACAGTCTTAAAAAAAAAACACCAACCAGGAGTACAAAGTGTTCTGCCTGGGACATCGGAAACTATTTGATAATTACAGTGCAACCCAAGTCACTGCGGACTTCAGACCCATGTAAACGTAATTCAAGCAGGCTCTCAGATGTGGGTTGGGTGATGTAATTCAGGCATTGGAAGACCACGGTCCTCACTGCCATTGCTAATTAGCACTGACGATTTCCTGTAGGATTAAGTAACAACAAGTCTCCTAGCGAAGGCTGTTTTTCTGTAAACTTGTGGGGAAATCTGTGCAGTTTAGAGTTTCCCAGAGTGTGCAGCGTTGTTTCTTAAATTTACTTTCGGAAAAACTGGCACCAAAGGCATTCGCTGCTGTATCGTCGCAGTAGGGTCAAGAGATGGCTGTAAGGCAGGATTGTCCTGCTTCTGCTTCTTCAAGGCAAGAGTCCAGCAGGATCTTTAATTGACAGCACTATTTCAGGAAAAATAAAAAAAGTGGCTTCTGTAATCTGAAGGCTAAATTGGACATCAGACCCATGTTACTCTCCTGCTCAGGTCTGAAGCTGCAGAGGATTGGTAGGCAGCAGTGTGGAGCAGTTATTAGGGACTCAGGACTTGTAACTGGAAGGCTGACAATTTCTGAGCTTGTAAGTGAAAGATGGGTCAGTACTGCTTCACCCTTGATCAAGGGACTTTTATGCTGTAGTAAAATCTCTTTGGATAAGAGCGTCAGCCAATTACTGTAAAACATACAACTTTCGAATATCAGAAAACCTGCCAAATTGTTGTCCTTGACTAGCGAAGGTTTAATTAAGACAGCAGATTTAATCAGTTCATTAATCATTGTTAAATTATTCCAAGTCTTTAGAAATGCAAAAAATGATGTAATGGTGGCCTGCTGGACTGGTTTTATAGATTTTGTTGCGCTGTATAAGTTATGTGCTGTGCTTGGGGAGAAGCATTGCTGTTAATTTAATCAGAAACAGGTATTGCGAATCCTGAGCTTGCAGTTCTGTGCTTAAATGAGAAACAGTTTTGGCTAGGTTATTGTTTTCCACATGTTTTTATGTTTATTTTGCAGCTCCATTGAATTCGGAAACCTTAATACAACTGCTTTTAAGCAGAAATGTGGAATGTGAGCTCTTCTGCCAGTCCTCTGGGTTTCACAGGGTGAATGATCGTGTTCCAAAATCCATGTAAAAATAAGAATCGGAATCTCTTTTTGCTGCTGTCTTTGTACCTTCCAAAACGTTTATGAGCCCATGGTGTCTTTTTAGAGCTCTGTTTTCTCTCCTTGCATCTTAGGCTTTTAAAAGAGCACACTGCCAGACATCACATGGAAAAGAGGAAGAGAGAACAGGGTCACTTAGTGTTATCAGCCAAGCAAAGTACAAGTTCGTTCAGTGATTTTTATCGTCCATGTTTGTAAAAACAAACTGTTGAATGCACAAAAAACCTTCGCCTGTGGCAAACCTTTCACCTTTTAGTGAGGTTTAGAAGTGGACGGGGGGGTGGTGGAGATCCCTTCCCCAGTACAGTTAGGAAGAGAGGGGCGAGAGCTTATTTAAATTTCCCGATTCTTGCTTAGCTGGGTGTGCCTGCTCTCCGGTCTGCTGAATTTAGACACGGAGGCGACTGAGCCTTAAGAAAAATGAAGGAACACGAGAGATGATTGACATAAATGAATGTATTCAGAGGGGGCTTGGCCCGAGATAAGCGCTGGTGGGTATTTTTAGCGGGATCGGCCGGCGCGCCCACGGAAGGCTCATACAGCAGGGGAGCTGGGAGGAGAGTCAGGCTTGCCAGCAGATTCCTCCTCACTCTTGCAGCGGCTGGTCCCGTCCATCACCTCTGGCTGGCCGGGCCTCCTCTCACTGGAGAGGAGGCCTCCGTGTCGGCTTTGAGTTCTGCGGAGAGCGCTCTCTCTCTCTCTCTCTCCCTTCTTTTATTCCTGCCGTTCCGCCACCCACAGCTGGGCTCCGACTCTCTGGGATGAACCCAAGAACTTGACAAGACCGCGTCTGTCGCTGGAGAAGTCTTCGGAAAAGTAGTTTGTTTCTGAACCAAAAGCGCGGAGATTTACTTGCTCTTGGTGATGTACATTTGGAATGCAGGTGTTTTTTTTTCCCCCCTGTCATTCATTTTCTTTTCATGCTAGCCTGAAGGAAGGGTGGCACACTGGAGCAGTGTTTAGCATAGCTGCCTCATGGTGAAGTGGTCCTGGGTTCGATTCTGGACCTGGGGTGGTCTCTGCATGGAGTTTGTATTGGTTTCCTCCCAAAGTCCAAAGAAATGCTGGTAGGTTAATTGGCTTTTGGGAAAATTGGCTCTGGTGCAAGCATGGGCACGTCTGCATCTGTGGGTACCCTGCGATGGACCGGCGTCCCATCCAGCGCGTACCCCCAAATTGTGCCCACTGCATGCTGGGATAGGCGCCGCCTCTCCCACAGCCCTGAATTGGATGAAGTGTAAAGAAAATGGATGGGTGACTAGGAAGTCATTTACATCGTTTGTGAAACGCAATTCAGTTGTTTAGCAAGCAGACTGTGGTTGTGTATGTGCACATGTCGTCCATGCCCACACGTCAAGAGCCTCCCCCGCGGAACCACATGATTGCCTGGCTATCGGCAGAGTAAAATCTAAAAAAAGAACAGGAACGCTGGTAAGGCACTTCCCTTATGTGTTAAAAACCACTTCAAGACCGAACGACAAGGGAGAATTAAAAAAACAAAAAACAAACTCCTGGCTGGAAGCTCGCCCTACATGCTGAACATCAGAGTGAGAATGCTGTGGAAACTTTTGTTCAGCTTCCTTTGTCGACGCATGCGAGACTGATTTAGCACCGAGAAGACCGCAGAGGAAATGAGCAGCCTACCCCTCTCCTGTCTAGCCTGCCTGCGCTACTCTCGGGCCATGCTTGTGTGCCAGACCGACCCCTCAGCCTAGCGCTCTCCCAAGATGCGTCCCATTAGACGTAGTTTTTAAAGGCGCTTTTCTCTTTGCTTTATTTCTTTGGATTTACGACCCAGTGGGAGCAGAACGATCTGCTTCCCCTAACCGCTCCTTGGCAGGAGATACTATTCCTTTTCTAGCCGGCGCAGGGGAACGTGGGACTGTGCAAGCGCCAGTCTTTCACCTCGGGGTCTGGAGATGAATGCCCGGGGTTCTGAAATGTCATTCCCTCCCCAAAACAAATATCTTGCGTCTGTAGTTTAAGCCGTTTGAAAAATAACTTCAGCTAGGAGGATCTGGCTTCTGCGTTTTCTGTGGTGAAAATACCAATATGTCAAATTCTTGATGCAAAATGTGCTTACGTGTTTCCCTATCAAAATTGTTCCATATGTCAGGGGAGCCTTGCCGTCGAGACTCACCAAAAACCTTTCTGCTTTTGGAAACAATGTTGAAAATCTAGCTCTAGTAGAGACTCAGTGCTTTAAAAGCTAAAATGTTCACACCATTTTAGTTTCCCAGGTCTTTAGGCTACTTGTAATATCAGACTTCTCTTACATCAATAGTGATGAACAGGCTCCTCCTTTACTTTTTTTATTTTGGTATCAAGCAAGCAATGCTGCCAATGTATAACTTTCCTTTTTTCATGCCAAGTGGTCTGTCCTTGTCTCTCAGAGCCTCTACGCTATCCTGGATCTACCAGTGGTTCCCTCTCGGGCAGACTGTATGGCCCTCTTCCATTCGGCAAAACTTCATGCGAGTCGTTTCACAAATCCCCTTGGCTTCTCTCCAGCTCGTCAATTATCTCTCATTTGTAGGTTGTCAGGCACAAGAGAATTCCACTCAATTACTTTGTCGCCCTTTCCAGTAGTCATTAGATTGTCATCGTTGCTCAAACTCGGCTTAACCCTTAACCCGATCCCCACTTTCTCATCGCTAATCGCCTTTCACAACCAGAATTAGAGCATCGAACATAACCTAATCCTTGACGCCAGCTCTCGTATCTATCGCCAAGATTATTAACACTATATTGACTCATCTCGTGCTTCCACAAGCAACAAATCTTAATGAGCAACCACTAAGATTCCCCCATAGCTAACTTTGCCACTGATCCTGTTTGGCCATAGACAGCAGTCTTCAAAAAGAATTCCCGTTACCCACCAGCAGCAGTCCTGTTCTCACTAACCACAGTCCGTGACTTTGTTAATCTCCTGATGTTAAAGCCATGGAATACACACCCTGCACTATCTAGAAGAGAGCATGTTTCTGCACTGACCTGTGATGCCTAATGCCATCAGGCTCTAACACAGGGGTCAGCAGCCTTTCAGAGGGGGCGGGCCTAGAGTTAGCCATACGTACTAAATTCTCTTTAATCAAAGTGTATTAAAAATATTTAAAATGAATTGGTTAATATGGACATCTTACCGTTTAGTGTGGTCCTTGCTCTTGCTTTCACTTTGAGTTCTCCAGTCTCAGCCTCATAGCTTGACACTTGAAGCAGTTCCACACTTCCTCCAGCTTTCAAAAATAATTAATAAACGTCTTAGCTACATCTTCCCAGTAGTTGTGCCGTGCATGAGTTTTAGTCAGCGCAGCTCTTTCCCAGTTCCATCTGAGTCACAGTATCTCTCAATAATCCCCATTTCACTTATGCGTCTCGTTACTGATCTAGTAGATACAGGCGAGTCCTTAATTCTAGAGACGACTGTGCCTTTGGTGGGCAAACCATTAAACTAAACATTCAAACAACTAGGAACAGGTAACGGGTTTATTCCTGCTGAAAAGAAAAGAAACGCAATGTTTCAGCTGTGGAGCCTTCTGTAGGTGTGAAAAGGCTCCCCAGCCAAAACATTGTGTTTCCTTTCTTCTCTTTTCAGCAGGAATAAACCCATTACCTGTTCCTTTGCAGCCTACGCATGCTGACGCAGCTCCCTACTTGAGCCAATTCAAACAACTAGCACAAGCCTCTTTTATATATTCTGCATATGTTAATGGCCTTCTGTGTATCAGAACACATTTTGCAAATTTGAAACTTGTTTTCAAAAGGTCTGAAATGAGCAAACCTTTAACTTTGCTCCCCCACCCCATATTTCATTTTACCCTTAAAAACACTATTGGTGGTGTAGATTGCGAGCACCTGCTAAAACTAATGCACTAAATAAACCAAAATGATTTTTTTTTTTGTGCTCAGTGGTTAACATGTTGTAGAGAATTACAGAATAGTCAAGTATTCAGTTTTTCATGGCTTATTAACTTTTAATACATGTGCTGTTAAAAATCCCTTTGCATGCCAATAATGGTTTTCAATCCCTGCTGTGATACTCTTCAACTCTGCTGGCCACCCTGATCCTCAGAGCGCTACAACCCCATTGACACTGACAAACGATCTGCCCCCTCAATCACCTGTCCAGCATCTGTGACACACCTCAGGACAGAGTTAAGTATTCTCCACTCACCTAGGCCTGTAGGCTAACTTCAACCAAATCAGAAGCTCACCACAGTACACCACTCATCTACCCTCTCCTCTAGATACAGACTGCTCCCTCTTTCTCACAGCTGCTCTTGTATTCCTTACAGTTAGTCCAGAGGTGTGACTAGCCATGCATAGAGCCTATCAGACCAGCCCCTTTCCCTCATGTGGAATGTCATTCACTCTGAGTGCTAATTGCCCATTAACAGCATCTCTGACTTATTCAATGAGCAGTGAGCCTTCCTGCCTCTCAGCTTCTCCGATGCAGAGATGGTTGTTGTACAGTGGTGTTGGTTTATTTAGCTGTGACCTTAATCTGGCACAAATGCATGTTTGCTCTCTCACATGGCTATTCAGCAACCATATCACCCTGCAGCTCCCAGCTGGCAGCCCCACTGGAGCTCAGCAGTGTGAGCCTGGTCAGTACCTGGATGGGAGACTCCTGGGAAAGCTGAGGCTGCTGCTGGAAGAGGTGTTAGTGGGGCCAGCAGGGGGCGCTCACCCTGCAGTCTTATGTGGGTCCTAATGCCCCAGTATAGTTACAGGGACACTGTACTGTAAAAAGGTGCCGTCCTTCGGATGAGATGTAAATCCGAGGTCCTGACTCTCTGTGGTCATTAAAAATCCCAGGGTGTTTCTCAAAAAGAGTAGGGGTGTAACCCTAGTGTCCTGGCCAAATTTCCCATTAGCCCTTACCAATCATGGCCTCCTAAGAGATAAATTCCTAATAATAAACTTATTAATAATAATAAACTGGCTTCACCCCTCTGTTCTCCTCCCCACTCAGAGCTGGTGTGTGGGGAGCGTACTGGTGCATCATCCAGGTGGGGCTGCACACTGATGGTGGTGGAAGGGATCCCCATTACCTGTAAAGTGGAGTGCTCAGAAAAGTGCTATGTAAGAGTAAGAAATTGTTGTTATTATTCACGTTAGAACAATTAGCAAATTTTCTAAACTGCAAAGACAAATACTAGTCTCCTTTATAAAGACACACATATATTTTAGTAAAATAACGACTGTATCTAAAGTTGAATTGGAAAGGAACCCTGTAGTGTTCAACAGCCAGTTTGGCATGCAGATACTGCAGGAATTTGGTAGCACTTTTAGTACAGGGGTCCCCAGCACTGGATCAGGAGTGCCCCAATTCTTCGGTGTCCCTCTAAACCACCTGTTTCTTAAGACTGACACTTCATTGATACTATATATTAAGAAAGTAATCTGCTCAGTTAAGGTCCTTGGAGGTACGATTTCTGTTCCAAATGTTTTCTGAAGTTAATTTACACACTCGGCTTACGATAAGTGATCATACAGTTCCAAGAATGTGGAAATTGCTGCTTTAATGGTTTCTTATATAACCTACTGCAGTGGGAGGTTAGGAAAGAACTAGATGAGATCTCCAGGAGCAGGGTTGCCTGCTTTAGTATTTTTCCTTGTTTGTTCGGCTTCGGAAGCCCTCTCTTCCATAAAGCGTTTTTCATTCTGCTACTGAGCTGCTCCTCTGCCTGAATGCCCGTCCTGCTTGTGGTGCTTCAGCGATCTCCGCAGTCTCCTGGTGCTCTGTTTGGCCCAGTTCTTCAGGAAAGGCTTTTCTGTCTGTGACAGCCAGTCCTCTTGCTTCTTATACATCGCCCCGTGCCAGTAAACCTGTCAGCACGAATGTTCATAGCTCTTTTATTGACGTCTTGCGTTTTTTTTTTCATTCTGAAAGTCTGTGGTTTGCACAGTTTTCTCCATATTGTCATCCCTCAAGGGATAGCAGGAGTTTTTTTCTTTTTTTAAAATGTTTTCGTGAAGTTGAGAAAAACACATTTCATAACCGTATGTGTGTTTTCATGTGTTGAAGTCTTTAGAGTTTATGCTGTTTTTTTTTAATTATTTTAAGTCATGTGTAAACAAAAGAATGCAAATAGCTAAAACAGAGTTCTTTACAACATTTTTTTTTCTTCTGCTCCCTTTTTGTATGCCCCCCTCCCTCAACTGGACCAAGTAACAAAGTTTTAGCAAGTCCCAGTTGTCTTGCGGCAACGTGTGTTCCTATTGTTGAGTGCATAAGCCAGCTCTCTGCAATAGGCATCCGCATTATTTCAGATGCTGTCAGTACAGCCAATGGACTGTGCTCAAATAATTCTGAATGAATTCGGCTGGTAAATAAAATCCAACAAAACTGCCGGGGACAATGTACAATATCCAAAAGTATGACTGTTACTAAATGCTTGACTTGTCATGCAATGTACTACACCCACATTAATACTACAGTCTGATGGTTGAGAACTTTAAATGTCTATAAAGGAGAGGAGACTATTCAGCCCATTTGTTAGTATTAGAACTAATTAAGTGATCTAATTTATGCATGGATCTCCCACAGCTGTTTCGAGATGAGTCGACCTGGCTTCTTTCTAGAAGTGTGTCGCTTGGGTCTCTTTTTTTTTTTTTCGACTCCCATAACCCTCTGGGTAACGCTGTGCCTCCTGCTCTCAATCTTAAAAGTGTTTCCACATAATTTCCACTTGTGTTCTCTGGTTTCTGCTTCATCACAGACACTAGAGAACGCCTTGGCTGTGGGGAAGAGAGTTGGATTGTGCCAACACAGAGATGAAAAGTGTTGGGGGAGTTCTTTCCAAATAGCTTAGTTAAGCGAATACATAAGTGTTTTGCTCGAGAGAGAGGGATTTAGAAATGACAAAAGAGAAAAGGCAGAGCGCTCGTTAATACAGATATTTTTTTATCTTTACAGTGTTGTGCTGCATCTGGCTCAGATACAGCTCTTGATAGTTACGTATAGGGGCTTTACATCAAAGACTGCTTCAGAAGTCAGACAAGCACGCAGGAGGTGGTCCACAGGGAGCAGCTGCGTCTCCGGTATGGCCTGTAGAATAATTCTGTCCGGGGTCTTCCGCTCATGTACAGTAACCCTAATTCTTGTGGGAAGGGGGGGGGGGGGCAGTTTGAAAAAAGAAGAGAGAGGAAGCGAATCCAGCATCAGTGCAATACTTCAGACAAGCAGGAAGGGCGAGTGTGGACTGGCGGGATTCGTTCGGAGTGAGCGAGGGGTCAGTGGGAGAGAACGGCCGGCACTGGATTGATGCTGTAGCTCATGCAGGTGAAGAGCGGTTCTCAGGAGCGTTTGCAACGCAGACCTACTTATGTTGTCTGCGCTTTAAAGACGGCGTCAACGTCTTAAATGAAGGGAAGACGTTTTGCTGAAGAAACCGGGCAAACGTGTCCTTGGTGGGATAATACAGTGGAATTACCATTCACAGTGCTGCTGTGTTGTGGGACGAGCATTTGTCATGAGCGTTGAATAAAATGTGAAGGTGCAGCCGAGTCCAAAGAGACCCATGTAAGTCTCCCACCTGTGTATCGGAGGCTGGGTCCTTTATTACACCACATATCTGCAAAGGGTTTACAAAACAGAAGGTTGGTTTGAAAATATCGAAAAATGCACCTTGTTTTCAGGGTAATTAAAACTTATTGCAGTGTTTATGTCCATCTGCTCCGTTTCTGCATCCGAGCATCACTGTAAAATAAGAATGATCTAAGAACTGGCAATGAATGTTTTTCAAATACAATCGAATCCGGTTGGAATCAGTTTGAAATAGCACGTTTCAGTAGGGAGTGTGAATTTAGACTGCACTGTTTCTTGGGATGCGCCAAAGCGCTGGAAGAGGTTACATCATTACAGCTGATTTTCCTCTGGAGGACAGCGAAAGACTGTCCCTGGCAATCGCTTTTTTTTTGCTTTATCGTCAGTCACTCAGGTCTGTGCATGTTTTCATCTTAAAACTGCTTCATCTGCTCTCAATTTTCTTGTGTTCCTTTTTCGTGGAGATAAGCTTCTGGCCTCCCACAGGCTCCCCCTCCTCAACTGGCAGGCTTTGGGATTCCTTTTCTGACACGCACCTACCCTCTTTCCTCGGGAATCCAGCTGCCTTCCCCTGCTTGCGCCTGTCTTTCTGTTTCTGTCAGCTCCGGCCCAAGAGTAACCTCAGCCTTCCTCCTCGACTCGGCTATGTCCCTGAAAAGACCACCCCCCCCCGTCCTCGTCTCCATGTGTGTCGCCCACTTCCTGTGCCGCAGAAAGCCCCCGCGCTCCAGGATCACGAACGTGGGAGCAACACGAGCAACAGTACCCTTTAATACAAGTTAAAAGACCCTCCGAAAAAACAAACTCTGAGGAGTGTGGTGCTTAGGGCTTTATTAATTATACCTGATCACTGAGCCCCCCCCAAAAAAAGAGGACAACTTCCTGTCCCCAAGCAGTGGCGGGACAGTTTGGTTGTTGATCTTTTTTCTCTTTGGAAATGGCGCGAGTTCAGGTTGCAGGATGCATTTCCCTATGTTTTTGGTTTAGCAGCTGGAGAACAACCTCCTTTGTTCTGATTCCCCCCCCCCCGCATGCAAATTCTTAAACGCACGTTCAAACAAAACTGTGATGAAGAGCAGTCTTGTGCGGCAGATGTGAGCTTTCACCCCCCTTCCTCTCACCTCCCGGTGGGGCTCATTCGGGATGAACCATTGCTCTTTTGGGGGTTTCTTCAGAGCTTTCTTGGAACGGGACTGTGCACGAAGACGCTCAAGGTTGCCAGAGTCATTTGCGCCATATTCTTCTGTTGCAGAGGGGAAAAAAAGGCGTTTGTGGACCAGTTCTTTTCTGGATAGAAGCTGTGGTGTGCACCGTGTACCCTCTGTGTTCTTTCTCTTGTGCCCTCCATCAGAAAGAGATCAGCGTTGGTGCGTGATTTAAAAATCCCACGAAAACCAAGAAATTAATACTTGATGAAAAGTTGAGTTCATTGTGACTGAAAATGATTTCAGACTGTTCTGCACCGTTGCCCAGTAGAAAGTCAGCCAGCAATGTATCGGGGGCGAAGGTGAATGTTATTTAAAAGATGCCTATAATTCTCAAACAATAGCTCCTGACCGATGCCCACGCCTGCAGAAATGCCCGACTTTCTGTAAATAAAGTGTGGTGCCATAACCGTGGGCCGTGCAGGGTTAGAATGAAAGTATCTGGGAGTCCTGCACTCTCTCCACAACGGACTCTGCGTCTTCCTGTTCTAGAGACACAATCTGTGCCAGGGGCTGTTCTTGTAGGAATCGGTGGTTGTGCCCTCTCTCTCACCGCTACAAGTCCCACATTGGCAAAGTCCATGGTTTCAGCTGTTTTGTGTTTTTTTTTTTTAAAGACAAACAAGTTCAAGAGCGTCCTAACTTCCTGGGGGCTGGCCAGAGTCCACATCCGACGTGGCCGGGGTCGCTGAACTTGGGCTGCCGCGGCTGGCAGAAAGCAAATGGGACATTTCCCTGAGGGGGCCTCAGGGGTGCGGTCTGATGTCATTGCACAGTAGAGAGAAAACTATTGCTGCTTTAAAGCACACGTGTTGCTTTTCTTCTCCCTTATATCTCTTATCTCCCACCCGTCTGCCTTTTTTCAAGAAACTTTCATCTTTGTAATAGTTTGCATTTTCTAACACTTCTGTTCAGATGTGACCTCGACTGTGCTCCAGATAAAATCTGTTAAGCCCGAGTAGACGTAGTTTGTGTGCTTGTTCTCCTCGCCCGCCTCTTTTAATTCCGCCAGGAGGTCTGCGTTTGACAGGTTTGGAAGGGGTTGGGTCGGCAGCCCCGCTTGGATCCAGGGCCAGCATTTCCCTCGGTTCACGGGACAGTTAATGGCACGTGTCTTGGAATGTAAACTGAAGGGGAACAGCAGCCTGGGGAGCAGGATTAAACGTTGTTTAACAGTCGTGCACCGTGTAGGCGCTAATAATAATGGCGTGAGGGGGAATCAGGTGCAGTTTTAAAAGTGACGAAGATGATATACACCTGACCGACCACCAGATAGCTCCTCTGAGAGCTGGATGCTTCAGGCTGTCACTTTGACGCAGAGTCACGACTTGAAACGGCCGCTGTCCAGGGTGTTGATGTGCTGCTCTTTCTCAGCCAACCTCATGGACCTGAACGGTTCCTTGCTCTGAGTAATGGTGCCGTTTTCACAGCAAAAACATACCGTGGAGGTTATCATGTGCTGGTGTCCGTTATGGTGCATTCCTCGCTGTATTTTTAGGTTAAACACCCGTACACGCACAGTGTGTGAGGTCTGGCTTCATCACTCTGCTCTCCTCCCCACTGAGAGCTGGTGTGTGGGGAGAGGACTGGAGCATCATCCAGGTGGGGGTGGAGGGGATCCCCATTACCTGTAAAGCACTCTGAGTGGAGTGTCTGGAAAAGCGCTTTATGAGCATAAGGAATTATTATTATAATTTGGCTTTTTCAGGCACAGCCAGAAGCCACTCAACAACGTACCAGTTCATCTGATCAGTCTCTTCCACGGCACAGTGGTAATGTCGATTGGCATTCTCCACTTGCCCCTTTACAAGCAGGCAGTCCTTTCTCAAAACATTTTTCTCCTCCCCTTGCATTTCGCTGGACTCCCACAAGTGCCTTAATTAACACTCGTGTCCTCTGGTTCATCCGCTGGGCTGAGTTTGTCTGCGCCCTTGAGCATATTGAATCCTTTTATCAGGGCTCCTTGTGGGCTTCCTTCTTCAAGACTACAGGGGTCCACATCCTTCAGCCTGTTGGTATAGGACTTTCATTTAGGCTCTCGTTGCCTCCAGTGGTGGCTACAGACGCCACTGGTCCGTGATTTTCACAGCAGACCCACGCAGATGAGAAATGTTTATCAGTATAGTGAATTTAACTGTCATGTCTGTTCAATAAAGTGCCAGTGCACCTGCTACAAAAAAAGTTGCAGAAAATGTATTTACAAATCTATCCGGAAAATGAGATTTGTAAGTCAGTTTCCAATGATGCTTAGGATGGATTTTAACATGTTCGTTTGTCTTCTTAAGTACTTCATTCATCTTGAACTTGGATCTGAACACCACAGTCATTTTGCTGTTATAATCAGAAGCTGAGAGGGGGAAAAAAAGAATACAACTTTAGAAACAAATCCAAAGACATGGTTAACACTCAGTTTTTATGGGAGATTGTTTGAACCGTGTGACGCGATTTCCTCTTTGACACAGACCAGACTTTGCCCAGCTCTGTGTAAGTTCACACTGTGCTGCCAGGAATTTACTGAGCAGTCAACCCAAATGGGCTCAGTAACTGAATTACTAACTTCTCACTTTTAAAGAGCCCCTTTATTGAGTTTGCTCATCTTTCATTAACACATCTGGACACGATAAGAGCAGGCAAGGAAAATGAAACAAAGCCAGTTGGATCTTGTTCCAATTTTCTGTGCCTGCCCGCAGAAAGGTGAGAGAGAGAGAGAGAAAGGGTTAATTGTACTGCCTTGACTCCTAAACACAGGAGCTTTTCAGAACTGCACTGAGAGTGTTTTGATTTAATTTTCTGTTTAAGCGGCAGCCCTCCGTGGTGACAGCTGATAGACCTTTAGCTCAGCATGGTGGGTGTATCATATGTGAAATGCCCTGTCTGTACCAATTGAATGAGGGGAATGTTTTTTTTTTAAACGGTCAAACCAGATCCTTTTTTCTGTCATAGACCCAGAATTGCATGAGTTGGCTTGAACAACAAAAGTCACTTTCCAAATCCATAGCTGCTCAATTTCGCTTCTCTCGCTAGATTTCAGTTTGGGCCCATTCTGATTTTGTATCGCCCCACAGGAAGCAGAAAGTCTGTGGAAAAAGAGGACAGGACTAGAGACAAGGTTTGCGGGTGGTTTTTATTAATGAAAGTATTTCCCTGGCTCGATGGTAGGAAACCACACATTGCTTTAAATCTAGCAGAACCGCTCGCTGAGATCGAAGTGGCATGATGTTACCAAGTCATGAGAGAGTGAGGAAAGCTAGCCAGACAGGAACGAGTCACTCATCACTGATAATCTGGGGAGCTGCTTCTCCCCACATGAGCTAATATTGATGCAGCCTAATAGGCACTATAAGCCTGTGATTTTTTTGAAGGCATTTCCTGATGGGTGCCGAGGCTGTGTCCCGCAGCCCGAGCTGAATCCGATCTCGTGCTCTCGCTCTCGCTCTCCCGGGGGGTTCCCCGTCTCCTCTGGGACCGCAGCACGACTCGGCCGAAATACAGCTGCCTCCCACAGAGGGGCTTCGCATTTCACGCCTGGGCGCTGGAGCTGAAGCCGCTGTGGCGCCGACAGCGACAGCAGAGTCGTAGCAGAGGAGTGTGTCGCCGTATGTCCGTGTGCTTTGGAATTCGTCCTCGCGCCGGCCTCTCGGGACATGCACAGTACAGCAGACGACACCACACAATCTGTTCTAGACGGGACATTATAAATAGATGTACATGATAAATAGTGATAGTATGCACAGTCAATAAATAACCAGCACAATTAATACCTGGTAGAGAGCCATAAATACGTGCTAGTGAACAAAAAAAACACAGTAGTCCAAGTCAAAAGTGCATAGTGCAGAGGTGCATTGAGTTCTGAGGCATTGCAGCATTGTTTATGATGGGACAGAAGGGAAAACCTAGCTTTTTTTTATCAGGCCAGTATTGTGAACTAACGGTCCTAATGTGAACCTGCACCAAATTTTCTTTGCCTCATAAAAGTTTTATAAACCTGATGCCTGCAGAGGGCAGTGGCCGGGGGTTGGACAGCCAAATCCCTGGTAGATTGACGTGCTTCAGGAGCAAACCCCACTTTTGCAAGGCAGTGAAATAGTAGAATTGAGAACTTGAGGGGAGCCCTGCATTAACTCCTGCGTTATATCGAGTGTTCGTTTCAAATTCTTGTGGGAGAGGTTCTTGGCTGACGGGAAGAGGATTGAACACTGCTGCGCTTGTTCTTCTGCGTTGGGAAGGAGGGCTGCTTTGGATCGTTCCATGAGCTTGAATTACACTCCGATTTAAAGCACCTGGCAGGCAGGGGAGACGGTGTGATGCTCCAGCCCGGTATTGGACCCTGCTCATCTTAGCCTGGTGCTGCACCTTAGCAGGATTCGGGTGGTGTTTCAGAGAAAGCGAGGTGCTCAGTTTCCAGTGTGTGGGGGGTGAACTCGTATTGTCAGAGAATCACAAATGTGCCATTGTAAGGCGCGTGTTAAATCAAAACTTTAGTGCACCCATGTGCAGATTGCAGCCTTGATCCATCTGCCAGATTTCCATTGGGTTGAAGCAGGAAGCCATCAAGTGCTGGATTTGAGTTCTGATTTGATCCAGGTTCAGTTCTCCATCTACACAGCCTGCCAAATCAATAAATAAGAAATAATGGCAACACTCAACGGGCAGCTTTTTCAGCCACACAGATTCTTACAGCTGCAGAGTATGGCGGTAAGCATCCCCTGTGTTTTTCTGCAATGGAGACGTCTGCAGCAAAGCGTTGTCAACAGTTGTCAAGAGGGTTGTCACTGGGCTGCTGGGTAACGTACTCGTCAGAGGGCCAGATCTCGGCATGATGTGCTGAAGCTGTAGTTTCATGCAGTTCGATTGCCAAGGCTGTGTGGTATGCAAAAATAAGCTGCTGAATGGCTCTGTGGCAAGCCAAGCCCTAGATCGTGGTGTACTGGGTAGATGATTTCATTTGCTTTGGCAGAGACAAGACTGTGGGTTTCTTCATGGCAGTTTTTAGTGTCCTTGTAAACCTGCAATTTTTATACCACTAAGCCTATGCATTCAAAGTCCAATTTTCTTCCTCCACCCCTTTCACTTTGTTTATATTTAGAGATGCGCATCTTGGGCTTCTTGTTTCACACAGAAATAGAATTTGAGGCTTTTTAGTGGTTCTTTATCTTGTTTTTCAGTGGTGATGTCATTGCAAAAGTGCGGGGAAGGGGGCTGTTGGAGCAGGAGTGCTCACAAAGGACCTGATAGGAGATCGGTGAAGTCTCACCAGAATGTACTGTAAGAAAGCAAAGCTTGCAGGCAGTGTGGTATCGCTCCTCAGAAAGGATCTATAGCTTAGGCTGGTAGTGTTGCAGAAGACTGATTGTTACAGCTTCTCTCATACCAGTATCATGACAATCTAATGCCAGTGCCAGGGACGCCAGAAAGACAGTGTCGTCTGCAGTAGGTTTCGCTCATGTGCAGTGCATGGTGGGTGCTTGCCATGAATGAGGTCATGCCCTCTCTCAGGAGTGTTTAATCACTGCAGGGTCGAGCTCCAGTTCCCAATAAGTGAATGAGGAGCACACGATACCTGCAGCCCCTTGTGCCTTGCACTCTTTCCCTGGGAAACTCGACCTGCAAGCATCTGGGAATCTGACTTTCGCAGTATGTGTGCATGTACTGTTAAAGCCTGCAAGCTTAATCAAAAGAAGTTGGAGGAAAAACTGGATAACCCATGTTTTGGAATGCTGGAAAAAAATGACAAAAATGCAAATCCTGGCTTTTTCAGCTGCATTTTACTGTATGATGTCTTGAATTATCTCAATATGAATTTGATTAAGTACATAACATCATTCCAAGATGACATGGAAAACAGCCCCAGGGCATCGGCATTGCTTGTAGTAAGAAGGTGTTGCCATCGGGACCCAGGGATCCAGTCGTTTTTAGGAACTGGTCCTTCCATTCAGAAATTTGTTTTATGTGTGTGTTCCAGTAGCCAATCGCAAGGCAAGTCGAACATTTACCTTTGCTTGCAGGTATCTTATGTTTCTCCTTTTCTTACCCTGTGTTTTTATTATTGCACAATTCTCTGTGAAATAGAAGCAAAACATAAGCAAAGGAAAAAGCTAATTCACAGCCCTTTGCAGTTACCAGTTTTCTCCAGTTTCTTTTGTAATTAGAGCAAGCCATGATTTTGGAGGTGGACTTGCAAATTACAAAAGAAAGAAGTAGGTTTTGCATTTTTAGAAAACTTAATACTCTCAAGGCTAGAATGATGTCATAGAGCCATTTTTCAAGAAGGAGAGGGCAACTGAAACTATAATTGAACTTTAATGAGGAACATTTGCTCTCCAGTGTAGCATTATGCTAGAAGTGCGTTTTCTGACCCCACTTAGGCACAAAATGGGAGGATAATACTCTAATAAAACCTTGAATGTGTGTGTTTCCAAAATATGAGATATCCATTTTTTCTGGCTTCAGTTTTGCCCTGATTTGGGGTGTAAGAAGTAAAAAGAGGCTGGCTGTGTGTGTAGACGCATCTCAAATAAATAATACTGTTAAATTAATTCCTCTCCTTTGCTGACAACCTCTGAGAAGTTTGCTTCTGCTGGTAATTGAACTGTTTATACAGTTCATAAAGATTATAGGTACACAGGTATGCTAATATTTTTTCTGGATATACTCAGGATTGTTAGACCTTGTTGACGCGTAGGAATTTCGTATAAAATTTAAAAAAAATCTCAGAAGAAGGAGATTAACCATTGACAAGGTCAACTAGTGGTCAGAACACCAACTTAATGGGAGAATAGCTGTTGGGAGAAATCTGAGTCGTTTAAATTAGGGCTCTGTGGCTCAGACAGCCACTTCAACATCAACAGCACAGTCAGCAGTCATACAGCTTAGTGAAAAATATGGTATTAATGACAAAGAGCCAAGTTTCCTACACTTAGATATTGCATGATAGCCATTTCAGTCCTTGATGGATCTCTGCCTAAGCATCTTTAGAAAGAGAGAGCCACAGAGAAGATTAAATTATTTTTAAATGTGACAGTATGTTGTAGCAATATGGGGGAAAATAACTTCGAGATATGTTTTTAGGATTTTAGCTGAGATCGTTCTGCCTTGTCGTATTTTAAGAGCAAAAATGTCTCGCCATCTTATCAGATCCGGTGAACGTAAATTTCTTGGTGAAGAGATCATGGGGAATGGAAACCGGTAGACAGTCCAGCTCTTGAGGACTGGAGATTTGCACCGCTGCGGTTCATAAACATCAAGCAGAGAGCTCAGGTTTTGATAAGAAAGTGCTAAAATAAACAAGCTGGTGGTTGATAGGTGTGGATCGTGCTAGTACTCCAGCAGTTTCCACTGCGTGGTCTGCGGATCTGCGGTAGCTCCCAGGACTCTTCCTCTCAGAGTGGGCGTTAAATGCGAAGGGCGAAGGGCCTGCTTCGGCGATCTCGATCCCTGTCTCGTACAGCTGATGGAGTGTCAGAAGCGGAGGTTGGAAATCAAGAGGCCCAGTCCGTCAGTCTGGTCCATGCAGTTGTAAACGTGGGTAAGACTCGTACCCCTCCTACGCCCCCCCCCCATCGCCGTTGCAGCCGCTTCTTGGCTGAGGGCGTTCCCACGGCCTCGTCCCCGTGGCCGGGCTGTCAGTGCCAAGGCTGTGCGCAGCTCCACAAACCTGAGGGCTTTGCCCGACGTTCGTAAACCTCCTGTGGAGTAAAGGGGTGGTGCAGAACTCCAGTCCTTAGGAGCTGGAATGTGATCTCTTCACTAAGCCATTTAATTGACTTCATTGGACCAGTTAAGGTCAAAGGTCTTCTGCATTTGGTGATAAAAAGAGACCTCCTGGACTGTGATCCTTGAGGAGCATTAGGCCAGGACAAGTTTGTTCTCTTCTTCTCCTTGGAGAACGTGATCTAGAGACCCTTCAGGACATCAGCTGATTAAGCGAAGACTCTAGATCCATTGTTAATTTGCTCCGATGAAGCACCTCAATATCCTAGTTTGAATATGTACAATTTAGTGTATGAGCAAATATTCAGATTCAACTATTTTTCTACTTTCATACTCACTAGAAATGAGGCAGAGACTAAGTATTACTTGTTCCTGTTTATTTTTTACACGTTTAACTGGGACGATGCGACATCAAGCTTCTTGATCGCACAGTGCTGTTTTAAGAGCATACTCAAGGTTACAAACAAGTGGAAGCTATTGGACCCATCTAGCTCATGTGGTAGTATCTAATTGAACAGAGAATCTCCTCTATCTGAACTGAAGGATCCAACGTAATTCTTTCTTTTTTGATGGCACAGCGCCCTCTTCGGCCTGTTGTGTCATCATTGATGAACTCTTTCCGCTGCAGTTGTTAAAAATCATTGCGGGGATCTCTAAATGAATTGGAAGGGCACAGTGAACTACAGTCAGAATAGACCAAACGTAGCTCCGCAAGACTGCAAGACTGCTCTGGGACACCTCTTCCCGGAGCTTCAGAGAGATCACAGATTGATTGCCGGTAGCTGTTGAACAAATTATTTCTGATTTCTTTAAAGAACTTTTACCGCAAGGGGGTGCATCATGAATATATGTTTTAAGGACGTCCAGTGCAATTGTGGTTTTTGTGCTGTGGTGATGAGTTGCTTTGGGTTTCCCCATCTGCTGATCTTGGCTAACACTTGCATTCTGAGGCACAGGTGAATGTTCTTCCAGGCCTCTGAGGAGAAACATTGAGCCTTATTTTTAATTTGAAAAACACAGGAACATTCGGTAGCAAAAACATCAGCCCTCCACATGGTATTCGAAGCCAGCAAGAGTCAAATGTGCTTTGCAGCTGTGCCCCTCTGTGAGTGCGTCTGCAGGAAAACGATTTAAAGGGAGCCCAGCTGCGGTGTTGGGCAGCTGTCAGCATGAGCTCTGTGGCCCTCTCCGGTTCTGAGGTGTGTGAAGACCCACTTGTGTACGGCGAATGCAAGCTCCATGCAAGAAAGACAAACTAATTGAACGCAAGTAAAGATCTGCTGACTGCTTATTTGGGCTTTGCAACAGGAGAGAGAAAGCCGGTTGCCTTCGCCAGATGACATCATCTCTAACGTATGTTTCCTGATGTAGTGTGACTGTCTGAGCTGTCAAGACATGCTTTTGTTTTCCATTCAGACTACTGGAGGGATTAAGCAACATATTCCAATTAAGAAGAAAACTGCTTTCGGATGCCAGAGAGTTTATTTTCTTTTACAATTCTCTAGAGGGTTTCGCGACTGGAGTTGACACGAATTCATTTGTTTGCCTGCATCTGTATTTCCTAGAGGGCCGTCGCAGATGTAACTCTGGGCCGGGGCTTCTGGGATTGAACCCAATTGTTTTTTTATTCTTTATCTCCTTCCCCCTTCCCTTCCTTGTAGACAAGCAGTACTGGGGATCAGAGTTGCGCATCCCCACTGCTAGCTTCGAGGAGGTCCTGAGCGATGACAAGGCCGCCTACTCCTGGCTGACCGCCCTGCGCAGGGTGGGCATCGTGTATCTGAAGGGTGCGCCAGCAGAGCAAGGCCAGGTGGCGAGGCTGAGCGACAGGATCGGGTACCTGCGGCTGACCTTCTACGGGTGAGCGGAGCCTCCTCTTCCGTCTGCACTCCTCTTATTAATACTGTAACAAAGGGCGCACCCCGCTCGTACAATAATAATATTAAACTATATTTTATATAGCACCTTTAAAGGTGGCTTCTCAAAGTGCTTTACAGAATGAGAACAACAATAAATAAAAAGAATACACAATTGCAATATGCAGAGGAGACCGTGGATGGTGGTACTAAGAAGAGCAGAGGGTTGAAGAATGGAACCAGTGAAGTAAAGGCTCTTCAACAGAAGAGGGTTTTGAGTCTGGATTTGAAGGAGTTTAGAGAAGGAGACTCTCTGATATCCTTGGGGAGAGAGATCCAGAGCTTGGGGGCATAACAGGAGAAGGCCCTGTCACCCATACAATGTAGACGGGCTTGGGGGACAGTAAGGAGAGCAGAATTAGAAGAGCGAAGGTTGCGAGGTGGGGAGTAGGGCGATAATAGTTCAGACAGGTACTGAGGTGCCAAGCCATGCAGAGCCTTATAGGTGAAAGCTGCCTATCCTGGCAAGGTGGCTCTTGCCAGGATAGGCTCAGGCTTCCCCCACACCCTCGTGTTGGATAAAGCGGTTAGAAAATTGATGAATGGATGGAGGTGGTTGATGCCTTTATCCAGGGCGGTTAGGTCATTGAGGAGTCCCTTAACAAAAGGAGTAGAGCAGAATGCCTTCTACAACATTATACCTCACCACACTTGGAGTCTTGGCTTGATTGTGTATTGCTGTGTGTGGAGTTTGCATTCTTCTGATGTCCATGTAGGTTTTCAGTAGGTTCTATAATGCAGTACGTGCTGTTAAGAGGCTAATTGGTCTCTCTGAATTGTTCCTGTCCACTGGTGTGTGTATCCTGCAATGGGCTGGCCTCCTGTCCAGGGAATATTTCTGCACTGAGCCTTTTGCTTCTGAAATA
This sequence comes from Atractosteus spatula, assembly GCF_055471065.1. Taxonomy (NCBI): domain Eukaryota; kingdom Metazoa; phylum Chordata; class Actinopteri; order Semionotiformes; family Lepisosteidae; genus Atractosteus; species Atractosteus spatula. Next base: position 14,797,362 of record NC_142721.1, on the reverse strand, counting down.
GACTCTGGGTTGCCACCTTATGATGGCTAAACGGCTTTCTGATGGTGGATGGGTGGAAAGATCTATGTCCTACACTAACAGCTCACACGTATGCATGATTGACAGCAGCCAACATGATCTATATTGCGGTTTGCTTCTAGTTCCATATGCAACTGTGGTGTTTTAAGATGCCAGGGTGAAATCTGGGGCCAACTCTGCGTTCTGCTGCCCATTGTGCAACCCACTGAAGCTCAGCAGGTGTGAGCCTGGTCAGTACCTGGATGGGAGACTCCTGGGAAAAACTAAGGTTGCTGCTGGAAGAGGTGTTAGTGGGGCCAGTAGGGGGCGCTCACCCTGCGGTCTGTGTGGGTCCTAATGCCCCAGTATAGTGACGGGGACACTATACTGTAAACAGGTGCCGTCTGTCGGATGAGACGTAAAACCGAGGTCCTGACTCTCTGAGGTCATTACAAATCCCAGGGCATTAGCCCCGAGAGCTGGTGTGTGGGGAGCATTCTGGCACACTATGGCTGCTGTCGCATCATCCAGGTGGGGCTGCACATTGGTGGTGGTGGAGGGGATCCCCATTACCTGTAAAGCACTTTGAATGGAGTGTCCAGAAAAGCGCTATATAAGTGTAAGCAATTATTAATTCTTCTTATTATTATTATCTTTGCATGTATACCACATGCTGAATTACAGGTGTCTGGATGTAATGATAACCACATTAGTTGAATCCTGACATGTTATTCCTGCTGCTGAGGACCGGTCTATTATGAACAGCTGGTCACACTTCAAGCTTGTCCAGAAATGTCAGGAGAGCTGCACACATTTCTTTGCACTGATCGTGGACTGATAAGCCAGCAGTCTAACAAAGCCTTTCCGTCATGTCTGGTTTTTGCGAGGGGAGGTTTGAATTAAAGAACAGTGTTGTGCATTCAATCAAAGCACACGTGTATTTAATTATTATTTTCAAACAGATGACTAGTGGTTATATGAGGATTTCCTGTTTTTTTAAGGGTAATCAGCAAAGATAAATACTCTGACCTGCCTTATTTAAGTTCTCCCCTTCAGTGTTTTGTGTCATGGTGAAAGGTCCTAAGACGTCTTTGGATGTTACTGTGAACAGTGTCGCCCTGGTTTTCTGCTTTTTAGTTGTGTAGCAGCCAAACCCCAAGTGTTTGATCAGTATGCCCGACTGGCTGTGTAATGTCCAGCAACGAGCATGGCCACATCTGACGGTTCTCCTGGTCTTCCTGGGGTGTTGGTGTGGCATTCTGAGAACCCCCGTGTTCCACACTCTCCCTGGAGATCTGCAGGACTGATTTCCATTCAATTCATGTTTATATCCAGTTTGATTTTTATTTCCAGTGAGAGGGTAAGCCCAGACTGTTGGAAATTCATTTCAGTAGGGTTTTGCCTGTACGCCAGTAAGCAGAAGCAGATGTGGTGAGAGTTCATAAGAGACGTTTCTGTAGCCTCTCCCCGTCTGGCGGGGGACAAGGTGAGTCAGACAGGTCCCCTGCAAACTGCTGGATAACTACCGCAGTTTTTTTGAGGAGAAGAACCACAAGCTCTTTACTGTATTTTTAGCACCGGCCCGTTTAACTCCCCCAGAACACTGCTGGCTTTGTTGGAAATGTCCCAAGCCTTCTCCTCCTTACCAGATCCGGGCTGCTCCAGGGTAATTCCTAGGCTAGAGTTCTCTCCCAAGCATGTATACATCCTCTGGAGATCCGTATATCCTGGTAGTAAAGAGAAATTGTGTTGGCTTTGGCCCCTCTGATGCTCTCTTTTGGAGGCAGGATATCGGTGGGACAAATAACATGAAAGAGCTTGGTTGTGGGAGAGAATGGTGCTTGGTTTCAGAACCTGTTGGACTTTGTTCTGCCTTTCCTGTGAAAGCTGGATGGGGACACAGCTCCTCTCGCTGTCTCTAGAAAGCGTGTTATGGACTGGTGTCCCATTAAATTTGAAGCGTACGTTCTGAGAAGAGAGGAGAGAAATAGGACAGGCTCTTCAGTCATGCAAACTCATCGACAGTGGGCATGACGACCGACAGATTCTTTAAAATTCTGTTTAGGAATGCAATAACGGTTTCTAAGTGCAATCCCTTGATTGTGTACTTTGTGCATACGGACTGTTTTTACTTCTGTCCACAAGCCGCAGACTCTCCGATCTCAGAGGAGGAGTGTGGCGAGAGAGGATCTCTCTCTATCTCTGGCATGTCCCCTACCCAGCCCGTTCAGGCGAATCTCTGCACCAAGGCCTCAGTGTCAGGAGCGATCCATCTTCCTGACAGCAGCCTCGGCTTTATCGGAGTCAAGAGGGCAGCCTGTGAGAGCACCTTCTGGCAGGGTCAGCCTCCCAGCGCAGCGCTGGTGAAGATTCCCCGCACCGATGACAAAGTACATGTCGACTGACAAAGTCCAGATGGGCAGGTCGCGGAAAATAGAAGGTACCGCTCTGTCGGCTGCCTGCGTAAACAGTCACTCACGTAGGTCCTGATGAGTTTGAAATTGCTGCACAGCCTGCTGGAGAGAGAGCTGGACTCGCAGCTTTAACTGATAATCGAAGCAGTCATCCGTTTTACTCTCCCACCTTCAGGCAGTATGTGCAGAACCATTAAGGTGATGCCACATGCCTCTTTTTTTTTTATTATTTCTGCACTCAAAAAAAGCTTAACGAGATTTAAAAGTAGAAGAGAAGGATTTGGCTCACGGGGTGCATTCCTTCCACATTAGGACATCAGCTCCACTGCTCAGTGAGCCGTTACACTGTCCTACAGCCGAGTCGCTTTCTGCTGTGCTAGACCAGGACGAAAGATAAGCCCAAATGTGAGTCAGATTGGGGGGGGAGATCTTCAATACCATAGGAAGCTGTTTTCCTTTTCCAAGAACACAAACTTTTGTCTGCTATTTCACAAACAGGAGTTTCTCTTACCGACCAATTCTAAATGTTAGCTTTTCTTTCTCCAGTGTCTTCAATGTACAGTTGTAATTTGTGAACAGGGGGATGTATTTGTAAGCACAAACCAGGCAGGAAGGATGCAGACTTTAGGGAACACTGTGTTTCCGGTGAAGAGGTGTTTATACTGTACAGAATGATAGAAGAAAGCTGTGCCTCCTGTGAAAGTGACACAGACAGCAGTCCTGTGGTGCCCCAGCAGTGCCGCTGTCCAGATGCGCTCCATATTTGACAAGCCCTGGGATAAACTACAGCTGTGGGACACCCAGCCCCAAATAGCACTCTCTATTAGGAAGACGTTGAGGTCAGTTTGTTTTTGGAACACCAGGGCCAGTCCCTTTGCAGCAGCCTCAGGCAAAGACTCAACCGTCTCCCAGAGTCCTCTGGCATGACAGTACCCTGCTTCCTCTTCAGACAGGAACCACACAGAGACTCGCTCAAGAAGGCATTGCCTTTATTATTACTAGTATTACTCATGAATTTAACTGTATTCCTTTGTTACAGTCTAGGAGCTTTGTGCTTATAGAGCTGGAGTAACAACAGGAAAAGTCCAGGGTCAGTACCTGCTAGAAGTATGATATGAGGCCAGGAGGCGCCCTCTTCTGCCAAAATAAGGAACAGCAGCTGACTATTTGGGAGTAATAATAATAATTCCTTACACTTATATAGCACTGTATATTTACACATGTATATATTTTCTGGACACTCCACTCAAAGCTCCTTACAGGTAATGGTAACCCCCACCAGTGTGCAGCCCCACCTGGATGATGCTCCAGTCCTCTCACACACACCAGCTCTCAGTGGGGAGGAGAGCAGAGTGATGAAGCCAGTTCAGAGATGGGGATTATTAGGAGGCCATGAGTGGTAAAGACCAGGGGGAAATTTGGCCAGGATGCCGGGGTAACACCCCTACTCTTTTCGAGAAATGCCCTGGGATTTTTAATGACCACAGAGAGTCAGAACATAAAGGACAGAACCTTTGGTTTATTATTAGTAGTAGTAGTATTAACATGTAGTTCAGGTGGGGAGCTGCGTCAGCATGCGTAGGCTGCAAAGGAACAAGTAATAGGTTTATTCCAGGCTGAAAAAAAGAAGAAAGAAAACACAACGTTTCGGCCGTGGAGCCTTCTTCAGGTGTGAGCAAAGAAGTTGTCTCACACCTGAAGAAGGCTCCAAGGCCGAAACGTTGTGTTTTCTTTCTTCTTTTTTTCAGCATGGAATAAACCTATTACCTGTTCTTTTGTAGTATTAACATGTCAGGTTGATTTTAAGCTGCAAACCATACACTTGCAATTACATATCCAGCAGCTCCTCAAGCCCCTTCAGGATCACCAAGAAGGCCTCCGTCCTTGCAGCCTGTAATGTGAGCACCCCCTGGAAGATCAGAAGAGGTCAGAAGGGAGGCCATGGCGACGGGCTCGTGTTGGCAGGGGTGGAGGACACTTTGCCTGATTCCGCACTGTGGATTGCTTCTTGCAGACATACCTGGCAGGTGCAGGACAAGACGGACGCCAACAACGTGGCCTACACCTCAGGAAAGCTGAGTCTGCACAGCGACTACCCAGCCCTGCACCATCCCCCCGGGGTAAGACTCCCGCTTCCCGCAAGGGAGGAGATGGACAAGAACACGGCCTTCTAGGTGATCCTGAAGTAGCCAGAGGGGCGGTTGGATATGTCATTGTACTCAGTCCCTGGTGGGGGTGGCAACTGTGGGTAGTTAACTGTGAACAAGAAGGATGTGTAGATCAGGGGTCAGCGGTGGGAGGTGCTGGCGTCTGTGGACGGGGAGGCTGTGTAGATCAGGGGTCAGCGGTGGGAGGTGCTGGTGTCTGTGGACGGGGAGGCTGTGTAGATCAGGGGTCAGCGGTGGGAGGTGCTGGTGTCTGTGGACAGGGAGGCTGTGTAGATCAGGGGTCAGCGGTGGGAGGTGCTGGTGTCTGGACAGGGAGGCTGTGTAGATCAGGGGTCAGTGGTGGGAGGTGCTGGTGTCTGTGGACAGGGAGGCTGTGTAGATCAGGGGTCAGCGGTGGAAGGTGCTGGTGTCTGTGAACGGGGAGGCTGTAGATCAGGGGTCAGTGGTGGGAGGTGCTGGTGTCTGTGGACAGGGAGGCTGTGTAGATCAGGGGTCAGCGGTGGGAGGTGCTGCTGTCTGTGGACAGGGAGGCTGTGTAGATCAGGGGTCAGTGGTGGGAGATGCTGGTGTCTGTGAACGGGGAGGCTGTGTAGATCAGGGGTCAGCGGTGGGAGATGCTGGTAACAAACTTCTGTAGTTAGGAGACCAAAGCCCTCACCACTCTGCCATCCTGCTGCCCTTCCAGGTCTAATGCCCTCACCCTCTGCTCTGTGCAGGTTCAGTTTCTGCACTGCATCCGGCAGGCGGAGGAAGGGGGCCAGAGCGAGGTGGTCGATGGCTTCAACGCTGCCAACCAGCTCCGGAGGGAGAATCCAGAGGCCTTCCGAATTCTGAGCTCCCTCAGGATTGACTTCACCGACACGGGGGCGGACTACTGCGACTTCGCCGTGCAGTCCAAGAACAGGATCATCGAGTGAGCATCCGCCGGCTGTAACAGCTGTCTCAGGGCCGTAAGCAAACAACTACAACAACACTGTCACTACAGCACCCTCCTGACACAGCAGAGGCCAAGGGAAATAGTCAGGGTCTACCTTAAAGCGAGCGATTTACATAACATGAAAAAACTAAATAAATTATCTACACCAGTAATAATAATAATTGCTTACACTTATATAGCGCTTTTCTGGACACTCCACTCAAAGCACTTTACAGCTAATGGGGATCCCCTCCACCACCACCAATGTGCAGCATCCACCTGGATGATGCGATGGCAGCCATAGGGGTTGCCAGTTGTGAGTTGCAGGGTGATTATGGCTGCTGGTTGCAGTAGCATCCAGTATCTCTGCTTGTAAGCTTATCCTTCAAGCTGATCTTAAATTAGAATGCAGACCAAAATAAAATCAAAGGATGGATCACAAATGAGAGTAATTAATGGAAAATCCTGACCGTTCCTTCTAGTGTCGAAACCCTAGAAACACATGAGCATCAAGCGTTGTAAGGCTGGATATTAGAAGAGCCCAGAGCTTGCATTTCAGTCAGTTATCAGTGAAAATGATTGTTTTATTCAATAACTGCTCATAATGCACTATTAAAATTGAATTTGCAGCATAAAGGAATAGAGGTGGACAAGTTCTAAAGGGGAACTGCAGTCCTAGTTCCTCAGAGCAGTTATTAAAACTTGGTATCAAAATACATTTCCAAAATTTTGAATTAAGCACAAAATAGTCGCCAATAAGTCACTAGGTTGTCGCAAACCTCTGTTTACAGTCTAATAAGGCCATATTGCGTTGGGGGGCGTTTTGTTGCCTCGTTCTGAATCGTAGAATATGGCGCTGCTCATACCTGGAAATTTCATCTATTTTGTGATGTAAATTGGAGGTTTTACACGTTACTGTGTTCATTTTACTTTCATTTGGGTTTGAAGTGCACTCATCCCTGCCGATTCTTTCTAACCCCAAAACATAAAAAGAGCGGAGCTGCTCCCCTCTACGATGAAATTAAAACAGAACTGGAGAAAGACTCCGGAAAGATTTTGCCCCTTTCCCCCAGAACTTTCCGTCACCCCTGCGCTCCTGAAGTATTTGGTGAGGAGTTAGTGAACTGGGTAGGTGGGGAAGCAGAGGGAGAAGGGTTCTGGGGGCCTCCTAGCTGGGGCGGCGGGACGTTTCCAGACGTCTCTCCGCCCGCCTCTGGGAGCGCTGACGCCCGTCTGTCCCTCCCTCGCCGGCAGCGTGGACGCCGACGGCCAGGTGGTGCGGATCAACTACAACAACGCCACGCGGGACTCCGTCCTGGACGCGCCTCTGGAGCAGATCCAGCCCTTCTACGGCGCCCTGAAGGCCTTCGTGGACCTCATGGGCCGACCCCAGAACCTGGTCACCTACCGCATGGAGCCAGGTCTGTCCGGGCTGCAGGGGCCAGCGCAGGGCCTCACAGGGATGCTGCGTGCCTAACGCGTCGCACGCATTTGTGTGCGTGCGTCCGTTTTCATTTGGTGACATCCCTTTACCCTTGTTAGGACGTCCGTCAGAAAACCTGTTCTTTAGCGCAAGACCAGGGACGTGAAAAACAAGGATAACATGACTCGGAGCATTTATCTTGCATTAAGATGTACAAATGATTTGGGATTCATTTTTTAAGGGGTGCCAATAATAATAATTAATGATTGCTTACACCTATATTGCGCTTTTCTGGACCCTCCATTCAGAGCTCTTTACAAATCATGGGGATCCCCTCCACCCCCACCAGTGTGCAGCCCCACCTGGATGATACTCCAGTCCTCTCCCCCCAAACCAGCTCTCAGTGGGGAGGAGAGCAGTGATGAAGCCAGTTCAGAGATGGGGGTTATTAGGAGGCCATGACTGGTAAAGGCCAGGGGGAAATTTGGCTGGGGTTACACCCCTACTCTTTTCGCAAAACGCCCTGGGATTTTTAATGACCAAGGAGAGTCAGGACCTCGGTTTTATTTCTCATCTGAAGGACGGCGCCTTTTTACAGTGTAGGGTCTCTGTCACTATACTGGGGCATTAGGACCCACAGACCGCAGGGTGAGCGCCCCCTGCTGGCCCCACTAACACCACTTCCAGCAGCAACCTCAGCTTTCCCAGGAGTCTCCCATCCAGGTACTGACCAGGCTCACACCTGCTGAGCTCCAGTGGGGCTGCCAGCTGGGAGCTGCAGGGTGATGTGGCTGCTGGCTGGTTTTTAATTTGGGCTTTTTGAATGCATGTGTTGAGTATCTCGCGCTCGTCGTTGGCTGCTCAGCTGATTAGATTGCAGGGCTTTCCCACTGGTGGGAGTAACATGTCCCCACCCCTGTGTCTTACCAACAGGCGACATGGTGACCTTTGACAACTGGCGCCTGCTGCACGGCCGGCGGAGCTACGTGTCGACTCGCAGGAACCCGCGCCACCTGGAGGGGGCGTACCTGGACTGGGACGAGGTGATGTCCCGCCTGAGGATCCTCCGGAGGGCCATCCGTGGGGACAGCTAGTCCGCAGAAGCCGGGACAGGGGTGTCCACTGTCGCCCGCGAGCTGCCAGCACCAGGACCTTGAATCACGCCAGGGCACTGGACAGACACCACCCTTCTTCCACCAAAATTATAAGGCCAGACGAGAAAGGGAAGGACTGTTCTTTGGCTGGTGATTTCTATTTAATTTGTCGACAGATTTTTTTTTTTTTTTTGCCTTTGACAGGTTGCCATTTGGGTAGAGCAGGTCTGATCGGCCCTGAAGAGCCTCAGTGCAGCACGTCCTTAATCGGTTTAGCAAGGTAAAGCTTTCACTTCAGTCCCTGCAGTGCAGCCGAGCTCTGCATTTCTTCATCAGCCTCCCGGCTGGAGTAATAATTGACCGATTCCAATCCTTTCCATGGTTTCAGCTCTTAAAGAGATGGAGAGAAATCAAGTAAGCATTCAGTGTAGTATCTCAAATTGGAAGAAGACCTGTGTTCTTTAGGAACAGGGCTAGAAACTGCTGCATTAGAGAAGGCATTTAGGGTTTGGGATAGACCTCTACCATGTGAGTTTGGGATGCAAAGACAGTTTCCCTGCCCAAAGTAGACATGTCTGCTGCTAGCATTTCCAAGAGGAATTGTTGTGTTTGTGTTTGAAAACAGATATTGGCACTTGGTTGGTGGTGCTGCAGCTGGGACACAGGATGTAATCGGACTCAGGGTGCATCTTTTTTTGTTAATGGTTGTCACAATAATATTTGTGTTGATTCTGGTTACTGAATTCTGTTAGCAGGGCACATAATTTGTTACAGCAATGCAGTGGTTCAGTGTAGAATTGAAAATCTACCCGTTTAAGCAAAATGAAAACAGTTTGTAAAAGGGACCCCAGATTACTGTTCCCCTGCCTGGCTAATATTGTGAAGGTGCATTTTAGCTTTATTAGGTTTGACATTCAAAAAGGGAGAAGTGGTCTTTACTTGTATGATTGAGTACTGGAATATAGACAGGACCTCACTTTTCCCATAGTGAAGGAGACTTTTAGATGTCCTGGACAAAGTAAATTTTGTTGCATGTATATTGTGATGCAGCAAGCAATGCAGTTAATGAAGAAAAAAAACAATGGGCATTTCTGTTCTTCTTGTGTGGCTCAAGTGCCTGCCCACGACAGTGAACGTGCTTGTCTTATTGGCACTGTACTGTATGTGCTGAAGATGTGACACACTTTTACAATTGGAAAGGAACACTCTTATAGGCCTAAGAATACCAATCAATTACACAAAAACTGTTTGGCTTCATAGCAGTGACACTTCCCTGTCTGACTTCAAAGGAACTAGCTGATGCATTGTCATCTGTGCCACACTGTGAAGTCATGTGAAAGTCCAGGAAGTGGTCAGTGGTGAAGCACGCTTACAGAGCCTTGAGCTTCCCTCAGTGTCCTGCTGTGGACAGGATGGGCCAGCCCTCACAGCCACAGCTCACAGAGGCTGTTCTCGGCTTCTGTGAAATACCAGGTAACCTTTAGCACTGAAGCAATTGCTTTCAGGAAAAATAAAGGCACCCAGGAATTAATAATAATAATTGCTTACACTTATATATGTTTTCAGGACACTCCACTCAAAGCTCTTTACAGGTAATGGGGATCCCCTCCTCCACCACCAGTGTGAATAATGCGACGGCAGCCATAGTGCGCCTGAACGCTCACCACACACCAGTTCAGAGATGGGGATTATTAGGAGGCCATGATTAGTAAAGGCCAGGAGGAAATGTGGCCAGAACACCGGGGTGACACCCCTACTCTTTTAAAAAAAACACCCTGGAATTTTTAATGACTACAGTCAGGATCTCATTTTTACGTCTCATCCGAAAGATGGCACCTTTTTACAGTATAGTGTCCCCGTCACTATGCTGGGGCATCAGGACCCACACAGACCGCAGGGTGAGCGCCCCCTGCTGGTCCCACTAACACCACTTCCAGCAGCAACCTTAGCTTTCCCAGGAGTCTCCCATCCAGGTGCTGACCAGGCTCACACCTGCTGAGCTCCAGTGGGCTGCCAGCTGGGAGCTGCAAGGTGATACGGCTGCTGCTCATTCTCCGATTAAATGCATTGGAGGCTGTTCAATGAGGATTGAGGTGTTGTGAGATCTGGCTCAGCCCCCTTGCCAGAGGTGGAGAGCCCTGGGACCCCCAAGCAGAGTGAGGAGATACCCAAGGGGCAGCTGTGAAGGTGGAGATGGGGTGGAGGAGGGATGCAGGAGACAAATGTACCTCATACACAATCTTCCCTTTTATTCACATCTTCAAGAAATGATGTGGGGGGGTGACTGAGATGAAAGTATCTTGATTGTCACCCCCCCCCCCCATTCTTTGGATAAGCACTTTCATTCAGTGCACTTTGGTTTACAAAATGCTGGGATTCACTTCAAGTTTGAATCCAACACCACAAATGTGATTCCCCCCCCCCCCCCCTCCGGTGTCTCTGGTACCACTTGGTTTGTATTTGCATGCAAGCTACTGCATTGCTCATTTAACATGCAAATACATGCAGTGAGAACCTGTATAAGGTATATCTTCTAGTGGGCGCTAGCTCAATCAGAAAAGACCAATTACTTTGAGTGTTTATGCATCATCAAACCAGAAAGCAGTTCAAACACTAAACTCCTGTATCCAATCTGAATGAAGAGACCTTGCCTCTAACTGATCCATCTCGCTTGAAGTCCAGTGCCTGATGGCAGCTTGTGGTATGAATTGTCAGTGCAGGTTTTTACGTAAACCCTGCTTGAACTTGCCACATTACATAACTAGGCACATCAATGCAATTCCACACTTAGGTTTCTGCTAAACAGCACAACCTCAAGCAGCACATGGGGTAGTTCTCTAGTGAAAGATACACATTTTGAAATTCATCAATATTATAGTCTAATTAAAACTTAACTAATTGGCTAACCTGAGAGCCATGTCTACTCAAGGAATGTTCTGTGAAATGCTTGATATTTGCACCTTCTGCTCTGATTTACCCCATTGCAATAAAATGTAATTTAATCAAATAAAAATATCGATAGTGTATTATTATTTTGTACTGTCTCCATTAGATTTCCTGGATTTATGGCTTACGGGGGAGATGGAAAAACCTGATATTCAGTGTTTTTTACCTCTTGCCATGTATTTGGTTTCTGGACCTTTAACAGTCATTTCAGTATTAAAATTCACCATGGTAAAAGTATTGTGAAGAAAGATGAAATTGCTAAAGAATCATGGCAAACTACAGGGAGGCGCTATACGAGACTGGAAATTTCTTCAAAAATCCTTTTATTTAATTGGTGTCTGTTAGCTCCTTGCATCTTGTACTGCAGCCTCAACTCGTCTTTAATTGTGCTATCTCCTATCTTTAACTTTTAGCTAACTAATTTAACGAAACGAAGGAGAGATAATGTAGCAGTTTTTCCGGGAGGGTTTGTGCACTGTTAGATGTTACAAACAGATTTAATAGAGTGGAATAAAATTTCTGTACAATTTCGAGGTGAAAAGCTGTTTGACAACCCGCCCCTGAAAAACATGTGGCCATTCGCTGCTCTTTTCATGTAAACCACAAGGTGGCGCTTGTGCAACACAAGTGCACTGCATGTTCAGCACTACCTTCAATACTGTATCAGCTCGCCACAATTCACCGTCACCATAAGATGGCACATCTGCTAGCATTGCTGCAGGTGCTGCAATGCTATGCTAGCAAAACTGCATTTTCTTCCTTTCCTTTTCAGACAACGCAGCTCATACTCCCACATAGAATTTACTTTATGTAGCACATCCTTTCCAGTCAGCATCGGAAAGCTGATTTTACCCAAGGGGGTGTCTTGACAGCCCAGAGTCTCTGCTGGAAACTCAGGGTGCAAACAGGAAATACACCCAGCCCACAGGGCCTGAACGCTTTTGAAAGAGCACACAAATGTTCTCTGGCTCATCTGAAAAGCTGTGCTTTTTGGGAATGAAATAAACATATAGCTGACTGGTATGCTGAAACTGGAAAATCAGTCAGAGCCTTTGCACGGTCATGACTACTTTTTGGACACAACCCAGTGAAGCATAATAGAATCCTATTGGATAATGGTTTATTTTACAACATTTTGCATATCAGCACAACTCTTTCCTCCTACAAGCATATTAGTTTCCCCCATCTCCACAGTTTTATCAGAAATCCATAATCAGCGCCTGTGATGTTTAATATTTAACTTGGGTGTTTGGACAGGATTTTAATAAATTGGAATTCAATACCAGAACTCTTGATTGCTCAGGTCCACTTTCATTTGCTCCCTGTGGCAGGGACGTAAGAATGATTTTCACGGGAGATACCATTGTCTGTCAGTTGTGCCTGTTACCTGGTACTGGTGCATGATAAGATTGTGCAGAGAAAAGGTGTGTGGACTTCTTGGAATAGGAAAGATAAGCAAACTATGTTTAACACATCTGTTTTAAGTGAAGTGATAAGAGCTTGCAGTCTCTCTTTTATGACCAGCTGTACTTCTGTACCTACCCTGTACACAATGAGAATTATTCCACTCTGCCGATTAGCATTAAATCACTGCAGATGCAAAGCTCAGCTAAATGCTGCACATTTCGGACTTTCATTGGACCCACACAGTGAGACCCTGTCAATTTAAACTGTCGTCTGGGACACATGGTTTCAACAGCAGAGATTGTTCTGGTCCTAGAGAGCTGCAGTTCAACGTTTTTTTTACAAGTAGGTTATAACTTTCAATGAGCAAGAGCCAGGAAGCTGACTTAAAACCAATTAAATGAACAACTGATACTAATTAAATCAGGAAGTGTCCAGTGCAGAATGAAAACATTCCAGAAGTGAATGTCCATGATCTACAGAATTTCAAAAGGCCGTCCTTCTCTCAGGCAGAAGGACAGGGAGCAGCTCCATGCAGAAATGGGTTGAAAAAGCAGGTTCAGGCTAGGAGCTGACCGTGTTCGGTTCATAGCAAGGTACTGAGGAAAATGAGACCTGAAACCCCACCTATACAGGCGTGACAGATTATCCCTAAAAACAACTGAGCACTGTATAACAGGATTATCCCTAAAACCAAATGAGCACCCGTCGTCTCGGCACAAAGAAATACAAAGAAGAACAGAAGGGGGAAAAGCCGAAGAAATGCCAAAAGGATGTACTGTAGCAGTGGGAGTGAGAAACACCAGGTAATTCAACATACTTTCCAGACATCACCATCAAGCAAATAGTGCAGGAGGCCGATATAATCATTAACTGGCTTGACCAGCCCTTGCACAGTGAATCTGAGTTCCTCCCACCTGGGCGTCGATTAAGACTGCCTAGATTCAAGAGCAACAGAACTAAGACATCTTTTATTCCCACACTACTAACCTGCTCAATTTGGACAACTGAACGGATATTTTCCTTTCTCATCATACTTACATGTCCCTTATTTGTTAATTCATGTTGTGTTAAATGCATTGTGCAATGTGTCTTTTACCTGCCTTCATAGCAAATGTCCTCCTCTCGGATGTCATAAGAAAAGTTTTTTCGTCCTATTTTTACACTATGTGGCATCATTTCTGCTAAATGACAACGTAGTAAATTACACAGATCCTGAAATAGATCACAGCTCAGAAAGAGGTACTGTACATCAACCCTACAGTGTGACATGGCATAAGAGAGATGGCTCACAAAAACAGTTCCTGCATTATGAAAGTGTACAGCTGCACTCATCTTTCCCCTTCGAAACTGGTCTTATAAACCTTATTATGCTCTAATTAGGCACTTCTTCGGAGTCTTTGCATTCATCATGATCCAGTCCCAACCTGCTGAGCCACCCTGCACATCAGAATTGCACATCCTGTACCTTCAGCTCTGACACTGGCTAATGTATTATGGCATGAATTACACCCCCCAGACAGGGCAGAGGAAACCAACCAGAACTCGCCCATCTCTTCACTGGGGGCACGCCCAGCCTCGCTCAGGCCTGTCACCAGCGATCCCTTCTGCTCCAGCAGGTAACAGCCTTGGCCGCAAGCTCCCAGGTCTCCAAAAAACACCACGACAGCTAAGCCTCTGCTACAGAAGTCAGCTCACGTTGGCTGTGATATGGATGTCAAAAACCTGCCTTTTAAGTCCTGATGCTCATTAGCAGGGAAACTAATGAATTGCTGTGGGCTTTTGGCAGTGCACAGAGCTTAATGAGGTTCAAAGCCTGGTCTCATTAGACTAGCTGGAACGGAAGTGAAGCCCTCTACTGCGTTTTAATGGAGTCTCCAAGTCTGATCGCTACAGTTGTACCCTTCCCTTGCATTAGTGCTGTGCAGGCAGTACAAGCTTCAGGGGCACTTAGTGTAACTAAGCCTGCAGGCATTCCTGTCCACTTGATTGCAGGAACTTGCCATAACCAGCTCCCTTCATTGATAATTACCAGGGTCAAATGCTGGAATAGTGCATGTATCAATGGAGATCCAAGCTACCGCAAAAACAGACGCTTAAAACCTGCTTATACAGAGCACCAAAGCAATTGCTCATCCAATCAAACTAGCTAGCAAACCACCACCAGCAAAGGCAGAAAAACAGACTCGTTCTCGAAATCAGCTCCCGGTGAAACAGCAGGACGAGGGAGGGAGACTGTTTTAACAGGGGGAACTGAGGAGCGCAGGTGAGTCAGTCTACAGTGCTAACAGGAGCCGAACGGAGGCGCGCTCGACTATGGAACAGAGGTCTGGAAATGAACGCGATGACCTTGGCCAGGGTGAAGCCCTGCAACACCCTCCCATTTCCTTGTGGCGGCACAGCGGAGCTTCTCGTGTAAACAGGCTGTGCGACTGGGGAGGAAGCACGCCTGGTTTCTTCACTGCAGCCGATGAGGCAGCGCTGACAGATTTGACCCTGGGTGCATTTTTAAACATCCAGGCTTGCTAAGAGGAAGCTTGGGCCTGCAGGTTCAGACCACCCTGGGTGTCTGTTTGGACTGCTGGGAAATGCCAAACCCCTGACTCACGACAACAGCGCAGACCTCCGCGGCAGGTTCGTCGGCAGAGCCCCCTACCTCTTCCGCTCTCTTCGCGTGTCCAACTCCTCGCCGCGCCACCCGGGACGGATTACCGATGGGTTTGAAGCATTCCTGTCGATCTCCGACTAGCAAGGCCACCCCCTCCAGGACATCTCTCTAAACTTGCTCAGCTTCCCCGGCAGGGAAAAAAAAAGGAGGCACTGTGGACATCTTTTTACTCACATTGGTAGCGTCCAGACACGCTTATGTTTGGGAAAAACAGACTTTTCATTTCTTGTTTCTAAGCAAGGATTACTATTTATAGCCAGAGACGTATGTGACGTAAAACTGAGATCCTGACTTTCTGTGGTCATTAAAAATCCCAGGGCGTTTCTCGAAAAGAGTAGGGGTGTAACCCCAGCGTCCTGGCCAAATTTCCCCCTGGCCCTGACCAATCATGGCCTCCTAATAACCCCCATCTCTGAACTGGCTTCATCACTCTGCTCTCCTCCCCACTGAGAGCTGGTGTGTGTGAGAGGACTGGAGCATCATCCAGGTGGGGCTGCACACTGGTGGGGGTGGAGGGGATCCCCATGACCTGTACAGAGCTTTGAGTGGAGTGTCCAGAAAGGTGCTATATAAGTGGAAGGAGTTATTATTATGAAAGTGACAATGTAGATCTTGGCCCCACAGCAGCTAAATAAGAAGCTGGTGCTCCACATTCCCTCCTCTAGAATCCCTGCATCCTCTCCGGCCTACGGAACTCTGCACCGCTGGGACCTGGGATACCTGGAAGGGGGATCCCCAAGTCCTGAGCTCTTTTGGTGGACACTATGAAGGGGTACCACAAAGGTGGGGGTTGGAAATGTTGCTGTGTACTATGCTGTTCTGCACTCATTTCGGACAGCTTTTGAAAACTTGAAGTGAATAAAAACCGGTTTAGTCAAAAAAAGGTGGGGGGGAATACAAAATTATGCCTACAGAGGATGTTTTTAGGACATTGACTTTTACCAGCAGTGAAACACCACATCCAAAACCATTCGTTTCCATGGAACGGAGGCATACAGTATAGCATGCTTCGGACAATAATTACAAACATTGATCTCAAATGTTGTAACCAAAAATAAAAGCTCCCTAAATACAAGGGACAGCGAACATGTTTCACTAAACTGGGATCCAGTTAGGCCTCAGTGGCTGCTGGTCAAATGTTTAAAGGGAGGTAAGCAGATGCAAAATAAACACAGAAAACGAGGAGCGCTAACAGCGTTCAAACCACTACAGGCAATAATCTAAACCCCAAGGTCCGGCACTGTGCATTTGAAAAGCCTTCATTAAGTAAACTTGGAAATTACAGTATATTCTCCCTTTTCAACTTCAGCATCACAAAATCATTTGGACTTGGTACGCCGTTAAAGTGACAGATCCCATTTAAACGGCTCCAGGCAGCAACTATGGCAAAAAGTAAACTTTTGGGGGGGAGTTTCTCGGTCATTCTTAAATTAAGGGGGAAAACTGACCGCAGACTTTAACGGGCACACCAGTCAGTTCCTTAGAAAACAAGTGGCAACTCATATTGTCAGCAGAAGGATATAGCTGGGATACTATCCCTGGCACAATATCACCAGTTGTCTTCACTTTATATCCCATAACCTAGCTTTCAAAGTAACAGGTAAAGGTTAACACTCAGCAGTGGAAAGAAGAAACACTTTTCAGCTGCCGAGCCTTCATCAGGCATTTCCCCTTTCTGCTTGTCAGTATGGGATTAGCTTTTACTTGTTCCTCTGCAGCTAACACATGCTGCCACAGCCCCCCACCCCACTCCAACACCTAGTTTTTGTTCTCTTGTCCGGGTGTAAATGATTGAAACTCTGTGCCCTTTTGGTTTCTGGGACTAGAGCAGTCTAAATGCTAGTTACAATGTGGCTTCGTGCATTTTTCTTCTGCACAAGTCAGCGTTTCATTCACACAGCCCGCAGGCCCCCAGCACAGCGCGGGCACGCCCTGGGAGACCAGAGGTTTCGGAGGGGACTGCGTGAACAGTCAAATTCTGTTCAGCCAGCCTGAAAACCTAGCCTTCTCCCTCAAGGAAGGTCACCCATATGTAGCTACTGCCTACTGTAACTCTGCCAATGTCAGGTTCCATGTTGTTATACTGTGGGATACTCTGCGTACTGTACTGCTACATTGCTGCTTTTTAATATTACCAAAGTCCTATAGATGCTAGAAAAGAACATCAGACAATTCACAAACAAGAAGAGGCTATCTGACTGGCTCTATCCCACAATCCCTCCTGACTTTCCTGTAAAGGACCCCAGAGCGTCATGACTCAGCAGTATTGTCCTACAAGCCATCAGCGCTGCGCACCAAACCCTCTGGTAAGGGCCAAGAGCCATCAAGAGCCCAGATTCTCACTCCTGGTCCCGAGTGACCCCTCTGCCTGCTGCCTGCTGCCTTTTGCTGCATCAAAGTTCTTAATCAGGCTCATTTACATCAGTGATCCACCCTGGAAAGTCATGGTGTACGTTCGTATCATTTTTCGTATAAATTCTGTACATCAAAAGTATGAAAAAACATAAAAGCACCCATCTCATTAGAGCTTCTTGCACTCTGTGCCCGTCACCGAACAACAAAAGCTGTTGAGAGAATAACACAAGCTCACAAAGAAGGGAATGAACTGCCATTTTCTTTAGCGAACGGCCATGTCCACCTTTGCTTTAAAACGCACTCGCTCCGAAAGTACCTCCCTCCCCGAACTCCCAGCCCTTCACCAAGCTTCAGGCCAGTCCCCCGTCCTGCGTGTTCTAATGGGCACTGTGGGGACAGAGGAGAGGGGCGGCAGAGTCCTGCGGGCTGATGAAGAGTTTCTACGGGGAGTGCGAGGAAGGAGAACCGCCTCTCTGGCTGAGGCTGGAGGAGAGAGACACCCAGCCGCAAGAAGATCAACATTCCGCGCCTCGGAGAAGTGAAAACAGCTCTCTCTTTGGAGGGAAGAGATTAAGGGACAGGTTTGGAGAGGCAGGTCAGGACGAATTTCGAAAGGCTCATACGAGGCGATCTGTCAGCGCGGGCCTGCCCTCTCTCACAGCGAGGAAGTGTAACCGACAGGCTAGACGCACACGGACAGACCAAACCGTCCTCAGTGAGCACAGCCACGACGCAAAACAGAGAAGGAAATGAAAGCTGCCACTCCCTCCCATAATACAAAATCTAGCTCCTACCGGGAAAGCAGGTAATGAACTGGTTACCCTTAGTTTCAGCACATTATGTGCCTTCCTGTGTGTTTGAACTGAACCTCAGAGATTTGCCAGCAGGTGGAGCTAATGAGCACCAGCATTGAGCACAAAAACTCCACAAGTAAATAATTCCTTACACTAATATAGCGCTTTTCTGGACACTCCACTCAAAGCTCTTTACAGGTCATGGGGATCCCCTCCACCACCCCCACCAGTGTGCAGCCCCACCTGGATGATGCTCCAGTACTCTCCCCACACACCAGCTCTCAGTGGGGAAGAGAGCAGAGTGATGAAGCCAGTTCAGAGATGGGGGTTATTAGGAGGCCATGACTGGTAAAGGTCAAGGTGACTTTTGGCCAGGACACCGGGGTAACACCCCTACTCTTTTCAAAAAACACCCTGGGATTTTTAACAACCACAGAGAGTCAGGACCTCAGTTTTCTGTCTCATCCAAAAGCCAGCACCTATTTTACAGTATAACGACCCCCTCACTATACTGGGACAGACCTCATGGTGAGCACTTACAGTAGTACTGGTCCCACGAATGCCTCTTCCAGCAGCAGCCTTAGTTTTTCCCAGGAGGTCTCCCATCCAGGTACTGACCAGGATCACACTCCTGAGCTTCAGGGTACTGCAAGTGGTGAGGGTGATATGGCCACTGATGTGCCTGAGTGCCAAACAAAACAAAAGAAAAGGTACATATTTGATTGAAGTAAATACACTTGTAGGAAAAAGGAATAAGTATAAACTTATGTTCTCTTGGATGTTGGGTTCACAGTTCAACTAGCCGATCACAGGGAGATAATTGAAAATGAAAGGCCAAACAACTCAAAATGATTTGTAGAAAGTGTTTTGGGGGGAAAAAAAACCAACATAAGTGGCATTCTAAAATATACAGTCCAAAATAGGCATTATTATAGTACATTTAAGATGGAGAGATTTGTTGCAAGGAGCGTGATGTTAAAATTGCACACTGGGCTAGTAAGACCTCATTTAGAAAATTGTGTACAATTTAGGTCACTGCTTTATAAAAAAATACTGATGCTCCAGGGTTCAGGAACTGGACCTTCTTACAGGGGAGACTGCAAGGAGACTTGAGCAAATTAAGTCAAAGATGTCAAAGGCAACCTGGAAGACTGCTTCAGAATGAACAGCCAGACAGGAAGAAGAGGCCACAAGTGGAAAAACGCGTGCACTTAAAAAACCAGAACACGTCTTTACACCAAGGGCTGGTGGACTATGGAAAAAGACACACAGCCATGTTACTGAAGCCAGTACCCTGGCGCCTGTCCAGAAACAGCTGGGATGTTGATTTTGGGAATCAATTAACTGCTAACTACCGAATGGCCTGCTCTTGCTCGGGTTGCCTTCTGCCGTCCAGCACTCTACACGCTACAGCAGGCCAGCGAGCAGAAGAAACTGGTCTCCGTCTCCATGTGTACAGCCACAGAGCTCACCTGCGCTGCAGAACCAGAAGGAAGACGGACTACAGAGATGCTTGCTATTCGGCCTTTTCAGAATTCTTCCTTCTCTCCCGACAGAGCCTACACCAGGAGTGCAGAAGTCTGGGAAGGGTGGCAGATAGAATTCCGAAGGGATTTACGAGAGGCCCGTTGCTGCCAGAATCACATCTGGAACACATGGATTAGAGCTTACTCACTGGCAGAAAACTTGTCTTCATAGGACATAGAGCCTAAGGGCAAACAAACCTGGGCACTGCCATTTTTTGGTTCCCCCCTCCCAAAAGCCAAAGGCTTGATGTGTTAACAAAGTCTGGTTAGTTTACTGGGACAGTGAGCTCACATGTGTTTTTACTATTAGGTATGAATGCAGCCTTCAGCTGATTTCCTTGGAGTCATCAATCATGAAAGGCGGAGCGAAAAAAAAAAAAGTAGCTTTTCAACGGCTGCTCCTGCGCCACAGTCAGCAAGCTGGTCGCCCTCGTCCCCACAGAGCGCCAAGCAGGCCGCGCGCTCCAGCACGGCTGAAATCAATCTAGCAGCTCCGCAAACCTGACCAGGTAAAACCCCTCTCCCAGCTTTACCCAAGTCAGCGACCTACCCCCAAAACCACACTTTTGTTTTTAAAGGAATAACACTACGATTGCTATTAAAAATAATCTGACAGGGGGGGAAGAGTAAAATACATTTGAAAAGGAAACAATGAAAAGTACGGGTTCTTTTTTTTTAACTTAAGAGCGTGTACGCATTTGCTCCCCCATTCAGGTTTTTTCGAGGAGCCTTTAACAAGCTACAAATACCCCCAGCCAAGTTTTCTTCCGCCTTCCTGTTACAAAAACTGAGGAACAGAATGAAAGGAGGTGTAATTTAGACACTTACAGGTGGGAAATTGACTGGCTGTGCTCATCAGAAGAGCAATGTCGGAGATGTCCGCTTTAATCCCTGTATCCTCAATAAACAATAATACCCTTGGTTTATTAATTCTTGAAACAGGATTAGTACCTGCAAAACACTTCATGTCGCCCGCCAATGCTGGAAACGGAGAAACAGAACTTCCCGATGGACTTTGAGCTCATCCTGCAGTA
This sequence comes from Atractosteus spatula, assembly GCF_055471065.1. NCBI lineage: Eukaryota > Metazoa > Chordata > Actinopteri > Semionotiformes > Lepisosteidae > Atractosteus > Atractosteus spatula. Next base: position 14,776,623 of record NC_142721.1, on the reverse strand, counting down.
TAAGCAATGTTCGCTTTCAAAGGGCAGATAGATGAAGACAAAAAAAACATGCAGACAGACAGATAGATAGATGGACAAACAGGCAGAAAGGCGGACAAACACGACGGAGACAATCGGAGAAACAGCCTTACGCACACTTTTGCTCAGCCAAGCATTAGTAAGCCAGTGCGACAGGAAGATGAATTAGTGCCGGAAAGAGTTAGGGATGGAGCTCAGCCTGAATGAAAATGAGCATGAGCTGACAGATGTAATGCTCTGTAAAGAGACGAAATGCAGTATTGGGAGGCTTCCTGGCCCTAAGAATCTCCACCCATCATCATGACCTCTCTGTGCAGACACCTCAACAGTGATGACCACGTGTATGGAGCAAGTTCCTACACGCTAGAAAATGCTTGAAACCATGAAATGGGGCTCCCCACGCTCCTCAGTGCTTTTTGAGAACTTCTCCTTGCGAACTTGTGGAAGAATTCAGCCCGAGTCTGGCTGGATCTCTGGGTTTCGGCCTTGTTCCACTTCTGGGGAGCGTGCTGTTCCATTAGGCTTCCGAGCTGGACGAACACTGCAGCACTGCTTTCCAACACAATCATGCTACAGGAGAACTGCAAAGGCAACTGAGGTTGTTTTTCCTTCTTTCAAACCTTCTACCAAACAAACTCCAGGCATCGGAGGAGACGGTTCCCTGCCTGTGCGTTTCGTTCCCTCTGCAGGACCGTAGTGGAAAAGCAGGGTGCCGGTGCAGTATTTAGGATGGTTAATTACCAGAGCGACAGCACGACTGCAGGAGAACAGAAGCATGTGGAAGGCATCAGGCTTGCAATTTTCGACATGAGCTGCACTAATATACCTCTCCCATTGCCAAGCACACCCCCCCTGTAATTCTACAAATTAGACCATGCCCCTGGGAACTATCAGCCCACAGCTGCTAAACAGATGTTTCAGATTAAAAAAAAAAAACAGAGAGAGGAAGATCCATCCAAGTGAACGCGGCCAGTTTTACAGCTAACGAAATAACCGCTAATCTGTACTTCAGCAGCTGTCCAATGGTGAAGGCACAGCAACGGAGATTTGCACATGTTCGGATGCCTGCTGTATTAAAACCAGCAACTCGGCACACAGGTTCTGCTCAGTTTTTTTCCCTCTGCTCATCTGCACCCAGTGCGTGTTCTCTCGGGGCCCGAAGCGAATGTACAGTAAGATGTCCTGGGACAGCCTGCCAGAAAGCGCTCCGATCGTCACGCCCACGCTGTTGTGTCTTCTACAGTAGGTTTTCGATTCTGCCGAATGATTAAACCCATCTTTATGAAGGAGGCGCAGAGAGCGTCCTGGGTCTTTAAAAATTACAATGAAAATTGCAAACAATGAAAACAAGAACACTTGGCAAGCTCTTGAACAGCATCTGCTGTCAAGCCTGTATGGCAACTTGCTGCTGAACTACTGTACTTGATGCACTTTAGGTTGCACAGGGGGTCGTGCTGAAGCACACCATGATGTTACTCTAAATTCAAAAGGGAAAAAAACAAGATCATTACACAACGTTTTCCGGTGCTGGCTTAGATCAGCCATATCACCTCAATCTAACTGAGGAAGACAGCCTGGTGCACAGCCCACAGCCTTATGATTCTCTCCTCCAGGGCGATCAGAGACAGCAGTCATGTCCACTACAGCTAACCGACTGAGCTGTTACAGCAGACCAAGAAAATGAGAACTCCAAACCCAGCTGTGTGAGTAACATACATCATGCTTAAAATTGACAAAAGCTGCAAAATACAAATGGCGATATGCAATATAATGGCAAAATAAAGTAATGTTCTTGGTGCTTTGTGAGCTTTTTTTCCCCCCTTGCCTTTAAATATCGAAAACATTTTACAAGAATATATATTGTCGCATGGTTGAGTTCATTACAGCTTGCCAAGTTGTTGCCTACAGGCATCTAATATGACAGCACCACAGCCTGGTGCTCCGGGAGCTCAGGAGCTTAGCAGGGCTTGGCCAGGGCTGTGATGGAGACCTCCAAGCAGGACAGGTAGCTCTTCCCTCTGGACACAAATTCCCAAAACCGATGCCATAGCACGGTGACCAGGGACACGATGCTATCCTTTAGACGAAACAAAGGTCATGACTTCATGCTCATCCAAGACCTTGGAGGCACTTTCTGGAAGATTTAGAGGTGTTAACCCCAGTGTCCTGGCTAAATTCTGCTATGGGCGCCACTACAGTCTGGCCTCCCCCGATTCAACAGGTGATGTTGAACGAAGTTGAAGACAGATGGACACACACACAGAAAGGCAGGAAAACACGACTGAGACAATCAGGGAAATAGCCTTAAGCATTGTGCTGCACCAGGGCAGTAGAGCTGCTGGCACTGAAGGGCAGCTGTGTATCACCCAGGCAGATGCGCCAGGTGTAGGCAGAAGTGGGCCAAATCCTACATGACAAGTGTGTAGCCCTGGGAATGGAAAGCGAGTGCCACACAAACGCAGTTGTTACTATTAAATCATAGCTCCCTGGTCAAATCTGACTGGTTAAAGCCAACTGTCAGCGGCCAAGACGAATTTGCTAGGTGTTCAGGGCTGAGGGCATCGCCGACGGCGTCCGCTGATCCACAGGCCGCGAGGAAAGCGTGACTGGCGATGTCAGAGGACGGGAAGAAACAAAACGCTTGTAATTAAGTGGCTTGGCAGGCAGCTCTGCGTCAGTGGAACACGCTGGCTCGGGCAGAGGGAGGTCTGGTAAATGACGACCCCCCAACTCCCCCTGCACACTCTCTCCTTGACTTCACGGGGCGACTTGGCCGAAGACGCCGCGCGTTTACGGCTCCCAAAACCAGCGCTGGCACCGAGCGCCGGCGAACTCCTGACCTCGCTGGTTTTTCTCGAACGTGTGTTTTCCTTTGGAAGCCAAACCCCGCGGAAAAATAACTGAAACCAAATGCCATGTGAGGCTCGCCAATGATAACACATGGGGAAACCTAAAATAACAGGAGGAATACTGCGGTAATGTCTGACCTTCCGAACCTCGCGCAGGGACGCAGGACAGGAGCTACCGCTCGCCACAGCCAGGGGGCGCTGGGGGAGAGTCGTGCCGGGTGCCATGATCTCTCCCGTTAGGCCTTTAAAAAAATATTTAAAAATCAAGTTTTGGAAACGAAACGAATCGACGCGCGTCCGGGAATTCTTCGTAAAGATTGCATGCCTGTCCTTAACGTTACAAAAAAAAAAGCCATCCATCATTTTCTGGAAATCGGCTTATTTGTGGCATTGGGATTTCAAGGCCTATCCCTTTATTTCTCACACAGATGGGATGCAAAATCAATCTCCAAGGTGGAAAACCACTCGGCCATGGTGCTCAAAACGAAAAGGCACTCCATAAAAGAGGGGAAAAGGAGAGCAAGCTCACTGGATGGCTGTGCTGGGTTTCTTAGCCCAAAAGGGGCCACAGCAGCTCTTATGTCCAAAGTGCTGGTTTTTTTATTCCCGGAGAAAAAAAAATGGAAATTTTACGTAGACGGTAACTAAAGCCTAATCAGTGCTGTTTTATTTTTTAAACTTTAAACTTTTGTTGAGCCTTATCCTACATTCATCAGCTGTTTTTGTGAATGACACATACCCTTCCGAGATGGTTTGTAAAAACAGCAATACTCAAACAGATAAATTAAAATCTCTAAACCGTGGGCATTGTGATAATAAACCTCTAATCAAAGGCTGCAAAAACAACAGGGTGCAATTATGGAAAAGGGCTAAAGGTTTAAAATTAAAAAAGGAAAGCAAATGCTTAAACACAGAGGGACCCGACGCTGAGAATCTTTTCATGCAAATAGTTATAGGCATCAGTTTAAAACTGCAGATTCCAGAACCAAAACAGTCAAGTGTCTATTTGACTTTTTTTTATCCTCGCAGATGGGAAATAAAACACTTAAAAAGTTACTAAGATTTATTAACAGAGGAGGTCTTTGCAAGAGGAAGCATTAAATATTTTTTACATCTCACTTAAAACCCAAGAATTCCAAGTGTCAAAACGGTCGCAGTCTTAATTATGAGAGCATACTCACCTCTGACCCTTGGCGATTCCTGCTGAACATTCAAAATGGGCCATTTCCTGTTGTAGAATCAGTCTAATGAGCCTCTCTTTGGGATGGCTGATGAGGAGACATTAATATATCAGCTTCCTATTGGTTATTAGACCTTAGCTGACCTGACTTTTACCACAAATATCAGTAGCATGCAATATATTCAGTATTAGGATTTGCTGAATCTATTACAAGGTGATGTAATCACCTAGGAAAGCTAGGGAGCATTTCTAGGGCAATTCTCTTACAAAGGGAGGCCTAGCCTTTTAGCATAGGGGAATATTCCCAGGTGGGAAGTGGTCCTTTGTGGCTCTAATCCTGATGTTGCATGATGTGTACTTATAAGCCAAGCAACTATTGTACATGGGTGGGCAGGTGGTTTAGGTAGGTGAGTAGTCTTTTGACAGAAAATGTCTTCGAGGTATTTTGTATAAAAGGGAAAATCCCACTTCAGAGAGCTCAGTACTGAATAGGTCTTGTGCACAGATCCAGATTCTGTGATGCGACCTAGAAGACCTGTTGTCTAGTGCCGTTTCAATAACTCCTTGGGAAGAGTCAGTAGCCCTAAGCTCCTGATCACGGCAGCTCTAAAACATACAGGCAGCTCTGACTCAACCTGGATTTCTTCTTGAGGTGACGTGCCGAGAAAATGTTTTACTTGTTAATAAATCCCAGTCTAGGCACTGAGGTATCGGAAACACATTCTCCATTTGAAGGTTTCCAAAACCTTTTGTTTTGGAGCAAACGTGAAGATGAAAAGCTTGATAAACAGTAAGAAACATTCATATTCAAAGCAGAAGACAGAAAAATAAAAGAGCGTGCCCCCTAGGCCTGCAAATGAGTGTCGATTTTTGCTTGCTCTGCTGGCCTGTAATTCATCGCCCCGTTTGCTGTAAACGCAGCATGGCACAGGCCTGAAAACAAAAAGAATTGCACCTGAAGGGAACCTGCCAGTTTTTCTGATTAGCGCTCAGTTTATCTTGGATGGACTAAATGACCTGGGGTTGAGAGGAGGGGAGGTGCTTGAGGGCGGGGTGGGGGGACTCAAGCTGTTGAAATAATTACTTCTTCTCCATGTTGGTTTAAGCTAAAGGAAATTCCAGAAAGCACTCAGGAGAGGCCTAACACAAACAACCCCAGTGCCACATTTTCAGTTCCGCACTTTTCACACAAGCGGCCAGGGCTATCTCGCGGCTCCTTTTGGTTCGAGCAAGTAGACACGGTCTCTGGCAAAGAAAGCAGGGGAAAGGCCGTGCACAACCCAAGCCACGGCACCAGGCAAGCAGGGACAGTGCGGAGGGAAGGAGCAGCATTCAACCAGAAGCCATGAGACGCCACTTGACAAATAATACAAAAAAAAACGATCCAACCCCAAATCCACAAATGCAAGGGCTTGTCCTAAGCTTTTAGAATTAATTTGCGCTGAAAAGCAAGACCAATGAGTCAGGGTTTAAAAGGCCACGTGACGAATATGGAGTAGTTCTGGGCTGGCCATCTTGTGGGAAGAAAGATAAATGACGACAGGCCTCATTTAAACAGCAGCGGGTGTGACAGCCAGGTGATTATGACATCAAAATACCTTGGTGACTCCAGAATTGATAGATTTAGCATTCTACCAACAGATTCTACAAGATGAAGCAGAAGACCACAACTAGCCAAACACTTAGCGCGGTTTGTCCAAGATCTACAACAATGGAGGACCCAGGCAGAAATGCAGGGTGGGATGGTGTTGAAGTGAATTTGAGTCCGTCCTTGACTGCTTCAGCTCAAAGGTAAAAGACCTCCTGTGACACCTCATGTCAGAGGTCTGACAGCCATCCCAGTGCTCTGCCCCTGGGGCAGCACCTCTGGAGAAGACCTTTTGGTGACTGATCCTGACATCTGCAATGGGAGCAACAGTGTGGCGAGCAGGGCCTTCAGTGATCCCATAAACACCTCAATGGGTCAGGGTTGGAGTGAGGGGGAGGGAATAAGCATCAGCTACAAATATGCCCTCGCTAGCAAAACAAAACTAAAAAGCAAAACGGATGCAAACAGTCGCTGGACAAATGCCTTCCTGCTGGTGCCCATGGTGCATAGCTCCCAGGCCTCTAATTTTCGAGATTGACCGCAGTATTTCATATCTATTTCATCTAAAAAAAAAACAGCTCTCCTCTACAAACCACTCCGACTGTTGCACGCGTGTCCACATTTCTGCTTCACAGCACGTGGAGTTCTAGCCTCAAAAATCCATGAAGCTTGCTGGTCGAGCTTTTGGCACAAAAGTCCATAATCAGACATTCTGGTATTACCTAGGTATAATTAATGCTCTATGTGTTGAAACGAAACATGTTTCAATTTAGTACACAGCTTGGTCAGCACATCAAAACAGGAACAATATACATGCAAAAGGCATATACAGGTGATACTATAGAAATTATTAGCTATCAGAAAAGGGATATTGTATGATACTAAAACAAAGACTAAACCTACAAGCTACCAACTTGCTTATTTCCTGATAAATTCGTATGACTTACCCATTGTTGTCTTGGCTGATTCCCTTAGCACACACCATTCAGCTCCAGCATACTGCTCAATTATAACATTTTTAATGATTTATGGTTTGACTTCAACCAATTCGAGATATTACATAGTTAAATTTAAAGAGCAAAAGCAGTTCTGATCTAGGTCAAAGAAATATACAGTTTACTCCTACAAGCGTTTGCTAAAAAATATGCTACTGTTTTTGCTCCCGGCTTCCAGGATAAATCCATTTAAAAGTATCTTTTCTTACTCTTCCCTTAATAGATATTTTATGTAACCATAAATTACATTTTCCAGAACCACGTTAGGTTTGATGACTCAATTAAAGATTATATAGGCCGGAATACATGTTACACAGTCTTTGTTTCATTTTCAAAACAGAAGAGATGTTTCAAGAATTCTGTGTTTTAAGTATGACTGAACAAGGCGTTAACCAAGACCATCCCAGTCCCGAGTACTTGAAGAAGATTCAAACCTACAGACCAATTCCTAGAGAAACAAGGCAACTATCTGGCAGGAAGCTCAGTTTCTGGCTTGTAGCAAAACAATTTTGGCTGTGTACAGATCTGTCTGAAATAGATTATAGCCCATCTTGCCATATTAATTAAGGCCCTAGAATACTAGACAATGCTCCAAAACTAGAATAAAAATAATAGAAGACTACTCATACATCTGGATCAGAGTTTTGTCACAAAACTGTGTGTACACACTGTTCTACAGAAATCCTGCTGGAATGCACTCGAAGCAGTGATCCATGCACAATCAGCAAATTATTTATGAAGAACTGGCCTCTGGGTCTCTAATGGTAAACCCAAAGTGTTTCAGTTTATTCTTAGACAGCTCTGCAAAAACATTTGTGTGATGGAAAAAAAAAGAATGCTTAAGTGGTCTCTCACAGATTATAAGAGCCAAGCAAAACCTGAAATGGTTTTTCAACGCAGCACTCTACACAGAAGTTTTTCCTTCCTAAGGTTCACTGCTATTTAGAGATAGGCAGTGAAAAAAGGGAGTGTTATAAAAGCACTCTAGAAATCTACAGGGAAATTAAAAACTTAATTACACCCCACGAGCTGTGCTTTTTGTAAAACAAAAAAACTCGATTTTTTTTATAAAACAGAAAATAAGCTCTCTGGGGCAGAAAAAGCACATGCCCCATTCCCAATATACCAATTAGATTGGAAAACACGTCACAGATTGTTTAGTGAAACCAAAATGTCTCTGGAAAAACCTCCTTTGGGCACAAAGCTGTAAAATCCTAAATTTGTTGGGAAATGGTTTCAGTAAAACCTCTTTTAACGAGCCCTTTAAATGTCACATCTGTGACTGGATTAATCAACCATAATTGCCCTGAAATCTGTAGTGACTGAAATAGAGAAAAGGGCCTGGTAAACCAAATGTGGTCAGTTATATGCCTGGCAGACTCAGGGAAAATATGGTATTGTGTGTGAATAAAACACAATTCGATGGGAGTTTCTGCATATGCCAAATACAAAAGATGGGGGGAAAAAAACATTTGTCCTCTAATTAACACTTGCACTACGTACAGCTTGATGTAGAAAGAATAATGCATACCTACAATGCTGAAGCAGAATGTAATATAAACTTGATCACGACTCAAAAGAAGACCAGAAAGCTGTTAAAATCATATCCTCAGAAATGTTGATCTACTCAGGCACTCGTTTGTAAATGGATTCTTAAAATCAAGGCATCCTTTGCTTAAAAGAACAATGACTAATTACTTCTTATTAAAAGAAAATAAATTGAACAAAGCAGCTTTGATAAACAGAAAAGACAGGTGACTGGAAGAATTCTGTCAGGATTTGAGAGCTCCAGGCTCTTAAAGATAATGCATTGAAAATACATGAATCGGATTCAAAATGGCTTGTTTTAGGTACTATTTTCCTACCTGCAGTCTTTAGCTTAAAAAAACATATTTCTATTAAACACAAAAGGCATATGTTAAGAAAATAAAAAAGCTATACGTATGGTTTAAACATCATCCCAATAACAGTTTTACATATAATATCTTAACGTCTCTTTGAATGTGAATGTCAAAGCCTAATTAAGAAATGGTATAATGCTAATCACATTAATATACATAGTTCAGGGGGGTACACACCTGAAGAAGGTTCTACGTGCGAAACTTTCTTCTCTTTTCAGCATGGAATAAATCCATTACTTGTCCCTTAATATACATATACATTAGATACAACCAATTTCTTAGAGACAGAAAATTATGCAATAGTATTTAGTACCATGTACAAAAGGACATGCTAGCCAAGCACAGCATAGACACACATGTACATTTTTCTTAGTTTCATGTTAAGAACACCACCCATATTATGTATTTGGTGTAGTCCTAATAGTAAGCAGCAGGTGGCAGCAGCTGTGAGCCACAAGACCAGGTTAACACCTGGAAATCTTAGAGACTGAAAATGGCATGGTGAAACACTACCAAAAAAATCCCATCCATATCACCTAATTAATATACAGGTCCAGTAAAGCCTATTAAGGATTACTCCACTGCTGGCAATTATAAAACATAAGACATTCATTCTCCAAGCTAAATACAATGTAGGTCATTCACAACCATATACCAAAGTAGTAAACAATGTGCCTTGCCTGTATAAGTTAGTTTGTGAGATGTCATGATTTGCCAACACCTCAGATCAATACATAGTAACTGTAGGCTGTAGTAACTGTAGGCAGACTACACACTTTCCTAATAACCCATTACAGTGCATTAAAAACTGTTCTTAAAAATACATTTAGATAAGCTTTACACTGCAGAGATAAAATTAAGAGCATTCCAAACACAACCCACCACTATATTGAATCAGTTCCCATCTCTGCATATTTTCAAAGTGAATGTGTGGGATAGAGAAACCAAGACTGCTCTTTAGCAATTAGAGGAACCAGTATTGTAAGCACTTAGGCAAAACCCAAGACCACGCGTTTGGTTAAATGTTGACAGGAAAGCTCAGATAAAATAGACATGAAATGGTTTGATTTTTACATGAGGTACATAAAGTATATTCAGCAACCTAAATTTAACTCAGCTTTGCCATCACCGTCTCATTTTTGACTTCTGCGAGGTTTCTTCTTGGACTGAAAAACAGGTTAAGTGAACTGGCAGGAGGTATTTGCCTTCAAGTCAAATCCCCATACATAGCAATCAGCAACCATCCCATAACGAGTGCTTCACTTAGCTACTCTATTATTACCAAACAGAATTCTCGCTATATGACAGAACATGGTCCATAAAATGCAATTCAGGTCTTGCACATTAATTAAAGCTGACAGAAAAGAAAAATGCTCTCAACTATATGTTAGTGTAACAGGATGGAATGCTATTGCACAGATTAGCTCTGAGAACACTAGTCTTGTTCCTGTAAAAAAATGTATCAGACCTTTCAAACCAATCTGTACTTCCATTAAAAAGCAGAAATATAGAATCACCAACACCCTCATCTACATTAAGGCGACCTCCTGATGTGAAGTGAATTTTTAAGATTAGCAAAAAATAGATTTTTTTGTAGAGAATTATGATGAGAATAGAAAAGAATTAGTGAACTGCAGACTCATTTTCACAAAAAGTGTTTATGAAGGAACACTACTCATGATACCTTCAGCTACTAGAGAGCTAAGTATGTTCTCAGAAATTTAACAATGCCAAACTATAATCATGATTTCAAATTCTTTTGGTTTTAAAATAGTTGAACTGTAAAATTACTAAAGTACAATATTCTAGATTGTATTGAGAGATTATAAGTAAACCTTACATGCTACTGGCTCAAAATATGACAATAAATAAAACTCAGAAAGCTAAAAAAAATAACTCTGATATTTACAAATCTGAAAAGATGGTCATTTGAAAAGAGCCAGTGTGCTCCCCATAGAAATTTCAGTAACAGAAAACATTCAACAAATGTTTTTCTTCTTAAAGAAAATGAATGAGAAATGTTAATGCCAGTCTTGCTTCCAAAATGCCCATTTTTTTTCTTTTCAAGAAAAGAACAAAAAAAAGCAAGGAGGAGTTTCTAGGAAAGGGACTTAGGGCAATTAAGATGCCGCCTCCCAGGCAGCTGTGTAGTCCATACACTGCACTCTCTCGTCACCTCCTGTGCTTCTGTGATGACCCCACAGTGAGGCTGTCTTTCGGCTTACAGCTCACAGCTGGGGTCTGTCTATACAGTGCAGAACTGATGGGCTTCTTGTTTTTCCTAACGGAATTTTTCTTCAGTGAGTCTTCTGGTGGGGGATTGTGGATAGGCTTCCAGGGAATAGGATTGTAGAAGCTTGGTGCTGGATAGGAGGTGCCATCGTAGTATCCTGTAGAGAGCAATGAAACTACTTTAGTGAAAGTAGAACTGTCACTAGGAGGCAAAATACATTTCACATTTCACTAATGGTCCAATCAAATGTAATCAGATTAAGGGGGAAACACTTTTGATGATTTAGGGAAGCTAAATGTCTTGATCTGGAAAGGGTATTCAAGTTTTAACATTACTAGTCACAGTGTGAAAAAAGAAAAGGCTTAAAAAACAGCGGATCAGTGTAAGTATGAGCAGATTTCAAAAATGCTTTTCATTGTTACAGGACTGTTTGACTTGTGAGTAAAGAAAAAGCAGATTTCTGCATCCCTGATATATGAGTAATGTGACAACTATTATTTTAACAGCAGCAGGACAACACGTTTGCAAAGTAATCTGGAGTATGTCTGATAAGAAGAAGTGAAGACAGCACAAGGCAAGGCCTGCTCTTTATCACTCAGGAATGATGGCGCCTTCTGACAAGGGCAGAGGTCTGGTAGGAAGGCTCAATGAAATATGTAGGAAGGATATTAATAGGACCTGAAATACTCTGTAATGTTCCCACGTGTCTACTAATTCTCCTTTTCTTTCAGTTTGGTCTTCCGATACATTTAAAGCAATGATAGAACTAGTGAAGTGTGAACCCATTACATGCAGACCACTGTACAAAAAACAGCTATAAAACAAAGAGGAACAATTACAACTGCATGGCAATACCAATGAAGCAATTAAATGACAGTTTTTTTTATTTCCCTTCTTCTAGTGGTAGTAGATGTGCCATTATGTACTGTAGGCGACAACTGTTTTCTTTTATACTGGCTGAATGATAAGTACGTAAATGTACTGTAGCAGATTGGGTGACCCTTTGGCATAAGAAAAGGGGCTGCAGTGGTAATTCTGGATTCTGTCAGAAAGCTAATGTAAACAGAAGTGGGTTTGTCCCCCTCTGAAAAACCAATAATGAGACCCAGATGTGATTGAAACCCAATCTAGTATTATGTCATTAGATTAAGCCCACCTTCACAAATATGTGCATTTGAGGAACGTGCTCAACACAAACCATACCTGTGAGTTTTCCATTGGAGTAAGCAAAGCTGTTGGAGACAGGACGAGGCTTGTCCTTTGCACTTTTTAACCATTCCTGGAACTTCTCTTCAGCTTTTTTCCTCCTTTCTTTGAGCTCTGCCTCTCTTTTACTGGCTTCTTCCTGCACAGCGATGCACACCAAAGTGCTTAAACCTAAATCAGCTAAATTAAATTGCATTTTTAATATGTTCAACCTTTAACACGGCATCCGATTTTGTTTATTGCTGCAGGTAAAGTGTCCAGGACATTTTTTTTAAATCACACTGAAAACTCTTTGCTGTATTTGGAAAGCTAGAGATGGAACAAATCTTTAATTTTATATAGCACCTTTCATGCCAATACAAAGTGCTCAAGAATAGAAATATTTATTATATAGTCAAACAACATCCTGGTAAGCATGTTGCAGAAGGTACAATTTAAAACTGTAATGTCTTTGCAACAGATGCAAAATATTTTAAACAGACGTTCAGATGAAGGTTTTGTAATTTTACTGCATTTTTTATAGCAGGCAATTTGAGGATTCATGAGGAACAGCTTGATCCTTTGCTTTACACAAGGCAGAAGTTACACATTAACATAAAAGTTACATATAACATACATTCACACTTTGCACAGATCAGCCTTCTCGAAATAATCAAATGACACTTATAATAATGTCTCAGTCTGTCATTTAAAAAACTGGCACTTGAGCTCATCATGTCATAAACCCTCAATGATGAGACAGATAGATGGCACAAAGATGCTAAGGATGAATGTCACTTATAGTTGTATCCTTTAATTAAACTTATTTTCTACCATTCTTTAGCACCTATCTACAGCGGGCTTCTAAGCCCAATCAATCAGGGCCAAGTGAACAGCACTTGTCATTAAGGGGCTTAAGATATGATCTACACCAGAGGCCTGTTAAAACGCAAGGAAAAAACTGGTCTGCCAGAAAGAAGTGAAAAGAACTTTCCTCACCTTTTCTTTTTGCTTTTTTTCCATCTCTTCCTGCTTCTTCTTCTTGAGCCACTCTTTATATTGCTGCTGTGCCTTTTCCTCGGTTTCCCTCCTCTTCTGCTCCTTACTCTCCATCTCTTCCAGCTCTTTGCTTCTCTTCATCTCATTTTCTAACTTTTCCTTAAACACAACGAGTCACACTGAGCATAGGGAATAAAATGCCATTACCCAGACACGTACTGACCTTTTCCCTACGGTTGACATCTTGCTCTTCACCACATCTAGTGGGGTTTTCAAACCAGCGATTACAATGCAACACAGTGACTGAAAAGGGAACTGCAGTCCCAGTTTCTCAGACTGGTTATTAAACCTTGGCAAGAAAATAAATTCATTGATGTTACAGAAAAAAATGACAAATTTGGAATTAAGCACAAAACTGTGAACTATGTGAAAAGTACTGTCGTCACAAACCGCTGGTCTTGCCACGCACGAGAGCAAGAGTTTGCGCGGGTTGTGATGTGAAGGGGCCCTTCCTGCTCACTAGTCACTGTAATGAGTAATGAACAATGCACAAGCGAATAAGTAGAGGTGGTGCAGCAGACATTTCTCTCACAGAAATATTCCAAATGTGATCTGCATTCAGAGTTAATAAGAAGTACTGTATTTGTCAGCAAAACTGTCTTGAAATCGAGAACAATGTTTCTATTGGATTAAGAGATGGGATTGGATTCACAAGCCTGCTTCTTTACAGCGCAACATGTTCGCTTCACGTCACTGGAAGTTTTGCTGCCTCGTTCTGAATCACAGAATATGCAGCTGTGCACATGTAAATATTTCATTATTTTGGGATGTACACTGGAGGCTTTACAAAGTGCTACATATATTCTACTTTTATTGTGGTTTTAAATGAGCTGATCAATGCCGATTCCTTCTAACCCCGAAATATAATAATGGCATTGTATTTCCCCTTTAATCAGCAGCAGGCAATATAATGGGGTGGCGCTGGACCCCCTTATGGAGGGTCACTTCAGTGAAGCATTTTACCCACCACCAGTCCAACAAAACGTACAGAACAAACGAGAAAGATCAAAGCACCTGCCAAATCCACTGGCATTAACATCTCTTCTGACAGGTAGTAACTCTTCAGATGAACAAGCAGAGGTTCACGCCATGCCAAAAGGATTACACCTCTTCAAGTATGTGTCAAGGCTCTACATGTGAAGCTTTTTTCTCTCCTCCAATTTTCATCGTTTCAAGTTCTTCTCTCCAATTTTTTGGGGGGGGATATGAAAACCTGCCGTCTTGTGAGTCACCAACGTCACCTGAATCTTTTTGGACAGCCTCAATTTAAGCATTAACCCAGCCAAATATAACCTCACTTAACTCTTCAGATCAGATGAGATAATGTGTTATATGATTACACCTGACAAGTTGCAACCCTACCCATCAAGATTCAAAGTGTTTCAAGTTGACTGCAAAAGTAATTTAATATTTTTTTCATTTCCATACTGACAAGTTCATCTTTCCACTAACTCACATTAAGAACCCTTCATTAGGAACCCATTTTGCACCCTAACTTTCTGCATTCAAGACCTAAGGCCTCATCATAGACTATTTTAGGGCAAAGCCTTAAGTTAGTACTGAATTTATTCTTAAAATCCGTCATGGATAAAAGTACTCTGGATAAAAAGACCCTCTCAGATGAAACCTCCATGTTGAAATATAATGGCTATAAGTTTTGCTCTGGCATTGTAAGAAAAATTAATGCAATCACAAACACCATGTCGCATGCCTTTGAATACGCCGGAGGCTTTATTACTTTGCAGAATTAAATTACAGCATACTTAAAAAGAAGAAATAAATCATGCAGAGGCTTCTGAAACAAAGACTGAGAATAACTGAATTTCACATTTTCGCTGGGCTTTTTTTTTTTTAAAAACCCACAACTCTTTTTATTATTCTGATCTGCCACTGTCTGATTACACACAAAGATTTACATGCAACTTTGCCCAAGGACAGTTACCCATTTCGACATATTAATTACAGCTTTTCAAAATGCCATCCATTCTCCAGGAGCCACATAAGTGTTTTAACAATACTTTGGCTCTACGCCCATGAAAGCAGAGGTTTCGGTCCATCACTAGATCACTGTTATTAGTGTTTTATGTTTTTAATTAAGTAGCAATCATTTTTTCCACACTTTTTGACGAGGGAATTATTAAACCCAAAAGAACATTAAAAAAGCAGAAACCTCCCAAGTTGTACTTATTTTCTGCTCATAATAGAGTACTGTATTTTACCATGATGTATTAACAGCATGGAGACTTTCAATAAAGTCTTTTAATTTTCTTTAATACCATAACCTGAAAATGGTTTTTTTTTTACCTGAAATAAAATCAGTCCTAAATTGGCATGGAAAAGTACCAGTAAAAAAAACTCCAACAAATTTTAAAGACTTTTTTCATGATTAAAATGGACCCTTTAACTAAAGATTTATAAGCAATGTTCTTCCAATGTGTTTTTTTCTGGCTGTATCAGAAAGGGCTTAGACAAATTACCCATTTCTGCAGCTTAAATTGTTCTCATAGCCTCATGGGGAATTAATACATTTATCTCTATCATCATCAAGTGTTGGGGCACTTCCAAACCTAGGACTCTGTTGACAGAGACCTAAAACATAGCAACCAAACACACTGAACAAAAAACCATTAAAAGCACATGAAATTCACATTGAAAAAATCAACATTTCAGAGCCACATCATGCACTCTATGTGAGCAAAGAAAACATCACTCTGTCACTGGTGTTTTTGACACTACTGGTGCTGGAGATCTGGAAGATCTTTCTGTTAAGTGAAGGCTTATCTGCAAGTACACTTGTATTTGGCACTGTCATAAATTAGTGCTGTGTTTTGGAAAGCTCTAATTAAGGAAATGGTAGCACCTGCTCAGCTGTATTGCCTCCATGTTTAAACATGCATTTCATATCCTTTGAATATGATATTTCCAATTAGGTCTCAATGCTCTGCCAAGCTCAACAGAAGTTATTTTAACATTTATATTAATCCCTTAAGATCACATGCATCTCACATTACAAGATGTAAGAGAAAAAAATAAAACACTTTGTGGAAATGTTTGGATATACAGTAACAAGGAGTATTGATGACTATTCAACAGAACTAATGTGCATACAGGAAGGGATTGGAGATTGTTGTTGTAAAATACGTTAAGTACATTATAAAAAATATTTGTATTATGTTATACAGTACTAATAAGTGAAAACTAAAAAGTGTGCATAATGCCACTGCATAAGTCATTAGGTTTTGTCATCTGACTGAATTACAGGCTCAAGGAGGATATGAAAATTATGCTTATAAAGTCTGTGATTTTGAAGCTAGAAGTCAAACTACCAGTAATGAGGAAATTACCTATCTAGTAAATATAAGCCATGGACTCACTCACAATTCATAGCATAGTTAAAGTGATGAACTTATATTCAGAAATGTGAAACCTTTAACAGGTAGCCAAGAATCCCTTCAGTAAGTCTGACTCCTGAATCTATAATTTTTACCATCAGTCAAACAAATTGATCACAATGAAGACTGACTTAGTAATTTCCATTAAAAAGTCTCCCAGTGTGATAATTCCTGCTCCATTATTGCATGGGTAAGTTACCTTGGCACAGCCAGCCTGTGCCACAGAACATCACCTCAAACAGTTCTCCAATTGCTCAATGAATCATTAACTACCTGGTTAGCTCTGCTGCTTGGAAACTTTTGCATGATTGCAGACTGCTCTCCACAAAGACGTTGCAATGGAATTTAACTTGAGAAATTCAAGCTTGTCTAGCAAAATGTTTGTACCTGCTGTTTCTTCACCTGAAGCCAGTCACGCAGCTTTTCCTCAGCAGCAATTTTCTTTCTTTCCAGCTCCTTCTCTTTTTCCATTTTTTCTTCCTTTAGAGCCATCTCCTGTCATGAGGCAAGGTATTAGAACATTTCCTTATGAGAATGAAGCAGGAGGTCTTAAAACCATCAGTTTAAAAAGGCTAAGAAAACATACTTTTACGCTTTAAAGTAAAAAATTCCGTTTTAAAATACCTTCAAAGCTCTCTTCTGCATTTCAGTGCGCTCCTCTCTGGCTTTTCGAACAATCCATTCTTCCCAGGCAGTCAGATCAAACTCTACAGAGGGACATCTTTCCAGTTCCATGCGGATGAGTGTCTTAGCTTTATGCTTCTTAGTACTGTGGTTCAAAGATTACAAATACTACAATATGATTTAGATTTCACCTCGATTAAAAAAAAAAATCCTTCATAAAATTATTAAATTGCGTTTTACATAAAACAGACATTCATTAATATCACAAAGGGCCAATGTACAGTACAGCATTCACACCATTATGCAAGTACTGGGGCAGGGCTACCAGACATGTAGCTTTCTTCTTGTACTTCTTTAAATGACTTTAGAAAAATTAGCTTCAATGTCTGCAGTAAACCAGAAAAAGCACTAAAACATTACAAATTACATAATACAGTGCAGACGTGGTCACCCCCATCTTTTTTGATTTGTAACCTTGAACGCCCAAGTCTTTGAAGATGCGAGGAAGCCCCTGACTTTTAAAAATAATCGCAGCCTGTACCCGGTCCTGGGTTTTACGTCGCAGCCGTGTGAGGGAGGGGGATCGGTTCGTGGCCGAGGCTCCTCCTGGTCTTCAGACGCGCTTTCGAAGCTGTCGTGGTAGATCGGGGACAGCAGCGAGTACGTCGAGTCGCCGGTGGAGTCCAGATCGCAGCCCCTCAGCCCTGACAGCCCGCCCTCCCGGCTGTCGGCTCTGCAAGGGGTGGAACTGGACTTTCGGCAGGACACATGGTGGGTAGGCGTCCCCGACATTGTGATCCCTGGGGGGGGGGGGGGGGGGGGGACAAAAAAAAAGCACTTATGCACATAAACACACAAACATTCATTAATGCAACAGCACTGAGTGAACATTTCAAATAGGCAGCTGCGTGAGCATACACAAGCTGCAAAGGAACACGTAAAATTGTATCCCATGCTGAAAAGAAAAGAGAATGTTTTGACGGTGGTGCCTTCTTCAGGTATCGGGTGTCACACCTGAAGAAGGCTCCACCGCCAAAACATTGAGTCTCTTTTCTCTTCAGCATGGAACACATCTTTACTTGTTCCTTTGCAGCACTGAGTAAACACTGTACAACAGTTTTCTATTGGAAACTACTGGTTAAAAGGTCACATGGGCTATGTAACCATCATCAACTCTAAACAAATTCCTGACTTTCTGAACTGCCCTTATTTAGGAATGATGCCTGAAAAGGACTACATGTGGGCCTGTCTAATACTCTGTCATTGCCACCTGTGTCTGTTCATCATCAGTCACATAACTACCTTTACTCCGAAATAATAAGAAATGACATCAGCAAGTTAAGGAGAGGCAGTGTGTAAAGTTGTGTGCTGCTGGAAATAGTATACCTGAAGATTTTGACACTCAGGAATGTCTAA
The DNA here is from genome assembly GCF_055471065.1 of Atractosteus spatula. Classification (NCBI taxonomy): domain Eukaryota; kingdom Metazoa; phylum Chordata; class Actinopteri; order Semionotiformes; family Lepisosteidae; genus Atractosteus; species Atractosteus spatula. The sequence continues at coordinate 14,758,183 of NC_142721.1, read as the reverse complement.
GGATCAAGTTAAATAGAAGTCGAAATGAGCCAGCAGATCAGTTAAGACTAGAGATGCACAGCTCAATTGGGAGGAATTGGAATTAACCTCCTCCAGGTCCAGGGCAGAGAGTTAGCCACTGCAGTAAACCATATAATAACAACTTATCCTACATTTCAATACGCTAGGATAAGCATACGCTTCGCCCAGCAAGAGCATGAAATAATGACAATAAAAAAATGTAATGATTGCGACATCAGCAAAGTATAGAGAGACAGATCACCGCGCACTGTGAACACAATCTGAGCTGCATTTTAAATCGTACTTCTTATGTAGATAAATCCTAATTTAAGAAGCAACAAAAATTTAATGCTCTAGCTCGCTATTTTTCCAAAAACTATTAACAATTAAACCGCTTCGGACAATTAATAGCATTTTGCATGGCAAAAGAAGTGTTTTACTAGACTCACTTATAAACAAAACAAACTCGTACTTTGTAAGGTTGCCGCTATATTTTAATTACAGCAAGTAAGTTCACTGGAACGGTAATTAAGGAATATGCACGTAGGTGATCTTTAATATTTTATCGTTTAAAACCGTCGTATTTTATTCACATTACGGCAACAATAAAAAGGAAAAACAGCTCATTACCTACCCAGCCCACTCTCGCAATAAGCGGTTTAAAAATGTCTGCTCACTTGATGCCTTCCCGTCAGACACCACGCTTTGTACGCCGTTGCTACCTGCCAACCAATAAAATGCGTCCTCAGTGCTGTCGTTACCATAGCAGCGCTTAACGCTAAGCTTTGGTTTTGGGAGTGTTGTGTTTCTGTCCCGTTGTATTACAATACGTAAACTAGCATGGCTTTATATAAAAAAATCGCTTTTTTTAAATATTATTTTAATGCTACTGTTAAAATCCCCAAATATCCAAAAAACATAATAGACATTATGTACAAAATACCGAGAGAAAAGTTCAGGTTCATCAACGTTTACCGAAGCAATAAGCACGTTCGTTAGCTTGGGTAACAAACATGGTACAACGTTAAGGTTAGTATTTAGGGAGTTGGCTGGACATTTAAAAATGTAAAAGTGTAAAACGTTAAAAAAGAAACATTTGAATACAGGCTGCAACAACATTTGATCAACACAAAAGCGACTTCATGTATTACATGACTGCTCTACAACTGTCCTGTTGACTTCAACCGACATAATCACGTTAAAAGCTGATATTCCCGCAAGGACAAATCAGATCATTCTCACCATGTCATAATGCGTCCATTTGTCCTTTTAGTTCTGTTTATTTTTTCGTGCAGCTGTTTTGTTATAGACTGAGTCGTCGGAGGAATTTCAACGCCCTGGTGCAATTACAGAAAACTACATCAGGCAGAGTACAGAGACAGGATTGCTGTCTCAAGGGCAACGGACTGTTTACCACCATATTTATCAGGAGAAAGACTCTGGTTCTTTAACTTACCTCTTACCTCTAGGTTTAGAAACATCTTTTTAAAAATTACGTTTAAAGTAAGTTAATGAGGCAGCACGAAGAGAAAGTTTATGTATAACACTACAAATAAATTCTTTTTTTTTACAACTTTGTACACCGTCACCCACAGCAAGTAAATTTCAGAAAAAACGCTGAAAATGGGTTTGTGCTTCCATGTCCACTGTATCTGCTGGGTTTTGCTCGTTCCGAGATCTTAGCAACAAGCTAATACAGATTAGTTTTTAATTAGGGACATACCTTAAAATCACGTTTCAGCTCTTAAAAAGTCAAATGGGATAACTGGGCTCAACCCTATAAGGAATATATCCTATAAACCCTACTGTATATTTTTTTCTCTTCATGAATACCATCATTCAGCAGCGTTTCCTGTAACCAACGAGATCTCTGCAGAAGGACAAAAACATTCTGTGGGTGTGACTGATACATTGCCATTCCCACCCGTGCTTGTTTGTCATAAATTGATCACCTATCAAAAGCTTTCTAGTTAGAAGGGTCAGGGAGCACCCAAGACTCAGTGCAGAAATAAGTTAACCAAACGTCTTAACAACGAGCAGGTTGGTCAAGTCCTCAATTACCACAGGAGATGTAGAACTCAGCTGGACACCTATACAGGGTAGGAAACAACTGCTTTGTAATCAGTGTAGTCAATTGTCCACACAAACTATCACACTAGTATGACTGCTGCCCTGTACTTAACAATTATTCTGTTCCCTGAAGCATTTTTATCTTGAAATGAATTCAACTGGCATCAACTCCATGGTGTATCCTGGCTTGTGGCTGTTACTTGCTCCCCTGTGAGCCTATACTGGATAAAGCAGTTGGATGGACAAATCGATCTTAAATCATGCACCAGATGGGTTTTTTTTTGTGTGTTTTTCTTAAGTCGCTCGCATGTTCAAATTCTGTTTTGTGTTTTGTAGGCATGTTTTGGAAGTATATTTTTGTTCACGTGAATTAATTTGAACTTCTACCACTTTCCAAGGTACTACGAAAATGAGACGCATATCTCATTTTGAGAGGTACATGCAGAAAATATAATTATTTGTAATCTTCACCTCAGCCTAAAAAAATAATAAACATAATGCAGAACAAAATAAAAATGCAGTGAAAACACACAGGACTTTAAAGCAATTATTCTTTTATATGAATGGTTTGGTTTACAAAAATTACAGTATACAGTACATAATTCCCTCCCACTATTAGTATAAACTAGTTTTTTTTTACATATACAACAATCAGAATTTTATTCATTGACAATGTACAACCAGATTTATTTACAAAGCAACAGAAAGCATTCATATATATATATAAAACAATTTATCACATCTTACTACTGGCAGCCACTACAATTCAGGAGGTAGCTTCCATTGTTGTACAATGTATCCCATTATTTATTTATTGTCTATCAAATAATTTACAACACGCACGCACAGACACACACACGTAGGGAAGACAATTCAGGACTTAAAATTACACGCATTAATATACAGTTCACACCCCAGCCTGTGCTGTAGAAAACAGTGAGTTTAATTTGGAATTGAAGCCTCTGCGTTTCCAATATTCATCTGCCATTTGTTTTTGCCCAAGGAACGTTAAGAGTGACAAAGTGATAACGGTGTGAAAGTATTGCCCTAAGGATGGTGTGGTGGGAGCAATTTGGCACAAAACATCACTGTACCATTACCATCCTTGGGAACTGTGGGTCAAAGTCACTTACTGATGACCGTAAATTCCACTGGGTTGCATGTACCAACAACCCCATCCCCTGGGCAAAAGGTTGCAGAAGGGGATTGCTTCTGAGAGGAGGCAAGTATCTACATAAAGCAAAGCAAGAAGGATCCTGTGGAGTGCGGAGAATGAAAACCAAAATCTACCACAGCTTTAAAGACACAACCCATACGTACAGGTAGCGAGATGAAAACGACAGGGTTAAAAACTAAGAATCTGCTATATAAGCAGGGGGTACGGTTACAACTCACGTCACACAAAATTGTTTGCACGTGAATCTGGTCTTCTTCCTGAAAAAAACAAACACAGAAACACAATGGTTTCACCCAACGTATCAAAGCTGGGCATCAGAGGACTGAAGCATAACAGACAAAAAAAATAAGGATCTAAAAGCTTCAATACTGAATATTAGAGACACTGACACAACCTGGGGGTCATATAGTAGACTCAGAACCTGAAATAAAATCCTTATAATCCTTATGTTAAAAAAATAAACTTTCCTATAATAGCTCTGATGCTGAATTCTTCACTGTTAACAGGCTCATGTAGTGACTGACAACTTTGCACAAAAAAATCAATGCCCTCCGATTGCAGACTGAAGTTACTTTCTAATTTGATTTTTACACAGACCATTAAAATGAGTAAGGACTGTAAAATGTCACAGTTTTTATACATCAGCAAGTACAAAGCTACTGAGTTTACAAACGTGTACCAGTGAACATTTCAATAATATTTTGGGGTAACTGTGGGCTCTCTCATGGTATTAAAATTATGAAATCATTTGCAACTCTTCTTAAAATCCTATATTTATGTCACTTAAGTTGAAAGCACACTAGGTTTTGAATGTTTAAATTATAGCTGACCTGCAGTTTCTGTGTTAAATGTCTATATAAACCCAGAACATACATATACACATGCTTTATCAGTGCTCTACAGTGTGCCATAGATCCTATTTTGCAACTAAAGGTGTTGGTCCACATCACATTAGTTTTGGCACAGAGAAGACTCATTTAGCACAGAAAGGCATAAGCCCAAGCATGAAAATACAAGCCTGTGGTTTTGCTATTTGTTTTTAACAGTAATTGCATATACAATACTAATACAGAAAATGCAGGTTATACTGAGAAATTATTTCAGGGATATGATGAGCCACATTTAGTAGGGATTGCACCCCTAAGCCCATGGAACATATTACCGTGACCTGAAATATGAATCCTATTCCATAAACCCTCTAGCCTTAAAAGCAACACCAAGAAGAAAAATGATTGTCGATCAACACAAAACTCTTTACAGCTGATGGTGTGCAATTTTTGCCAAGAGTGATACACGCAAGTTTACCTTCCTGGCTTGAAGAAGTTAGAAAATTAAGTTTTTCATGGCGAACCCTGAAAGATCACTAATATATACAATTTTGTCGCTAAAAATGTAGTTTTGGTTTAATCGTTTTGAAAAAAAAGAATCATCAAACAGGTTGTGACACCAAACACCCAGTGCTTTCCTCTAAGGAAATTGTCTCATTCTCATATAAACATAAAAGTTTTTTTCTCTTACATCTAGAGGCAAAAGACACCTGTGAATTTAGACCATGGTCATAGTTTCTTATTTCCCTTAGTATGAACTGTAACTTTTCTGTTATTATATTCGCAACACAGAAAAATCTTCATGACAATCCTGTCAGCTACCTTAAACAAAATGGGCAATTTGCAGGTAATGTTGACTCGCACAACATTCTTACATTCAAAGCAGATGAAACAGGGAAAAGCAGGTACCCATCTCTCGAAATGAAAGGTGGTGTGAACACGATATCGGTCAGAGAAAAGCTGCTGTGTGAAACGAAAAACATTCGATACAGCAATCGCATCACTTCAAAGAATAGGAGATCCCCCTAAACCAGCAAAGCAAAACAAAGATGGCTGTGGCCGAGATATTTCTCCCCCCCCAAGATTATTGTAAAACAAGCTCGGCGTGATCTACACGACGCTAGCCCCCCACACGCAAGAAAACACAAACTTAAAATTTTTCGACCAAAGATTCCTGGCTCAAAAGGATGAAGCGCATTGTCCGAATTCCCTTCTTATTAGGCAAGTCACACAGTGATTATTCCAAAAGTGCTTCCTGAATGGTTGTGTACGGAGATTCTGTACACCTCTCGTAGTGTCTCATGCTTTTCGTCCGCCGAAAAAAACAAAACAAAAACACCCGGAAAAAGCGTCCCGCGGGTCTCGAACTGCGCAGGTCTCCCTGCTAGTCTTTAATCCGGGGAATATTGTAGGAATAGTGGACGAGCGGGAAACCGCGGCTCTGGTAAAAGCACGCCCGTCCGCAGGCCTGAACCTGATCGGAGCTGTCGGACACAAACGAGTCTCCCTCGTCGGCGTATTCCGACTGGGCGGAGGGAGTGCCGCAGTCCGACCAGTACCCGTCCGATCTCTGGCAGGGCACCACCGCCAGAGCCGGGCAGCTGTGGGCCTTTACCAAATGTTTGCAGGCCACCGGCTTGGCGAGCAGGAGGGACTCACAGCAGTCGCACACCGCGAGGTTGTCCTGCAGCGGGGAGTAGACGCCGCAGTCGTAATAGAAATCCGGGGAGATGCGGCCGGCCTGCAGCCCGGCGGCGGCCGACCCCGCGGCGGCGGCAGCGGCGCCGGCGGTACCGGCGGCGGGTTTGGCTTCCCGCCACCGGCCGCAGAGCCGGATCTGCCTCCAGTCCTCCTTGAACTGGGGGTTGAAGAAGGCGTAGAGCACGGGGTTGAGGCAGGCCGGCAGCGGGAGGAAGATGAGCGTGACGGACTTCATGATCTCGGGGCTGATGGAGATCGCGGTGATGAGGGGGGCGAAGGAGAAGAAGGCCACAGGGCAGAAGAAGATGCAGTTGGTGAAGATCAGCCAGGCCACGTGCTTCACCATGCTGGCCTGAGGCGACGACTCCAGGAGGTCCGTCTTCTCCAGGCCGCAGTACAGCTTGGTGTAGACCACGGCCATCAGCAGGTAGGCCGTGGAGTTCAGGAGGACCAGAGTCACGGTGAAGCCCAGCGACGGCGCCTCCCCGGTGGGGAACGGCAGGCAGAGGGGCGAGGAAGAGAAGTCGCCCACGTGGAACAGGGGCAAGCAGGCCGCCACGGTGGCGAAGACGCCCAGTATCGCGGCGGCCGCCCGGAACTGCCTGTGCCGCCGGCTCTTCCCCTTCTTCGCCAGGTCCCGCATGGTGACGCTCCGCTCGACGGCCGCCAGAGTGAGGAAGAGGATGGAGGCCTCCGAGGAGAAGATGGCCAGGAAGCCGGTGACTCGACAGCCGGCTCCCGTCTCCCACCACACCCCGAAATCGGCGAAGTGGCCCCAGGACGCGGCGTCCAGCACGCTGAGCATGCCCGTGTAGACGCCCATGAGCAGGTTGGAGGCAGCAATGAGGCCCACGAGGAGCTTGGCAGGGGACACGGCCGCCCTCGACGAGAACGTCGCCGCCAGGACCAGGAGGTTGAAGAGGAGCGCCACCAGGCAGATGAACCACACGGTCAGGCGGATCATCCAGCTGCCTAACAAGTGCTCACAGGGCTTGAAGGCACCTACAGAGAGACGGCGAAAGAGAGACACACTGAGAGATGGGGGGGAAGAGGGGAGTCGCTCTGCATGGCTGATATTTCTAAAAGAGAAGACCGACAACTAAGGACAGCTGACAACTAAGAAACCTTTGTTGCGATTTATGCATGGGTCTTTATCATCAGAGACAGTTTTGGACTGTCACATTCAAAAACTGAGTTTCTTATATTAAAAAATGTTCTCTAATTTTCCAGGACTGAACTGTTGTGCCATGCTCTGTAATACAGAACTCCATGTATAGAAATTAATCTGATTTTATACTAATTCCTAAGTAATTCATTATATTCCTACAATTGCTTGTCTTTCTTTGCCATTTAGCAATTATATTTGGATAAATTGTGAAAAAAACCCAGCAGCAAGTTAAAAGGTCCCAGAAGGAATTTTTTTCCTGCCTGTGGCTTCTGGCGCTCCTTACCTGTCGCGGGAGAACAGTGCACAGCCAGCTGGATTCTCTCGCCCTCATCTTCGGCGACGCTGCCCTCACCTTGAACACAAACCCAACACCATCAAACCCCACTCGTGGAACCCCCCCCCCCCCCAGGAGTCTTGCAAACACTCGGGGCGGGTGTCCTAGGTAGCGCCCTCTCGGTACCATCATTCTGCACTCTTAAACGGGCCAGCCTGGATCTTTCCTAGCCGAAGGTGTCCGAAAACCCCCTCCTATCCCTCCCAAAAACTCTTTGTCCTCCTACCATCTGGGAAAAGAGGTCGCACTGTACGGGCCAGCTCCACCAGACTCTGGACCAGCTTCTTCCCACAGGCTGTCAGGCTCCTCAACACCCTGGAATCTACTTGCGCCCACCCCAATTCCAGAAACAGGGTTTAAACCCCCTCAGTGTGTTGTGTATGTTGTATTATGTAATTGCCTTGTAATCTGCACTTTGCACTATGTGTATCCTGTCTACAATGTCTGTGTCAGTGTCCTGTCTGTATTTGCACCATGGATCAGGAGGAACGATATTTCGTTCCACCATATACTTGTATATGGCTGGAACGACAAATAAATGTGAGCTTGAATATGGGTGAAGACCCCTTGTAGCGTGTGTGACTGGACTCTGGGCTCGAACCACTCCAGCTCCGCAAGCCTGATTTCTGGTACATAGCTCAGGAAGGATGTGTGAAACCTGGTGAGCGATACTGCCATTAAGAGATGCATTTACACACACAGCACTCCTGCTCTCGGTTTTAACTGCACTTCCCCATAGTCTGCACTTGTGTCCTCTGGTGTGTGTCTGCTGGCTTGCTCTCGAGGACTCTGGATACGTCAAGTCCTCCTGGAGTCCTCTCTGTTCATGTCTAAAGAGGTTCTGTCCCTGAAGCCTATCTTTAAACCCCAGAAGACATCTGGTTGCTCTTCACCTGGGCTGTACATTATCTTATAAATAGAGCCTTTCAAGTGCGATATCCAATTATAACATTCATTGATTTGTTCATTGCACAATACAAGTCATTTCACCCTCGGCTTCCAGAAAGCCCACCTGTCTTCTTCCGACTCGCGTCGCCCTGGCTCCCCTGGTCCGGGTTTGTGTTCAGGTAGGCGTCGCACCCGCCGAAAGCACAGCACTGGTAGGCGTAGGGCACAGACAGCGTCCTGCAACAAGAATGCAGTGCCCAGAGCACGCCGTTACTGCAGCTCGGGAGGCCCAGCGGCTCTCCGAATCTGCTGCACAGCGCCTGCCCGTGATCCGGCTCTGCCGACTCGGGGCTCAAGCAGAACGCTCGCTGTTCCTTTGGCGGCGCTTGCGAAAATCGGCCGCGCTCGTCAGTACAGAGGTACGTTTTATTAATGAACCCCCCCCCACCCACCTCAAATTGCTGGAGAGAGCTTCTTGTTTTGGGTAGTTGCATTTTTTTTCCTTCTTTTACCTCATTCAGCCCGGGCTGGTATGAGATGTACAAATTGAGGGCCCTTGTCTTTTTTATCCTTGATACCGGGGCTCCCTCCGCCCGCCCGCCCAGCCGCCAGGGCCTACGGCGTGGTGCGGCTAACTAAACGGGCCCTGTCCGCACCAAGCGCACGTGTCCAGTGTGGTGTCAGGTCCAGCCTGTTTTTTCTTTCCCTGCAATAACGTGTTGAAATGGTTTTTACTGGGCACCTCCCAGCGGAGACCCCAGACAGCCATTTCCTTCGTTGAATGACGGTCGGGGTGCATCAGGGAGATTATATTAAGCCAAGACGTTCAAATCAACGCCTTTTCTGATCACATCCAGTATGTTAAAGGATGAGGACGATTTAGAAGATCATTCAGATCATGCAAAGTTCCCCATTTCCCTACAGCCATCTAATAAAACCAGCATTTGTTTTATTCCTCTTTTTCGATTTGGGGATGGCTCTGGTCCGCCCTCCGGCTGCAGAGAAACTCAGATCTTCGAGCTACAAGCCCCCGGATCCAAGAGGCTCCACAGATGTATTGTATCATAAGTTCATTCTCGTTCCTGCCTACTTTATCCATCACCCCCTTTGCTGATGCAGGGGAACACAGCTTCGAAAGACAAACTATCCCTGAAAAGCAAAGCAAACCAGCCACAGGCCCAGATGCTTCAGTCTGAGTGCTGGATTTCTGTAAACAACCAGCTTTTGTCAGGTCAGCTCAGACCTTGGCTTCTCAAACTTTTACACACAAAGAGATAAGATAAGATCACTTTATTGGCCATATACAATTTCTTGTATTAGGAATTTATCTTTTCGCATACCCCAGCTTGCTCTCCATGAGACACACAGACAGGGAGAGAAGCTGGGGGTCAGAGCACAGGGACAGCCATTTATACGGCGCCCCTGGAGCAGTTGGGGTTCAGGGCCTTGCTCAGGGGCCCAACGGAGTAGGATTCCTCTGCCGGCCGCGGGATATGAACCGGCAACCTTCCAGCCACAGGCGCAGATCCTGAGCCACAGATCCACCGCTCCACCCCAGAAGCTGTGGCACTTTAAAACTGCTCAGAAAAAGTGATAGGGGACTGGCATATAGTTTATTGCTTAGGAAATCTGACTATGGAAAATTTTCTTAGGATAGACTATTTATCTCCACCACTTCTCGAGAGTTTCTCAGAGTTCCCATAAACCTATCCACACCCACACTTCAGTGATAATGTGTGGCGTATAAAACCTTCTTGCTATCTTATTCTCAACTTTAAAACTCTACAACTCAACTGAAAAGAGTCCTTTTTTGACCATCCGGAAACGGCAGTGGTTTGAAGGAGCAGTCCGGTTCGTCTACCTGAGCTTCTGCAGGTCCTTGGCTGACAGAGACCCCTTCATATCCATGTTTCCAGCTAACTTCAACTGGTTCAGCCCGCCCAGGCCTGAAGTGGGCAGGGACGACAGTGCGTTTGAACTCAAGTCCCTGAAATACAAACCAGCACATAGGACTCCTTTTAAAGCTTATTTCAGATGTACAAACAGGTTGAGCCTCCGAATTGAACCTCAGCTGTTGTCTAAAAAGACATTTTGTAAAAGAAAAGGTTTGATTGCACAATCTTTCCTTCTTGTATTTGGGCACTGAGCCATTTATTCTTCCTAATTCCACCTGAAAAAAACGAACATAGGTTTCCAGCAAAGACATGCTATGGTGCAAGTTCTACTCACAGATTTGTTAGCGATGTCAGGGACATAAATGCATCCTTGTGAATGGACTGGATCTGATTTCTGCTGAGGTCTCTGTTAAAATAATGAAACACTCATTTTTAATAGTGCTGCATGATTACTGTATGAGACACATAGACCAAAATGCAGACAAAGCTTGAACCCTACTGCTAGGCCCAATCCTAACTCTGAATCTAGCCCTAATAATCTAGCCTAACTCAATCATCATACTCATGTCCAATAATGGGGGAAGATCAGTATAATTTTCTGCACGTATCGTGTTTTTTTACTGTGGGGAGGGCAGATGAGCAGTGCACCAGGAATCCAGTGAGTCTTTTCAGTAGTTAGTTTCTGGTACAGATCCAAACGGGAGACAAAAAAAAAAAGAAGAAACAGCTAATTTAAAAAAAAAAACATTGGCAAGAATTAACGTCCTGACAAGCTGGAACGAATACACCAGCTTGTGCAGTTACACAACTGTCTGCAAGAATGCACAGAGTCAACGGGAGGTGAGTTTTTCCTGCAGGAGGGCAGGCATCGAGCGAGCCAGGTGAGCCGTGCTCAGGGAGACGGCCTCAAAACGAACAAGGTGGCAGCTTGTCCAGGGCAAGACTTTTCGTCAAGGGGAGCACACGGTTGCTTCCTTGTCTGTGCAGATCAAGTCCAAGCTAAATGGAGGAAATGCGGGGCTCTACGGAGGCACCGAAAACAATGCAGAAAATGTTCGGCCACGGCCTCTTCTTCGTTTTAGTGACCGATGTCGGAACGCTCAGGAAAATGATCCACAATGTCGACGACCAAGACTAAATGCCTTTGCATTTTTGAGTGAAGTAAGATGAGAGGAAATAACCGATTTGACTAAAACTCGAACTGAAATAAATAGCGTCACTTGAGGTTCACCGTTTACACATTTCTGTCTGGCGAATAGCAGGCTGGCTGTAACGGGTTTGAGCCCAGGACTGCTGTCGGATGTGCTTCAGGGCTGCTCATGTGTGAAAAGTGCCAGTATGAGGGTGTGCCAATTTCTCTCCTCTTCTCTTTTGTCCCTCATTTCTAGCCGATCTTTTCCACGTGTCTTGGCTAGAGATGAGCATGTACGAAGAAAGACACCCTTTTAAATTGTGAGAGTTGGTCAGACAAGCTTTGCGCCCGTAATTTCGGCTTCACAATGTGAATAAAATGTTTCCTTTTGCTCGTAGTTTACTTAGAAAAATGTTAAAGTGAGTCTGCAAAATGCTTTTTGTGTACTGTACATATCCCAGCATGTAATAGCGACCAGAAACGAACGCTTAATTGTATTTAGCTTGTGAATGTTGCTGGGTGTTTAGCTAACCGATAAAATATCGTAGGGCTCACATCTTATGGCACAGGCGGTCATTAGGTCATATTTTTTCAGTAGAATGTGTGTGGAGTGAAAGCACAGGTCCGTCACTTTGTTAGACTGATTCTAGCACAATGTCATGAGCACTCACACTGCTCTCAGACTATGGTAGTTTTTCGACTGAGGTAATATGGCATAGAAAGAGCTAGTTATTAATATTTTACCAATGAGTTAATGAATTTATATATTGCTTGCCCTGTCTGGTTTAAATATTTTTTAAAAGCTCATGCATGTCATTTCCCTATAGTTATTGCAAATTCAGTAACTATAGTGTTGGCGAGGGTCACTACTGAATAAATTCATAATACTGCTTCAAAACATTTTTAAAAAGCAGCTTTGAAATAAAGAACTGTGGGTGACTAGAAAGTGACTGTGACTAATAGACCTTTTAATCGACTTAGATTATGACTAGATCAAAAACTTGTGACAAAATTAACATTGTATGGAGCGAAAGTCAGGCTCTACAGCTGCAGTGCCAGCCTCTACAGCTGCAGTGCCAGCCTCTACGGAGGGAAAGCCAGGATCTACAGCTGCAGTGCCAGGCTCTAAGGGAGAAAAGCCAGGATCTACAGCTGCAGTGGCAGCTTCTATGGGGGAAAAGCCAGGATCTACAGCTGCAGTGCCAGTCTCTACAGCTGCAGTGTGAGGCTCTACGGAGGGAAAGCCAGGCTCTACAGCTGCAGTGCCAGTCTCTACAGCTGCAGTGCCAGGCTCTACAGCTGCAGTGCCAGCCTCTACGGAGGGAAAGCCAGGATCTACAGCTGCAGTGCCAGTCTCTACAGCTGCAGTGTGAGGCTCTACGGAGGGAAAGCCAGTCTCTACAGCTGCAGTGTGAGGCTCTACGGAGGGAAAGCCAGCCTCTACAGCTGCAGTGCCAGGCTCTACAGCTGCAGTGCCAGCCTCTACGGAGGGAAAGCCAGGCTCTACAGCTGCAGTGCCAGGATCTACAGCTGCAGTGCCAGCCTCTACGGACGGAAAGCCAGGATCTACAGCTGCAGTGCCAGCCTCTACAGCTGCAGTGCCAGCCTCTATGGAGGGAAAGCCAGGCTCTACAGCTGCAGTGCCAGGCTCTAAGGGAGAAAAGCCAGGCTCTACAGCTGCAGTGCCAGGCTCTAAGGGAGAAAAGCCAGGATCTACAGCTGCAGTGCCAGGATCTACAGCTGCAGTGCCAGCCTCTACGGAGGGAAAGTCAGGCTCTACAGCTGCAGTGCCAGGCTCTATGGAGGGAAAGCCAGGCTCTACAGCTGCAGTGCCAGGCTCTATGGAGGGAAAGCCAGGCTCTACAGCTGCAGTGCCAGGCTCTAAGGGAGAAAAGCCAGGATCTACAGCTGCAGTGCCAGGATCTACAGCTGCAGTGCCAGGCTCTAAGGGAGAAAAGCCAGGATCTACAGCTGCAGTGCCAGCTTCTATGGGGGAAAAGCCAGGATCTACAGCTGCAGTGCCAGCCTCTACAGCTGCAGTGCCAGCCTCTATGGAGGGAAAGCCAGGCTCTACAGCTGCAGTGCCAGGCTCTACGGAGGGAAAGCCAGGCTCTACAGCTGCAGTGCCAGGCTCTAAGGGAGAAAAGCCAGGATCTACAGCTGCAGGGCCAGGATCTACAGCTGCAGTGCCAGGCTCTAAGGGAGAAAAGCCAGGATCTACAGCTGCAGTGCCAGCCTCTACGGCTGCAGGGCCAGGATCTACAGCTGCAGTGCCAGGATCTACAGCTGCAGGGCCAGGATCTACAGCTGCAGTGCCAGGATCTACAGCTGCAGGGCCAGGATCTACAGCTGCAGTGCCAGGCTCTACGGCTGCAGGGCCAGGATCTACAGCTGCAGTGCCAGGCTCTATGGCGATTTCCACCCAACTGAGAGTAGCCCTTGCCCTTCACAAGCCGTCTCGAGGGGTATTCGACTCACAGCAAGCGCAGGGAGGCCAGTCCTCGAAACACGTCCGCCTGGATGCCTTTGATTCGATTGTGCTGCAGGGTTCTGCAGAAGGAAACAGAAGCGGAGGGGGGAGGCGTTTATGGTAAAGGAAACGAAAAGAAAAGGGCCGGACTTGTTAGAGCCTATTTCTATTATGCAACACCATCTCTGAGGGATTTCTCTCCACATACATGTTTATTTTTACGCCTATAAATTACGTCCAGTCCCTCCCCCTTTCCCTCACAGCTTCAACCGGCAAAGGTAAGATGGAAACTCTGCCTGTGCGTGTGGACGATCCGACACTCTGAAGGGGAAAACCCGTTTCCTGAAGGAAAAGGCCTGAGAGGTGTTGAGACTGGGTGTACTGTCAAGGTCTGGTCTTGAACTCTTTCTGAGACACACCTATTTCCATTTCTCTTATTCTGAGGCATTTGGCAGCTGAATGTAGCACTTCAGAAGGGAAAGCAATTTAGGAAGAGAAAAGGTCATTAAAAAAAAAACATTTTGAAAACCCACAAATTGAGAATGTGCGGGTTTCCTAGACAGCAACTTTAATCAACAGAATGGTGTTGTTTTGCTCAAGCACACAACACTTTAACCTTCCTCCCCACTTTCATGGAGAAAGAAAAGAAAATAGAGACCTTGTGCCTTATGCCTGGTATGATGAAGACACAGTGTATCTAAATTTACAAGGTAATTACATGTCATTTTTCTATAAAAACAGTACCCTTCAGTCTACCCACTGAATAGATGCATTTAACAGGACAGAGGCCAGTGGCTTTGGGAGAGCTGAGAGGAGCCAGCAGCACCAGGCAGATACTTGTTGGCATCTCGTTTGTGGGCTGTACCAGCGAAACGTGGTTTTCAGCAAGGAGCTGTGTGGCAAGTCATGTGGCACCACACTGTCATCGTCCTTTCATGTTCTCTGCTCTCCTCCAGCTACATTCTTTTGACAAAGAGCGGCATGAAAAAAAATCACTCAAGCTGGCCTTTTCAGGCCAGAAAGCCGACAGTTAAATGGGGCTTCAGTGTATTATTCTATTTTGAGACCTCTTGTAGGCCCTGGCTATCTCAGTGTTCTGCTTAAGATTAGCTTCACACTGCAGCATGCCAGGCAGACATGAAGTAGTGCCTACAGAAGAGTGTTCAGTACAAAAACACAATTCTGTTACTCTGTACACAGGCAGCCCTTCACAATGACATCCTACAGTGTGTATATCCGATATAGAGAGCTCAGAAAGCCAGACTGCCCAGTGTAAGCTATCTGTATGGTGAAAAATGTGTGCTGTTGGGCAAAGGCGTTTGGTATACGTACAAGCAGGTCCATGGGACACTGTTCCATGACAGTGCTATGGGCACACCACAGGGCTCTGCTTTTGCAGGTGTGCAGACAGGAATGAGATTTGCTTCCTTTAGTGTGTACTTCCTCCCTCTATACTTCTGACCCAATGACCTCCTCCACAGCTCTAGAACAGTGCTTTTCAACATGCTCAACGTCCCAAGCTATTCATGGCACGCCAAGTTACTTTAAAATATCCGTCGCTAACATTGCTAGAAATAACCTTTTTTTTCAAACGCGAGCTACAGCTGAGAGAATGCGAAATTCTGGACGTGGCTTTTGTGACGAGCAGCCGATTCACTGAAACAGGAGCTGGTTTCGATGACCACAACCGGTCAACATCTGGAAACAGCTGTTTCCACGAAGCCCCGATCCGTACTCTGTAAACGCGATCTCTTCTTGACTTCCCGGGACGTAAGAAGAACTGAGCCCTTTTGAGTTTTAGGCAGAGAAGTTCACGAGAAGACCCGATGCAAGTATTTAAAATCCTCAAGGGCACGGGCAAAGCCAGGGGACTTCTTCAGAATGAACAGCGGGATATAAACCAGAAGGCACAGGTGGAAAACACATGGAAGTGCGTTTAAAACTGAGAATGGAGGCACTTTTTTGCGAAGAGAGTTGTGGGGGCGTGGAGCAGACTACCCCTCCAAGTCGCTGAAGCCGATACCCGCCCTTCTTTTATGAAACAGTGGGCTGATCTTTGAATCAATCAGCTACTCATTACCACATGGGCCAGACAGGCTGAATGCCCTCCTCTCTCACACAACTTTACTTACGCAGTTTCTAAGCGCTGAGACCTTTTCTACAGTGTGCAGTTAGGAGACTGCACCTCGTGCACTGAGATGGCACAAAACCTGTCCCAGCTGACTTGGCTCACCAGAACCGCAACTTGCATCACAACGCAAGAATCTCGCTGGCAGGTCACCCCTTGCCCCGGAGCTACGTACTGGCACTGTGCTACACCCTGCCCCCACCCTAAGACCAACGTGGCTCCGGCCAATGTACTGCTCTCGGATTGTGCACACAGAGAAACCCTCTTGTGATCTCTTCTACTACACACAGACTCCTTGTTTTGCTTTATTCTGGCCTTAAACATCTGGTGACAAAATGTAATACTTAGAGAAAAGGTTAGAGAAAAGAGATTGGTTTGAATTTAGGACACTCACATTTCCTCCAGCTTGGTGCAGCCTTGAAAACTTGGAAGCTCTTCAATCTCATTATAGGACAGATCCCTAGAAAGACAGAAGGAAAAAAAACAACAAATGTATTGCACCGTACATCAGTCACAGGAACTTCGGATTTCACACAAATCGCTCCATGCTGAAAAGCCGTAAAGGGAACTTAGTTATAACATCAATTCTAACACAACTGACAAGTCCACCAGCAATAGTGAAGAATAACAGTGCAGTGGCTGACAATGAAAAACATCACCCATGGGCCTGTAAAGACACAGCAGTGCTCAGCTTCAGCTCCTCTCACCCTTGGATCCAAACCCCAGATTCCAGTTCTAATGAAAGCTGGGGGAACGTGCAGCTCAACCTACAGTTACTCTCATCATATCCTCTGCTGATCAAGCTGTTCTTGCTGAACGTGTTACTTAGTGGCCAGGGGAAAGGAATTGTGGTAATTGAACAATAAATGATAAGATATGCCAAAGGGACTGTCTGGTGCACATTCCAATCCAGCTTAACCAATTACTTAATTGGTTCAATTATTGGCTAAATGAACCATTCTTGGAAGGCTGCTATAAAAAATGGAAGGTTTTAATCTCTCCAGGACTAGTGCATGCCTTACTTATAATTTTGTATAAGTTTAGAAAACAGAACTTCAACTGATTTAAAAAAACCACCATACACCAGACACATTTTTATAAAACTGGCCATCAGAACAAGATCATTTTTGTCATTAGGTGCATTCATATTTCCCCCATAATAACTCATTCTTTCATTGAGAAGTACTACAAAGACATGACCTATAGAGGCACGATTTCTACACCTCCGAAGGACTCTGCTTCAGAGAGCTCAGGGGAAACTTACAGGGTTCGTAGCAACTTCAGATCTTCACACAGGCTCGCAGGAATGGTATCTATCTTGGTTCCCGTCAGTGTGCTGCAAAACAAAAGGTACACAAGCATGGGAATTTCTTTCGAGATAACTTAAATTTAACAAATGACCCTCAACTGTCCACACTCTAAAAGAAATGACTGAATGGCGAAGTTTAATCCCTGCTGACATGGGAGCTCTCCAGGTGCTGGGCTGGAGATGTATGGTGTAACACTTGCACACAAGCTTTTAAAAGTCTTAATTTGAATCTAATTAGATTGCTACACCCACTAAAACAGCAGCAGAAGCAGCCCCAGATTACTGCAGTGGTTATTTCGGGCAATTATAGGATCTATGAGCACAGGGTGTCAATCTTGCAAAGACACCTTAGGAACACAGAATCAGAACAGGTTTATAAAACCCAAAGAAACGAACACAGATTTAAAAGTTCAGGCTCTGCCAAGAGGATACTGGACTTCAAGTAACATAGGCTGACAGTATGATACAAAAGCCTTTTGATGCATTACTGAATGAATCACGTTTAATTACACATTTTTATTTTGTTCCTTTGTATTGTATTTCCAATTACTCCCAACTGCGTTTATTTATGAATAGCTTTGCTCATAAAGACTATATAAATATACTGATCAGCTATTTCTCACGCAGGAAAGAACCTGTCAGTGTCTGGTGAGGAATTTAGGACCAATTAGCACAACACAATGACTATTGGAATTTGACTAGCAAAAGGAAAATGCATGGTAACACAAATTCTGTCATTGAAATACTTTCTTTGTTTTCAAATTCATAAGTCCACAGCACTGTGCTTATCACTAAGCACTACTATCAATTAAGCAGAAGAGTACTTTAAAAATAATGCAGTATTTTTTGGTTATTATTAAAATGGTCTCAAGGTGTTCTAGACACACTGGGGACATCTGGTCACCCTTCATCAGGTACGGACAGCTTTGGCCCTGTGGTTCTGTAATACTGCACGTGGCAGTAGATTGTCAATGAAGAACAGAACTGTAATCGTAGCTTCAAGGCTGTTCATTTCAGCCTTAAACCGATGAAGCCAACATCAGCTGATAATTCACAAGTCACCCCATCTCCCAGTGAGACTTACAGGCTCTCTAAATTCTCAGTCCCATTGAGGTCAGGAAACCGCAGCACCATACTGGCTCCCCGCACTATCCTGAAATTAAACAGTCACAGCGCGTGAGAAGAACTTCACGGAGGCACACATTTTCTCGTTAAGAATTACAGAAAGGAAGACTGTAAACAGAAGCACACTCAAGCACTTTAAAGGGGAACTCGAACTACTTTCACATTTGGGGTTAGAAAGAATCAGCATTGATGAGTGCACTTCAAACCACAATGACAATACAATGTACACAGTAACTTATGTATGTGCAGTGCCATGTTCTGTGATTCAGAAAGAGGTAGCAAAACTTCTGGTGAGGTGAGCGGCCCTATGACATTGCAAACAAGCGGGCTTATGAATACATCTCTTCTAATCCAACAGAAATATTGCTCTCGACTTCGAGGTTTTGCTGACAAATACTACTTACTTGCTAACTCTGCATACAGATCACGTTGGAACATTTCTGCAGTGAAATGTCGGCTGTACAACCTGTACTTATTTGCTCATCCATCGCATTACAGTAGTCATTAGTGACTAGTGAGCAGGAAGGGCTGCATCACGCCACAGTCCGTGGGAACTTGATTATGAGTTTGCGACAACATGGAGACTTACAGTACCTTCACAAAGTTCACGGTTTTGTGCTTAATTTGAAATTTGGAATTTGTTTCTATAACGTCAATCAATTTGGCGAATTTACCAAATCAATTACTTAGAGCTACTTATGAGATCAAAGCCAATGGAGATATTTTTCTGGGGGATGAAGGAGTGGAGACGGGACATTTCTTTGTAATATTCAAAATGTAGCTGTTGCTAAAGGAGTTCTTACAGGGAGTGGAGCTCTGACAGGTTCCGGAAAGCTGTGCTGCCCACAAACGAGAGGGGGTTGTCATACAGGTGTCTGAAAGAGAAGAAGTGGTCCACAGAGTCACCTTCAAGTTAGGACCAGGAATCGAGAAACCAAAACTCGAGGAAATGTGAAAAAGACACCAGTGCATTCAGCTCAGAAATGACTGAAGAAACTGCAATGAAATCAGACACTACAGACTCCAAGAAGTAATGTCCTCAGCGTGAACCTTGCTTAGACAAAGCAAGAAAAGTCGGATTTTTTTTCTAACGCTGAGGCAAATGTATTTCGCTCCAGGTACACCAAACAATTAGAATGTTGTTCCTTGTAAAATAAGTTAATGAAGACTCTTAAGGCAACAAGGAACCCTAAACACCTCACCTGGAAAAGGAAAAACAGACAAGGCCGAAACAGACTCGACGGTGTAAAACTCACATTGCTCTCAGCAGAGGATTTTGGCTGAAGGCTCCATCGGGGATCACAGCAATGTTGTTACTATGAAACCCCCTGGAATAAGAGAAAAAAAAACCTAAATAAAGGACCAGATATAATTCTGGCACCATCGTCCGACTCAGGGCTGCTTGCACCCAGGTTAAAAGGACAATCTCAGGGGTAATCAAGTCCCTTTTTACCTTGATTTATCATAAAGATGAAAAGGCGCTATATAAATCACTTGGTTGGAGAGGCTCTTGATCTCTACAGTCCAGAAAATGCACTGCTACTGGCACAATGTGTCTGGGAGTTCCCAGGTAGCACTGCAGGTTTGGTCAGGCATCATGGCAACCAGGGTGCTGGTGCAAAAGGAAAGATACCTTTGCAGTTTTTGTGAAAAGGCAGCCCTCTCACAGGTAGAAGGTAGAACAGAGAGCGAGCCTGGAGGAAAGAGATGATTGAGGGAGGTGAACCGGGTCTGTTGACGTTACTTTGAACACCCAGGACGACATGCCAAAGAAGGCACCTTATAAAAATGTTTAGGAGTAGCAGAGCAAGATGAAGTGCATTAGTTTTGCAGAGAAGGGGGAGTAACACTCAGCAATCAGATTAATCTCCTTTTCTTCTTCTTAGAGCGAAAAAAAAAAAGAGCTTAGCACCTGGCTTTCAGAAACTGGCTGGATTACTGACATGTCATTCTCTACACGAAAGAAATCTTTTTCATCTCTCTAAAGCTCGGGATCAAGGTGTCATTGTAAACTAACACTACAGTCATTTTTCTTCATTCTGTGAAAAACTTTTCTACCTAAGGCTCTGTAAATGGGGGGGGCGGGGGGGTTGGTAACAAAAAGGTATTGAAATTTTTGGGCCCCGTCTGGGTAACTCGTCAATCTATCAACTTGAGCGACAATTCCCACAGGTCATCCGAGAAGGAGCGCAAGGGCGGGTTTCTCACACAAAGACAAGCAGAATCAGGCTGAGCTGACATGAAGCCCAGTGCTTCCAGCATGTGGGGCTGTGAGCAGACACCCCCCCCCCCTCCCCAAATCAGCTGTAAATCAGCAACTTACAGCTCCTTCAGATTTGGCAGAGCCTTGATCGCCTCAGGAAACTCAACCAGGTTGTTGTAGTTCAGGTCTCTGCGACACAAGAGGGGGAGAGACAGAGTGTTCGGGTGAATGCACACACACTGGTCCTGCCCCCTTTTCACCAAGGCCAGCTAACTCCTTTCTCCAGCTTCGCTTGCAGACAGACGAGGGAGAGAAGAAGAAAACAAGCCGTGATGCAATGCGCCTCTGGCTGGGTGCCTGATGTGCGTTTCGGTATTTATTTAACAAATTAAATATTTGAAGCGAATAACTGATGGAACTGCGGGATATAGCAGCATCAGTTACACTGTGAGCTAACAACCAGCTGATGCCATGACCTTCGCCGTATTCCCACCATAGGTCTCCTCTGAAATTCCATTGCCAGCGGTATTACGCAGACAAGCAATTGTCAGGGAAGAGGGCAGCAATCCACATCCAAACACACCAGCATAACGCCGGTAAATGGATTCTGTTTACATATTGTACCTTGCCATGAATAATGGTTTTAACAGCACAGCATGCACATACAGTATAAATACACACACAACATATGCTGCAAATCATCTCTTGGCAGGCACTCCTGTTGACTCTCCTGAATACCTTGCTCAACCCATACTGCGCCCTCGTTACATTGCCTGAGCGGATCTGAGACTCCTCCGAAGTCAGAACACCTCCGAGATCTTGGCAGCTGCCGCAGGCAGGGCTTTACTGAGCTAATGGGGCAATCAAGAGCCGTGGAAAGACATTCAGGCCTGTTTTTCTGCCTGTCCCAGGCAGCTGGAGGTGAAAGGTTACAGGGGCCTGCCTCAGTTTGGCAGAAGACTCTAACATTCCCCTCTGCTTAGGACCTGTCACTCTCCTCCTCCTCCCCCTGTCCTGCTCCTGATCAGCAGCCATGAACAGACGACATGCGACCCGAACCTTCATCTGCAACATTCCTAAATGACGGCCAGGCCGTGGTAGCGTTTTCTGAGTGCGGACAATGTGAGGTTAATAGATGAAAGGGAGACTCAAACAGAGGAGCCTAGCTGAGCGAGCAGGTCATCCCTACCTTCAACAAACAGAGCCGAAGAGAAAGAGACTGCAGCAGTGCTTGGTTTTTTCTCAGGTTTTTTTAAAGATCTTTGTGATACTTCATACATGTGGAAGTATTGTTCGTCTCTCTCTAAGAGCTGAACAGTTAAACACCCCACATTTCCAGCCAGAATTCAAATGCTTGTAACAGTTATTACACTTCAGCTGTTATTTAAATGCAAAGCTTCCTATTAAGGAAGGACAAACAACTGCTTTTCCAAAATACTGCATTTCCACCAATTACTTCTTAATGACAATCTCATTTTTTTTCAAGTTGGAGGAGCTGCAGGATTCAGTTTAAAGATCTCTTAGCACGAAGTCAATGAAAAGTCAGTGGTGCAATGAAAACGCAGGCCTTCGGCTCACAAGAGGTTTCTGTTCCTCTAGGTGAAAAGCATCAGGGTGTTTTCATCCTCTGCAGGGCTGGAGGAAGTATCAGCCGGAAATGAATAACGAAGGGGAAACCAGATATCAATCTCAGATGATTTGGTATTTATCCTGGCAGCAATTACTGGAGGAAGTTGTTCCATAGGCTTCCTGATACGCTAAAGCAGTCTGCAGTGGTAAATTCCACACACAGAAGGAAGAGAACCCTGCTTTCAGCAGCAGAATTTTAATGCACTGTTTTTTCAGGACAACAGCAGAGACAGCAAACAGAGACGTCTGCTTTCACGCTGGCTCAAAACAGCTACAAATCTTGACTGCGCAGTTCCTTCTCTTAGCTGGCCTTACAGTGAACCCAGAAGCACTGCAGCTCACAAGCCCATGAGCCCTGTCTCTAACAGCTCTTGAAGGTCACTGTCACCTTGAACTGGATAACCCCTCCCCCCAGAAAAACACACACACACACACCCTCGTTGTCGCTCAGAAACGGGCCTCCCTCAGGCAAAACTGACAAGCTGCACTGCTCTGAATACTGTTGTGAGAAACAGGTACTGAGAAATACTACCCCCAAATTCTGCACCTGAAGACATTAGTCTGAAGATAACAGTACTGGGACTATGAGGAAACTGGTACAATCCTTGAGCTCACAGAACAGGACAGTCATTGGAGCCCAGTTTTCAAAATTAGCAAAGGCGCTTGTCTTAAAATACATTCACTTTTCCCCTTGCTAGCTGCATCCATGTCAAGAAACAGCAGAGCAGTAGTGAGGCTTCATACTGTTAAGGAGACGATGGGGCGAAGCGGTGGCTCTGTGGCTCAGGATCTGCTCCCGTGGCTGGAAGGTTGCTGGTTCAAATCCCGCGGCCGGCAGAGGAATCCTACTTCCTTGGGAACCCTGAGCAAGGCCCTTAACCCCAACTGCTCCAGGGGTGCCGTATAAATGGCTGACCCTGCGCTCTGACCCCCAGCTTCTCTCCCTGTCTGTGTGTCTCATGGAGAGCAAGTTGGGGTATGAGAAAAGACAAATTCCTAATGCAAGAAATTGTAAATGGCTAATAAATTTGATCTATCTTATCTAATGTTTCTTTAGCGCACCTGCTAATGAAGTTGCTTTATTAACCTGCTGTAACTTCACATAGGATGTTCACATCACAGATGAAAACAAAGTAAAAAATACTGGATTTTATGTGGCGATTGATTCAGTTTGTTGCACTTATGCTTGGATTTGCATTGAAGCCAGAAAAAAACAGCTAAGCTCTTGGCTTTCCTTTTTTTCCATTCTTACTATTGTAGTCTTGCGCATTGTGTTCAAACTGTACAGTACTCAAAGGTCTTCCTGCTCCCTCATTGACATTTCCCAGATCTGTAAATGGGTTTTCAAGCACGCGGGACTGTTTGACACTTACAGAGTTTCCAGGTTCTCTAATCTGTTAAAGCAGTGCTCCCCAATCTCCTTGATTTTGTTGTTGTGGAGATGCCTGAAAAAAACAAAAACAGCATTCTTAAAACACTGGTAAACCAGTGGGTGCAAAACATTTTATAAGCTCCATTGACATTCAACAGGAAAGCAGACTGGAAAAGGCCCATTGATGAAGAATTAATGCTACGCATTTAATAACAGAGGCAGAACCAACCAGGCCTGTGCAAGCAGTCAAATCCTGTCACGCTACAGGATTTAGCAAAGGGTCAAAGGTCAAAGGGGAAAGGTCACTAGGTTCATCTTGTTTTTTGGTGCTGAACTGAAGTGATGCAAACAGCTTTGACAGCACGACCAGGCAGCTCACTCCTGCTTCTAATGGAGCAGAGGGGCGGCTGTTCTGTTTCCCACAAGAGCCTGCAGCAGCCCCCGATCCTGAACTGGATCCATCTGCTGTGCAGCAGGAGCGCCCTGCGCACGGGGTCTGTCCGGGCGCTGTACTCACAGGACCACCAGGCTGGAGAGGTTGGCGAAGGCGCTGTCGGGGATGTGCGAGATCCTGTTCAGAGCCAGCGTGAGGGCCTGCAGGGAGGGCAGGTTGCTCAGGGGGGTGACGGGCACCTCCGTCAGGCTGTTGTCGTCCAGCCACAGGTGACGGAGCTGCAGGAGGCCCTCAAAGCTGTCCTCCGGGACCACCGTGATGTGGTTGGCATCCAGCCTCCTACAGGAGCAGTAGGCCATTACAATACAAATACAGGCTTATACACAGATTTCCAAAGAGCTGCTGCAGGTCCCATTCAAGCTCTATAGGCCTTTTTCCTCTGCAGTCAGAGAATGACCAGCAGGCATGTGCTACGTACTAAAGACCGACTCTTATCACTTGATCCCTTGATCGGTCCTGTGGATGAGGAATGAGAGCTGGCTACAGCAACAGATCTACAGTTCAGCGTCACAGGGCTCAGCGCACTGAGAGAGGTACAGAAGCGACGCCACTCCCCTCTGAAATCCAGACACTGGAAAACTCCGCCGTGGCAGGAGGAATGGTCTTCCATCATGGTGGAGCTATCCTGTCTAGAGAGCAGCGCTGCGCGTCTTCAGAGCCTGTGAGCGGACAGAAGGAGCTGCCCCCGTCACACTTTTGCACCACAAGAAACCTTCATTCGGCACCGGGTCTGGTTTTTTTTCCGGATGGGGGTGAACAGGACACCAAGTGGGGGCAAACTGCGCTGAGGGGTGAGGAACGGCTTAGTGCACAGCATTTCCATGAATTAACTGGCACGAAGTGGGATCAAATTAATTAAAAGCATTCACCCAGCAAGAGATGAAAGGCATTCCTCAAACACATCCATTTCTGTAGGTGCAGTTAACCTAAAACCAACATCTAATTCTTCTAAATAATACACCAAAGAATTACTTAGTGCCTTGCTGAACTCTTCCAGACTGCCCTTTGTTCTTTTTGAGACTCCGCCCCCTGCAGACATTTCCATTTGCTTTCAATATGGTGTTAAAAATTAATCAGACCTAGAAGAGAGAGCCACACACAAACTACTGCAGGTGCAAGCCAGACTTGAAAATTCCTTGCAGTTGCCAATCACACGCTGACAGCCCGCTCCTCTCACATCTACCGGCCGAGCTGAACCAAAAGCACACAACTGCAGCAGACACAGGAACTCACTTTGGCAACCGACCCACTTGTCAAGTCCCCGTGCTTAAAACATGAATTTTCTATGATCTCATAGGAAAAGGATTCACAAAAGCATTTATCACTTTTGGGCTATGAATCACCCAGGCATTGCACAAGCCGGGAATATCAGAGGTCTGGCTACTGAAACGCCTTACATGAGTTCTGGGAGGTTGAGGAAACCCTGTTGTTATCATGGAATTATTTGCAGATATTTACTGCTCTGTTTATACAGGCGTTTGCCTCAATGGTTCCAATCTTCTGACCACAATGAGGGTCCTGAACAGTTAATTGTGGCTGAATTATTTCCTGTTTATGAACGGTAACTCACTTCTCTTGCTCTGCTGTAGGCACGGCGTTTAACTACATACCAGCGCGTGCAGATTCTGTACAGTAACTCCCGGCTGAACCTAAACAGAACTGCTAAAAGGGACGGGGACCTACCACACTTTAGCAGCCTGTCTATCCGTGGAACTTTGGGGGGGTTTCAGAAGCGTCGGAGCACAGTGTCAGCCCTGGCTGGGGCTGTTGCTGCCTCTCCTGGGCCGGCAGGTTCAAAAAGCAGGTCGACACGAGAGGACAGAACAGGGTCGCCGGAACAGCATCCCTGGCCGGCGTCGCGCAGGTGGGACAGATGAGCGCTCTGAGCTGTGGGCCCGTCGCCGTCTCCCCAGCATTTGGGAAGAGGCGCCTGCGGGAACCCCTCCCAGCTCGGAACACAAAGACACAGCCAGGGTCGTGTGATGGCATCGGTATGGTATCACCTGTCCGCTCGGCGACCTGGGAGTCACTGCAGATGTGTAAGGCCTCGTGAGGGGTGCCCCCACCACATACTAAATACACAG
Organism: Atractosteus spatula; assembly: GCF_055471065.1. Lineage (NCBI taxonomy): Eukaryota > Metazoa > Chordata > Actinopteri > Semionotiformes > Lepisosteidae > Atractosteus > Atractosteus spatula. The sequence goes on along the minus strand of NC_142721.1, from coordinate 14,732,217 downwards.
CAACCACCCCCCCTCCAAAATCCTCAGTTAAAGGAGAAAAGGGGGAGCGCGTGAGAAGAAGAGCAGGAGAAGAGCCTGCCTGAAGCTACCTGTCTCCTACCCAACCCTGAAGATCAAAGCCCCTTCCCACACAGTGGCTGAAAACCTCCCTGACAGAGCTCCCCTGACAGCTCTATTCATTAATCCGCCACCAAAAAATACAAAGCACACAACCCCAGACTTTTCTGCACGGGCATGCAGGATTGTCAGTGCAGATCCGAGCCCTTGCGTTCAGATCATTAATGCTTTTAAGCACCGTTTAATCGCGTGCCGTCTCCTCCTGTCTCCCGCGCCATCGGCTCCCAGCCGAGTCACAAAGTTACCGAGAGGAACTGAGGCGCCTCCCCGCCGCTGCCCACAAGGTGGGCCGGCCGCTGGAGTTCCAGAGAGCTCGAACGGAGAAGGACACGTTCAACAAGGTATGCACACTTACAGTCTTGCGCCTTGCAAAGGCGCGATCCCGCGAAAGTCTGCAAGGCCTCAGGGTCCTAAGGCCTCAGGGTGCCCCCTTTCTAAATCTGTGTATCACAAGGGTGCTCACGCGCGTGTCCCAGTGCGCCCCCGCTCTGAAGTCCGCACCGGAATGGACTCTGCCGAAGGGAATCACCCCCAATTCCTCGTGGAATGGTGACGTTTCACTTTCGAACCCATCAGAGCGTACTGTCAGTTTTTGGACTGGGACAGATGATACGAAATATATTCATTCGTACAAATCCTTGAATGACAGAGAGTGGCACTGCCACGTTTTCCTTAGTTTACGGCGCCCGTTTTAAGTCGAGCAGCTCTACCTGAATGAACACGACTTTTGTGCAGGGATGGACGAGATGAAATTCTATTTAATCAAGCTGGAAGTGGAGAATAAAAAAATAGTTTTAAAGAAATATCTGCCAACGTGCACTTAGGCACTGGAAAAGAAGCAGTGACAACAGACAGCACTGTGACTCTGAACCGCGTGACCAGCGGGTGCCGTCACATGCAGGGGGTCCCCATTACCCCTGTTTATAACGTCACAGAAGTGCGGACCTGGAGGAAGAGCTTAGGACTCAGTACCAGAATTGGGACACGGCAAAAGTCGTCCCCGGGCTGACTTTCGTCCCCGGAAAGACGGAAAGCTGAATGGATATGGATTTCGCCTGCGGGGGCAGGTTGTGTTGTAGGAACTGGAGAGCAGGTGGGGTGTGTGCTGATGCGCCCAGGACCTTTCCAGTAGAAGCTCACCAGGCGGCTAGTCTCTGTGTGCTGCATCTCCTCAGCTTCCTCATTTTTTAAGCCCTATGTACACACCTTTCTTTCTCACCATCTAAGCCAAAAAGTGCTTTTCTCTACAATTATAGCTTTGGTTCCACAGGATGGGACATCTTACACAATGTAACAGGTTTCTATTTCATGAGAACATGCTTCCATTTACTAACTGCTAAATTTACAATTTACTACTAAGCCAGCAGCCATATCCCCCTGCAACTCACTGGCAGCCCACCGGAGCTCAGCAGGTGTGAGCCTGGTCAGTACCTGGATGGGAGACTCTTGGGAAAGCTGAGGCTGCTGCTGGAAGAGGTGTTAGTGGGGCCAGTAGGGGGCGCTCACCCTGTAGTCTGTGTGGGTCCTAATGCCCCATTATAGTGATGGGGACACTATACTGTAAAAAGGTGCCATCCTTCGGATGAGATGTAAAACCTAGGTCCTGACTCTCTGTGGTCATTAAAATTCTCAGGGCGTTTCTCAAAAGTCCATCGCAAGGAATGTTTCCCAGTTTCCCTTAGAGGTCAATTAATTATTATTCATGAACACAATAGTGTTGCCTCAGTTATGAGCAGGAGCCAGAGAGGAGGGAGTTATCTAAAACCATTTATTTAGCATGTATTTGCCTATTGATCTACTGTGTTTGGAGATGCAGTTTTCTAAACCAAAACAAATTATGATAGACTGGCCCCTGACAGATCTAGCATGCACTTTACAACAAAAAAAAAGAACTAAACTAACCCTTTTCATTTTTTTTTTATTCGGGTACACCTCATTTCCAAGCAAAACAATACCATTAAAGCTGTCTTGGCCTTTAAAAACTTTTTTTTTTAAACTGCAGCCCTCAATAAAAAAAAACCAAACAAGCTGTTGTTGTTTTCATCAGCTAGGAAATCAGTCCGCAAATCAGGCCCTGTCCCTCATTCTGTTGAGGAAAATAGAAACAATAATGTCAACAGGCTGTCTCGACCCTTATCTCTGGCAATCTCTCTTACGGGCTGATAAAGCTTCGTCACTTGAGCTCCTAGACACAACGATGACAGAGATAATCTTCAAAATAACCATCAAAGCAGAGCTCAGGCAGGCAGTCAGGCCTCGGGGCGAAAGCATGTCACTTTCAGGATGTCGAGGAGGCAACGCCTCTGGCCTGTCAACGCTGGAATCCTTCACCAGGAAGAAGCCTGAACACGCCAAGGGTGAGAGGAGGAGATCTGCACCTGCACCTGGAGGTCCTGCTAGCCCCTTCGCAGTCTGCGTCTCCCACCAGGGATCTCACAGGCAGCGCTGGGTTGCCTCTTCTCTCTGCGACAGACTCCAGCTCCTCCCTGGGGATTCCCAGATTTCCCAGCATTCTCAGGCCAGCCAGGAAACACCGACCCACCCCCCCCTCCCCCAGTGAGTCCTGGGTTCCTCGGAGGGGGTTGGTGTCTCAGCCCAGTGGGAGGTGCCCAGGGGAGCCCCAGCAGATTGGGGGTTCAGTGCCCCTCAGCTGGCTTCTCTTGATCTTCGGGGTATTCTGGGCTCTCCCGGACCCCATCACAGTGAGTCACCCCAGGAGGCCCCGAAACGAGACCTCATTTCCGCCGCTGGGACCCCTGATGTGGCCCAGGGGGTCACGACCCTGGATCAGGTGGGGGACACAGAGGATGATGCACCTGCACACTATGGGCTCGCTCACATTCCCAGCCGGGAACCCTGAAAACTCTAGGGTCTTAATTCGTTTTTTTGCCCCTGTAGCAAAAAGTCACTTAATAACCCTGGTGAAGTGGAGCACCAGAATTCTTAGACCCGCCATGTGTTTGAGGAAAGCAGATGCCCAGAAAAAAAAAATAGGCAAAGCCTTTCATATTTGCTCCGGAAATCCGTGTTACATTAGCAAGTGGAATAAAAAATGGATCTGTCTGCCATACGGGTGAAAGCCAGCATGAGACTCTTACTATTAATCTTAAAAACCACACATAAAGGCAAACAGCATGGTAACCCTGCAGTTTCCCCAAGCTTTACTCATAATTTCACCGAGCTTCACTCAACTTACCAAGGCATAGCACAGCGTACTTTTCAAGAGTGAAATCACCCCTTCATTGAGATCATTAAAATAAAATGTCCTTTTCTTGGATCTTGCAGACCGAAAGGACATTTTTTTTTCTGAAATCTTGGGTTATATATATTTAGCGATTCTAGATCCCATCCTGATTATTTGGATGCTTCGATCTCCAGTGAGATAATTTAAGGCTGCCCGTGACTCCCAGTTCCCTCATAGCATAAGGATTCCCAACAAAGAACACAAACGACAGCACTAAGAGATCTACTGATGCTTTCTTCCAAGGCAATTTAAATTTGCACCCATTTATACAGCTGGGTATTTTACTAGAATAATTTGGGTGAAGTTTCTTTCCACTTGGTGATCAAGGAATGAACAGCCTCAGCTGGGATTTAAGCCCACATCCTTCCAGTTAAGAGTCCAGAACCCTGACTACTGCACCACACACACTGCCGCCTCAAAATATTATTGAGCAGATTTGTAGAATGCATGAATTCTACATCAGAGGTTACAAATCATCAAGGATCTTGGAAAGTTTACAAAGGGAGACCACTCAGTCTTCCTGCTCTCGGGCGCTGGGGTTTAAGGACCTCAGGGACGTATTTTAGAAGATCTCAAGGTGTCTATAACTAGCCCAGTTTATTTCATAAGCACATCACTCGTGTCAAAGATCTCATCTGTTGGGGATTTTCAACCGAGAAAATCGTTTTTATCGCCTTCAGTCAAACAAGAGGCAACGATCTGCTCAATTAAGATCAGCCATTCCAATACAATTGGGTTCTGGTTCAATATATCTTTATTTAGTAAGAGCTGCATCCCGAGTTGCGCCTGTTCCTTAAAATGCAACGTTTTGCATTATCACTCTAAACAAAAATCAGCCCTTTCTCTGAACATACAGTATAAAATAACATGAGCAAGACCAACCACATGCTTCTTTATAGTGGCTACTTTATCTAAGGTTGGCAATACTTCATAATAATGGTTTGAGAAGTCAGTGAAGTTATGGACCTATGCCCCTAGCATCTGAAATCAGATGGTAATCACTTTTATTTTCTCTCTCCTCTATGATTTACCCAGGGTTAAAGTGAACATTGCACTGACAGCACCTACTCAGAAGTTTGGGACGAAAGCAGCAGTTGCCTGCCAAGGTGCATTACTTAAGCTATGAAGCTTAGTGCCTCAGGGCCGAGTAGAAAAAAAAAACAGCCGCAAAAATTAAATAAGGAGGAAAAAAACAATGCCTGATTAAGAAAGAACTCACTGAAGTGATAATGACCCAGTAGCTGCTGTCAAGCCTGAGACTACCTTCCTTCAGGAAAGGCCTTTGGCAGAGTGTGTGCTGTTTGCTTGACAAAGGCTTTAATAAGACAGATGCCAGGAAACTCTGCAGACCCAACAGCTAGCACTGAACCACTGCTTAACGCCTGTCGCTTTATGAGGTGGCCTGCTCGTGACCTCCGAAAAGCTTGCTGATGAAGAGACCAGGTTTTCAAAAGCAGCCAACTGCTGTGCAAGATCATAGTTTCCAGGTGCCTGCAACAGCGGTGATAACTGGTAACATTTCCTCATATTTATATCACACGGTCCTCAAGCACAAGAAAACGGAACAGGTCACTGACCTGCAGATCAGCACCCAAGCAGTCAATCACACACCCACAAATATCAGAAAACCTCTTCAGATTAAACGCCTCTATAATTGGACTGTTACCAAGTTCCATCAAAAGTAATCTGACTTGTTCTCTCTAGGCACTTTGGACAGATTTCCAGCGTTTGAGTTCACCTCAACACCAAGACTGCCAGCGGTTTTTAAAACCATTAAAAAGACTTTAACAGGCACTTTGCTTAAATTTAAAAAAAAAACGCGCACATTACTGACACCTACTCGAAAAGGCAAACATTTCTATTAATGAAACCCTCTTGGGCTAAGGGAGCTCTTAAAATTCACTTGAGATGGGGCGGGGGTTCAAGGAAACTTCTGTTCAGTTTTGCAAACGAAACCAGTGAACGCAACTAATGACAGCGTAGGCAGAGCAACAGTTGCGGAATTAACACGTTAGGTCAGGAATCTTGAAAATACAGTGCAATTCGCCGCCGTTGAACTCCAATGGTACTCCAGGAAAACAGCGGAGGATGCGAGACGTCCTTGGGGAAAGAGCTTTCCTGGAAAATGGCTAACCGTTCTTTTGCTTCTGCTCATGTACGCTGCTAAAACCATTTTCGGACTGCAATGCGATCTTTTCGTCAGCTGTAACGCGCCGTTGTCACCGCACTGGAAATCCTGCAACTACAATGCCCTCTCCTGTGTCGAGCACGTGCAAACTGGAGCTCTGTGCAGCAGAAAACACCCACAGTGACTCCTGCAACGGTTTGACAGGCCTCATTGTTCTTTGTTATTCTTCGAGAGGCGTGTGGCTAATTCTTTAAGCCTTCCTGTTATGACAAAGATCTGATTCCTTTCCAAGGTGGAGAGGGGGCCTGAGAAGCAAAAAGAGGCAATTATTATCGGCCCGATTGACAGCCTGTTATTAGGGATGACATCGGCCAACATCTCCACGTTCCCTAGCTTGTTCCAGAATGTAACAAACGCTGGCTTTGTCTCAGAAAGTTCCCACAACATCAGGGCTGCAGAGGAGGCGAGAGAATTCCTTTCAGTGTAGATTTCGTAACTCCCAGCTCGGTGCTTTGGAGGGTCTGATCAACCATCCCCCCCCCCCCCACCTCACGTCCCAGCAGCGAATGCCTTTGAAGTAATAAAAAAGATTCGGAGCCACCGACCAGCTGTGGAACGGATTTCCCCCAACAGCGGCGAGAGTACTGGCTAAGGGGCCGGGGGTCAGTGGGGCAGAACGTGCCCAGCACATGACAGACCAGGATCCCAATGACTTCCCACGCGCCCGTGATGTCAGCGAGCGAGGCGCCTGTCTCCTCCAATCACAGAGGCCGCAGTGTATCACAGGTTGGAAGGCCTGAAGGGTGGGTCGGTCTGAGGAGCCTGTCTGCACTGCTTCTTTTTCCTCCAAGGAGGCAGGAGCAGCAGCAAGCGGAGGTGTAAATACCCCCGTCTGGGCATGTAAGAAAGAATAACTGGCCATTGGAATTCGAAATTAAAGGAAGGTTTCAAACCACTCGGGCTGTCTTGCTTATTTGCTAGCTAGCTGCTACAATAACCCCGGTAACTAAAAGCAATTTTCAAAACCCGAAGTAAAAGGAAAGGCACCTTCCTATAAGCTAGTGTCTCTGACGGAGGCTTGCACAGAATGGGTACTTTGTTTTAAAGGGCGGACAGCCCCTGCGGTCATTCAGAAACGGAAGCAAAAAACGTTTTGTTTTGTTTTTCCAATCCGTGTTCCGAACTCGGGACCCACTTTTGAGGCTCCACGCTCACATTCAAGTATCGCCGTCTGAAAGAAAGCTCAGCCGGCGACTAAAGATGTCAGGGATTACACATTTCGACTCGCGTAACACTGAAACCAGAAAAGTAACAGAGCAACGAGTCCAACCGTGACCAAAAACAAATCTGTCGTGCCAACTCAAGCAAGTATGGCTCTATTCTCCAAGTAGGTAGCAATGTCAACATGTGTAGGCTGCAAAGGAACAAGTAAAGTGTTACTCCATGCTGAGAAGAAAAGAAACAACGTTTTGGCTGTGGAACCTTCCTCAGCTGTACCGGGTGTATCACAGATGCCAGCTCCACAGCCAAAATGTTGTGTTTCTTTTCAACATGGACTAAACCTTTACTTGTTCCTTTGGATGTATTCTTGTTTATCAACCGAGGCAAGAGACCTATAAGGCCTTTACCAAACTCTAGAGTCATTACTACCGAAATGCTACACCCCCGCCAAGACAATTCAACCTGCAAGAATACAAAACATTAGCCCTTGAGCCACACATCTAGCTGCGAGCTAAGATCTGGGCATACAGGGATGTTTGCATGAAGCGAGCAGCCATGTGTGGCCGCGTTAGAGGGGACGGACTTACAGAGACTGCAAGGCGTGGAGTCCTTTCAATGCCTTGCTGGGAACCGTCTTCAGCTGATTGTTCTGGAGCATGCTGGGAAGACAAAGCTAAATGTCAAGAACGAAACTCCTCTGCACACATTGAGGAAAACAAGAACACATTCACACGGGCACGGAGGTGGGGCGCGATCCAACAAGATCGACTCGACGCTCCCCTCTCCCAGCTGATGCCTGAACGACACAGCGCGATTTAAAGGGAAGCAAAATGCCTCGCTTTTAAAACTCGGCCACGTCCACGCGTGTTCAATCTTGAATTTTAACGTCAATTTTCACAGCTGTAATCGGATCGCGATGATTAGTCATATGATCATATCTAACAAATTAAGGATTCCTAAAACGGAATAAGGGTCAACTTATTCTGCAGGGCGGGCAGACTGGTGCCTGATGGACAGAAGACCAGCATCCTGTAGGCCAGCGGCTGAACGCGATAGCCTGTCCGCTCCTCCCAGCCCACTCACCTGAACCCGCCCCCTCAGAGCCACAGACCATCCCCTATCTGTTTCACAGTCCTCTTGCACCTATAAAAGGAGCCTGGATCAACAGGTAGAGTTACTTAACACTCTTACGAGCTGTCCTCTGTTGATAAAACGTCCTGTGGTTTGGTTGGGCACGCTTTTTTATTGCATCCCGACAAATCTCCCCAAAATCCAGAGAACCCTCGGCGCAGGCACTCCAGGGACCGCGCAGCAACAGCAACACCAGATCTTTTTGGCTCGTAAGCCCCCCGGCACTGACCTCCCCTTGCAACTCCACAGAGCAGGCAGGGATACGCATTCCAGCACAGCACAGATAAGGACCTGCGAACGAGCATTGTTTCCATCTCCCAGTGGAATGCACAACGAGCGATAAACGTAATCCCTCCTGGGTGAGCGTGGTGTGAAAAGAGCACACTTTCTTGCACACTATCAGGTTAACCCACGGGCAACTCTCAATGACGCCCTGCCCTCAAGCATGCATGGTATCGCAGAGGTGCCACATACATCGTGTCTCCGGTGGAACTGGGCATGATTACACGCAGCCAGCAATGAGGAAGAAACACGCGGAAAAGAGCCTTCTTAATACCAGGCTCACCTCTGCTTATCTGCAGTTTACAGCCAAATGCAGTAGCTGGCAGCGCGAACAAGGTGGTGACTTTTTTCCAGGTTGCCAGCCCGTCATCATCAAATCCCTGCTCGCCCAGACAGCAGACCGTACCAAGCGTGGACCGGAGGGTGCCTCCGGTGACTGGGAACAGCTGCAGGGGCACGCTGGGTACTTACAGGACTTTGAGGTGCTGGAGTCCAGACAGGGCCTCCGGGTGGATGAAGGCCAGATCGTTGCCGGCCAGCCTCCTGCAAAAGAGAGCGAGAGAGAGAGAAAAAAACATCAGCCGTGCTCGGACACGAAGCACTTCCTGAGCCCCCTTCACGTTAAGACGGGCACTTTAGCTGTGGCCGCAGCCTGTCTGCCTGCCCACAGCGGCGCAGCAGAAACCCACCATCTCAGCCCTGCGCGGGGCAGGGCCTGACGCAGATGCTCCCCGCAGAAAGCAATCTGTTGGAAGCCTCATGAGGTAAGAGGGCAAGTTTCCCATTACCCCCCCCCCATGCTCTTGCTCAGCTATCATAGACAAGGCACTTGAGAAGGGAATTTTCTAAATGACTCTCAATAATAACCATAAATAACCACCACTGTCAAACAGGCCTCTTGTAATTACAGGAAAACAAATGTGCCATAAATCTTTCAGTGTAATCCCAGTGGCACTGCAGTTTATGTAAGGCTACGTCCTTGTTCCATCACACACTTACAGTAAAGTTTCAGCATCCATCAAATGTGTAAACAGTCCTAAACTGCTCCCAGGAACTGCTCATTCTGATCTTCCTGTTATTTTTTGTTCATTTTTCCTTTCTTTTTTAGGGCTTTTTTGTGAAGTTTATGCGGCTTGCGGTCTCTGGGGTCAACTCCAGGCTTGCTGTGAGAGCTTGTGAAAGGGCCTTTTTCATACAGGTGGGGCTGAATTCACCGCCGATCAATAAAATAAGGAGCACGGGACCTTTGCTTTGCTCAAATGCTCCATGGAAGGACGTTTCATCTGTGCAACAGTCCAGCTTTGGTACTTTCACCATCAGTCCGTGCACCTGCAGCACAGGTCTGGCATTGCCCCACTGCTCAACTCAAAGCCCATCTGCAGTGTGGCTTCAAAGCAAATTGACCGAATGTATGTGCCTCCATGTGAAATCATTTACGCAGTATTTGCATGTCTCAATAGCAAAATGGGAATAACGAAAAGCAGAGCAGTGTTTTAAAAGCTGGTCCACTGCGATAGCCACATGGTTACCCAGTAGTTTGTCCCGCAACTTGGATGGTTTCTCCGAGGCGAGGATCAGCGCTTGCCATGTTTCTGAGCCTGCCATCGCCACAGGCGAACACTGGGCTCTCTGCAGAAGTAAGGGTCCAGCCATAACTGGGTGGTGTGTGGGAGCATGAGATTTCTTGGCCTTCCAAAGCAGGGCTCAGCTCATGTGGAGCGACAGTCGTGTGTGTGTGTGTGTGTGTGTGTGTGTGTGCCTTTACAAGCCAGTGAGCCTGACAGCAGACAGGTGGGCTCACTCAGGTATTCCCATGTCTCCAATTCATATCTCAACATCAAGCTGTGGAGTTCCTGCTAAAGCAAAGAAGAGCCAGCTGTCTCTGGAGGACAGAAATAAAAACAACAACCTTTGTTTGACTAACCTGCATTTCTCGGGAATGGAGAAACAGGCCGAGGAATTTATTTCAATAAATTCCACCCAGTCCCATGGAAAGCTGGAAAAGACAGGTCTAGTACATCAGACTACCTGAGAGCCAAGCCATGTGATGTGAATGGGCATAAAGTCTGAGAGCTGCCTTTTCCCCTTGAACTCTTAAAATATCGCCCCATTTTTCTCCCCTTGTTTCATGAACCTTAAACAACTTCTAAACCCTGAAGAGGAGAGCGTCTGTGTGGTCCCATTCTCTGCCGCGGTGTACAGGACTGCACACGCCTAACCCTGTCGAACGTGCACGGAAATAGAGATGATGGCAATCATATCCATCACATGCGAGCTGCTTTAAACACAGCAAACAGCAGACACCAGAGCCAGGACTCTTTCAGAACACAAAATCATGGGGCTCTTGTTCGGAACTGAGCCCTATGCTCAGAGGCTACCAGTTGCAGTGAGTGCAGGCCATGCCTACAGCTAGCTCTAACTGCTCACCAGCTAGCTTGCCACAAGCTGCGATGGGCATGGGCTTGGGCATGGGCTTGGGTCAGCCAGGGCATCCATGCAGTCGTGGGGCAGCAGCAGTTCCTGGGAATGTGCTGGGCAACCTGAGATCCTCCAGTGCTTTCAGTGAGACCTGCAGCACTGCTCCAGTCAAGTCCTGCCGCACACTTTTTGCCATCCTAGTACTAAGAAACACTTCACAAAAAAACTGCCCGTGCCCTCCCTTGACCTGTACTTCGGGCAAGTTTTACAAAACCTCCTGAGGTCCGGCTGATGTCCCTGCAGGTTTCTGAGGTATCTACACATACTGCTGCTTTAAGGGGCTGAATAGACGTTGTTAAATTGGTTCAGCTATTCCAATAATAACTGATTAAGGGCAATAGGAGTCTGGGTTTGACTAAAAACCTTCAGACATGACGGCCCTCCATCCTTTTCTTAGACGCTGACATGCTTCTTCGCACACGGAGCTACCTAATGCGAGATTATGCGCACCGCCATTCGTCATCTGGCCCATGGCAAGCTCCTCTGCGGCTGACAGGAGCGGCAGTCCCCGCTAGCGGAGCTACGCCCCTCATCGTGGATCACTGTAAAGGGGCAGGAGATCGGCAAGTCCCAGGAGTCGAAGTTTGTCAGGACCTTCGACTTTCTGGCAAAGCCAACCCTGCCCTGGGGGTGCCAGGGCAAAGCCAAAATACTGCTAACCCTCCTCACCTCTGTGTGGAGTCCATAGTATACAACTGCCCTCACCTATGCCAAAGGGCTGCCCCCTCTTGCCACACCGATCCTATGCACTTCCTTGTGCGTCGGCATGACCTATGACCTATGTTCTGAACTGCAAAGGTCTGCTCCTCGAAGGACACAACACTAAAACATGGCGCAGACTAAGGTCTGCTCCTTCCACCCACCACCGCTGAGCACAGCGGGAGGTACGTCCGTTCAGCAGAGCACCGCTGACGGATGGCATGACAGGCGTGCGCCTGGCCTCGTCCTGCGAGATCCTCCTGCTAGAGACAGCCAGCACAGCCATGCTGAGAAAGCGCCCCCCTCTTCGTCCTGCAGGCAATTTCATTAGGTGATTTACAGGTGATTTTTCGGAGCAGTAAATCTGTCAGTGCCGCTTTCCGACTCCATTGTGTTTAGATAAACAAGACCCAACCAGAAGAAGCAGGTCTTGCGTGAGAGAGGCCAAGAACACTGGAGTCTACCTCAAGGCTGCTCCTGTTTTTTTCAGCCTGCTGTTCTCCCTTTTATACTTCCGTTTTTTCCTGCCTGGCTGTTCTCCAGGGAACAGGATACGACTGGTCCGCTCGGGCAAAACTCTGGAAATCGGTTTGGCAAAAGTAGACTTGTACCGGCCGTACACAGATCATAGGATAGGATTTGTTATTGGCCAAATAAAATTTATTGTATTAGGAATTTGTCTTTTTGCAAACACCAGCTAGCTCTCCATGAGACACACAGACAGGGAGAGAAGCTGGGGGTCAGAGCGCAGGGTCAGCCATTGTACAGCGCCCCCAGAGCAGCCCAATGGAGTAGGGTTCCTCTGCCGGCTGGGGGATTTGAACCGGCAACCTTCCAGCCACAGACGCAGATCCTTACCCTCAGAGCCACCGCTCCGCCCCGCACTGCAGAGTTTCTTGAAACGGAGATAAAAGCTGCCAGCACTATGGAGCTCTGCATCTTGTTCCAGTCCGCTGGCTAAACACATCCAGGCCTTGAGACGCACAGCCAGCAGGTCTTTTTGGATGAGCCAACAAAGCACAATCGCTCTGAATGCGACCCTCCCAGTCACTGTGTCATTGCTGAAGTGAGCACTTCTATATCAGAAATGCACTCGCAAGAAAACCCTGTGCTTGTGTCCGTCTCTTAAAGAACACAACCCTGACAGACAGGACTGCAAACAAGTCATCTTTCTTAGACTGAAGTTAAAACTGGTGTTCTCGTCAGAGTGAACAGCGTTTAAGACTGCTTAACAGGAGAAAGAACTATAACAATAATTAGAAGAATACTTCAGCAGCAGCAGGACAGCCCATCCTGGGAGTGCACAGGCCATGCACACTAAAGAAAACATTTAGTCTGGGAAAGTGCAGGAACTTGCCGCATTTAAAATCAGGCTATGGACTGTGTCTGTGCCCGAGGCCTCACAAGAGGTTGTGCAGTTAATTGGTATTTTCTAAAGGGGGAAAACAGAACCATTTCATTGCGAGTTACCAGTCTGAAAAGACAGAGAAGGTGAATAAGAAAACGCACCACCTAGACAGCACTTTCCACACAAAAATGCCAGAAGGAAAAAAGGATCTGAAATGCCAAACCATGGCGTTAAACACGGGCTCGACTCCCTGTTTGAGCCTTTTCAACGTAATCCGTGAACTCTGCGAACAGCAGAAGATGGTGTGTTTGTGAAAAAGTGTCTCACACACACCAGCAATACAACTTGATCCTTAAAGCACGCACACGCATGTGCATGCACACACGGACATCTGTTGCTATCATTATCTCTCGACTGCAAGCTTGCCATCTTCCAAACGTACAATTTAATAAATCCAGCGAGGCACACCGGGCTCATCCTATAACAGACATGTCTGTGAACACCACACAACAGCCATGTGTCAACAGACTTTCTGACTCAGGCTTGTTTGAACAGGATTTGATTCTTTCACATCACAGAGCTGATTCCCCTGAAAGTTTTTAGCCACTGTCAAGGCACACAAAACCCTTTCTTTTCTTCTCTCTCTCTCTCTTTTTTTTAAATCAACAGCTCGGCAGCATTCCTTCTGCACAGCACATGCTGAAAAGTAAATCGCCCTCTGACAATGGAGATAAGGCAACTGTTTATTAAGGGAGTGAAGCATACGCCAGCAGGGGAAGAGATATGCAAGGTTAAGAAATGCCAGCAGATTACTTTGCTGTGAATTTCCTCTCGCTAGATGACTGGCTGTAAGTTTCTGGCTGCCAGAATCTGGGCCTCCTCCTCTTGTCTCACAAAGCTCTACCAATCACACTCTCTAGTTAGACTGCAGACCAGACAAGCTCTTTTTCTCCCTCCTCCAACAGCCAAACACATTTTCCCCTAAAGCTCAGTGTCAGACAGAAGCTTAAGTAAGCCCACACTTCCCAGCATGAATAATTAACGCCATCACTCCCACTCGGGGAAAAGATTCTCACTCCGGTTCCTCATTGTTTGCACTAGGGTAGGTAAATACGGGATGAGCTGTGATTCCGATCTGCGCAGCCAGAAAATTAGAAGGCTGTTCCATCGTCACCAGCAGAGTGGATTCCGGGTGCTTCCCTGCTCGGTTTCAATGGAAACACGAAGGACACAGAACCCTGCGCACCCAGCATGGGGAATCTCCACAAGGAAAGTGCAACACAGGGGTGAGCATGCTGGGAGCCCGGGCTGGGGATGAATAAAAGATCAAAAGGAGAAAAAAATCCATTTTGCTGGGCGGAGAGACTGACTGGTAGCAGCTCGCTGTAAGCGAAGCCCCTCTGTGCAGTATCACTTTGACAAATTCACACCCTTCCGGTGGGATGCAGGCACCTCTAAAAAACACAGCGCTGACTGACCTTATAAACCAGTGCAGCAACACCGAGGAGAGGAAGCGTGAATCTACGCTGTAGTGGTGAATGTGCACTCCACATACCCACGCAGAGGTTACGCATCATACAGTGTTCAGTCAGGTTTTAACATTCCTAAGACTTCCCTGTTTCCTGGCTCCAATACTTTGATTAAGCATGACAGAACGACTCCTCCTGCCCGGTAACAACTGAATGGCGCAGAAGAAGATTTCCTCTCTTCGAAATGACCCAAAGTGTGCTTTAAAAATTTATCCAACGCTCAACACGCGTTCGATATTTTTACAACCCGAAGATTAAACAAATAAACGAAACACTCCATTTCAAAGGCACGGGGGGGGACACATTCAGGTTTACTGTCAGGTTTTGTTAAACAAATCGTTCCTTATCGGCGCGTCTCACACACACACACACATGCGCGCGGAATGGGGCGGCTCAGAACGCCCCACCTATGAAAAGATCTCCACTAAGACAGCCAGGGAGTCTTCGCTAGTGTGCGGCCTTTACAGATAGCCATCTGGAAACAATTGCAAGGAGCCCTGTGGATCGGAGAGGCCTCATCGCTACACTAGGGCTGCTGCAGACCACCAGGAGAACTGCTGTCTCAGGCACTAATAAGCCAAACATGTCTGCCACATTGATGCCATGTTTAACTTGTCACACAGTCAACAGTGACACACGCCATTATCTCAGCCGGCAGACTGATTTATGGGAAGCAGCCTCTGACGAGAGAAAGGAAATGAAGACAAGCATTAGGATGTATAAATAAAAGCATCCAGACACACCAGGGACACTCAGGCTCTCTCTCTATCTGCTTTTTGCTCTTTTCTGTTCATTGGGAGGAGGGGGTGCAGCGGAGCTCCATCTGTCACTGTTCTCCTTCAGACCTTTTTGGACTCTGGAATTGTTTGGGGGTTTTTTGCAAATGCTCCTTGGTCTTGAAAAATGCCGAGCTTCACAGCACAGGAAAGCTGGCTGCTACAGGCTCTTTTAGGCTCAAAAAGAAATCTTCCCCCAATTTTGTAATCCTTTGCATGTAGGTAGTTACAAATGCATCCACGTTTAACCTGTAATGTTGTGCCACTACCCACTTTGAGAAAAGCTACAGAGTCAAAGACAGTTGCAGCCTTTTCTGTGCCACTGTGGCAAAACTGTTCTATGAAATGTTTTGGTATTTGAACAGGAGGGTTATGTCTTGAAGGTTTTCATGTGCAGGTCTTTTAAAACCTTCCCACTGCTGTGAGATAGGGCAAAGGTAGGTTTACTGCCCTTTACTCTGATTATACCATGATTTCACTGGGCTTAACTGCAATCATACCACGCGATTGTGTTGTGAACCTTCATAGAGTAGTAAAAGCAGCATCAAACTCCTAAGCAAGAACCAAAACACCAAACATAAAAAGGATTTCTCGTCCACAAAAGCAGAGACCCACAAACCGATTTAAACACACACGTCAGAAAAGTGCAAGTCTGCAACACAAAGCAAGTTAAGGACAGGAACGGAAAGGACACTCACAGCTCCTCCAAATACGGCAGGTTCCTGAAGACACTAGCAGGGAGCTCGGTGATGTTGTTCATGCTGATGTCCCTGTGGAGCACAAGAACAGAGAACAGTCAGAGAGGGGGGCGACCAGAGCTGGCCTGGACCCGCAGCAGGGCAGGTGAGACCTGTGGAATAAACGCACAAGCTGATGCAGGAGCCCTCTGACAACAATTTCACCAAAACCAGATGCTTGTTTTTCTGAAGAGGAAGGGGGTGGGTGGGGGGCAGTTTGATTGGTAATTTAAAGCTCACTCCTCACTAGTGTTACTGGCGGAAGCAGTTATTAAAGAAGCACTGGTATCTGACATGGTGCGCGATTTGGACGGAGCAGTGCTTTTCGGCGTTTTAAAACCGAGCAGCAAAGCGCCACTTCGGAGCTACAGCGCTCCGCGGCAGTCTCTGATCGGGGAGCGCCGGCCCGTCGGACTCATCGGTCTCCGCAGACGGGCCCGTGTCTGTGAGCGGATGTCCGTTTCTACTCCCGCAGGAGCGCAGGGGTCGCCGGGCCGCGGACCTCGGACCTCGGACCTCAGCGGGGCTCCGCGCACGAACACCCGGGGCGCCGTTCTCCCCCGATCCTACATCGCGGACGGAATGCCGACGTAGGCAAGGAAATGTCTCGCCGAGGCATGTGTGTGCTTGAACGGTATGCGGGCACAGCCGGTGTGTTCTTTAAAGCCACGTGACCCGTGCAGTCGTTTCAGGAGGCTAATGGCCAGATAAGTAAAAATGACACACATTCGCAAGCACCCCCTCCCCACACCACACACACACACATATCTTCGGGATAAAGAAAACAAAGGAGGACGGATCCCATGCTTCGGTTTCCTTTTAGCCTGTTTCAGGTTACCGACTCAGGCTTTTGGCCGGAGGCAGAGGTTTGCTGGACGTGCCCCGGCAGTGCGGTCTGATGGGACTCTTCCCTTTTCCCAGTCCAAGTTCCCACAGGTTCATAACCTGTCATTAAATGGCTAAGCACTGTGTGACTGTTGCGTCCAGCGCTGGCCTATCTCAAACCTCTTCCTGCGCGACGCTTTTGAATAAGCGAGCTTCGTTGTCTGAGAAGCAGGAGCAGAAACTTCCCCGGCGCAGAGCACGCTGTCGAAAGCAGAGTCAGAGACCGCAAAACCCGGAGCCGAGAAGCTGATATATACGAGACCTGCGCATATGGGCAACACAGCAATAAGACATCAAAAAAGGATGAAACCGATTTCAATACAATGATGAAATATGCACATCGTTCGTCACACTATGGTTTATTATGGTTGCATGCCTTCAAAAGAATAGAACAACATGCCAAAAAATAATTTCCAAATTCTGCAACATTTTGCATCAACTACAACTTTGCTTAGTCCAGGTACTCCAGCAAAACATTTGTCTTCGTACTTCTAAAGTACACGGATCTTTGGGTCCACCTGTCACCCCCCATCCACCTCATGTCGCTGAATTTTCCACCAGGTTCTTGTGATTTTGACAGAGATCAGATGTGTTCTTAGAAGACACCCTCTTTCGACTTATCAGCGGTCTGCTAATGGTACCCAGTGATACAGGCAGCAGGAATCACTAATTAGTTACACAAAATATACACATTTGCACAATTAAGATACTTTTTTCGACAATTCCTCTTTCTACTTGTGGCCATCGCAGTACAACAGTGCTAAGAATTTAATTCCACAATATTATCATTCATTACCACGCAGCCGATACCCCTTAAGCCTGCCTCAGCACAGGAGGCCCTATAACTAAACAACTACATTGCAACCAAATGTAATTTCCTCCTCTGAAGTTAATCAAACTGCACGTCGGTAAAACTCATTTATAGCACACTGGAACTGTAAAACTAGAGAAGAGGAGGACAGGAGACTAGGAGACTTTCTCCTCTTAGCAAACAGTGATGAATTAAAGGCACAGAATGTTTTTTTTTTAAAGAGCAGTTGGTGGGAGACGACAAAACAAACCTAGCGTATCCTGTATTAATGAGGTGAAGCATTTTGAAAGGGCATCTAAGATTTTTCTGCTTAGAGTATCCCAGGAGTAGCAAGTGCACATATGGGTTACACAAGAGAAGACGGATCGCATTACCTACGAATCTGGCTAAGAGCCCGGGACATCAAGGATGTCCCTCATTCTTGCTTATCTGTGTTTACAATCCCCAGGTTGTCTTGATATTGAGTTACAGTGCGGGGCATTTCGACGGGGGCTTCAGATCCTCTCCCAGGGCGGAGGTCGCCGCCCTGACCAGCATGAGAAGCGCGGTGGTCCTTTTGCTACATTCCGTCTTGTAAAACGAAACCCCTGTTGTCGTTTCTGCTCCGCGCACACCGAGGCAGCTGCTGCCTGACTGCCTTCTCAACCCCAAAACAGCCCGTTTCCAAGAACTCTTCCCGGAGAACCGCCGGCCTCCCGGGGCAGGGAAAACCGGCCCTTTTCTCCCCCACTCGAGTTTATCGCTTCGGCCGCACCCGTGGGTGCCGGTCCCCGTCCTGCTTCCTAATAAAACAGGTTTACAGGTTGACGGGCGGTCTCCACCTTCGCAGTTCACACAGTGCGTCGTCAACCAGCTCCGCCACCTGCTACCCGACGAAAGGGGACCGACTGGACAACCCACCCGTCCTCCCCGCCTTAGTATTTTCACGGACGCGCGACGATTAAATCTTTAACGCGACCGTTCCCCCGAAACGAGAATAAGAAAAGAGAGAGAGAGGAGACGAACCGAGTCCGAGAATGTCGGAAAAAAACGGAAAAAAAACCCTTTCTGTTGTGGTTGTTTGGGATTCTGACTCGTCCCACTTACGGGTGCACACATGGGCAGAATGAAAAGCATGCAACACACCAGCATTATGAAATCTCTTTGAGAAACCCCTGAAATAATATGAATGAACGGTGCTGTTAAAGGACCTGTTCGCTAATATCACATGCGGCTCCTTGGGCAGCAACCCGACTGCTGTGCCTGTGTGTCTTACGTACGGTTTACTTAATAACCAATTCGTTTGGTTGACCAACGCTAGCTTGCATTTGGACACATTCTCCCAGACTTGCGTAAATCCAACTTCATGGACAAAGTTGGGTGCGGTCTTCCTCTGCATCGCCTCATGCGCCCTGCCTGGAATCATCTGGATGTGCAGTTCTTTTATCACGGCTGGATACGGTTATACTGACGCGAAAGGTGCCGACTCTGCAAAAAAAAGAAGTGCCCTACATTTACTTGACAAATAATAGTTTAATTATGAAAGCCCTATACAGTACACTACAATAGTGTAATTCTGTATTTCAGTACTGTGATAATAATGGCAATACTAACGGTTTCAAGTGCAGACGTGCACTACTGCATCAGCTTGTTCTTCAGAGAAATAAAATGCTGTGAATTTTGGCACACAACCCGTTGTGCAGAAATGGACACTTCTGTAAATCTGGGCGTACCTGCACATCTGTGCGTTTACCTGAAGCAAGTCTCTCGCGCAAGGAAACGACGGCAGTGCCCCACCCAGGATTCGAACCCGCAACCTTTCGGTCAGGAGTGTCCAGAGTCCCGACCGCTCCCTCCTGTCTCTCCCGCCCTGTACTTCAGCACAACAATATGGGATTTCCACACAGGCCGACCAGCGGTAAGTGTTGGAAAAGCATTTTCTCTCCATGGAGATTCTGCTTCCGCACATAAACTTTATTATGGCGGAAAATGCATCTCCTGATGCAATAGGCTGCAGTTCACACCAACAGGGTCCTGCTTTCCAGGCGTTCCTCTGCTACAGTAGGTGCAAAACCCCCTGCCAATCTCAGAACACCGAGATCTGAACAGGTTAACTACAATTTCCAGTTTTATTCTGCGAGATTAATTAATATGGCAGCTCTTCAGCACACACGCTAAGAAAACCGTCCTTCGGATGAGACGTAAAACCGAGGTCCTGACTCTCTGTGGTCATTAAAAATCCCAGGGTGTTTCTCGAAAAGAGTAGGGGTGTTACCCCAGTGTCTTGGCCAAATTTCCCATTGGCCCTTATTAATCATGGCCTCCTAATAATTCCCACCTCTGAACTGGCTTCATCACTCTGCTCTCCTCCCCACTGAGAGCTGGTGTGTGGGGAGAGTACTGGTGCACTATGGCTGCCGTCGCATCATACAGGTGGGGGCTGCACATTGGTGGTGGTGGAGGGGATCCCCATGACCTGTAAAGCGCTTTGAGTGGAGTGTCCAGAAAAGCGCTATATAAGTGTAAGCAATTATTATTATTATTAAAACCCCAAGACTGTCCAGTGGGGACAGTGGGGAGTGAGGGGGAAGGAGCCATTTGAAGACGCTAAGTGCCGAGTCATGAACCTGCTCCGAGGAAACCGCGTATCCAGGAAGCACAGACAAGAGAAACTTGGCAACCTGTCCACTTTCCTTTTTTTTTTAGCTCAGCCCATTCAAAACAAACAGGTCGTTTCCTCTGACTCAACCTGGCCAGCCTCTCTCAGTATGCCCACTTCCTCCTTCGTCTCTGTTTACCAAGCTGACAGCACCGTCACACCACTCTCGCCTCCTCCGACAAAAAGTGCAAAATATTCCAGTCAATGGAATTCATTCTCCAGCTATTACAAGGGACTTGCGAAGGGGTAACACAGCTAAGTCAGTTATCACCCTGCCAACTCACAGCTGGCTTCCCACTGGAGCTCAACAGGTGTGAGCCTGGCCAGTACCTGGATGGGAGACCTCCTGGGAAAGCTGAGGTTGCTGCTGGAAGAGGTGTTAGTGGGGCCAGCAGGGGGAGCTCACCCTGCGGTCTGTGTGGGTCCTAATGCCCCAGTATAGTGATGGGGACACTATCCTGTAAAAAGGCGCTGTCCTTCGGATGAGACGTAAAACCGAGATCCTGACTCTCTGTGGTCATTAAAAATCCCAGGGCATTTCTCGAAAAATTGTAGGGGTGTTACCCTGGTGACCTAGCCAAATTTCCCCCTGGCCTTTACCAATCATGGCCTCCTAATAACCCCCATCTCTGAACTGGCTTCATCACTCTGCTCTCCTCCCCACTGAGAGCTGGTGTGTGAGAGGACTGGAGCATCATCCAGGTGGGGCTGCACACTGGTGGGGGTGGAGGGGATCCCCATCACCTGTAAAGCGCTTTGAGTGGAGTGTCCAGAAAAGCACTATATAAGTGTAAGGAGTTATTATCATTTGGAAGCTATTTTATCATAAATATTCTGTACCTGAATGTGCAGTGTCGCATGTTTACAAACATTATTGGAACTTTTTTTTTCAAGCACAAAAGGTGTCGGTCTTAACAAACCTGAACCTGGGAAAACAAAACTCAGGTGAAATGTTGAAAAAGAAAGAAATGGTTTCTCAGAACACTTTTGCGCATTGGTACAAAATCTGCTCTCTTCTCAGATTCTGGAAAAGCAGCTGTTGTGAGAGAGAGATCTGACTAGAAATGTCTAGTCACAACCCTGAGTTAGAAAAAAGAAATGGACTTTCCCCAACACAGCAGCACAGGTGGGAAATTTCTGCTGGGTTTTATTCGTAACCTTCTACGCTGCAATTTCTGAAAAAGCTTTCAAGGCTGCCCTCGTTAACAGCTTTACCACAGTAATAAGAGTCAGGCTTCCCGGCGCCTTATTTTGGAGCAACATCAGGAAGACCACCAATCTGAATTATCCTGCTTTACTTTTTATACAGCACCAGAGGAGACCACCACAGCCACAGGTTTTTAAAAGGAAGGAATCCTGTAGAACAGACCAACAATCTCTCTGAAAAACTTTAGCCTTGTAATGTTTATTAACAGCTTGAACAAATACATAGTAATAAATCAAACATTTCAACCACAATTAAACATAATACAAGGAGTGCCATTAATTCTGTAATTTAATATTGGCAGTGGAAACCTAGCCTGTATTCTTGCTAGTGCTGTTAAATTCCCACAGCCCGGACAATCGGTTCTTCCTCTAGTAGTGTACTGTATGAACGGTTCTGGTTCCTGCAGTGCCACATACTCATTAGCCAAGTTCTCATTTTGTAACATCTGGCTCACCCAGAATTCGGGATGTGCAGCAACCTCTTTTTTACACTCTATAATTTCCTGAAAATGGGAAGCACAGGAAAAAACTGGACAATTCTGGTAGCATTTCTTTGCAATCACCCAACGAGAGAATGTCTTAACAGTTCCTTCAGTTTCAGGTATGTGAAACTCTGAGCCGCTACCAGTAACAAAAGAAAAACCTTACAACATTTGGCTCAGGTTTCATGCATGTGTTTAGGGTTATGTACAGCTGTGTTTTTAAATTCACCTGTTGAAAATGTGTATTTTAATTGCAGTACAGCTATGACTCAGGGTGGCTCTAAAGTCGTCTGAATTAACGATACTTAGGACTGTCTTCTGACACCACACAGAATACCAGAGAAAGCTCTGGGCAGAAGCCACTGTACAGGAATCTACAATTTCATTTTTCGTGCTGTTTAATGCTGAGGCCAAAAAAAAATTAATTTAAGTAAAGCATTTAATAACATTAGAAAAGGATCACAACATTGAAAGAACTAGGGGAATAAAACAGCAGCCTGCAATTTAAGGGCTTCTAGGATAAGAGTGCTTGATGCCTAATAATCACAAACTCCCAAATCAAGGAAGCCAGGGCAAAAGAAAATTTGCACGCCGTTTGAAACCCTCAAAGGTCGGTGGCGAGACTGTGGTGATTTACACAAAAATGAAGGAAAAAAATATAGTATTCCTGGAGCGCAGCACAGAGCGTTATCTATGCTCACATTCCAGGAAAAAAAAAAAGAAGCAAGCAAGTTGTCTCCATGCCCAGACTTTAAATAAATCAGCAAGTCTCGGGTTTGTGAAGAGACTCCGAGAGAGAGGAGTGTTCGAGCAACGCGAACAGTAACCCCTGCCGAGGCACCGGCGCACAGAGATTCGTCTCCGGGGCGTGGGGCTACTACTGCGGACTTGCATTAGGAAAGTCCTCACGGAGCAACAGTGTTCATCAGGTTTCAACAAAACACCCCTTAACCCCCCGCAAAACGCTCCTTCAGGAAATGTAACTTGCCTGTGGAAAGATAATGATCTGTATTTCGGCAACACTCTATTCAGACTCAATTAAGCCCAGACATTCTGCAGTTACACCTCAGGTCTCTGCTTTGTCTGCTCTTCTGACATATGGAATCAACACGCTCCGCTTTGCAAGTGTCTTTGTTGGAGAAAAAATAAAAAATATTTAAAGGTTAGCTAAAATGCTAGGCCATTCAGTTTTAAACTTCAAACCTTATTCCAGCTGATGACAAAAGGGTTTTTTTTGTTTCTGCTGGTAAAGGAATATATAGCTGTAAGAACAACTACAACACAAAAAAAAGACTCGTTTCCCTTTGAAGACTAACGTTTTCAAGTAAGGTACGGAAAGGGCAAATCTTGCCCTTTTCCGTACAGTTAAATCAGGCGAATGCTAGTGTAAGCCTCAAGATCTTGACACTAATTTTAATATTTCAGCACGACAGCATTTTCGATTTTCAATAAGAGTTTCAAAGGCAAATATATGTGCATGCAAACTGGACGTGTACACCTCAAAACACATATTATGCACAAGGACGTAGGGCAGTTTTTTTTTCTTCCTTCCTGTTCCTCAGAAAGGGTCCCATGAATTCTGCCGTACGGCTGACTCCTCCTTCAAGGGGAACCCCACGAGAAAAACGACGTGCTTCTGCTGGACCCGACGGGATCTCTCAGCGAGCAGCGGCCCCTGCCCGTTCAGTCCCAGCTCTGCCGCGCACTTCCCCCGTCTCGCTGGGAGAGAACTGGCGTGTTCCCTCTCCCCTCTCCCCAGAAACAGCCGCTTCTTCAGCCCTTCCCCAGGTCTGTCAGTCATTCCTGGGAGGGCTGCAGACCCCAATGCAGGTGCCGACCATCACCGGTAATGTTTCTTGCGCGACAATTTGTTATTTTAAGACGCGCTGACGGGCGGCGGAGATGAAATACACCTGGATCTGCGCTAATATTTTCCAGGCTCATGAGAGGAAGGAAAAAAAAACACGTATTGGCACGGCATCCAATTAAGCATCGATTTTGGACCACGCTTAGCGAAAACCAAGTTATTTCCGAAATGTAAGGTCAGAAGGGGGTTTGTAAGGCTATAGCAGAGAGGTAAGTGCACTGTGCTAAGAGCAGAACATCACTGTCGCGACCTCTTGGGAAAGCTAAACTCTGCTGAGCTCTGATCTCCCCGACGCAAAACTCCTGTTACAACCCTACAGGACCCGAGGGGAAAACGGCCTCTCTGAACTTTTTGTTTTTGATCTGCAAAATTAAAGAAGAAAGGGGGGGACAATATTAGCAGGTTATTTTTTTTAACTCTGAACCACCCCTTCTATAAATTGCAACCAGCGCCACGGAGTAAGCGACTAACTGCTAGCAGATGCAAATAAAATCTGTATCTCAGGCCCGTTTTAAGCATTTTCTGCTGCGGCCCACGAGAGCCTGGTGCTCGCAGGACGAGTGGAGACGCATCTGTCAAAATCCTGGCACCAAAGCCATCGGAGGACATAACGGCCTCTGTGCGTCGCTCTCAGGCTCCTCGGCGGGTGGACGGACGAAAGACGCAAATTGCCTTTTTAAGAAAAAGCTGGCGATCCGCAAAAAAAAAAAGAGCACTGCTTTTCAGAATGAATAAAAATGTGCTCACCACAGTGAAAATAAGGGGGCATCAGCAAAGTTGTGTCATGACTTTTGTGGACGTTTGCCACATTTGGCATTTTCACAATTAGGACGCCCAGCAGCATGATGGTTTGCACTGCTGCCTCGCAGCAATGGGGTCCCTAGGTTTGAGTCCCAGGTATCTGTCTGCGTGGAGTTTGCATGTTCTCCTGCATCTCCCAAAGCCCAAAAGAATTGGTTGGATGAACTAGCATGTTAGTGTCAAGTCTATTCAGCCCCCCACACACCCGTAGGGACCTGTTTTTTTTTTCATTTATCAGCTCTGGCTTCAGACTCACAGGGATAAGAGGCTTTCAGGCGGAGGGGGTTCTCAGTTTTCCCAGGGCGTTAGCAGAAACAGCACTTTAACCTTACCCATCATGCCCCAGCCCTTCTCGTGTCACAGCTATGAACTCGGCGTGCTCCCTTACACTGCACTGCTTCTCCTGCGGAACTGCTGCGCAGTCCACTTGCACAGGAAGATCCTGGACGGGATGGCAAAGCCAGGATTTCCAGTTTCCATCTGGTTCACACAGGGTAACTGCGTCTACTGTGCCACATGTGTTTTTTCCTCTGTCATTCCAGCGGCAAAGTGCCTGAGCAGAAAACAAGCAATAAATAACGCCGCGGGTCCGCGCAGCCTGCGCGCTGCTGACAAACCGCAGTTTGGCTTGGAAGCGACGGCTGCTCTGCGAGTGGAGGTCCGGAGTGGAAAAGTTATGGATGTTGGCCGGCGGCCCTCGCCGAGACACTGCAGGGACAGAGGCGCGGGGTGGAAAAAGAGCCAGAGAGAGACAGGCATTTCAGAACAGCAATTTCGGAATTATTTTTACAGTATCCGGCGGGAAGGGGGGGGTGGGGTGAGGGATCTGACCAAGTGCCAAAAAAAAATCAACGTTCTCACTCATTCTTCTTGATTAGGGGCACTCCATGCCAAGCTGCAGGGATCATTCGTGTTTCATGCCTACTCCTTTCATACACCGTGGGGTTTACCCGTCCCGCAGCCCAGAGACAGACTGGCTTCTGGGTAAACTGGCCCTGGTGCACGTCTATGTCTGTGTGTCTGCCCGTTGCATGATGGGATAGGCTCCGGCTGCCCCTCGATCCTGAATTGCAAGAAGAGGTTGGAATAACAGAATCCAAGCAAGGACGGAGCAGAGCAAAGCAAAGGCTCAACGCACAATTAAGGGCCATTAACGTACAATCACATCTTGGGATTAGGAGTCCTTTTTAGATGCCATCACTGCCGTTCCCCCATGATCCTGATCGGGATAAGTTCGACCAGAACTCTTTGGAACAGGAGCGAGTGAAGCGCTTCACTTGCACCCAGATGAAAGTCTCGGTCTCGATTCAGTTTAACCTGACTGCACGGAATAACAAAAAAAAAGGGAAAAATCCCATTTCTCTAAAAGCTTGCTATTTCAAGCCCAGTTCTGCCATTCTGGGGGAATAAAAAACAAACTCCATTCCTCCAAGCCCTGAAATTGTGTGCCATCACAATCCATGAACCCCATCTGCATATTTACAGCACAGCCTCTCGCCCCTTAACAAGCAACTAATTTACATCAGATCTATAAAAACAGCGATTGCCAGGGAGCTGTGGCTTGAATGTAAAAATCAGCAACCGGCCAGCCAAGAGGAGTGATTTACAGTGACTGGAATCAACACCCTGGAATCAGCCCTAGACAGAGGGTCATTATTTAGGTCAGCGCGCATGGTTTTTTTAAAGGGATACTCTCTATTAATTAGAACTCCCCCAGCGCGCTTTATTCAGACGCGATTCATTACTGAACCCCGCTGCCAGGAAGGGGAGCCTTGCACTGGTTGGCTCGTTGAGATAGGAAATAAGTCCCCAAGTCCCCTTCCATCTTCAGGATGGAAGGTCTTGCTTGGCAACTCGCTTCACTGCATTCACAGCAAACAGGAATGCACAGTTACAGAGAGGAAGCCGCCTTCTGAATCCTTGTATCCCTCTTCTGTTTTTCACATCTGAAAAGATCTCCTCCCGGTACAGAGAAATAGCCTTGGGACTAAAACCCTTCGGTCTGAGACCCTCTTGCGAAAAAATAAAATCCGCAGCATCACAGCTCTCGTAAGTCCTTTCTGTGCGTCAGACAGGGACAAGAACAACGCTAGGCTTTCCACCCCCACAGAAAGAATTAACACGCACGAAACAGGCGGTTCATTTATCACTGCTGTCCTGCCTTGGACAGCTAAAGTTGCATTAGTAATTTCAAAAACCCTCATAAAGACCTCAACACCCTGGGAAGACCGATGTTAACACAACAAGTATTGCCAATTTGAAACCCATCCAGCACTCGCGATACGCAGCATTAATTGTAAATTAATTGGGGGTAGATAGATGCAAGGCAGCTCAGTGTACTCAGACATGCCAGCAAGCATTTTGATTTGACCTACATGCACAGTTACTTCAATCTTATACTGCATCTCCGCCCCAACTCCCCATAGCCTTGATTAGAAACGTGCTACGATTAAATCACAAAGATAGATAGCCCGCAGAGTTCAATTCAAATCCAGAAGGATTCCTGGTTTCGCAGCCTGGAAAACACATCTCTTTTTTTTCCCCTAAGCCCATAAGTAAGAAATCAAAACTGTTTATTGATTGGTACAGGAAGACAATGGCGTCTCCCCTCACCGAAGGGCTTCTCTGAAACAATATTGATTAATATTTGATACCACTTTAATTTAGTTCATATATAAGGTGCCCCCTTGTTAAGTAATTAATTTAGATGCCATTTCATTGCTAGTGATGTGGAATTAGTCACTTATGAATGAGTCATTACCACTAAAGAGTAGCTCTGCCCTGCACCTTACACATTTAAGATTTGACATTTGCTGGATCTATGGGAAGCTGTGTAAGGCACCAGCAATAAAAGGTAATCATTGCTATCTGCAGCTCACAAGTCTCCAGTGTTATTTAATGCAGCTCCTTTAACAGAAATCACCTCAATGCATTTTTACAATACTGATAAGAAGAAGAAGGACATTATACAAAATCAATTACAAGGCCAAAATACAAACGGATACAGAGGATTATGACAAAAAAAAGCCTTTCAGGAAAAGCATGTCTTTAGTCTTACTTTTATTCAAACGTCAGCCAGCTATTAAACAACTTCCTATTCGTGTTGTTTTTTTTTCCCACTATTATTTTTAAATGTGGGTTAAACTGTTCCGGACTGCCGCAGTTTCCCGGATGCCGGACAGAAAGGACGTCCCGCAGGCACCTGGCACAGCTCTTGGGCAGTGCGGCTCAGTCCAGCCCCCTTGGGAACCTGGTAACGACGCCAGCGCTTGTGCAAACACTGCTCTCCGGTCCTGCAGCAGCCCCAGCACAGCGCGCAGGGAATAAACTACCGTCCAGAACATAGAGCACAAGCAATCAAAGGGCCCACTGACATCCTTATTCAAGGCGCTGGAATCAAACCGACCATTAACATCTGTATTAAACGGTCCTGAAGATCTTGAATAATCCACAGCTGGAGTCTCCTGACCTAGACCGTCAGGCAGTCCAGGGACGGCAAGCCCTAGTCCTGGGGAAGCTCTCTCAAAAAGTCTTGCAAATCACCCCGGAGTCACCCGTGTGGTCAAGAAGAGGACCGCGGTGCATTTTGATCAATTTAGTACGTTAATTGGTGTAGTGACGTCAGCAACGGCCAACTGTGGTTGCTGTGGTGTTGGCGTCGTCTTTTCAAACTACTTCACTGATCAAGTCGGGTGCTTAAGGAGACCACAACAAACGCGCTGGACTCTGGTTTCTGCTTCTCCAGGACGAGGGCTGGCCACCCCTGGGTTAGCCCTGAAGGCGACAAGCCAGCAGGGTGAGCTGAAGTATGTTGACAGCTATTCAACCCAGCGACAACACCACTTGTAACAGCTTTTTGCCACTACTAGGCCCAAATCCGGGGGGGGGGGGGCACAGTGGTGAGAACTGCCAGGAACTGTGACGGGTGCAATCCCTGGAGTGCTCTCAGCGTGGAGTTTATGTTCTCCCCATGTTCATATGGGACCCACAAGTCTCAGGCAAATGCAAAGGGGGAGTTTCTCTCTCGCGCTCGCTCTGGCTGACAACTGACAGGATCCTGCTGCAGGGAATTAACCTGCCTGGACACTTCTTTCACAGTTCTCCACAACGGCCCCCGGGCACACAAACCTGGGAATCAGGCGCGCCTTGGCGACAGAGGGCCGAAGTTTTTGCTCGGGTTTCATGGGGGGGCAACACTGTGGTCATCAAATGGAACGGGACACTTTACTTTTCAAACTTTTCGCCGTCAAACCGCTAGCTGGAGGACAGGACACAGCCCCCCCCCCCCCCACCCCGTTCACGAGGAGCCGAGCACAAGAGGCTTTTGTTTCCCTGAGGACGAAACACACACTTGCTTGGTTAAGATGCTCGGCGTTGTGTTGAATCCAGCCGGGCAACCAGCACAGCACAGCCCCCTGACACAGAACGCAAAACCTCTTCTGCAAGCAAGACAAATCCCTCAGTCCCCGTTCTACCCTACTGCAGTATGCGTCTGCAACAGCTAACGGCAATGCCTTGGACTCAGTACACATCTGCACTAGGCACCTTTTGCACGGTCTGCCACTTTCTTCTTTTTCCTCACTACAACATATTTATAGTCCCACAACAAATGTATTGTTCCTAGTGTTATTATTTATTATGTTTGTAATGTACTGTCTACTCACAGGTGTGAGCCTGGTCAGTACCTGGATGGGAGACTCCTGGGAAAGCTGAGGCTGCTGCAGGAAGAGGTGCTGTATAGGAACACTAGACTGTAAACAGGCGCCGTCCTTCGGATGAGACGTAAAACCGAGATCCTGACTCTCTGTGGTCATTAAAAATCCCAGGATGTTTCTTAAAAAATTAGGGTTGTTACCCCAGTGTCCTCAGTAAAAATTCCCCCTGGCGTTTACCAGTCATGGCCTCCTAATAACCCCCATCTCTGAACTGGCTTCATCACTCTGCTCTCCTCCCCACTGAGAGCTGGTGTGTGTGAGAGGACTGGAGCATCATCCAGGGGGGGCTGCACACTGGTGCTGGTGGAGGGGATCCCCATGACCTGTAAAGAGCTCCGAGTGGAGTGTCCAGAACAGCACTATATAAGTGTAAGTAGTTAATAATAATAATAATAATAATAATAATATTAAATTGTGTGGTGTCATCTGCTGCACTGTGTATGTCCCGAGAGATCAGGGCGAATAACAATTCCAATGTACGTGTCCGTACGGCAGTAAACTCCTCTACTACTACTACTCAGACCCGCCTGCGCTGACCCCAGACCGCATGGCAGACCCGACACCCCCCCGGCCAGGGCCCGCCCCCCCAGCGCCGGCGCTGCGACGTGACGCAAGCACCGCGCCAGCGCCGCACTGCTGGAAGAAGAAAGAGCTATTTACATTCCCCTGGCTCACAGCTGCCCCCCGTGTAACAAGAGAGACAATAATTGGCTTCTTTCGCCTCTGTTAACCACGAACAAAAGTGTCATTCAGTTTAAACTGGACAAAACGCACCAATGGACAGTCAGAGAGCTGAGCCAATGGAGTGGAATAACAATAACTCTATGGCCCGCTCTCTCGTTTAGCCTTTGAAAGGCCTTAATTAAGACCCATACAATGCCCCCTGCGGGCTGGTTCTTTCCCCTCGGTACAGTATAAAAGCCTGCGGGAATCATACATATATACATACACACGCTCTCGTTTTCTGGAATTTAGCTTCCCGCTCTGCATAAAGAGTGTTTTTCCCCTCCATCCTCACCTGTTTTCCTTAGGCAGTTCGTTTCTCTCTTACCTGCCAAAAAGTAAGTTTCACATGAACGCCCCACTGACATGCCAGTTTTAATCTCCCCCCCTCCCCCCTTCAGAGCTCCACCCCTGTCTCCTCCAAGCACACGCCCCCCCGGGCAGCGCCGCGTTGCCCCAAAGGCTCTCCCAGATCTACTGGTAAAAAAATAAGAAATCGCCCGGCTGCCTCCCTCTCCCCCTGCCGACTCGAAAGACACAAATGGAGCAGGCGCACCAAAACAACACCAACCGGCAACCGAGAAAAAGTCAGTTCCGCCAGACCACAGCTGCGCTGGTGTGCCAATTTCCCTGTTCACACCGAAAACCAGTTTTGAGGTTTAGCCCACACGTCAATTCCAAAACCCGAAAATGTCTGGCGTGCCTGTGCAGCGTGCTGACACAAACAGGCCCGAAACATGACATCCCGCCAAGAAGGCTCCACAGCTGAAACGTTGCGTTTCTTTTCTTCCCTTAACAGCATGGAATAAACCTTTACTTCTTTCATGCTGAAGCAGCTTCCTACTTGAACTACTATCCCCTAAGAAGGCCAGGCTGGAGCAGGGAGACCTCCTGATTTATTCTGGCACAGCCTGCTTTTAAAAGCAACCCAACGTGCTTGTGTTCCCCATTACCATGATGCTGTGGCCCCCAGCTAAGACACTCGGATGTTTCGAGTGCGTGTGTGCACGTGCCAGAGGGTGTGGATGGGACGGGGACATCTCTCTCCCGGTCTTTTCCCGAAGTTATTCCCATCGGATCTGAAACCACACAGGTGGACGGACAGAAGGCTGCCCCTGGGAGAGCTGGGAAAGACTGAGACGCGCGACAGAATCCCAGACCCTTTTCAATCTCCACGGATCTGAGACACCAGACTAGGAGGAACCTGGTGCTCTTCAAACTCCTAAAACTCCCACCCCCCTCCACGCCTCTCTCTCTCTCTCTGTCACTGTTTCCTCCTTCCCCCTCCTCTCCTAGGACGGCTTTCTTTTCCGGGCCTGTCTGCGGTGAGAGGAGGGGGAGGGGTTGGAAATGAGTTTCGGGGGGGGGGGGCTTGGCTCAGTGGGAACAAATACCTAACAAAGCCGTCATTCTGGGGAGCAATTTCAAATCCGTCGGAGGGTAATGGGGTCTCCCACTCTCCTGTGGAAGCGCTGTCTCTCGCTGCTCAAGCGCTTAGAAGAAAAAACAGAGGGGGGTGCTTGGCGATGCACCCACACAGACACAATACAAATTCAAACAAGGGTCTCTTAATGTCACCTCGCATCTCCATTCAGTCTGGGCTGCTTTGTAAAGAAATGTGTACTACAGCCGAGTCCAGGCAGGAAGGCTTTCTGTTCGGTTTCAGACTGGGACGGCTCTTTTGGAGACCCACACTGGATTTCTGTTTTTAGCTTTACTTTTTTTTTTCCCATTGTTGAATTACTTAACCCAGGACCGAGTCTAACAGTTGCGGGAACAGATGTGGTAGTTTTGAGGTGGTTAAGTAAGAGATGGTTCAAATCAGAAAACCACTCTACTACACGTAGTTAAAGTTTACCACAGTAATTATTTTTTTAAAAGAAAAAACACAGACTACCTTTGCAATTTTTTTTGATTTTGCTATATATATAAAAAGGTGAACCAGTAGGGCCTTCTAGCTCACTCAAGTGACTCCTAGAAGATGCTTAAAGGGTTGACATAGATGGAAAACACAGACCTCACATAATGCCCACATCCAGGGCCACACCACTCATGCTGCCTGCCAATACACAGCAGGACAACGCACATGAAAACCAAGCACGTGATCACTCCTGACTGCTGGTCAAGGTCTCGTGCAGACACAGAGCAAGCAGAACTACTGAACTGCATTATAACATTTATTATAACATTACATTTAACATTTAATAACATTTACCCCCAAATAACACTTGGGGCGGAGCGGTGGCTCTGTGGCTCAGGATCTGCGCCTGGCTGGAAGGTTGCCGGTTCAAATCCGCAGCCGGCAGAGGAATCCTGCTCCGTTGGGCCCCTGAGCAAGGCCCTGAACCCCAACTGCTTCAGGGGTGCTGTATAAATGGCTGACCCTGCACTCTGACCCCCAGCTTCTCTCCCTGTCTGTGTGTCTCATGGAGAGCAAGCTGGGGTCTGTAAAAAGATAATTCCTAATGCAAGAAATTGTATAGGGGTAATAAAGTGATGATGTTATGTTAAGTTAATAACATGTGAAAGGTCCCAAACTCAGGAGGCCGTATGAAGTTCCTAGCTCACTCAGTTGCAAGCAGCTGTCACGAAGCGTTTTTCAGGATGAGAGAATCCAGAAGGGAGTGCAACAAACACTGGGGAGAGAGGACTAGGAGCGGGGCTGGTACAGGGACAGGGGGGCGTGTCGACACTGCACTGGTGCTCGGGGGGGGGGGGCGTGGTCCAGGCAAACAGTCCGAGGGGAGTCCGAAGGGTAATCCAGAATGAGCCAAAAGTCCAAAGCCAGCTGATCCATACATGACAGAAGTTAAAAGCCGGAGCGGGATCGGGGGAATAAAAGGGGGATTATGGGACCAGGCGCCCCGAGCCCCGGACTCAGATGGTCAGGACGCCGTGGTGAAGCCGATGCCATCGGGTCACTCCTGGACCCGCTGGTAGGCGGGCTTCCGGGTGTCCATCTCCCAGTGCTGAGCCCAGATTGGTAGGAGCGTCTGGCTTTTATAGGAAGGGGGCTGGATAAGGGTCAGGTGCAGGGAAATCAACACAAACAAGAAAGGGCTGGAGCGCCCTTAAGAGGAGGGGCTTACAATCGTGACGGTCGCCATCGAGATCTGAGGACGAGAAGCTTGGCGGGTGGTTTGTTTCAGACTCCTACAACCCTTTGTGGAAAGATGGGCCTTTGGTTCTCAGCTGAAGATGCTCTTACCCAGTAATTTCCACTCGGGTCCTCTTCTTTCACTTTGTGGTGCACAGCTGGTTCTGAAGAAAACTCTGTCAACACCTTCGAGGAGTCTGGAAACACGCATCTGATCCCCTTGTAATCTTCTCGAAAGTTTTCAGTTTTAGGATGCCATGGTACGACAAACTGGTGACTGCTCTGTGGTGCCCAAACAGTTATTAAAATAATCAGCCAATTAGCATTTGATTAAACGATTCACCTAGAGTTTACTCCAGTCCGCAGCACGTCTGTGTGTTGGTTATCGATATGGGTATAGTACTATTAATAAAATCTTTGACAAAACCAATGTAATTGTTGCAAAGGAACAAGTAAAGGTCTATTCCATGCTGGAAAGAGAATAAAAGAAACCTTTACTTGTTCCATTGCAGCCTATGCATGCTGATGCAGCTACCTACTCAATCTAATAGTTTATAAGAAGAAGAAGAAAACAATGTTGTACCACGATAACCCATATGCAATAAGATCGCTTACAGCCTCCTTGCAATTTGGATATAAAACAAGCAGTCTGCCTTCATGTGGCACTGGTCAAAATCGTCTAGAAATCTGCCTAGAAATCATTTTGCAGCTGGGTCTTTGGCACATCGCACAATGGGAAATCATCCTCAAATTCCCTGGCACATTTCTGGGAAAATCCTTTTTCAGTCACACTGTCTATTAAGATAAGATAAGATCACTTTATTGGCCATATATAATTTCTTACATTAGGAATTTGTCTTTTTGAATACCCCAGTTTGCTCTTCATGAGACATCACAGGCACACAGATGGGGAGAGAGAAGCTTGGGGTTAGAACACAGGGTCAGCCATTTATACAGCGCCCCTGGAGCTGTTGGGGGTTAAGGGCCTTGCTCAGGGGCCCAGCAGAGTTGGATTCCTCTGCTGGCTGTGGGATTTGAACCAGCAACCTTCCAGCCACAGGCGCAGATCCTTAACCACAGAGCTACCGCTCCACCCTGGCTGCCTTGATTTCTTTTTAAAAATAACGCTGATGGTGTCTGGAAACAAACCAGCTGTGGACGGCAGAAACACTTTTTCCCAGGATTTCCAAAAGTGGCTGTGATAACCATCCGATGTGTCCGAGCCGCAGATCGAGGCGGGGGACTAGGAACTAGGAGCAGGCACCCCTAACCGGAAAAGCTCACAGCTGTCTTTCCTCCTGATGGGGCTCTGGCGAATCCCTTATCAAGCCAGGTCCCGAGAAAAACAGACAAACCGGGGGTGAAGGACAAGCCTGCGAGATCGATACCTTCCGTTAACGCCGCAGGTGTGAAGCCGGACGGAGAGCCGCATTCCGGCAGGAATGAGAATTGCACGGACCCTGGCGTGCAAAAACAACAGGGATACAAGAAGGAAAAAGAAGACGGAAAGAAAAACAAAAACCTTTCCAACACAGGGAAATCTCTTTGAGATGCAACCTGTGCGATGCGGATTCTCTTCGGGGCCGCCATCATGTGCACTTCTCCCCTCGGGAAAGGCCGGCCCAGAGCCTGGCCTTCAGCTGACTTCAGCAGAGCCATTAATCAAACAGGGGCCAGGGGGACAGGAGGCTCTCACTTCACTGCCCAGCAATACAAAAGCCGGGCAGACGCAGGCGGCAGTCTGTACCCACCCCCTCTTTTACAGCCTGGCTGTAAAGCAATTAGCAGCTCTTAAACTCTAATGCGCCTGCCCCACCTCTGAGGGGCAGGGCCGGAGGCAGGAATGCAGGGCTGTATCTGTTTCAGCGAAGGGGCGGCCCAAGTCCATTTAGCCCCCTGCTCAGGCACAAACAAGAACCGCCAGGAAATTAGCCGCCTCTACAGACACAACAAGTGTCAGCAAGAAAGCAATTAAACAGGTCGAAGCTATTTTTGGGGGGGGGGGGGGGGGGGTTTGAGAAGAGGAGGTAGGCTTTGTTTACATTTAATTAGCCCTCAACAGCCACATCCGATTAATGCAAAAGGTCTCGGTATAATTTTCCTGCTTTGCTTTGTTGATTTTCGTACTGCACAGAGGTCAATAATCCCTCCCTCGACCTCCCCTTCTTTATGCAAACTACAAAAGAGGACTTCTTGCAATGCAACAGTGATTGAATCCTTGCCCGGGAATAAACTTTGTTGCCTTCACTAGCCTTCTAATCAAAGTCCCACACCTGTCATTTTACTGAGCTTTTTATCTCAGACACGCCGCCCCCCGCAGTGATGTGTTCCTCCTAGCAAAAAGGTGATTGCAGAAATAAAAACATGGCGCTATAGTCCTGGCAGCTTTGAGTAAAAGGGGGGTTTCAGCCATTGTGGAAGAACTGTACACTGGAACAACAGTAAAATCAAGTCCAGTGCAATCATGGATTACTGCACGTTAAGGAGTTTGATTTCATGGCCAGGGTACAAATCTCTTAGCTTTGCAGTTTTCGGACAACCAGGTGAGACCTGCGGGCTGGGTTGTTGGAAAAACAGGTGATCTGCATTGATTGGCATTCCAGAAGGAGACATGGCTTCACTCCTGAGGAGCGGCAGATCTCTCAAGTGTTGGAATCCATCTTCCACATCAATCTCCCTTCGGGATCAATAAAGTCTTATCTATCTTCTTTCGGAGGTGCAGTGCACAGCACCACAGCACCAAGCAGTTGGCTCAAACTCATCTATGAGCCCCAGAATAATCAACAGCACTTTCAT
Organism: Atractosteus spatula; assembly: GCF_055471065.1. Lineage (NCBI taxonomy): Eukaryota > Metazoa > Chordata > Actinopteri > Semionotiformes > Lepisosteidae > Atractosteus > Atractosteus spatula. Next base: position 14,696,506 of record NC_142721.1, on the reverse strand, counting down.
TGAGGTAACAGAATAATATCCCAGCTTCTTTTTTTTCCCCCCACACTGCTTGTGCTGACTTGTATCTTAAGTTGTGCGTTATTTAATTCTGTTGTTGGTGCTGCTGCCGTTCCGTGTTTATAAGATAAGATCACTTTATTAGCCACATACAATTTCTTGCATTAGGAATTAGTCTTTTCACAGACCCCAACTTGCTCTCCATAAGACACAGGGAGAGAAGCTTGGGGTCAGAGCGCAGGGTCAGCCATTTATACGGCACCCCTAGAGCAGTTGGGGTGAAGGGCCTTGCTCAGGGGCCCAACGGAGTAGGATTCCTCTGCCGGCAGCGGGATTTGAACCGGCAACCTTCCAGCCACAGGCGCGGATCCTGAGCCACAGTGCCACCGCTCCTAATGTCCTTGTATTGGACCATACATACAAATAAGCATTTCATTGCACTTGTGCATATGACAAATCAACTGAACTGAACTAATATCCCCAACAAGAATAACCTGAAGATGTTTGTGTCAGCCTGCATTCCTGTAAATAATTACAGCACACCAGCTCAGACTGGCACGCCAGGTTAAAACATTCAGCAATCGACACCTCAAGGAATTCCTGGGTCACTGGACATTGTGGAAGGTGACTGCAAAACAATCTGATGATCAGGACCAGTGACTCAGGACGGCAGAGGGTTTAGTTACAACCACTCCTTAACTCTTGAGGGGGAGAATCGTGCTATACCAAACCTTCACAATCAACTGCCTCTTAGTAAAACCAATCTAAACTAAAAGGCTCTGACCAGTTTTTCTAACCTGTGGTGGTAAAACCCTAGTGGTTTTCTGACCATAGACGACTGAACTTTGCAGGATTTTCCCAATGCTCAGAATAGTTCACTTCATTGCATTAAGAATGCAAATCTGATCACATTCAATTATTAGTGTATATTGGATGGCAAAAAAAAAGAAACAAAAAAGGAGATTGATGCGTTTACAATCCACAAATAAAGGTAATATGACTGCAGTTCAGCAAGGAAGCTCTGCAGACAAGAAAACGACAGAGGATGTCATTCAGTTTAGACTGCGCTGCTGGGCTTGGTCAGTGACTGTGTCAAGCAAACAATGGCGGACTTGTCCTCATCCGCAGCACCTGTGGATAAATATTTGCATCACGGATATTAGCTCATAATGAGCTCATCGATTGTGGACAATAGTAATTGCTCAATAACCGATCGATGGGCCCGTACCGAGCTCTTCTGCCTGATACAGACGTTATTACTGGTTCCTTTTGAACTAGACAGGATTGGGAAAGAATTAGTACACAAAAGACCTGGAAAAGGAGTCAGAGATTTAGCACATGGATCCCCTCGGGGGAATCTGTAAGGAACAGTTTAAAAACAAGTTTTAAAAAATCCCATGATGGAAGTCCGCACAGAACAATTTTTTTCGAAAGCGTCTGGTGTCTTGAACAAGCAGAGCTGTGTACACTAAGCGTAGCCAGTTACTGACGTGTTAATGTGTACCGAGCCTCACGGTGGGGGCTGGCCAGGGCTGCAGACCTCTGTGCTCAGTTTGGTCTCCTTTTCACCAGTTTGAATTGCAAATGATAGCTGCAACTTAGCTGAACGGGTTTGTCTTGCAAGACAAATTCCCCACTGTGCCCTCAGCTAGTCTGACTAGCGAGGAGAAGAAAAAAAAAGAACATTCCTTTATAGTTTAACATGTGCCATTTGAGTGGATGGTACAGTATGTATTTTTAAAGAAAATAATTCCGCATGAAGCTGCAATAACGCTGTGGTAAAGCGCAGGACAGCCGAGCGAAGGGACGGCCACTCATGGACGCCCAGTCTTGGGGGTGTCACGTCAGGTGGGGACCCCCAGGTGACCTCCCCGGGCCGAGGCGTAGACGACACGAGTGCGGAGGAAGTGGCGGGCCGTGAGAAAGTCTTCCTCTCCTGCCCGTCCATTGGCTGTCCGCAGAGGGGGGGGGGGAGGGGTCGCTCCAGAAAGGAAACCTCACACCGCACAAGGCCGTGCCATTCATCTCGCGTGTGAATAGGGACTTCGGCGCGGAGCTAGCGAGACAGAAACAAAGGCAAAGAAAGGGCAGGCTGGCCCGGTTCCTGCACAGTCACGCCGTGCGCTTACCCACCAGCTCCCCCAGTCCGTCACCACGAAGCAGAAGACCGAGCGGCACATTCACAAGGCTGGAGCGAAATAAAGCGTACTAGGGTAGGGAAACCGAAGAGAACGGACTGTGTGGGACGCTCATTTATTACTATACTCGTTCTGAGTTCCCACCTATTTTAGTACAAGTTTCAAAACCCCATAAATATCATTCCTGAACAATAGAAAAGGCCTAAATAAATTGAAAGTCTTGCTCTTAATGTTTTCACTTTTAAACGAGGGTATTTAATTGATGTTTCGGGACCCGTATCCGTATGGAAAAACCCATCTCTAACAGAAACCGCCCGGTGCTTGATGAATTTGGTTGGAGACTCGTGGAGAGGCCAGGTAATGTCCTGGAGACAGAAGAAAGGAGAATTCACACACACCAAGGTCTGAGACTGGAGCCTTTTAGTTCACAGCCTTACAACACCTACAACAACAGGCTCCTCTGCTCCCTGGAGAACAGGTTCTAATTTGCAATGATGACCTGGAGACCCCGTTTATACAGAAAGGCTTTTTTTTCTGGTTCTGAAGAAACAGGCTTGGGGAGAGCAGCCCCTCACCCAGGATATGAGCTCAAGTCTCTCCGGTCCCGAGGCCAGAGCTCGAACCACTACCCCCTCGCAGGGACCTGAGCAGAAGGCCTTAAACGGACAGGTCAAAGGAAGAAACTCGCTTTCGTCTTCAACAGCAGAAACATGGGACAGGAAGATCAAGAGTTCACAGGTGGGGGAGAGACACCGCTCCCGTTCCCCTTGAGCAATTAAGACTGCTCCGGTAAAGGATCCTACTGGAGAATGTTAAGATGCTAAGTCGCTTTGGTTTAAAACAAAAATTCAAACCAAATACATTAATAATCTCTCCATTCAAATGTTCAACCCACTGGACTTCTGCAGGATCAACAGCAGAGGGCACAAAGGCAAACTAAGGGGAGGCATATTAAAGACTGAGAACAGGTAGTGCATCTTTACACAAAGGCTTGTGGGAGGATGGAACAAGCCTCACCCAGGTGCACTGTTGAACTTGACACCCTGGCTTCCTTCAAAGAAACAGCTGAAAGATTAATTATTTACAAGAGTCCAAGCCGAAGTAGATGGGACAATTTGCCTGGTCTCTTTGACGATCTCCCTTACAATCTTATTTAACCGCACAGGGCTAACCCGCTTACCGACTAATAAGCAGGACTGTTCCTGATGTACAGGTGCGAGCAGACCTGTGAACAGCTTCTGCAAGACTAGTGTTGGCCAGACCCACTTATTTCAAAAGCAAATTTAAAACTATAGTTTGCAAACCACTCTGGCCTGCCTGCCCTTGCTCGTCAGTGGCAATGCAGTCAGTGAAATCCGTTCTTATATAATATGGGTATTTCATACACCAGAAATACGAGTGTTTACAAAGGAAATGGCACAATACGGGCCGATAAAGAAAAAAAATGGATAATAATGGAAAGTACAATTATCTAATCTGTCTGGGTAACTGTACACCTCATTGAGCAGAATTATAAAAAGGAATAAAGTAGGCCCTACAGGACATTAATGGAAAGAAAGCAATTTTTAAATTCCTGAATACCAGTCAGGCAGTATTACGTATCAGTTCCTCTAGATCAGAAATGATTTCAAACAAAACAGCCGCATAGGGGCCAGGAACTCCACTCAGACTCAACACTGTACAAGCTGATCAGCAACAGATCAAAGTGGTCACACACACACACACGCACACAATTAATCCTGCTTCACTCGAGCGCAAACCGCAATTACAACAACTGCCTCTGACTCCAGGACGAGACGTCCGCCTTCCCCAAGAAGAACACTGCCCCCAAAAACAGTGTCAAGATGCTACTTTTTTTTTTTTTAAAAAGTGCTTAAGAAACCAGCGACAAAGAGACCAGCATGTCACACTGCTGTACTGCATGGGTGCTTCAGACTCAAGGACGTGAAGACAAAACAAAAAAATTATCCTCAGTGAGTTGACATTACAGCAATATGTACAAACATTCAAATAACAGTTCTCTGAAAGATATACAGACCATGGATTGAGGTTTTCACAATTCGAAAGGGCAAAAGTGTGGTTAAAGAAAGACCAGAAAGTGATGACAAAATGTGGAGACAGGTATCAGTAGAGGATTGAATTTTTGAACCATTTTTCCCAAGATACTTTTTTTTTGTTGCACAGCAAATAACCTGTGCAGGGAACAGATTCCCAAGGCCAAGGTGTTAATCAAGCTTAAGATCCTTGGATCCGTACAGACTGAGGCTTGACGTCTTGTCAGTAATCGGGCACGAGTGGTCTGTGCTCATCACGTTTCCCTTTTGCTCTTCTGAAATCTTGAAGGAGTTCAATAGTTATGAGAAGGGTGTTACACTGGGGACAAATCTGGCCAAGGACAGCAACATCCCAGACAATCATTCAGCAACTTCTCCTCTACGCTGGTAAGCCACTTAGCACAGACAAATGCATATCACAGTGCTTTGTGTTTTGGCTTCATTTTACTATTTACACAAAAGCCTATAACTCAGTAAATCCTGAAATGAATCAAACTGCTCTGCAATGAGATTCTCTTTTTTTTTTCTTCCTGGATGCATGGACATTCCCCTGTGGGGAAGAGAAATAAAAAAACATTTTTTTACCTACAGGAACTGAGCAGCGAGCTGCAGCACCCTGTGCATTGCAGTTTTAATGCAAAAGAAAGCCAATATTTATTTTTTCAGCCCAGCTGAGGAAAGGACAGGCATGCAGTCTAAAACTGCACCCAGAGAAATCGGGAGAGCTTACAAAAGATACACTGCACTAGGCGTTCAGACACTCTTAAAGACAAATAAAAGTAATCAAAGTGAGAAACAGAATTCACTTTATAGTCATAATGTACACCTTTAATTGCAAACCTGTAGTTTACTTAGAAGGAGTAGATGATTGACTGACTTGGCTGCCAGTAAGGTTATCGAACACTGGTGTGTTGGCATGTCCCTGAATCAACTCCTGTGTGTTCTGCTCTTCCCAAGAGCTAAAGATGCATTTACAGAACCATCAAACATTAACATACCACAGTAAAGTTGACTAAACACATACAGACTGTACAACAGCTCCAAGGCTCAAGCCAGAATAATTAAAAAGAAATGACCAGACTCCAGCGGAAATCTTCAGCATTTCTGTGCCCTAACACCGTCAGAACCTGAACAAACTCGGTCTTGCATTAAAACGTCCCGTCCTTTGTATTCCCTTAAACCAGCAGCACAAAACAACAAAAGACAGAACATGAACAGTCATGAACACTGCCTGTATAAATAAAAACTGATTAATCTCCTTTTCAACAGACTATTATAACAATGGCAACAAATGAAGGCCGTAACTTTAAACAAGAAAGAAACAAAAATATAATTTCCACTCACAAGTAGCTGTTTTTTTACTGCTTTTGCGGTTCTCTGATTTATATTTTACACACCACTTTACGCACAATCTCTACAAGGTATGGAATAAGAACATTAGCCGACAACCCAGGGAGCACTTTTAAATCCCGACACGGACAGAAAGAGGGAATCCCTTTTATTAAGGTGATCTTTTAAAACCTTTTCCATTCCCAAAGTCACCTTTCTGCGACACGGTAACACAGAAAAAAGGAGACGCACTTCTTGCAGGTCAGTTTAGAGCCTATACTTCATGTTTATCCCAGCTGCAGGTGCACTGCAGGGGAAAAGATGGGGGGACGGGGGTACGGCAGCCCCCATCGTGTTGTGTCCATGCTCATCCAACGTTGGGGGGGGGGGGTTAAGTTCACTGCTTGTTCATGAGAGCTCCTACCAGTGTGACACATTCACCTCCAGTCCTCCTAAATACCTCTGGGCCTGTCTGTGTACAGCTGGTCCTCAAATCACCCTGACAACCAAGGGACGAGAACAACACCCCTCTCCGCTCTCCAGGCTGGCGGAGAGGAGAAGGACGAAGGCAGACGCGGACGCAGAGAAAGGTTCCATATGGTTTCTGGGCGACAAGGCCTCTGAGTGTCAGGCTGCAGCCATCACACCCTGCAGGGGGACGACAGGTCAGGGTCCCGGGTATCTACTGAGGCGTACAGAAGAAACACACAGGACCACGGGGGTGGGGTGTGTGTTTGTGTGGGGCAGCTGGGGGGAGGGGATACCAGAGGACACTTCAGGGAAAATCAACCAAAGAACTCAGTTAAAAAAAGTTGACAGCCAGTGAAGGAATTCTTCTTTAGCGCTCAGATGTAGCACACAGAATTACAGCTGCTGCTAAATTAACGCATAATCGCCGAACACTGGAACCTTCCTAACACAAAAAAGGCCTACGGTTTTGTGCTGAAATCTTGGGATTTTCAGACCTGTACTCCACCTTTTCATTTCCGGTACCGTAAACGAACAATGTACAGACGGATAGCTAGCTGGATTCAGAACGCTGCTGTGTCGGGATTGCAGACTTCAGCAAAGGGGCCCGTTCTCTTTCAAAACATCTTTCCTCCCCCCTGCGTGTTTTCAGAGAGCAGCCAGAACACGGCACACGCATGCCAAGCTCCTAAAAATAACAATCACTTCAGGGCATTTACCTGTTTTCCAAAACTGTTGTCAGGGCTTTGTGATAGCATGCTGGTAATCAAAAAGGCTTTTGTGCCTGTAAGTAACGCAAAGTGACAGCACTATGAAACAGCAATTATTCAGAATGACATGTTACTCTTTTTTCAAGTACATGATTGCTATCTGGGGGACTCCCAGCCCTCTCTTAATGAGCCAAAGTGCTAGCCTGTCTGCATGCATGCTCTGGGCTTCCACATCAGGTCCCAAGTCGTGCGCCTGTTTTTTTAAAAGGAGGCCAATTTCTCCGACCAGTTATTATATCTCAGCAGAAACAAATTCATTGACGACCGGGAAAAACTTGACAAATTTCAAATTAAGCACAAAACCGTGAACTTTGTGAAAGTCCCCCCATATTGTCGCAAATCTCCCGCAATTTCTCACCACGGGCGAGAGCGAGAGTTCAGGAGAATTGTGACGTGAAGCAGCCCTTCCTGCTCACTAGTCACTGTGACGACTGAGGTACTGTGATGTACAAGCGAAGAAGCGCAGGTTGTGCCGAACTGTCCCGACATGTTCTGGGTTATCGAGTAAGTTCCATTTATCGGCAAAACCATCACAATGTCGAGAGAAAGATTAGAGCAGATGTATTCACAAGCCTGCATGTTTACAGTGTAATAGGGCAGCTTCACCTCATTGGAAGTCTTACTGCCTCGTTCTGAATAGCAGATTATGGTGCTACACATACCTGGAAATTTCATGTATTTTGTGATGTAAATTGGAGGTTTTACAAGTTACTGTGCACATTTTCCTTTCATCGTGGTTTGAAGTGCACTCATCAATGCTGATTCTTTCTAACCCCGAAATATACAAATAGTGTTGCAGTTCCCCTTTAATTTGGGCTTCGGCCTCGTGACGTCATGCAAGCTGCCAGTTCTTCTGAAATCCCTGAACGGCTCTGATCGGGTTCAACCTCATATGTTCTGCCCCAAGCTGGGTGCTGGGAGTCAGACTGCCACACGCTGGCCCCTCCGCAATCAAAACGCCAAAATTAGAGCAGGGGCCCAACAAGCTGAAAACCCAGGGGGGCACTTTCAGATCTCGACGTGGACAGACGGCGGGGGGCGATGACGAAGGAAATGAAAAACACAGCAGCTATAAAGGAATAAATTAAAAATTGGAGGGGTTTCCCAAGTGTGGCTTGACACGCCCAGTAAAAACCCTGCAGGACTTCAAAACTTCCCATAAACCCAACGGCACTGTCAGCACAGATCTTGACCCTTCCTTGGCAAGAGGAAGCTTGCTCTGGCTTACTTGCCGATGAGAGCAGAGCGCCGTGGGATTGCCCACAGTGCATTTCAGCATCCTGTGCCGCAGGAGGTCAAAGTGCATTTCAGCTTCCAGCACCACAAGAGGTCAAAAGAGCATCATTCATTCTGCACAACAGGTTTGCCTCCTCCATCTAGAGCGTTTCCATTGCACAACACATCGGTGAAAAGCTCCCGAGGAAACTTTTTTCCCCCTTGCAGGACTTGGCGTTTGGGGGGGGGGGGGGGGCAGGGAAGAGGGTGGCAGCCAACATTGTAAAAACAACCGCTGCCCTATTCCTTCCTTGAAAAAAAAATGAGCTCTTTACGTGAGCTCTCAACACACCTCCTATTGGGAAGAGCCCACTGGCCAAAGTTGCATTTCAAGAGACGGACAGATTGTCTGAGCCTCTCTGCCCGTCAGCCTGCCTATGTTATCAGAGATTTCTGAGGGGAAAAACCAGCAACAACAGCAAGGAACTCAGCTAGTTAAACACTGTTTATCTACCTCACTAGGCAAACACAAAGCAAACCACATACTGAACACTGCCAGGTAAAAATCTGAAACTGTTGCACAGCTCAGCTCCGTACAGTAGCAACGCTGGAAGCCATCACAACACCACTTGATGCACTTCACAGCGCTGTTTACAGTATAGTTCTGTTCTTCTTCCGCTGAATGGCGGCTTCATCTGTTTGTAGAGAAAAAACAAATGACAGCACGACAGACGAAGGCAATTTTCGAGACAAAACCTCTTTCAAATTGACAAGAACCGTAGAGAACGAGCAAGCCGCGCAAAGCGGAAAACTATATCGGTTTCGAGCCCAGTCGCATGCACGCAATTCACCCTGGAGTTCAGTGACTGATCTATCAACCATGTAAATTGAAACATGCTGTGTGCGCTGGCCCATTCAGAAATGACTGCATGCAAGTTACGCCTGAAGTCCAGCCAGTGAAGGTGTGTCAGACAAAAGAGATCATTTGGGGACACTTTCAATAACAAAAAAAAATGTTCACCCAGATTCTTCCCCCCCCCTTCAAGAACTAGAAAAAATATTTATATATACATAAAAGGATATTATGTTAAAATTGCACAATGCACTTAGCAGGACCTCATTTAGAATACTGAGTACAGCCTTGGTCAGTGTGTTACAAAAGATACTGCTGCTCCGGAATCAACACAGAGAAGAGAAACCGGATACGCTCCTAGGCTCAGAGGAATGTCCTATATTGACAGGCGAAAAGAATTGACTCTTTTAGTCTTGAATAGTGAAGACTACAAGGGGACTCAATTCAAGTATTCAGAGTCCTCAAAGGCATTGAGCCACGGGATGGCAACAGAAACCAGGGGGAAATTGCACTTCGACCTGAGAACAGGAGACTCGTCTTTACACCAAGAGTGGCAGGAGGCGGGAGCAACCTATCCATCCATATGGATGATGAGTGGATATTCTGGCTTCTTTCGAGAACCAGCGGGATACGATCCTTGGATAAATGAGCTACTAGCAACCAAACCACCTAGAGGGGCCAAAACGCCTCCTTTCCTTTGTTACCTTTTATAGAGTTGGCATAACAAGAGTCCTTTCAGTATCAGGTCCATAAATCGAAATGTTATTGTAGAGTACACTTCCATAAGCATGCATCCCCAAGAAGCTCGTTGAGTGGAAACTTTTATACTTTACTACCATGCACTGAACGCTTTTCCCCCCCGTTATGCTGTGCATGAGAATAAAAATCCAAAATAAATAAATAAAACCAGACCCACAATCTAAGAGAATGAAAATCAAGAATGCGTTACGATCTTCGGCAAACTTCATGCCTTCACGTCTGAATGAATGCGCCGTTACATGACATGAAATGTATACTTTGCTGTGCGTGTCCAGTTATTGGCCTGTGTTTAAAGACTAACCGTGCAGTACACTTCTCAGTTGTGCAGTAGTGACGTGTGTAGTTCATGATTTTACGTGAACCGGTGGCAATGGTTTCTACTGCCAAGAGTGTGTACATTTTAATCACAATTTGGGAATTCGGCCAGGTAAAAACTGTTTCCCCCTTCCACAAATGTCAAAATTGGCTAGTGCAGCAGCGGTGATTAAACTGAATTTGCTACCCAAGTGTATCTCCTGTCGAAACTCCCAAGCCCAGCGATTCAAAGTATATAATTAACTTGCAACATTGTGCAATCGGCGGTGCGGATTGGAGAAGGGAATGCATGTTAATTACCAGATCCTCGGGTCTGTGAGTCACCTACCTAGGTTTATGGAAAGGGGGGAAGGTGAACGAAATTGCTCACGCTTAGTCAGGATCTCTTTTGGCGCAGTACAGATGATAAAAAAAGAGCCCGAAGTATCGCACATCAGAACAGCGACTTCATTTTCCACAGCGTGCATTTTCAAGTATGCCCCTGTTAGCGTGGCATGTTTCTGAAGGGATATCGACAGGTGTTCACCGACTGGTATTCATTTGTTTCTGCCCCAAAAACATAGAAAACGCGAGTTTTTCCATATATATGCAACATCAGGCGTGACACTGAAAAAGAAGTGGTGCGGATCTGTTTCAAGAGCAGCGATTCAACGAGTTCTTCACCTGAATTCGCACGACGGCGGGGAGAAGTCTAGCGCGATTATTATAATCAAATATTCGCGGGATCAATTCCGTTCAAACATGACGGCAATAGAGCAGGCGTTCACTTAAAAACCCAAAACACTACTAGTGCCTGCTTTAGGTTAAAAAAATGGAACTTGTCATTCGAAGTGCACTACACTTCACGCACGCCAAACCAAAATGCCGCTAAGCACACTTTGCATCGCTAATTGCAGGAGCAAAACGTCCACCTCGACGGCAGCCCAATTTGCCGACCGCAGTGAATTTCCTTAACGATTATTTTCCAAATTCAGGCGCTGCGCGTCACGTGGCCGCAGAACTACACATCGGCGGCTACGGCTGCGGAGCTGCCGCTTTCGGGGGGACAACTTTCACCATCGCTCTGAGAAACGCACAGCTGCTCACTGGTAAATAAACTGCTTTCCTCCTGTGCACCCGCGGAAGAGCGGCCGCGATCCTTTCAAAACAAAAATCGATTTAAAAATGGTGGCCCTGAGCGTTCAGAAGAGAACTGTTCTGACACGCCGAACTACCTTTACAAGAGATAAATACGCACGATGCCAGGCAGCGGCTGTTTTCGGCCACTTTCTCAACCCCCGACACTGTTGCTACCAGCTCTCCGCGATCAGTTATTTTCGTGACCATGCCCGCTAACCGCTGACCACCGCGCTGGTGGTACCACGCAGGGGGGGAGGAGACGGGGGGAAAAAACACTCAAGTTGCGAAACCGCCGACACGGTAAATCCGATCCGAGACGAGTCCTCGGTGCACAGGCGCGCACAGCCACACTTACAGATAGTAGGTGAAGGCGCTCAGCCCGGCCGGCACGGCTGGGAGTCCCTTCCCGGAGCAGTCGGCTCCTCCATCCCCGTCGCAGCGGCACGGCGTCGGGCAAGGAGCCGGCGAGGACTCGCCTTGTCCGGCGGCAAGCCCACAGATCAGAAACCAGCCGGCGTACGAAATCCGCGCAGCCCACAACTTCATCTTGGCACTTTTGCTAGTTGGCGCCGGCCAGCTCCCGTCAAATGTTGGGTTTTTGTTCTTTTGTTGTTGTTTTTTGAAACAAAAACCCAATAAGAAAAAAAAAAACCTCACACTTATCCTGCGTACCGATACCGTCCCAGTTGCAGTGCCGTGAAACGGATCAATGCATGAGTTTTGTAATCAATCATTGATTTGCGGGTAAAGGTAAACTACTCCCCAGGTTGCAATGTATACAAAACCAACGCATAATCCAACTTTGGGGGCTTGCTCGGTGTATTCCGTGGTTTAAAAAAAAAGAAAAGAAACCGATCGATTATAATTCCGAAGACCCCCCGTATTTACTAGTCCAGTTTAATTCCACATCGGGGGTTGTACGGGAGTACCCGACCCTGCACCGCAGTAAACAGATCAACACCTCTATCCCTCTTTCGGATTCCGTCCCATTAATCCACAGAGACTCGGGTCTTCTCCTTGTTGGACTTGGTTGCTTTTCTCGATTTAACCTCCCTCCAAAAAAAAATCAGGAGTCCTCACAAACGGGGAAAGAAAAATCGTTCCGTGTGTATTCTAGTCCTCTGCACCCCCCTGTGTTTTGATTCCTGGGGAAAACAGAAGTCCGATTTCAGCCATTCCTCGCGTCTGATCTTGCCCACAGCACCAGCGTTACAACGAGCTCAGCGGCAGCCTCCGTCTCTCTCTCTCTCACTCTCCCCCGCGGGGAAGCAGGGCTACACGACGTCCTGAATATGTAAATGCAAACCTACATATTAATGAACCACTGCCATGACTTATTGGCAAAATCTGACGGAACGGCTATTAATATGCAAAGACAACGCCACCACATTGAGCAGACGCGATAAGGAGGCCTTTCTGGCTCGGTTTGAACCGGGGGAGGAGGGATTTAGGACGCTGGCCGGCTCTGAGCGGGGAAGGTTTGAACGGCGCACAGTGAGGTCTGTGTTTTTTGGGATGACCTGCAGGTTAAAAGCAGGGTGGCCCAAGGAGTTTCTGTGTCCGAAGGAAAAAGCGCCTGCTGCTTATACCTGGGAATTTTTTTTTTTAGTGTTTTTAGCGTCCATCTACACATGCGGTAGAAGCGCATTCGCACTTGTCCCCAACTTCAGTCACAAGCCGAGCCGGTAGCGGAGACGAGATTCGCAGGCTGTGTCGGTTTCTGCGGGACCGGCTTCGTAAAAACAGCGCAAAGTGCCAGAGCTGTCAAAAACGGCAACACGGATTATAGTAAGGCGAGGCAGCCAGCATCCGCTTGCGACAAACTAGCAAAAGTCCTCACTCTGCTTGAAGACTACGATCCGGTTAAACGTTTGTTTTTGCCTCTTATGTGCAGCACCCAGTCCGAGAGATGGCCGGCCGGCCAGGCTAAATCCAGTCTTGCCTGCGGACTCCTCTTTCCACTAAAGCTTTTAATGTGCACTTTACTTTTATTAGTGGGTCAATTTACGATGCTATTTATCTTTCTCTTCATTTACATGTATTTACGCGTTGTAAGTGCTATGGGTTTTGTTCAAAGCCCTTGATATAAAATATAGTGCTCTACTACCCTATTCTACTATTAAGTAATTGCAAACGCTGGCAGTCCCCAAATTTGCATGCACCAATAGACAATGAAAAACGATGGTAAAAAAGAACATAAACAGGTCATAAATTAGTATCATCCGGAGCAGATTTGCATCGTCACTTCAATCTTGTAATAGGAAATGAAAGAGAGTGAAATATATTTGCTTTGCAAATAGCTGTATCAGACTATACTGTACATAGACCTATTCATACATTTTTTTTCCAAATAGCATTTGTAGTGACCAAGGTGTGTAGTTTTGAATTAAACCATGCTCATTCGAAGAGCAGTTTTTCTCTTTTGCCAGTATAGTCACACAGTTTTCTTCATTCCCAGGTGGCACACACAAATATATATGTTTTGGGGAAAAACAATTAAAATGTAGCACCCTGCTGTATCGTTAGTGTTTTCTCTTCCTCTCTGCCCATGTGCTCCTAAGTCTAAGGTAAAAGAAACTTTCCTTTGATGAGTTCTTGCTGTGCCTCAGACAGGAAGGTCTTGGGAAAGACCTGACAGACTCCCCCCAGTTCAGCTCTGAGTCAAAAGAAGAAAACTGTGCACCTCTTTACACAAAGGGTGGTGGGTGTCTGGAACAAGTTGCCCGGCAATTTTACTGAAGCCAAATCCACCGGATCGTGCAAGAAAAGGACGTGAGGAGATCTTTTGATTGGTTGGAGTGAAGTGAAGAAGGTTGATCACAAGGTCTTCTCCTGCGCGAAACCATGTTCATGATCTGTTCAAGGTGGGGGAAGAGGAGGTGTGTGATTGTGCTCATGGTGTTGAAAACAAGCTCTTCCGGTACATAGAGATGTTCACGTGTCTGGGGAGAGCCCAGCAGGAATGTGTGCGGAACAGATGCTTCCCTACTGCCCGTCTGCCACAGACCCACCTGAAACACGGGTTCATATTGAAACCACACTCCCCATCTCTTCACGAAGGACAGTGCACCTCCCAGTGGACAAGTTAGAGAAGAGAAAACCTCCTAGAGGCATACTGGGAGTCAGGCGTTAGAGTTTCCCAGCACGAAGGAGCAAAAGATCTTGAGAGCTACACAGAGTGCTGTTTAGGGCCCAGTGGATTCTCATATTGAACCCATTCTGAAGTCCACTGGATTGTAGCAGGCTTTAAAGATCCCAAATCACACCTCCACGAGAGGGACAGAGAATGTGTTTCTTACTGTGAATGCCCACGGACCCATGATTTCCAGAACAGTAGAGAAAGATTTATAGAGAGAGCGTCGGGGCATGATTTTCGGGAAATAGTTTCTGTTTCGCATTTTGGGACTTGAAGGAGTGGCTCGAGGAACAGTCTGGGGTAAGGAGCTGTTGCCAAGGAAATTCAGTAAAAAACCCTTGTAATTCTGTATCCAGGGTGCACTGCAGGTCAATGATTAAGGAAACGGTATGCATTCATTCAGGCTTTACAAATGTTAAAGGATCTCTTTAAAAAAATCCTTGAGGAACACCATAGACCTCATGGATCAGACCGGGCTGACTGGTTTCAATGTCCCGTATGAAACCCCAATAATGCACCTTCAATTCAGTTCAGTTTATTGTCATAGGCACCAGTTTAATTAAGTGTTTATTTGCATGTATGCTCCAATACAAAGACATTCATGGAATCACCAACAACATAAACACAGAACAGCAGTCTCAAGAACAACAAGCTCTACAGGAGGTCATTCTTGCCTTCTGCCATAAGACTGTTCAACGCATCCACCTTGCGTCTGGGCAGAGGCAACATTGACAGGGACCTGTTTCTGGACTGAACACATCTACACATCTACTACTACATCTGTTCTTTTTCTTTTCCCGTTAACAACCATTTTTTGTGCAATATATAAATGCAATACATTTATATTTATATTTAGAGCTATATTTACATCTATATTTATATTCATATATGCAATATGATTTTTCTGCGTACTGTTCTGTTCTAGTTTGTTCTTTGTGTGTCCTGGACTGTGAGTAACTCTTTTAGTGCACTCCTCACTGTACTGATTGTATTGTATGTATTGTATTATTATTATTATTATTATTATTATTATTATTATTGTATCATTTGTTACACTGTGGCTGTGTTGTCTGTGCTAAGCTGCTGTTGCACTGCAATTTCCCTCACGGGATCAATAAAGTATCTATCTTAAATAACATACAACATAAACAACAAAACATCAGTGTGAGTCAGAAGTAGGGGTAGAGTTCAGTAATCCGACAGCTTGTGGGGAAAAAGCTGTCTCGGAACCTGGAAGTCTCGTGTCTTCATGCTCCTACAACGCTTCCCAGAGGGCAGGGGGGAGAAAAGGGAGAAACCAGGATGACCGGTATCCTTAGCGATACTCCCAGCCTTCCTGAGACAGCGAGTTGTAAACATGTCTGCAATGGAGGGGAGCTGGACTCCAGTGATGGGATGTGGGCTGTGTGTGCGGGACGTGTCTTCCGCAGGATTTGTATGCGACGATGTCGAGCTACCAAAATGAGGAATTCCTCAAACCCGTACTCAGTCATATCCACGAGCGCACAAGCTCACAAGAAAGAGCGATGGGTTGATGGGCAGGTGCAGTCAGTGGATATTGTGTAACGGTGAAGGAGCAATGTGTCACTATAGTGTAACTGTTGGGGGAGTAAATGTACTAATCCTGGGGTAGGAGAGGTGTGAAATGAATTTGTATGGGATGTTGCCTGTTAACACAGAGGAATATTTATTTTTTATGTAACATTCACTTGTTCTATTGGTGTGGTTTGTGGGTTTCTGTGTGTGTAACACGGCTGCTTTGAAGCCAGGCAGATTTCAGAGAAATCAGACAGCGAAGGAGTATGATACCATATCATTTGCTCATCACTGATTGACAAGAGGCAGGCAGGCATACAGGTCAGTCAGTGCTGCTGCTCCAAACCTCTTGGGTTTGAGTCTGCCCTGGGGCAACTTCTGTATAGGGTGTGTGTGTTCCCAAGTGCCTGTGGATTTCCTCCAGGTGTTCCAGTTTCTTCCTGGAACAGCCCCAAGACATGCTGGCTGGGTTAACTGGTGTTTCTAAGTTGTCTGTGCGTGTCCTGCAATGGCCTGGACTGCTGTCCCTAGGGTGCCTAGGGAAAGGCTCAGGGCTACCTCGACCCTAAACCATCAGCTATTTCACATCAAATCAAAATCAAATCAAAGTTTATTTATCAAGTGCACAACAATACAGCGTGCAGCAGTAGTTGCTGGCAATGAAATGTCTTTTTCTGCGAGCTCACAAGAATCACAAGAATCACAAAAATCACAAAATTGAGGTTCTGAAAATAAGGTTACATAATAATAGATGCAATAGAAATTGAATAAAACTCAATATGAATAGAGCTGCTATGTGCCCATGGCGTATGCAATATATACAAGAAGTGCAGTTATGCTGAATACAGTGAAAGCTGTGTGTCCATGTAGCCGTTACAGGTGATTTGCTGAAGGAGCTGCAGGTTGGCTATTTAGCAGTCTTATTGCCTGGAGGTAGAAGCTGTTCTGTAGTCTGTTGGACTTGGACCGAATGCTTCGGTACCGTTTACCGGACAGTAGGAGGGAAAACAGTTTGTGACAGGGATGACTGGGGTCCTTGAGAATGGACCTGGCCTTCTTCAGACATCTAGCGGAGTAGATAGCCTGGATGTTTGGTAGCTCACAGCCGGTAGTGAGCTGCGCTGACTTCACCACCCTTTTGCCCCGGATCGCGGGTTAATGAGCTGCAGCTAGTTGAGACTTGACCCAGTGATGACACATTGCTCTGAAGACCCCATCAGTAGCTCTCTAGCAAACCTGACTCTGTGTGTGAGCGTGCGAACAGTGTACAGTCTGCGTCCGAGTTTCCTTGTTCAGTCCCTTCAACTGGCAGCAATTAAGACGCTTGTTTTTGCAGCGTTGGCAGCTCAAACATAGAAGAACACAGCCACCTAGTGGTGACAATGAATGGTGAGCAGGAGAGCGGCTCTGTATTTCAACCAGCATTAAATATCAGTGAAATAAAGAACGGAATAAAGTGATCACTTTTGCTTTATTTTTCAAATGCACCATATGTGGCAAATAGCTACTAAAGGTGTAGCTAAAAAAACAAAACAATCAAAATGAGAATACTGTGATTTAGCTGCAAATAGCAATAAATAGAATAAGAAAATCAAACACTTTAGGATAGAGCTAACAGTAAATAAAGGGATATTATGATAAAATGATGAATAAAACAGTAATAATTTAGAATATTCTGTGCAATTTTGGTCGCGAAGTTACAAATCAGAATATTGCTGCTCTGGAATTTCTCGAGAGAAGATAAATGAGATACATTCCTGGCCTTATGTCGTGCCTAGCCTGATGTACTAGTTGATAAAAGATTTACGTATATATTTTTAGCTTTGAATTGAGGAGGCTAAGACGAGACTTGACCCGGGTGTTCAAAATCCTCAGAGAATTGCTAAACACAAGCCGATGGACTTCAGAAGCAACAATGAAACGCAAACCAGACGCGAGTGGAAACTGGGTGGAAGAGCGTTCAGAACTGAGAACAGGAGGAACTTTACACAAAAAGTGGTGGGAGTCCGGAACACGTTTCCTGGCCATGTTCTTTCAAGACGGAGGCAAAAGAGATCCTTGTATCTCTTAGTTACTAGCAACTAAAAAGCTTGAGGTTGAGGAGGCCGAACGTCCTCCTCTCGTTTGGAACCTATAGTCTTATAAAATCTTATGCAGAACAGAGGTTGTGCACCTGCGTCTAGTGCACAGATAAAATCCCGTAGGAAACATTACGCTGTCGCCATTGCCGAGTGCAGCGACGTGCTGGTGTAAATAAAAAACGTGTCTCCGCCTTGTGGTAGATATTGGCATTGCACTACAAAAACCTAGAAAAAATCTCAGCGACTGCTAGGGGAAACGCCTCATCTCTAATACCGTACGTAGGTTATAATTTTTTAAGCAAAATGCCTTCTTCTTATATGCAACCCGTTTTATGTTCTTATCGGGCTTAGGCTAAATATTAAAAGATTACAAAACTGCACAGGGCCTCCCTTCAGCTACCTGAACAGCTGGTACCTCCACAGGCGATGATGTACAAACACCTTGCATTTCCTTCACTGTACTGAGAGCCAAGTGTTCCAGCAGAGGAAGCCTTCTGGTAAAGACTCAAACAGGACTAATGACCGGGAGAGACGGGACTTCTATCACCCCTTCCCCGTCTCTGCTCAACACTGGCAACCCGAGAAGACTCGCCTTATATACCACTGTCTGAAGTCTTCCCGGATTCTGACATTGTTCCCATTAATCGCCTGGGGTGCAGACTGTTAGCTTATGTGCACGCTGATCCGAGGGTCCATCTGTAGAACAAGCAAGTCTGCATGCAAATGAATGATGGTGTTGTATGGAATAAATAGGTGAATGTCGGGGAAGACTTGTGCATGGACTCCATAAGAATTCTTTCAGATAGTAACATGAACCAGGATGCTACAAATAATAGCTATATATAAAATGCAGAATATTATAACAGCATGTGTTGTAACAGCATGAATGTGAAGCTTCAGGAAACAGTCAAGCCAAAGTCTTTTGGGATAATTTATTTAATGTCATATCCATATCCATTCAAATAAACACTATTTGTATTCTCTATATAGTTTACATCTGCAGCTATGTTATACAAAAATGACAACGAGAGGAGAAACAAATAAAATGACACAATGTCTTTAAATAACACAGATTTCTAAACTAATAGCAAATCACTGATTATCACATTACGTTTCAAAGAGTTTGGTCATTTTCCGTGAAAAAAGCACAATGCCGTCAAAAAAGAGTATAAATCACTTCTTGTTTAAATCATGTATGAAACCGTTTTTATCCAAAAGAATGAGAAAATATCAAAATGTGAGCCTGTGCTACAAAAATATTCTGCAACTATCCTCTTCCTCTTCAGACGTGAGTAAAATACACAGGGGACAGAGGAAACCATTTGCTCTATGGTGCTCTGTTTTGCATTTTTTTACACCACCTCGCACAAAACAATCAGCACAGCAGACTTTATGTGGCCCTGAAGGACACTTAATCAATGGCAGAGAGGCATTTTGTAAACCTCAGAGAAGCTAGTACCTCTCCAGTCCGACATCACACTGATGGACTGAGCGCTCGCTTCGCGGACCGCGTGAAAAACTCCCTACAGGCATGCCAAGTTTACAGAATTCTCCTGAGAAAGGATCACCCCTCCTAACATAACACCAATCTGAAATGCACCGACAGGCTTTTTACATTAGCACCCTGAAAGAGGTTCTCTCATCAGAGAAGATGAAAGTACCGTGCATGGTGACAGAATGTTCTGTGAATTAGGCCCCCGGTGGAGCAGGGCACCTCACAAACAGGTGTTCCCAGCAGAGTGCTGCGCTTGTGTGCAGGAAAAACGCCGCACACAGCTGATCCTGGTACTTAACACCATTTCCTACAGCTGGACAGCCGCCCACATGTGAAGCAGAAAGCTCTCCCCCTCCTTATGCTGCTGTTTTTTTCAGTCCTCTTTCACAGCAGGATGACTGACAACTGACGTGCACAGGGATAGAACAGGGGCACATCAGCTTCCCAGACATTTTAAAGAAAATGACTTTGTACCTACAGTGCTCCAGCACTTACAACTCACAACAGAGTTTACTTGAACGTCAGATTTCACCTGCTTGGTGGGCACATTTCAGCAAGCTAGCATCTCACACCAAGCCTGGCGTCCTCTCAGAACACATCACAGATGTGATCCTGCGAGTACTCTGAGGTTCAGCAATGCTCCGTGTTCAGTAAGCACACTGTATCCAAGCTAAATGACCCCATCTACCAAATTCTCCCTCCAGCCCCATTCCCCACCCAAAGGACCAATTTTAAATTCCAACTTTTTCCAAAAGGCATCCAGGCTTTGCATAAGAGAGTTCTGTCAGGTTACAAGTTTTGCAAACGCATGTGAAAACACACCGAAGTCTCGCCGCAACACTGGAGGCCCAGAAAAGCTTCCTCCAAAAGCAAACATTCAGGCTTTCCAAAGCTGCGACGTATAAATATATAAAAAGTCCTTCCTTATATAACTGTCAATGAACAATCCATTATAAAAGTAACGAGAGCAAAAAGATTAAGAGCATCCCCATAGATCTCGAACGGAAATGGAGGTTTTTACAAGTCCAATTACCGAGTTCAAATTCTTCAAAATTAAATCACTTCATTAATGCTGGCAGGAAACCCGCAGAGAACAAAGGCAGACAAATGTTTCTTACGTAGAGCCAGACCTCAGCCAGGGGTTGGACTAATAATGTTGAGAATGTAGGTGTTCAGTTTCCTCGCGCTACAATTTTCCTTCTGTGGCTTAAGACAGAGAGAAAACAAGCAAAACTAAAGGAGCTGTAACAGGGCGCGGTCTAGTTTAAGAGAAAGTCTGAAAACTCTTCACCTCATAGGAAACGATCAGTAAGATGAGGCACCAGTTCTACTCAGAGGTGAACATTCACAGACATGGGTCTGAACAGGATTTCTTTTAGTGTACAACTAAAGTGAGGACAGTGCAAGACAATTGTGAATCTCATTACTACTCAGAGATATAAAAGTGTTTGAAAAAACATTAAAAAAACATAACAAATTTGCAACAGTTAAGTCATTCTAAGATGACGTAACCTCCCCTTGCCCCACATTTGTTTTTACAAGAAGTTCACACACAGGGCCGGAACACCTCTGTGATTTCCACCACACCTATGCAGAAAACAACAGGAATTTATTACTTGTGTATAAAAGAGAGAGCAACATTGTGCAATCACAAAAGTACAAAATGGGGGGATTATTAGGCCATTATCACTAGGGAAGATATCGTGACAAAAATCTGTTCTCTGCGTCATCTTGGACTTAAAACTGTACAGGTATGTCGTGCAATTACTTCATGCAGGTGAATAACCTATAGTCAAATGTAATGAAATTAAAGACACTCCGCTCTGAAAAATGTGTTTGTCTTTATCAGTAGTATTGAGATTTTATTCTGCAGGGGTTTCACCATAGCAGCCAGGCAGACACGACAGCTTTGTTTCCTAGCCAACTACCCACAATGCATTTCACTCCGTTTCAGTCACTTCCTGCTTGCCCTGTTGGGCTCACTGACCACTGTGTATCACACTGTGTGAGCAGACTGGAACTGAACTACCCATATCGAAAAGCTTCGCTCTTGCTCTCCTTATTTTGGTACAAGGACCAGGATAAGAAGAATGCCTGTCTCACACAATTGATAAGGAGGCACAAGGCCGCCACATTACGACACAATTCTGCACTGCTGCTGAGAGTTATGACTGACACTTTTGTTAAAACCTCTCACATTGCTGAATTGATACCATAATCTTTTTGTACTTCAGTTTCAAGAGCTCTGTACTTTAAAAACAATGTGTCTGCAGTGTTTTTGCGGTCACTATTTGATCAACAAATATAGCAAATGCCTCATTCAGTGTACTATTCCTCTGCACAAGTGAGAAGATTTTACATAACTTTAAAGTACAACAACGTGTAAACAGTGCATATTTTTTCCTCCAAATAATGTCTTGGGGAAAAAAAGGGTGTGGATCTATAAATACCACTGATGATAACAATAATAATGAGTAGAAGCTAACTGTTTAAAAAGGAGTAACATTCAGTGAAGATGTAGTGATCATAGTTTTGTCTCCCATGCAGCTCATAATTTCATTATTTCAGTTTCACATTCTTAGTCTGAAAAAAAGACAGAGAAGTTCAGATACCTTCTACTTTTTCAGCCAAAGATAAAGTAGCTAGGCCTCCTCCTTTTTCTTATCCAAGTGCACAGTTTCTAGTAACAAGATACTGAACTGTTGCTTGTAATAACTATCAAGGGTCTGAATCACTATTGGATCAAATCAAATTACGAGATGCATCCTTTCAAGCGCTTCGACCGATTGTGTCGTTGTGTTTTTCAGGGGGCGAAAAACATATTGTAGCGCTCTCGGGGTCACGCGGGCATGCGCCCTCGCCGCTGCCGCCTCGGCTCGGCCCCCCACCGCTGGGGACTCGAACCCAGGCCTCCGGCGTCACTCAACAGGGGACCAGCCAGCTGAGCTAAAGGGAGATCTCCCCTCAGCCCAGCGGCTGAGGTCCCTGCTATTCACAGGGAAGGGCGGCGACATCAGCGCACTGGCAAGCCAGCTCACACAACCTGTAAATGTCGCCCGTGTGCGTTACAATATCCTAAAATGTTCAGCGCTCAAGTGTAATAGTTAACTGGCTTCGATGTTCAATTTCACTACTCATTTAATTTCAACAAGTATCTAAAACATGGCTGCAGAAAAGGGGTAAGCCTAGCCCATTACCAGTTCTTAACTTTTCAATTGTTTTTTTTTTACATTCTAAATTCATTAGGCTGACTTTTTTTTTTAAATCGGAAATGTTATTTACATCTCTGTGTACTTGTACAGCCGGCCAGTTTGCCGGAGTAGGTCTACACAAGGGGACGACAACAGAGCTCAGCTCAGAGCTGGAACCTTCCAGTTATGAGTCCAGAACTCTAACACACTCCTCCACCCTTTTCCTGAAGAAATCTTACATTGTTTGTGTTTTAAGAAAACTGCCACTGTGGCCAACATTCATATCAAAAGCCCTCCCGTGACCCCATGTAGTGAAAGTCCTAAAATTCCTATCTTAGATCCCTAACCTGCACGTGACAGAATAAACTGAATTCACATCATCTGAAACGCGCCTTTAAAGGACGTGAGATTTCTGCACAAGCCCAGTGAACAGGCCGAGGGCTGGTACATCGGGACGATCAGGGAAGAAGAGCCAGAGTGGTGAGGGGGGTGGGCGAGGGACACGCGGGGAGGGATCGAGAGACAGGGCAGGGGAATTAGAGGGAGGAGACAGGCAGAGGGGGCAGGAAAGAGATGATTCCAGGGGGCTCAGCACTGCTACTGCGAGAAGCTGTTCTGCTGCCGGCGCTTCGCTGATCTCATCTTCTCAAAGCGGGACTCCATCTCTTCCAGCACCTTGGGAGTGTAGCGCACCACCAGCTTCACCGCGCCCTGCGCCGCCTTCAGCAGCTCCACCGCCTTCTCGTGGTGCTCCCCCTCCACGCTCTGCGGGGACACGGGCGGGGGCCGTCAGCGCAGGAAGTTCCCGTCCTTCAGTTCCAGTTACAAACCCCACTCCCTCTCGGCGGACTTCGCTCGCGTCCACGCGATCCGTGCAATATACCGGCACTGGGCTACAGCCCTCGCAAAGTCCGGATCAGAGCATGTTCCGCTCATTCGGAATGTGCTTGAGGAGCCGACCCTGTTTCCGGGCTCTTTTCAGCCCCGCTGCCTCGCTCTGTGCACGGCTACCTGGACCCATCCCCGAGCTCCAACTCTCGTTAAACGATGAGGTGCTCCCTGCTCGGTTTGACAACTCAAGCAGAAATTACACAGCTCCTTTATAACGGGGGAGGTCAGCCAATTCCAATGGTATCACTTTCATACAGAATAAGAAGAGCATCTTTCTGGATTTTTTCATCAGGGTCCCTGATATACACTGGGGTGAGGCCCCAGAAAAGAGCTGCTTATAGCTCATAACAAAACAACTTAAACGAGGGAATTGATCCCCGTAAGAATAATGTAACATAGGCATGGGCTTCACACGTGGGACTCGGTTTGGGAATTTTCTTCCATAGAAACAATGGAATATGGTTGGAAAAGTAGCATCGTGTGCGACCCACACTCCTGCTGGTTTTCATGATATTACATGGAATCATTATCACGTCTTTGTGACATGGCATCACGGATGCGTCAATAGTTCTGTGCGCCTGAGGGGAGGGGCCGACAGTGGCCTCCTGCTTTTGACATCTGCACCTACACAGCTGTGAACGCCCCCCCCCCCCCCCCCCACCCCACCGCAACGGGACACAGACAAAAAAGACTCACCACACCGTTGACAGACAACAGCTGGTCCCCCCTCTTCAGCCCCCCTTGCCGGTCTGCAATGCCGCCCGGGATGATCCGGGAGATATAGATGGGGGAGTTCTGCTCCTTGCCCCCCATGATGTTGAAGCCCAGCCCCTCCTCCGTCTTCGGCAGCTCCACCACCCGGGGGTGGGAATGGCCTTCGCTGGCGGCGAAAGCAGCTACAGTTGCCTGAGGACAACATGGACGAATAAGCCCCAGGGCTGCCACCAGCTCACACTTCAGCACGGCGTCTCAGGCTATTACTCTCCAGCAACATCCCCCAAGGTCACTCAAGGATCCTGACACGGGGAAGATGTTAGCAGGTTCCCAGCGAGTCTTACCTAAACCCATATTCTCCCCAACAGCGCTCTGAGACAGTAGTCCAATGTAGAGCTGGGAGCGCTCATGTGACCCTAATGGGATGTTCCCTGGGAAAGCTGCTGGGTTGCACCTGTAATTGTTTGAAGTGGAGAAAAGCACCACTGACCGGGGATCCTGGCTCTCGGTGTTCACAAGTGTACTGGGAATCCACTTTGCCAGTCAGCAACCGCGGAGTGAGAAAGCGTTCTAATCTCAAGGAAACTCAGACTGGCAGGTACCACGAGAAAACAATCTTATCCATTAACAGACCTGCCCTGTTTGTGCAACTGTGTTTATCTATACTGCAAACGTCTGAGTCTCGACCGAATGAGCTTTTCTTCTGCTTCTTCAGCACAAAGCTCCACATGTCCAAGTTAAGTCTACCAATGCAGGTTTAAGTAAAAAAAAAAAATGCAAGGTTAGCTTCCTCACAGTTGCGAAAAAGTTTCGGTTTCTTTTTTGCATCGACGTAAATGGTGTTAAAACCGACCCAAAGCTTTACAAATTCTTAAACAGAGGGTAGGCCGTTCACTTATTCCATTTTTGGGCCTCAGCTGAGGGCAGTCTCCAGCATGGAGGAAGCTATGTGGAGCATGGAGCTGTACAGGAAAAGGCTTCAGATGGGGAAACACGACATTATCCTCCTGACGAGTGGTTTCTGCTCCTGGAGTTTTGCTGCTCATCAGGCTGGTGCAGGTTGACTCACCTTGGCTGTAGCGTTGGCTCGGACCTCAGGGCTGCTGTTAATGTCCACCGTTTCGTACACGTGTTCATACACCTGCAGGACAAAAAGAAAGGGTGCTTTTCCTCCGACAGATCGGCCTACTTTACAGTAGTGGTTAGGAGCTCTGAGCCCATAACTGGAAGGTTGTGGGTTCGAATCCCAGATGCTATTGGAATTTACAAGGAGTGCTCCGGTAAAATGCCAGCTTTATAAATGGAGACAAATGTGAGGTGATTTGGATAAACGCATCAGTCAAATAACTTTATACACAACGGCCAACCTTGTTAATCTGTGAGGACTATGAAGATATTTGCTCTGGTTATAAACATAGTTCAGAAAGGAGGAAAAGCAGCACAGTCTCGCAATCAAGGAGCCACCACTTCCAACAGCAGAAAAAAAAACACTGTACGTGAACCTCCTGAGCTAGACAGCTTCGGCCTGCAAAAGCTCTCGGGAGGCCATTAAAGATATAACCCCTGTAGACTTAGCCCACACTTTTTTGAAAGGAGAAGAAAAGGCCAAACCTTTTGTCTGTCAACTCTAAGAGCTTTTGAGGACAATGCTGCTCAAGAGCCTAGGAACAGGCAGAATACAGGGCCCATTCACAACACTGAAGACAAACCAGGGTTTCTCAAAACGGTCTCTAAAAGATAAAATATACTGCACTGAATACAAATACAGTAGCGTCTTGACACCTGTGAATTTAATGTTCACAAAATTTGCTTGTTTTTTGGTCTGGTTGACAGAATCTTGGATGGATGAAGCGCAGACTGAGACTGAACTGAGCTATAGGCTGAGAAGCACAACTTTCAGCTTGACGGACTAGGATCGCGAGATGAATCTGGCTAGCAAGTGAGCCTCCTCCTGCCCCCTGCCCAAGTACGTACTAACCAGCCACTACCTCAGCGTGGGCTTGTTTATATATTGCAACGAACGCTCCAGGTTCTGTGTCAGCAGACTGGGGAGTGACAAGCCGGGAGACGACTTCGCTGACTGAGTTTTATTGCCCATTTCATTCCAGTGAGGCTGAGAAAGAAAGTGCAGGCATCCACTGGATGCAGAGGAGCAATTCATGTCGTTCATTTTAGCTGACTACTATATACATCAACACATAAGGGAGGGTTCTTTATGTCTTTTAACCATACTTACTATAAACCAATACAGTGCAGCACATTTGACCAACGTTGAGACCCTACTGTAACTGGAACCTGACAGGTTTGTGGCCTCTTTACTTAATTTTCCCAAACAACATAATCTTTTGCCAAACTCTGCGCTGCCACTGAATAATGAAACACACTGTTTTTTTTATCAAAGCCAACAAGGCAGTTGCTTGGGACGGAGATATCCCTCCCTACAACCGAAACCTGGGTGCCAGTCAGAGCCCATCCTCAGTCTGACACAGTGGCTAAGGGGCTCCAGACCCTCAATCATCAATTTCCCTACGGGATTAATAAAGTATTATCTATCTATCTTCTTACCTCTCTCACGGCGTTGCAGAACTCGCTCTGCAGCACCCTCTGCAGAGCCTGCAGCTTCTGGGGCGGCACCTCTCCGGTCCGCTGCAGTTTATCCAGGAGCTCGATGGCCCGGGAGATATCTGACGAGCCGAAGACCGAAGAGAGAAACAGGTCAGGACACCAGCACCACACGAGCACGCGCCTCCGTCCACGCAGAACATCTTTGTGGAGCAACAGGAACTTGCACGGGACCAGCCTCTGCAGGCAGTAGATGTGTTATGATGCTTTTTTTTCCCCAGGCTAAATGTTTTCACTGTACACTTCTGTGCTGTGGCGACTGGGTTAGTTTTTACGCCTCAGTTGGGGGGGAGGGTGGCATAATCTGAGAAAAATGGTTTCTGCATAAACAAACAGACGATGTAGTGTCGTCCCCCGCGATGCAAATTCTTTTTTAGATATATAAACCAGATGTTGTTTTATTTTAATTCTAAAAAAATACTGAAATATTGGGTGTTGGCACGCCCAGCAGGGTACTGCGCACACTGGAGAGGCTACTGAGGCAAAACAACACAGTAGTTTAGGCTGCGTGAAACACACTTGAAAAGGCAGCAGCCTTTCAGAAAGAAGTTAGACTTTTAAAAGGTAAAACAAGGGCGGCCAACAAACATACAGAGTGAGAAACATCGATGTACCGAACTTCATACAAAATATTGGCTTTACGGCCAAGAGCAGTTGACTTTGCTTTTTGTGATACAGTACTCCTGTAAACTACTGGACAGCAAATGAGGACTCCAAATTCAAACTGCTGCAACTGCATTAGGAGATTTCCATGTTATATTTTAAAGGAAGGCGAGACTGATGTGGGCTCACGGGTGACCACTGCACGAGAATCAATCACACGACCCCTGACTGCATGCCAGTTTCAGTCTCACAAAGGTCAATCTCAGCAGGTACCTGTGACACCGCCACTTTCCTAGGTCACGCATGAGTCGAAGCCACCAATCACACGGGCCTGTTAGGAGAGTCCAACCCCAGTCCACCCACGGGTCAGCGTCCCTGTCTCTCGTGGGGGTGTTCCCAAACACTCTCTTCACTAGTCCCAGTTCCACACCGGGTGTGCGCAGATATGCAAAATTTATATTTTGGTATTTTCTTTGGAATTACATTAAAACGACATCTGTTTTATATATATATAAATAATTTCCATTGTGTGGCACCTCTGCATTGTCTGTTTGTTACGCTCAGCAGGTGTGAGCCTGGCCAGTACCTGGATGAGAGACCTCCTGGGAAAGCTGAGGTTGGTGCTGGAAGAGTTAGGCCAGCAGGGGGCGCTCACCCTGCAGTCTGTATGGGTCCTAATGCCACAGAATAGTGACGGGGACATTGAAGTGTAGAAAGCTGCCGTCCATCAGATGAGATGTAAAACCGAGGTCCTGACTCTCTGTGCTCATTAAAAATCCCAGGGCGTTTCTTGAAAATAGTAGGGGTGTCACCCCAGCCAAATTTCCCCCTGCCCTTTACCAGTCATGGCCTCCTAATAACCCCCATCTCTGAACTGGCTTCATCACTCTGCTCTCCTCCCCACTGAGAGCTGGTGTGTGTGAGAGGACTGGAGCATCATCCAGGGGGGGCTGCACACTGGTGGGGGTGGAGGGGATCCCCATCACCTGTAAAGAGCTTTGAGTGGAGTGTCCAGAAAAGCGCTATATAAGTATAAGGAATTATTATTATTAAACAGTTCCGAATTTCTCCAATTTTGCCACCCTCCCCTTAACTCTTCTGTACTAAGTAAGCCAGTCGATCAGCAGCTGCAGAACTACAATGTACAGTAAAGACATTTAGCCACGTGCAAGAAACTCCCCCAGACGATGCACGTTAATCCGAGTGCAGAAGAGAAAAACGGGGGCAACGCGAAATGACGTCAATAATGTATACAGCGCATTCGCACGGCCCTTGAAGCTCAGCGCCAGCAGCGAACACAACAACACGGCATCACACGACGAGATAATCCCCCTCCGACCAGGCGCAACGACAAAGCGTCGAGCTCTGGGGGACTGCAGGGGGAAACAGAAGTGACACTTTCACTTACTACAACCGTCAAAAGCTCAAATAAAACATTGTTTCGAGCGTGCTCTAGGTTCGCCTATACAGGAGGCTGCAACACCACCTCTCTCTCTCTCTCACACACACACAGCTCTGCGGTTTTGGTGTTCCAGGCAGTCAGTGCGCTACAGTGTTTCGTTTGTATTACAAAAAACAACAACAACAACACACACACACACAAAGGAACAAGCGCGTACAGTCGGGCACACCGGACGTCAAATTCGATTGTATTTGCACACAACGCAACGAAACTTGTTCAAAAGAGGGGAGAAATAACGCTCTGAACCAGAAAACAGCTCCATACAGATGGCATGTCACCGAAAGGTGTTTACATGCGTTTATTCTGGGATCACAGCCCCCTGTGAGAGATCCGAGCCTCCCTGCGTGGTGTCTTTGGTTCATGCGAACGCACCTTACTGCCATGAAGCCGCTGTTAACCCCAGACACACTTTTTAAATCTAAAGCACACGCTCGCATTATTATCATGGGTGCAACTGGCCAGCAGACGTTTCTATCTCGAACGACAGCCAAAAGCCCCTGCTTGATCTAACCAAATGCAGCAACAATGTTACAGCGGGAAACAAGTGTATCCGCAGAATGTTAATTAAAAAAAAAACAATACAGTTGCCCGGGCTGTACATTCCTATTTTTTGTTTTCGCTGTTTCTAATGTTTTTTTTACCTCTCTCCAGCCTGACAGGTTCCCCAATCGCAGCCATTTTGTGCCTGAAGTCCGTCAAGCCAGTACTATTCCAGCGAGTGCCCAATCCCGGCACAGCCTTGGTTTATGTGACACAGCCTCATTCAAACAGCAACATGACTTCCTGGTTTCGGCACGGCACTCCCCGGAAGGTTTAGTTTCTGATGCCTTACAGGCTGGAAGGGGCTGACAAAGGTGGGCCGCAGGACTGCCCGTGAACTCGCAGAGAGCAAACTTCTCAGACATCGTTGTTGAAAGTTTACAAACTCGAGAAGGTCACTCGGCCCATCTAACCCTTTTCTTTGTAGCCGGTCAGTCCAGGTATCTCATCCAGTTGATGTATCGGCTTCAATAACAAGGCGGGGTAGCTCGTTGCACACTCCCACCACTCTTTGTGTAAAGAGGTGCCTCCTGTTCTCGCCTTTAAATATACTTCCACATAGTTTCCACACTTGTCTTCTGGTTTGTGTTCCAGTGTTAATTCTGAAGAAGTGTATTTAGTTGATTATGTCAATGTCGTTGATGGTTCTGAAAACTTCTGTCAGATCTCTTCGTAATCTTTTCTTTTGGGAACTCAAATGATTCCTTTAGCCTGTCAGTGTGGGAAACTCCCTTCAGACTAAAGAGACTCAGTTCCTTCAGCCTGTCAGTGTGGGACACTCACTTAAATCACAGTCTTCAATTTGATTAAATAGTTTTTCATTGAAATTTTCATTGCTGTTTCAATAGTGTTTACTTATCCTACTAACCAATCCTACTAACCTGGTATCGTCTGCTAACCCGACTAGTTAGTTATTAACTATACCAGAATCTAGATCTCTGAAGATCTACTACAGATCTCTGTGGTACTCCACTAATTACATCACCTCTACATGACTATTCACCGTTTATCTGTACCCTCAATAATCAATTCTCAATCAAAACACTCACATTGTCCTGAATGCATACCTCCTGTGATTTGAAAATTAATGTTTCATCAGGAACTTTATCTAATGCCTTCTGAAAATCTTAATATACCATCTCATGTGCTCTATGCTAAGAGCCTAAGTATGTTGGGTAACACCAAGCTTTGGCTAAACCCATAATGACGGTTTCCTAGGATATTATTTCCATACAGGTGATCTCCTAATTTGGTTCTGATAATTTTTTCCATAACTTTACATGTAATAGAAGTCAGACTTCAATAATTTCCTTGGTTCAATTTTCTCTCCCTTGCCGCAAGGCAGGCAGGACAGCCTCCACTTATCTTTCTTGTGTTATTTGGTTCATTCAGATGAGCAGTTAGCTGCCTACAGTACCTGCCCAATATCGATTTAGATCTTTAGGTCTTTATTTGTCGTGGACATGAAAAGGCTGATCAGGCCTGCAGGATATTAGTAGACCTGGAGGTGTGCGGATCTATGAAATTATCTGCAGAAGGGCTTGTCCACCTTTACCCTTCAGAGCTGCAGGGTCAGGGTGTCATTGCAGCCTGGATCTCTTAACAATTCTTTGAGGCTTCAGCAGTCCGAGCTAACCAGCCCGAGTGCGTGCATTGAAAGCCGAAAGCCGGTTCGGAAGAAATTGTGTCAGGGGCTCCACCCAAAAATGCTCACACCTTTTCGAGCTTCCATTGAGAAAAAAGCGCCACGCGCCCCAGTTAAAGGCTTTCATTCTTTCGCTCTGGCCTCTTTTGACTCTCATTCAGAACATCGTGCACAGTTCCGCCCCAGAGGTGCGAGCAGAAGCCGAGCGTGGGTCATGATGTCAGGCTCCCACCCCTCTGAACCTCCAATTAGACATCAGTCTAATCCGTGTCGGCCATGTCACGTGCAGGCCAGCGAAAGAGGAGTTCATTATTTTTCCCCAATGAAAGTGTGAATAACATATAATTTCCATTCACACTTGTTAAGAAGCTGCTATTTTCCATTCAGATCTCATACGCAACAGTCTCAGCGTCACCAGCGCCTCGCTGAACGGATAACAGGATTATACTTCTTAGAGACTTCCTCCAGCTCCTAGCCTGGCAGGATGCAACCAAGCTTTCCTGATTTAAAACTCCATTTACTAATTAGCAGAATATAAATAGCTTAAATCACTCATTTGTAAAAAAAAAACTTTCCTGTCTTTTTCCTCCTTTTCCTTTGAGAAGACTTTGTTCAGTGACTTTCACTCTCAGGTGTCAGGTGGAAATGTCACTGAATAATTTTAACTTCCTTCCCATAATTGTTACTTTCCCCCTGAATTTATGGCACTTCGTGAGGCTGATTAACAGAAGCAGCTGGGACAGAGCAGCAGTCACCCATAGTTTATTTAGACAGATCGTTCCATTTATGGATTTGTTAATGGCCTGCGATCACTGTTCGCTCATAATTTGAATTTACAAAGTTTCTTTTCTGTTTCCTCGCTATTATTTCTCAGAAACATTACGGGACCTGATGACAAAACTGCTACGTGCATTGCTGGGACCAGCACAACTGAAATCAAAGTGGAAACATCAATTCAAATCTAGCTTCGTAATGGTGTACCAAGAGGTAAAACATTCTTCCTGTGGGCTGGGTCTATTCACCAAACACTCGTAACAAAACACATTGCAGATTGCACAAGCAGACGTGTGTGACTCCAGCATGAACAAGGCAGTGAGTAATACCATGAAGACAATAACCCAGCTCGTTACAGCTCCGGGTGCAAACGATTCTTACGTTCACTTTCCAAGCCATAATGTGTTGAAACACTTTCAAATCGTAACGTTGTGGAGCGAGCGGGAGGTTCCAGTTTCTTGTTGGACTTCTCCATCCTACATTTTTTGAGGGCAGACGCAGGAACTGAGGGATCCCATGTCATTTCCAGTAGTTCTGACCAAAGCGGCCATATCAGCTGAGGCCTGATTGCTCCTTCATCACAGTTTTGTTCCTTTATTTTCAGGGCTCACAAGCCGAGAGGAATAAAAACTTTCAAATAGCTGAGCACCCTGTGTCTTTCTGTCCTGCGTCATGGTGTTATTTTCCGAACGAATGTTCAGTCACTGCATTTTTGGGCACCTGATGTTAATTCATTAAGGCACAAGTCATTAGGGCGGTGCTGTAGCTCTGCGGCTGGAAGGTTGCCGGTTCATATCCCGTGGCCGGCAGAGGAATCCTGCTCTGTTGGGCCCCTGAGCAAGGCCCTGAACCACAACTGCTCCAGGGGCGCCGTATAACTGACTGACCCTGCGCCCTGACCCCCAGCTTCTCTCCCTGTCTGTGTGTCTCCTGGAGAGCAAGCTGGGGTCTGCGAAAAAAAAACATTCCTAATGCAAGAAATTGTATAGGGCCAATAAAGTGATCTTATCTTCAGTGATAATTACTCCTGGCCCTAAAGGGTAACATGCCACTAGGTTATATATGTAGGTGATACTCCTCAGTGAGTAAAGACCTAGAAACAGTGGGAATGCGCAGTCCAGGGTGGAATGAAGTGATTCGAGCCCACTGTATTCCCGAGAAATATCGCTAACCAGTACAGATCCGTGCCAGAAGCAGGCAGGAAGGCAGGCGTCTTTTCTGTTCCCTGCGCTCAGCACCTCCACTCACGCTCGGCGAGAACTGGCGGGGCGTCAGAAAAGAAACCCCCCTTTGTTAAATCGTCTGCTGTCCTGAGAGTTGACACAGTCAGCCTTCGGAAGAATGACGACTCACAAACGGTGGGCAAAGGGCCCAGAAGCTTAGGCCTGAGTGCCTGACTCTACTGTTGGCAGATTAACCCCCATTTATGCATGATTGAAATTAAATAACTTCAATTCAAATGATTGCATGTCTGTTGCATAGGACGTGGCAGAGCTCATGTGCAGTGATTGCAACCTTACTTACTTTGCTAATGGTGCATTGACAGTGGGGCTGTGCTTGAGCATCTTGGGCTGTGCTTGAGCAGAGACTTATGTGTTTGAGAAGCAACTGTCTCTCAATGGCAGCCATGATGGAAAAATCAAATATTCTTATTTTCACTTAGAAACATCACCCAAAGTAAATACAAAATAAAGAAAATTACCTCTCCCCTCCCCTCTGTATTTTTTTATGCAAATATTTTTTCATTCAGCCACCAATTACCTGAAGAATGAGAGTTGCAGCCAAAAGAGGAATTGATTCTTTTTCCCGTTTTTTCTATCAAGATCGCCATCTGCTGGCCAGCGTCTGTCATTGCAGTGGTCCACGGGGCTGTGTGAGGTACCAGGGGCTGAAGAAGCGTGGTCATACAGGACACATGATTATGGCCCTGTTGTTGTTTTGTTTTTTTTTGGTCCTTGTGTTCAGCAGTTCTCCTCTGCACAGGCTGGGAGAACGAAGACAAATAAAGAGTGAGATGCCCTGTGCTTTTCTGCATATGACTTATCGTTTTCTTCATCAGCAGTGATTTTCACTTTGCCATTGGCAAAGAGAAGTGGACCACCGCCATACAATGTAAGCTGTCTATACAAGGAGCTGATGGGTTTCACAATTTGGGCTACACATGAAAGGAAACAAAAGTTTATTGTAACTTCACTGTCTCCGAATGCACGAGGAAACCTCACTGCATTGCAGCACAGGGATAAGAAATGTATGAAAATACAAGAATAATAATTCCGGGCATCCATGTTTAGTGCTTTTATTCTCAAATGATTTCAGAGCATTTACAGTACCTCTAGGAGGTGAAGCACCTCCTTCCATCTCCAGAGGGCAGCCCCACCTCGGTGATGAATACCAGACAGTCTGTACCAGCAGCCCCACTGCACAGCAGACCTGGATCAGGCATAAGAACAGACCGATCAGGCCCCAAAACAAAATCTCACCATGACACCAGCACCCTGGATCTTAATGAACAGTTACTTAGGACCTAGGTTTAATGTCTCAGAGAAATAATCTAAAAACTATGTGTTCCCTGACATCCACAGTTTCTGGCCTGGATGACATACTGTGGAAGCACAGGAATTGTTTCTTTTCACCCAGACAACTACTCTTTTTAATAATTTCTTTTCACTCCCAGGTGGCACTTTCAATGCCAGAATGTTTTACAGTTTGATCTTGAATTTTGGACAGCTGTAACAACTGGATGAGGTTTTATCCCCGTTTCCTGTACAAATCTCTAAGTCTCTCCTTCTTTTTAAGTGTGTGGTGTACAGTATGTGTGTATTTGTGGTGTGGTGTTTATAGGTGTATGAACAAGGGTTTGTGCTCTTGTTTGTGTGGTAGGTGTGTAGTGCATGTATGTGTGTGTCTGAAGCAGCAGTCAGTTTGTGGCTGTTTGTGTTAAATACACAATTAATAGGCACCCTGCAGGGAAATGAACTCAACTGGACGATCAAACACTTTTACTGCGAAAGTTAGAATGGCTTTCTTGTATCATGTTAGACATGATTATCAACCCGATCACTCTAAAGTCCTGTTTTTCAGGTGGTATTAGAGGTATTTAAGAGTGTATGGAATCACAGATTATATTAATTTGCAGAAATTATTCACATTTTGCACATTAGTGTAAAAACAGTGAGATCATGGTCTGATCGCCGCTACAGATGCCTTTTGTTTATTTTAAAAACTTAATTTGCAACCCTTAATACTTTGACTGGCTGAGCTCCCACTGCTTATTATTTATTTCATACTTGTGTTTTGTTGTTCTAGTTTGAAAAAAATGTCACCTGTTGATCAAGAGGAAGAAACTAATTACTATCACGTGACATGAAAAGATATACAGTAAATTATTCTGTAAACAGAGCTGATTTCTTGAAACACGTTTCCCGAGATTGTCTGGTACTAACTCAGTTAAGTGTTGGTCTCCATGGCTTAAGTCATATGAGCTTCTTGCTTGAATAATATTTGAACACAGATTTCTTTCAAACGGGGTGTTATTCGATCTCTTCTCGCATACGAGAAATTAATTTCCCTTGTGTCAGAGTGTTGCAGTGCAATTTTCAGAAGTGTGATTTAAAACAGCACTTATTGTTCTCCTAAATACATTGGCTTAGCTTTAGCATGGGCAAAACTGGTACAATAAACTGTAATGGAAAGAAAATGTTCTGGTATTGTTAATTGCATTTCATGGGAAATGTACCTTGGAAAATCTTGGAAACCCTATAAACAGCTGACTTTATGCATCTTCACATGACAAATTGCAAAAAGGTCTAGCCAAAGGAGGGTATGCATTTAAGATGTGAATCTGATCCATTTACAAATAGGTTTTCCAATTCATTAACAATTCAAGGCAAACCTGTGTCTGGGCCAGAGTGGATTAAGTTATACAGGTAGATGTTTCTCAGGCACAAGGTGGCAGCAATGCACACAGAAGCAACCAAAACAGCTCTTCCAAAAATCTCAAAATGTTCTGAAATAGCACAGCACTTGCGACTCTAGCAATCGTGTGATTTCATAAAGCGCTGCACTCCTGATGTTTACTAAAGAATGCATAAACGCCACCAGAGAAGTGTCTTATAAGGCACATACCAAATGTTTTCATCTTCTGTGATGACACAAAGGCACAGGAAAAGATCTGGGCTCCACACCACGCTCCTCTGAGACGTCTCATAATCCCTGGTGAATAAGAAGCGCTTACACAAATGTACCTATAAATATTTAAACACAGTTGTACACAAACACTTTTTGTTTGTTCCAGAAAAAAAGAGCAGAGCTGGGTCTTTTTTTTTGAGGCAGTATTTGCTGAAATCATTTGGGCACGATCATTGCACATTAAGAAAAACTATATTTTTCAAGAAGATAAAAAATTGCAGTAAAAGAGCTCACAAGCAGCAGTGACATCTCTTCATTTGAGAGCGCAGTGCGAGTACTGTACATTCACTGCCTTCTGTCAAGGGATAGTTATGATGTTGTCTCTTTGCATGACATACGGAGCATTTTTTATAAGATGCATTTGAAAACTGTAAGAGCTGATGAAGCTGAAAGAGGTAAACTGCAAAAAAAGGACAACAAGATTAATTCCATACTTTAAAAGAATGTCTTACACAGACAGGTTGAACTGAATCTCTTTAGTCCCAAACAAAGGAAACAATAAAGGGCTTGTCTTAAGCGTTCACAATCTACAGGAGTATTGACAGAGTCAAACCACTGGACTTCATCAGAATCAACAGTGAAACACAAACCAGAACACACAAGTGGAAACCACAGGGAAGTGCATCTAAAATCGAGAACTGGACGTATTTCATTACACAAAGGGTAGTGGGGGTATGGAACAAGCTGCCGAGCTATTTTGGCAAATCCAGGACCCCGACGCGACTTTCATGAATCGACTGGAGGAGATCCTCAGATCACTCAGCTGCTAGAAACTAAACAGGTTAGCGGACTGAAAGACAGGTTTTATTTTAAAATGACAATTTCTTCCCATTTCTGGAAAGCAAAAAAAAAAGCTGTGACTCCCCCCCAAATAATGGGAGGGGGTATTTTATTTTCATCCGAGAGAAACAGGATTGGCCTGGGTATATGCTCACAGTTTTACAGCCCCTTTCACTGTTTTCATTTAAGAAAAAAAGTAGGCCGACTAACACTGCGTGATTCAATGAGAATCTAGGAACAAACGACTATTTTGTCGTGGGGAGACGTACAGATTTTGCTCCAGCTATCTTTCAGGTTTGTAACTTAATTGAAAATTGAGTGAGAGAGAGAGAGACTGCTGACCACCGCAACTGCCTGCGCAGAAATGAAATCCACAGAAGCCGAAAGAGAGACAGGGGGACGTTAATGGACATTAAGCCACGACTTCCCAAGCCAATTTACAAG
The DNA here is from genome assembly GCF_055471065.1 of Atractosteus spatula. Lineage (NCBI taxonomy): Eukaryota > Metazoa > Chordata > Actinopteri > Semionotiformes > Lepisosteidae > Atractosteus > Atractosteus spatula. The sequence continues at coordinate 14,659,387 of NC_142721.1, read as the reverse complement.
GCAAAGCCTTAAAACAGGCAAACAATGGAATATCATTGAAAGACAATGTAGGTGAGTTACGATGTCATTGGGAAAATCGTGAAAACCTTGCCTTCTGGAATGAGTTGGACTTGTGTTTACAGACGGACAGGGCAGGGAGAAGTCCTGGGCTCTGTCTCCTGGACAGACGAAACACCTGTCCCCGGAATGTGAGAAAACCGATTCCGAATAACCAGATATGACAGGAATCCCCATTCCGAAATTCCTGGTGTTCAAAACAGAAACAGTAACTTGTGCTGTCAGCCTGAGGGGACACGTGCCCTTTCACCTCCCCGGTCTCCTGTCCAGCCTGGCTGCACCCTTGGGACACATTTTCTTAGAAGATTTCTAAAGTTTGCTCCCAATCACCGAGCCCTGTGGAGCTGTGCTGTGCGTCACCCGGAGTATTTTGACTTTTGCTAAAAGCAGAAAATCACTATTTACAGGTTTCCTGGTTTGTTTTGCATGCTTATCGTCTTGGTGCTTGGAGAAGAATCCTCTACAGAATATCTGAACAGAACATCTGGAGCACGAGGCTGTAACCTGTTGAGCTCATGGGCACTGGCAGGGGATTATCTTCAGCGGTGATTGATGACTTCGTTCGGGAGAAAAGGGAAAAGAGGTTAACTCGTGTGATCGGGCTAGCTGTCCAAAAAACACATAAAAATACCCTCCACAGCAAAATAAAAAAAAAAACACACTGAAATACACATGCTTGTACTTCTCCAAATATGCTTCTGCAATTTCAGGGGCTTGAAAAATTATTTGAAAAGTTCCGAGTTTAAAAACGTCTCCCTTATGAAAAGGGAGGAATCTGTGGATACCCGTCTCAGAAATGCATTAGACAGACAACTGTCATGCATGAAGTAATACTGGTTCTGAATGACAGAACGCCAGGCAGGCCATGTAGCCTGTGTGGTGGTTACTAGCTAAATGATCCAAGGATCTGATCCAGCTGTTTCTTGAAAGATGCCAGGGTATAGGCTGCACCAGCATGGCTGGGCGCCTCGGCCCACACTCTCACAAGCCTTCTGGCAAAGAATGACCTCGTGTTTTCACTTTTCAATACACTTCCAGAGTTTCCATTTGTGTCCTCTGGTTCACGTTCCACTGTTCATTTTAAAGAAAGTTGACTCAATGCCTTTGAGAATGTTAAACTTATATCAGGTCCTCCTCTCTATTCAGAACTAAAGAGACTCAGTTCCTTCTGCCCGTCAGTGTGGGACACTCCATTTAGACTAAAGAGGCTCGGTTCCTTCAGCCTGTCAGTGTAGGAGACTCCCTTCAGACTAAAGAGACTCAGTTCCCCCAGCCTGTCAGTGTGGGACACTCCATTTAGACTAAAGAGGCTCGGTTCCTTCAGCCTGTCAGTGTAGGAGACTCCCTTCAGACTAAAGAGACTCACTTCCTCCAGCCTGTCAGTGTGGGACACTCCCTTCGGACTAAGTTCCTCCAGCCTGTCAGTGTGAGACACTCCCTTCGAACTAAAGAGACTCAGTTCCTCCAGCCTGTTAGTGTGAGACACTCCCTTCAGACTGAAGAGACTCAGTTCCTCCAGCCTGTCAGTGTGAGACACTCCCTTCAGACTAAAGAGGTTCAGTTCCTCCAGCCTGTCAGTGTGGGACACTCCCTTCAGACTAAAGAGGTTCAGTTCCTCCAGCCTGTCAGTGTGAGACACTCCCTTCAGCCCTGGAACGTATCTGGTTGCTGTCCTCTGGACTGATTCCAGAACAGCAATATCTTCTCTATAACAAGGTGACCATAATTGTACACAGTATTCTAAATGAGGCCTTACCTGCACATTAGTAACATACCATCGATTTGAATTCTACGCTTCACAAACATTTTGCCTTTTAATCGCTTCCCCACATTGTCTAGTAGGTGGAAATGTGTCAACATATACACATTTATGTTTTCATAAGTAGAAATATGCATCCATTCCTTCACTGAAAGCCATTTTCTGCTGTACTAAAGCAGTGTGACAATACACAGAGGTGAAACCCGTGGAAGATATTGCTTACTCTAAATCGCAGAAAGGGTTGGAAAAATAGTTGTATGAAATATGGTAACCGAACATAATGCATAACTGGGCGTGTTTTGTAAAGGGCACGTACCGTGTCGAACACTCATTTGGGCAATTTAATGCGTAACCCTGCTCTCCGAAGATTGCGATAAATGAGGATGGCTATGCCTTCAGGTTCCGCTGTTTTTTTAAAACGAAAAGGAATGTGGTTGTAATGGGCGAGATTACAGGAGGCCGGGACTCCAGACCTCTTTACAGCCCGGGGACATGTTTAAAGACTAATGGTTCGATTTCATTTCCGTGCACAAAAGTTTTACCTCCGCATTGCCTTTTCCTGACTCTGTCTTACGGGGAGAAAAAAAAAAAACAACCGAAGCATGTGCTCTCGAAAACGCGCTGTTGCAGACCAGTCAAAGGTGACTCGCAGGTGCCGATGAATGTCCGCAGCAATCGTCCACCCCCCTTCAGCCTTCCCCGTGTGCACCTGAGCGGCGGAAGAGAGACGAGAAAAGAAAATATGACCCGACCCCCCCCACCCCCCCCAAAAAAAAAAACACACAACGGAACTTGAGCTCAGCATCTCTCCACGCACACGTTTCGGCGCATCAGGAGAAGCTTAGGGTAGAAACCTTTGCAAGGGGAGAAAGGGTGATGGAAATTTACAACCGATGGGAAATCTTTGCGAACAATATTCCCCCGGTGGAAGCTGAACACCAGCTATTTCCGTCAGAAGAGTTCATCTTTGATTATAATTAGTTCATAAAGTCCTCCCCCCCCTTTCCCCCTGCACTTACTTACACACACACACATACTAATTGCATTGAAATCTTTTCCGGTGGTTGCAGTATGTGTCGCTCGTTGTTGTGGAGAGGAGCAGGATAATCATTGCTAACTGCTTCCTGCGCGCTCCCCGCTTCACGCTGGAGCCGGGCCCGGCGGGACCTGCTCAGGCGCTGCGGCTGGCGCTACGTGCCGGCTGCGGCGTCTGCGATGTCTCTCTGCACAGGTCTGGCGTGCGTGGGGCGACAGAAGGTGTGGCCTTACGGGAAGAAAAGCTGCCATCCCCGGGGTATTTCATTTTTCCCATGGAAACGCCAGCCGTGGCCTGCTTGTCCCCGTTCCCCGTTGGGCAGCGGGAGAGAGGAGACATGGGAGAGGAGACGCGTCTCAGTCAACGGGTGCACAGTGCAGAATCACACACGCTGAAATCCATCATTGCAATGCCATCTTTGCAGGGAATAACAACATCCAAGAATTTAATGCATTGGTGGGAAAAAAAAATGTTTATTGAGTGTTTATTCATAATGAGTTTGATTTAATAACCCGCTTGGCTGAGGACCAGACTCCACATTGAATACACAAGTTTCCTTGGGCAGCGAAAAAACAGAGGCAGCACCCCAGAGGCCAGAATCCACTACAGGCATGATATTTGTAATAATTTAACCAAATCAGGCTGCCGAAAACTTCAAGGGTAGTGCATTGTGCTATAGCAATGATTCACCCTGTTCATTGTTCTGCAGTACGTTATGAAAATATATAAATCTTTTTAAAAAAACCTCTCTTAGTCCTGAATTACCTTCGGTTAACTTTATTGTTTTGTTTTTTAAAATGTTTGCGAGTTTAAAGAATTTGTTAAAGGCAAAGAACAGCCAATTAATATTTTGAAAACTGTAGCTGATTGCACATGTTCAATAATAATTTTTAATGTTAATCACATTTCTAAATCTCTTGGCCATCATTTGTACTAGTTTAAACTAATCACGTCTTTGCCCTCGTTCACTCACACTGAATTAGCACACTGAATTACCCCCCCCCCCCCCCCCCCAATACATCTGAGGAGTCAATTAAGTTATTAGCCTCATTATTTGCTTAGTTACACATATATAGAATAATCTAAGGTCTTTAAACAGTCGATTACTCAAAAACACACTTCATTAAAGGCACAGTTGCACGAAACACCTCAGAGACTGGTTGGACATATTGGAACTATGCAGTTAATTAAATAATTAGACCATGTTAACTGACAGCTTGGGTGGCACACAAAACAAGTCCCCATGCCATCCGGGAATTGAATCGGAGAACCATGTCTTAAAGCTTTACAAATTTATTACCTTTTCCCATTTATATACAAAATAAATATCAGAAAATTAGTGGGAGTAGTAATTGGAAAGATGAGGCAATGCCCTGCATCAGAGATGTCATGCCCAGGCAGGATCTGTGATCTGGGTCACACTTCTCTCAGCGGAGGCCTGACCTTTGACCTTGCTCGCCCAAAGTTCAGAGGTCACCAAAATACAGGTCAATGATGATCCCTGATGCCCTAGGAGGGCAGGGCCAGTTGTCACAAAGCTGCACTTTCTGTGGAAGAAACTTCAGAATGGTGTGCGAGAAGTGGGCCTGATCATTATCTGATCTAATCTTTTCAGAGGAAATGCCATCTCTTGCATTGGTTTGGTCAGGGTTCCCCAACTGTGACCTTAAAATTTTGTTTCATCTGCCTTCCTGAATTGCTTGATTCCCAATGACGAGATCAATGGGAAATCACCTCAAGCTGTTGAATGGCAGACAGCACTGCTGTGGATGAATCAGAAGAACTGCAAGTCCAGTAGCTCTGGTTGAGATGGCAGCTGGGGTAAGTCAGCTCTGTGAGTTTCCACCTAGTCCTTAACGAGATGTCATCAGGGTCTGTTGGTGCATGATAGATAACGGACATCTCAGGTCATGCAGGTCATGCAGCGTTCATCCGTCACGCTGTCCCACCCTCGCCAGCCCCACCTGAAAGACCCCACACAGCTCATTACAGCTCACGGCAGTTTTTCAGCCGAGTGACAACCAGGAAGACTGCAGCCGGCGTGAGACACAATTTTATCGCTCTTACAAGACAGATAAATCTTTGTTTTATCAGAGTGCGTGGGAATGGAGATGAGGCGTGGGTGAGATATCTTTCCAGCAAAAAAAAACAACAACAAAACAATCTGCGCATAATGAATAGAATTGTGAGAGCTTTTGGCCAGCTTTATTTACTGTCATGAGAGCAATCTGTCAGGTTCAGGACATTAGGAAATATTTCCTGGTAAAAAAAAAAACAGATGAGCACAAGAGGCAGAATCACAGTGGGTTGCTGCCACAACAATGTTGCATTTTCTGAGCTTGTGCTGGATGGTTACATTAATTTAGGCTCCAAAAGAAAGCTGTTGAAGGAGCACATGGTCCCTGTGTCTGAGAACTCAAACACAATAAAACTCCTTTATTATAGGAGTATTTTAGACTAAGCCTGAGGGTGTTCACTGAATTCCCAGCATGGTTTGCACCTGAGAACTTGAGTGTTGAGTGTCCCACTCTCTACTGGGTTACAGGATCGAACCGAAATCAGGCGAAACAGCTCAGAAGGGACTAAACCGGTCTGGGAAACACCTGAAAACAGACTGGAATAGGCTCAAATCCAGGAGCAATCTGCACAAGAAAAAGCCTATCTAGTGGCAAAAAACATGGACAAAAGAAAACCCAACACTCATCAAAATGGTTTTACTTCCTTCTAGGTATAAAATAGTACTTCAGATCCTGTAATCAGAATCTCTCTTCACTCTGTTTCTCTGTGATCACATAGTGGAAAGTTGGGAATATCCTACAATTGGAGTAAAAACATTCTCTGAAGCTACCATCATTTAAAGCTAAAGTGGTCTGAAGTCCTGAATTTCTTGCTATAGGACATGCCCATAAGTTAGTAGACTAGTAGGTGTCAAAGGTTGTACAGAAGCCTGCACCACAGTATACTCCTAAACTGATGTTGGACCTCCACACTTCCTCTGTGCCACATATTTAGTCTGTCTGTTAACACCACCTTCAAGCACTTCAGGTAACTTTCATCAATGCTAGATGTCTTCCCATCTGATGTTTTTTTTCCAGATATGATCCATGGGAAACGAACGAAACATGTTCTACCTAATGAGACATTTCAATTTATTGATTGTTTTTTTTTTTCTGGAAAAAGAAAGAATATTACATGGCACCGTATGCAATAGGGAACAATCATCAAAGACATGGCAGACATGGTACCTAAACTAACTGTGTGAATCCCACGATAATCTAAAAATAGGAATAAAGGAGTAGAAAAAACAGGAAACCAGAGACGTGGAAGAGATAAGCGAAGGCAAAAGAGGAAAGAAAGAAAAACTGATGTTCAGGATAATTCGGCGTGCATTATGAGAGGCGGCCGAAGAGAAGGAGGCAGTGTTTTTCATAAAGGAAATCTCTCTCTTCAGGCGAGGTGAAAATACGAGAGTTTTTGCTCCCTGGTGGCTGTGCCCACCGTTGCTATGGGTGAAGCAGCAAACACGTGTAACGCCCTGGCAACAGCTGGAGGATACAGGGGGCAAATGCCAGACGCAGCACAGTTAAAAAATAATGAACAGTTTTAAACGTGGGGCAGAGGCAAAATTTTAGAATGTTGGCCACACATTCTCCAAGCATGTTAGGTAAGTGAGAGACAATTGTCCAAGGCAACAGTCACTTAAAATTTCCACTTAATAGCTGGAATAGATGCTATCTTTTCATCATCATAATAATAATAACAACAATAATAATATCTTGAGATAGACCTATTGGTTTAAGAGACTGTTGCGCATTTCTGGGAATTATTTTTTGTCTTGGTTATTACCAGTACATACATATATTCTGTATACACACGGCGCTGCACATCTGTGTTTTCAGTGTTTTGTGCCCTCTGTGTTTGCAAGCCATTCCTCATGCACTTTGCATACTAAAAATGCAGCGTTTTGAATACTATACAAATTCAAACACGCACGCCAACATGGTGACTCCGGTCCCTCAAACAAACAAAAGGGATTTGAGCAAGACATGAGTGAAAGCCGAAGGCCTGCCGAGCAACTCAAAGTCCCAAAGCACCTAGCGCTGCCTCTCGGCTGAAGGACTGCAGAACTGCCCAGGAAAGCCTGCAATGGATTTTGTTTTTTATTGTAGTTGTTGGAGGTGAGAGTCTTGTCTCGCACAACCAAGCAGCTTCTCGTTTGTTGGTTTAATATGTAAATCAGAGCTTTGCTACATGTCCTGGTGACTCGTAAACATGTTCTGCTTTTCAAAGTATCTGCATTCATTAATCTCTGCCCGGCACCTGAACACACACACATGTATATCTATAAAGATAGATATCAGAGATTGGTGTTGTTTCACTGACACAAGTAAGCCAAAGCGATGTAAATTTGGACCCGTGCATGCATATTTGCAACAATCTGAATGTGGCACCTGAACCAAAGTGTACAACAATAATAGTTCACCTAGAATTTGAACCACAATCGTTTCATTTCTCCACCAGACCCCCTAACGGCTACTCCGTTGCATGTTTAGATACAGCAGTGCTGAGAGAGTGAGAGGTACAGAGAAATATGCTTGTAATTGCTTACAGTAACTTATCTTATCTGCAGTATCTTATTTCTCTGCCCTAAAGGTCTTCAGTTGTTCAAATGGATGTAAGATGTGTGCTTTGTCATAAACACTAGTATGTAGTGTAAACTGATTTTTGTAGAATGATTAGAAATTGGCATTGGTCATTTATACCGTTTCTCATTTGGTCATTTGGTAACATCTAGCCATTTCGCAAAAGATCCCAGAAAATCCCAGATTCAACTAAAACGTCGTCCAAACACCCACATCTCTAAAGATGTAAAGGTGCGCAGTCATTGTCTGAATTTCACTTATAGTCTAAGGTGCGATCAAGGGTAGTGTTATATGGAGCGTTACGGTTTCTTCTTTGCAGCTATTTAAAGGAATTCCTTCCTCGAGGGGTTGGGTCGCAGTCTCAGTCAATTACAAAGGTGTCCGCTTTCATTTCTTGAAAAACAATTAGAATTACGCAACAGAATGGGACAGAAGCTTGCAAAACCTCCAAGCCTATCAATATCAATTTGTGCTTCTTCTTACTGCTTTTCTTTGCTATGATTAGGATAAATTCCCCTACTGAGGCTGGGTTTGTGTGGATAGTGTAATTCCCCAAATAACGTGGGAACTGTTGCTGTTTGCGGTTTGGTTTTCAACAGTTGTATCTCTGGTATTTATTTTACAGCATTTAAAAAAAAAATCTTGGTTTGGGAAATGACAACCTACTCGCACAGTCGTATAGGACAAGCCCAGTCACATCAGTCATTATGTCTTCCACCTGAAATGGAGACAGCAGGGCTATTAATTCTGGAGCTGACCAGGAATCCTGACTTTTCAATGAGAGGTATTTTGCTCTGCAAGGCTACAGCATCCTTTTGCTTTAAAACTCATTCTTGCAGTCTCTTCACATTTACAGTATTAACTTTATACAACGTGAAGAGCAAAGTAAAAGACAATCATGCCAATAGGTAGGATGTTGATACCCCAAAAAACAGTAAGTTAAATGGGATACCTTTATCTGAAGCATAGCTTCCATATCAGTAATAATTAATACCTTCTGTTACACTGACAATTAATGTCATTGATTCCATCAGTTTCAAACAGGTTTTTATGCACAATTCATCAATACACAGGATTGTGTAGGGTAAATATTCTGAACCCCAGACTAGAGGGTCACAGGGTTAAATTCCACAAAGGATTCTTCCACTGTACCCCTGGAGCAAGGTATGTCCCCCTGATTACTGCAGTAACCACTGTACAGGTGGGTAATCTCCACTCTCCAAAGTGAAAGACAGAACAGGCATGCACAGTAACAAGTGAACTTCTAAAACACTGCCTTGTTTTGCTCATCCTATTTTATGCTGTTTCTCTAGTCTGTTCTCTTTTTGATCCCTGAGAAGGGCTACACCCTTGCTTTTTTCAAACACCATCCTCTAACCTACAGCAAGAGGTTAGCAAAAGCTGCAAATGAAATGACCAACAAATGACCATCTACTACCCTAAAATGCCAAGCCAAATCTGAATGTATCCAAAGGGAACAGCATTTTGATTCGGGTGTAGTTCATTTGAAATCTCTTCAATGTGGAAATAAGGAGGACAGACTGCAGAGAACACATTCTGTCTTAACCTGAATTAAGGACTATTTATTTTACCTGGAACACATTAATTACTGAGTTTAAGCTGGTCACAGCTGTAGATACACTTGTCACTTAAGTGACATCTGTTAACATTTTCCCTCATGTACACCAGTCCGCAGGAGAAATTCCAGGGTGATCTTTGCATTTGTCAGATCCAATAAAAATGTCAGTGAAATGTCAACATTAGTCATAAATAACTGACGCTATGTATCAGTTTCAGGGCCAACAACCAAGACAGATAGTGGCATGGGGTTAGAATTCTGAATGTTGAAATTCTGTTGCAGAAATCGTGTCTCCCTGAAAGACAAATGTGAAAATATTTCCAAGGAATGTTCCCATTTGAAGAATCTGTACCTTACTATTTTCAAAATTTATAGCCAATTCATTTTTTCTTTGAGCTAGTTTACCGTGGCATGTACTGTAGGCCAGCAGATCAAGGAAAGCTCTAATGTCTGTGAGTGCAATCAAAACACTGCAGCTTGTGCTACTGAAATATTTAAGTGGGTTTTAATTACCTTCCATTCACATAAACGTAATTAAAATGTAGAGCTCTTAATTAATCTAAGGTAATTGTTAAGGTCAATTATTTAGTTGAAATATCCAGCAACTCTTTGCATTGAAGGAAGACAAATTACACTCTGTAAATATAAATACAGAAATGAAAAATCAATACCTGTTTTCAAGTAATTTATGTGTATTAAGCAGGAAATAACTGTTATGTGTACAAATGACAGCAATGAAGAACTCAGTGTCAGTTAAGTATTTTGGATACTCTGTGAACTCTGTGTTAACTTATTATTTATGAATATCCATCCATTATTGGAGAGTTACTTATCCCAACCCTTGTAATCCCCTCTGTTCAAAACTAAAAACAACCCGTTCTTTTAGCCTGTTAATACAGGACATCTCTTTCAGCCCAGGAATGTGTCTTGTCAGTATTCTTTACAAGTATGTAGCATTATGTTTTTGTTTCACTGAGTCAGAAATTTTACAGAATATTCCAATGAGGTCATGCATGAATGTTAATATCCCACCCCAAAAGATAAATTCTGGAATAGTAGACTGCACAGGGTGACACTGCGTGAAGGCACATGTTCTAGCAAATTTGTTGTTATAGTTCTAGGAATTTGTTGTTATAAGACCACTTGGGGATTAATGCACGTCATTGAATTCTCGGAGTCAAGGACAAACAACCTAATTCAGCCAGTAAGCCAATGCTTAAATAATGGGTGCCTTCCTTAATGTTAATACCTGCTGTAAACAAACCGAGGCAGAAAGGAATCAGGTTAAATTGCTCAGTGTAAGCATAGCCCTTCTTGGCAGCAATGTCTCAAAAAACGAGCTTAGATAAACAGAGAAATGTGAAGAAAAATAAAATCAGTGCACTGTGCAATTATACAGAGCTTCTGTATTGTGCATTCAGAAAAGCATATCTCAGCACTGAGGCATGAAATGCTCCTAAACATTATCTGCAAAAAAAAAAGCAGATGAAAAGACAAGAAAATGCTTCTTTACAATATACACTAAATTATTTTTCTTTTAATACTGCCAGCAACAGAATGCCTGCTCCTTTCTGCATCTCCGGTAGCTGGGGTCCTGTGATTGCACCACGAGAAAGTGCAGTTGTGAACCAGAAATTCCTTTGTTCTATCAACTGAAGAAGTGGTGGGCGGGGTTTTTTTTTTTATTGGTGTCAGCAGTGGGGTTTTCTTTGCTTGCCCCACAGCCTGCTTTGCAAAGAGCTACTGATCACTGAAGCTTTGCCATCAATTTACCATAGTCACAACGTTTGTTAGATTTGGTTAGTAGGATACCCTTGTGTTTCACTGCCCTTTACTCAGCTCTTACCACGGTGTGTCACAGGACGTGGTTAGAACAGGCAGCTGTTACGGTGCAGAAGAAGGACCCTAAGCAGAATCCTCCGAACTCAAAAGTACCAGCAGGAGTTTATCCAAAAACATGGGTCAGGAGGTCAGGCCAGGGTCAAAAACCAGTAAATCCACAATAACAAAGTCAAGATCCAGAAGACAAAGTCAAGATCCAGAAGTCAAAGTCAAGGGTCAGAACCAAAAACCTAGAAATCTCGTGAAACAGGGAACAATGCAGCTCTAGCTGGGTAAAACCCCATACTGAGCAAGGGGGTTTAAGTAGGCAGGTGGAAGAAGGCGTGTCTGATCAGCTTATTGGAAACTGCACTGGAATGTGAAGGAGTTGATTAAGGGCGGTGAGTGACGTAACAGCAGCATGCTTGCAGCCTTCTACAGTTTCGCAGAATTGTCACTGCTCCTGATCCCACTGTCTGTGTCTCACAGGGCCCCCATCTTCCTGCCAGACTGCAGTGTGATGGAGAGCGACTGATCTCTTCCCTCCCTTTCTCAGGCCGACCCCCACACCTCACCCTGGCCCTCTCTGTGCAGTCAGCACGATGAGCTCCGAACAAGTTGCTCCCTTGTCCCCCCATGAGGATTATTACTGACCCTTATATGCAAACCCACTGATTTTCTCTCCGGGATTTTCAGATGATTTATGCACTCAGGATTAAGAGTGTCAGGTGTCAGCTGGTGTTGTCCATCCATAAGGGGCTGTGAACACTGTGTCTTAAGCGAGGGCGGTCTCACGGCTTCACATTCCATTAATCATCAAACTTAGTCTGGGAATGAGGATGGGGAGCTCTGATCTGTATAGGCACAAGGTAAATCTAGCCGTGCTTGTCCATTTCCACCAGCCTGATGAGGTAAAGATGTTCCTTTTTAAATTAAACAGTGATGGTCCAAAAAGGAGTGTATTATTCTGGGCTTTTTAACACGTGTTGTTCACAGCCACATTTCCAAGGCTTCCTATACAGACTAGATACAGACTAATGGCAATTAGGACATATTCCCAGACTTCGCTTGAGAACAGCTAGTTTGTGTAGCATCTCTCTAAATAAAAGCGCTTTCAAACGAGCTCATGTCCAACACTTTGACATCGCTAATAACATTTCTTTCAGAATTCACCATTTTTCTTACCATTCACGTGCAAAGTCCCACAGCAATGGTTAATATCCTAACATGTCTGTGCAAGCAGCAATAGCCAAGCTCATCTCTTCTTTCTCTTTCAGTTTTTTTTAATGACATCAGAATGGCTGCAGTCAAATTAAATCATGGGGTCGGTTTCAATTGACAATCAATCACTCAGTTCGACCTGGCTGCATGCTCACCTGCTTAATCCTGCTTAGACAATGCTCATTATTGAGATTCACATTTATACGGACAGAGAGAGTGCTGTACTCACTGGGCTCATACAGCTCTTTTTACTCTGCGTCCTTCGGTAAGATCTTCATTTTAAAAAAGCAGGAAATTGAGTATTTAAATAATGTCTCACTAATGTACATATAATGAGAAGAACAAATCATGGAAAGACTCATGAGAGTAACTGGAGATGAAAACAGCATTTACCACAAGACAGAGATTATTTTGTGTAGATGAGGGTTGTACAGTCCTGGTCCCAGGGCTGAGCTGGAATAAAAACCTGTGATCTAGGATACAGCTCTTGTTCAACAACTTGGTGTTCCTAGAAAGGCTACAATATTCCTTCTGACAGAAAATGATAGGGCACAAAGTAGCTTAAAAGGGGAATTTCAAGTGAAACACCCATTATTGTGCTGGGCTGTTTCTGTTGTTCTAGTGTCACAGACACCTGGGGAGAATGGCTCATTTGGCTTGAAGCTCGTCTAATAAACAAGCAGTCCTGTTACATGCTAAAATACCACTTTTTCCTGGGACCCAAAGGCTCTGCATATTGTCTTCCAAGGAAAAAAAACAAGGGATCTTGCCAACGTGCTGTCTAAATTGTACTAACATTTTTTCCACTGTCTTGTAATCACTATTTGTGCACACTGGATTTTAAATATATTTACACTGTGAGAGGACCACCTTAGAGTGGGTCTGATTCTTCATGTACGTACACTTTCCAGGTCATTGATCTGCTGTACCTGCAGATAAAACAAGGATTTCTGTGTCAATACGGCTCTGTATTTGGTGATCAGCAACTGAAATGTATTCCTGAAAGACAGTCAATATGAACAGGTCAATATGTAGTCAATATGACAACTGAATGCATTTTAAAATGTTTTTAGTGTTGGGACTTTTTCATTCTTTAAACACCCTGTTGAAAGTGGTCAACATCCATCTTAATGTGATTCCTATGAGTAACAAAGCACAAATCAAGATCGAGTTATACCACTGATCAGCCCTAAGATGGATAAAACAGTTCAGTGCAATTGCTTGTCTTGAGATAAGCAAATCTGAAGTCTCTTTAGATGGCTCCCCTTCCTAGTGATGTGAAAATTTTGCAAATTTTATTAAAAATGCACTCCCGAAGAAGATTCCCCAGGTGGAAAACTGTTTTTTCTTCTTTCCACTTTTCAGCATGGAAGTAACCTCTCCTTGTTCCTTTGCAAGTCTCAGTGTTAGGTTTTTTTCTCATTTAAGCTAGAAAATAAACGGTCAGGATATAAGGACTCGGGATAAATACTCAATACAAAATACTCAGAAAGATCCTAAATTTGAGAGTCACATCTCCTGGTTACTTCAGGCTCAGGACAACATCACGCTGTGGGCAGGGAGTTTGGAGTTTGACTCTGGCCTGGGTTCTCCAATGTCCTCCCACCTTTTGTGTATGAGCGTGCACGCCCTGTGATGGCCAGGCATTCTGTCCTGGGTGAATCCCAGCTTGTGCCTCTTGTCTGCTGGGCCGGGCTGTGGCTCACCCTGGCCGAGAATGGATGGATGGACAATGACAGGCAATAAAAATTAAGTGCTATTACTTCCAGTACTTCATGCACTTCTAACTTGTCTCAGAATGATTGTGTTTGAATTTGTTTTCTTGAGAGGCACAGCGGCGCAGTGGTCAGCATTGCTGCCTCGTAGCGTTAGGGCCCTGGGTGCCATTCCTGGGGTGCTGTCTGTGTGGAGTTTACATGTTCTAACAGTGTTTGTGTGGGTTCCCTCCAGGTGCTCCAGTTTCCTCCCACGGTCCAAAGACATGCTGGCAGGTTCATTGGCTTCAGGGAAAATTGGTCCTCGTGTGAGTGTGTGCATGTCTGTCGATATCTGCCCTGCAAAGGACTGGCGTCCTGTCCAGGGGGTATCCTGCCTTTATCCTGTTGCTTGCCACGATATGCTCTGGCTCCCCTGTGACCTTGAACTGGATGAAAAAGTTAGAAAATGGATGGATGGATGTTTTTACTGATGTAGCTAATTCCATCTTCCTTCGAACTGCTGGATGAAATTTGGGGCCACTAGCTGCTAGCACCAACCGAGCCACCTGGACTGTATGGCCTCCTGTTCTTTCTAACTTTTCAAATGTTTTTTTTATGTGCTTTTTTGCATTTGCCATCAATTTTCTTTTCTTCAACCCTGGAACATGTGGGAAGTTACAGGCAGTCACTCAAAGTGATTTGTCCGTGTAAATTCTGAAGATTGTCAGGTTTATGAAACGCTGTCTTGCTCAAGTGCACACCTTGCAGTAAATCCCCTTAAAGACTCTAATTAGTGCCAAAGAATGTGACTGATTTAGGCTGGACTGGAGGAACAGATGAATCACAAGGACACTAGTTTTTCTTAGTGGTAGCAGATACAACAAGGTAAGTAAGAAATGGAGGATAGAAACAAGAAAATTAGCCATTGGTATCAATACCTACTCTATCATAATTATTATTATTCCCACAGTGAAAGACAAACGCCTTTCTGGGAAGGCTTTGAGTATGAGAAAGGAGTATGTAAGCTACCGAAAGTCTACTGTAATGAGTCCGTGCATCAAATGTATTGCGCACAGAAAAGCAGTCTTTTGGTCTCATGAGGTCTAATTGGTCTGTGCAAACTTAACACGATTAAAAAGTCATCCACCGCTTGCCAGTGTTGCGCCTTAGAAAAAAAGAAACAAACTGAACACGAACGTAAGGAGAGCAAAGGCAGTCGGAAGTTAGAGAAACTCTGGGAACAGGCACGGAGTGGCACCAATGCCAACAAACTAACAGCCACCCCCCACAGCTGGTGGACTAGCCATTTCGAAGGTGTTTCAGCGGGATACGGGGATGGGTTAAAACTCGCACGCGCCTGATTCCAGTCTGTCCAGACCCTCTCTTTACCTCACAGGCACGCAGGCTTTCAGCTCACCCCAACGGTTGACACTGGCCAACGGATGTTGCCTGGCAACCCCAGTGAAATGTTTGAAAAGCTCGAGAAATGGATACCGAGCTGTGAGCTTTGTTTTAGTCTTGCCACATCTTGGGAATTAACCGCCTTGGTGGTTCCATAGTTGGATTTATTTCTTTAAACGTGTCCCCAGGAGGGAAATTGGCCAAGGCTACATATGGATTTTCAAACAACCCCTCTTCGTTGCTCGCCCTTTTCACTTGTGATATGCATTCAAGACAAATTGTCTGAACAACACATCCGTGTTTCCTGGTTTACAGCGGTTTAATTCACTTTTCCTAAACACCCCTTCCTTTCTGCTTTCCTTTTTGAAGCCTGAAGAGATGTAAAATATGTCACCGTGGAAACAACTTCATCTGCATTTGACATTCCTGAGAGCTGATAAGGAGCGTGTGGTCGCAGATGTCCACATTTCCCAAGGTCGTTCCCTAATTTGCCATTTTTTTAAGACGAGGAGTTCCGAGCTAATTGCAACAAAACTGGCAACAACCAAACTGCTGCAATAAGATACATACTGTATATTGCTATCTGTTGTGCGTGGTGAACACAGAACTCTATGTATACTGTATGTCTTGACAGAGCCAGTCTTGATTAAGACGAAAAGATTTGGTGTGAAATAAAAAAAAAAACAAGGAGGAATCGCCAATCTCCCAAGACATTTTTTCTCATGGTTCAGACTGCAGCTCTAGAAAGCAGCCCAGGTTGGAATCAGTGCTGAAACTCCCCGAGTTTTATTAGAGGAGTTATCATTTTCTTATCTCATAATGCGCTTGATTTCACATTCCAGAAATTCCAGTCACTGACCTTTTGGCCCCAGTTGACTGATCCCCTCCTGTTGTTTCTGCTTAACCTTTGTGTCCAACTATTACATGCGATTGCGCTGTCTACGTGTTTGTGCCATTTGCCAGTTCTCACTTGAAATGTGTCCCTGTCTATGGTAGAATATTTCTACATGGCATCTAAAGAGATTTACAATCATGTCTTCTTTCATAATGTTCCAGCTCCTTTGTCATGACTTTGAGAATTCTGTCATTGTAAAAGGTAGACCTGTGGTTTATCACTGTCAAGCTCAGTAATTTGCATTTGAATTCTATTAAATTACATATAGTCCTGAATAACAGAGGAAGAATGCTGTGAAAAAAGTCTGTTAAGTATTTCCATAGTTTTGCTTTGTCTATATAATCCATTTACCCAGCTCAGTACGCTTATCATTGCTTTTGCAATGAATTAACTGGGCTCCACGCTGCCTGACTCTATTTTGTACATTGGAATACCATTGTAAACTTTTAGAAGTGAAACACTAAAATGATCAGGGCTATAATATTGATACACTTACTGTGATGAGCAGACGCAGAAGCAGTAAGAGAGAGGAAGAAAATACAAAACTGGCAAAATCTGCATATGGTTCTAACTGTATGGGCCTTAAAGTATAAGCAACCTTGTGTTTGTGTTTTTCCTACTGTTACAAAATATTTTCCTTGCACATATTTTGTTTCTGGTGGTCATGCTGTGAAGGAGTGGGTCTGAGTCACTGTATAGGGGCACTGGCTTAGAAACTCTGGTCCAGAGGGAAGAGCACCTCCTACTGGTCGACTAACACCACTTACAGCAGCAACCTGGCCTTTCCAGGGGGTCTCCAATCCGTGCAATGCCTGTACTGACCAGGCCCAGCCCTGCTGAGCTTCCGAGACCTGTCCCGATCAGGCTACGTGATCAAGATTGTACATATACTTTTTTTCCCCCTTAGACGCTATCGGGAAAACACATAACCAAAAATAACCTCCTAATACTTCTTCTAAGCCTCCAGCGCATGCCAGGTACAGTATTCCCTGCGAGCCAGGCTCTTTAACTTTAAATGAAGGGAGATTACTGGGGTGTCGTGGAAACTTCTGTCTTCTGTGACCTTTTATTGCTTGGCTGCTCCTGTGCCTCATGTTGCAATTAGATAGAAAAAAAGAGATCTGTTGTCCCAACACGCTGGCCCTGTGTCATTCCATTGTTTTTTCTGGCCTTGGCCATTCTCCCACACTGTCTGGCTTTGCTGTTCTTCCAAGCTGCCTGCTACAGTGAAGCGAATGAGGTCGCGGCGATCAATTATTCATTTTTTTATTCAAGACCAGTATGGAGCTGCCGCCGGGATATTTATAGCCAGCACTGGTGGTATCAAGACAAGTCTGAATGAAAGCTTTTTAATATGCAGAAAAGCCTGACACCACATCCTGGCTGAAATATTACACTGTTAATCTCGCTGAAGGGTGCAATTCCACCTCCCCCCCTCACTCTCCCCCCCCCCCCGCCTGCCAGCTTTCCACAAGCAACGTGTCTGAGACATCAGTATGGGCCGTTGCTGGAAAGGTACACATCCTGTAAACTGTGCTATAAGACAGCCAGAAACCCCCCCCCCCCAGTTTTTCATCTTCAGGCAAACAATAACTTGTCCTCCAGGTGCGTTTCCAACTGCTTAGAGCTGGGGTTTTTTTTTTAGCAAATGCATTGTGGTTTACGTATCGAGTTCTGTATTTAGCCCTTCACAATACACCGCTCCTCTTACTGTGTGCCTGAACGTAAACCTAGATTATTTCATTATGAGCAACAGTGTGGTTTTGTGCATGTTGACAGGCACTTAAAATGAAAACGAGACAAAATAAGCGAACCTGTTATTTCTTATTCTTCTGGACTCAAGTTGACATCGAAAGGTTAAGTCTTGTGTGTCGTTGCCTCGTGAAACAATCTTTTGTGGGAAAAGAATATGCCTTTTATTTCGGTGTCTACGGGTTTGGAAAGCAAAGCTGCTCCAGTGCTGGTTTACTGGTGTTTAGTGTTGTGTTTAGTGTTTAGTGTTTAGTATTGTGACACTAATTATTACAAAGAAATGGCAGGATCGCTGGACTCTCACCTGATGAAAGGGAAGCATAGTCTCATCATGTCACAGGCAGTGTTGTGCTACAGGCAGGAGGAGACATGGACTTTAAAGGCGAGGGTGAGATTTGTTTCCGTGGTCTTGCTTGCTGTGCTACACAGACGGACCCCTGTTCTGTAAGGGAGAGGGAGGTGCTACTCCAAGCCCTCCAGCTGAAAATCAGGCTGAAATTTGCAACCATTTGAAAATGGGGAACTATTAAAATCAAAGTCCATATTGGTTCGGAACTAGAATGGCTTACCTTGGATGTGTCAGGTAATATGTTATCTTAATTTTTAAATAATTGAAGGAAAACTACATATAAACGTAGAGTAACTGAAAATTGTAATCACACTGTATATAGTGTATCATCCATGTTAGGCCCAGATGTAACATGCATACAGAAATTATTATCCTCAGTCTTAAAGACGTGCAGCTGAACTCCAGGATGACAGATTTTTCCCTACAAGTCACACTTTTGGCGGGGAGATATTTCTTGATTCCAGCTTTATGGTTCAAAATTCCTCCATCTTTCAGCTTTTTTCAGATAACTACCCCCAGAAGACAAAACTGACTCGTGAAGCTCAACAATCTCTAAATGTACTCTACCTGCATATCTTGCATTGCCAAAAGGTTAGTACCTAAACAAACAAGGTAAAAACTCCCGATAGAACTGTGTAAATAGAAAAATGTAACTGAAGAAAGCTTGGATGCGAAAAACACCTTGTATGCATAAAATGATGTGTAATTAATAATAAGGAAATCATATTTCTACAAATGAATTCCATTCTGATGCACTAATTTAGGATTTGGCAAGGTTTAAAGAAAAACCTGAACTTGCACATCAGCTGTAGCCTGTGTGTTTCCATGGGGTCTGTAAACAGTGTCTGGCAAATGGGTAAGGTTTGGATTTAACGTTGGCCTTCAATGGACTGAAATCAGCCTGCTCAGCAAGCCATGTGTTAGCAAGAACGAAAATGGAGTCTTGCATTTTCATTTTGAAAGCAAAGAGGAGTGGAGTTTTTTTTAGTAAAAATAGCACTTCCAAAGCTCACTCGCCACAAAAATTGGAAAGTGTGTAAAAGTGGACCCTCCGTGCACAGAAGTTCTTCTCTCCAAAATACTTTTATTTAAAAACACAAACAGCCATGAGCTCATCCAACATTATATATATATATATTTAGACAGCAATTTCTTCAAGGTGCATAAACATTCTGAAGTGAAGTAGTTGTGTGAACAGAAGCCTGCATTTCTACAGCTATATCTATGTTTTACCACCATTACGGAACAGAGATATGGACCCATGAAGGGCCTGAGGTACAAAAATAGAGATATCCCAATGGAAAGTCAATATCCATCCCACAATCCGAGCTCAAACTATGATCTTCGATAACCATGTGGCGCTCTATTCCAGAACACGTGTCCAAAGGGATATTGCAAACTCCTATCAGGAATGTGGTCGAGCCTGTCCAGTGGTATGTAAGACATATGCACACATGTGGATTTCTCTCATTTTTTTCAGCTCTTGCATATGAAATAAGGTGTGGAATGGTGCATGCCCCTGGCTTACATTAAATAAATGACATCATCGGAGTATCCATTTCATTCAGTAGTTCTGTACTGGAGTCTGCAAAGTAATACATGTAAGGCGCTGTGAGTGAAATCCTGAGAAAGATGTGAAAACTTGGGGGCAAGCAGAAGTAAGCAGGGGGCAGGGACTGGGGGGGGGGGGGAGCGGGGATTTGGAGGGGAAAAGCTGGTTTACAGAAGTGGCCGCGTAATCTTTTGATACAGTACTGTGCTCTTCAGCAACTTCCTGAAGGTTTTTCCTAAATGATGCAGAAATTAAAAAAGAAGATGTTGTCAGTTTTCAAGACACTTCATGACTGTATGCTTTAGGAAGTGGGTGACCAGTCTACTATGGTCTCCTGGGGAACTGGGCCTGCCCCATCTAGTAATAATATATGTTCCCAAAACCCCTTAATTTGGAGCTTGTTTGTGTATATACCAAGATCACTGGGCTGAATGGCTTCCTACGGCCTGTAACCTTCTTTAAAAGAGAGGACAAAGCCCAATTTTGCTGGTACAGACAAACCCAGGATGCCCAGGGAGAGTTCAAAGGTCAGTTTCAGTGGTTTTTGCGTTCAGTTGCCTATAATCATTTTATTTCTTCAAATATTCCAATTTAATATTGCAAACAACGTCACAACATACAAAATGAATTATATTAATCCAGAACAAATGTCAATGAATAATCTTTATATTTTCATATCTTTTTTTTTAAACCTGTGGGATTAAAAAAATAAACAGCAAAGCTTTGACAACAGCACCTTGACATTAGTATGTAATTCCAACACTGCCTCTGAGAAGTTTAAAGCAGTAAACAGATAAAGTACTATCAGGAAGAAAGACCACTTACTGTTAAAAATGTAAACGGAATGTTTTGGTCGGAATTTTTATCCTTTTTGTTTCCAAAGTGGACAGTTTTCTCAATTCACAATTGAAGCAGCATGCAGTATTTTTAGATTTTTTTTTTAACTCTTCCCTCATTTTTTTTCTCTTTTTTTTTCTCCCAAATTCTTGGCAACGTAAACAGACCACAATGTTTTGAGGAATGTAATACAGAGTTAATTTAAGATTGTGCGCAAATGACTGTTTGATTGATTTTTTTTTTAGAATTTTAACTTTTTTTCGTCTCTGAAGGTCATGTATATGTTCAATAAATAGACTGTATTACCACTTTACTGTATAAACTTCATCTTTTTTTTTTTTACATGCAGTCCATAAAATTTTTTCATTTGACGGAATAATTTACCCTGTTATGTATATATACAAATAGATATTTTCTCTCTTTTTTTTTTTACTCTCAATAAAATCTATACAACATTTAATTCACTATCTCCCCCTCTTAATGGTGAGCGTACATACACATGAAGTGTCTATTCTTATAAAGCGCCAGGCTTTTTTTTTCTTGTTATCCATGGTGAATGCCCGGACAAATGACTGGGTGGTCCGACACTGAGAGTTGTAGTGGCGCTTGTCTATCCCTCTACAAGCCTCGTTGGTGTACCCCTTGGGGTTGCATTTGGTCTCATAAAAGTATTGCTTGAGTTGGCCATTGGACACCGGCACCTTCTCCAGCACTGTGACGGTCTGCCCAGACATGTCCACTGCGGTCTTCTTTTCCACGGCCGTCACCCACTGGCTAATACTGTCACACACGCTCAGCTCCCCCCTCCGCGCCGGGTCGGAGTGCCGTCTCACCCTCATGGACATGTTCGCCGCGTCCAGGTAGTTTTTGTACTCCTCCAGGAGAAAGAGCAGAGGCGGCTCCAAAGGCACTTGGTTGCTGATCATCACCCGCGACGTGTACAGGTCCGCGTCCCGGGGCTCGTCCCCCTGGGTGGCCCCGGCCCCCCGCGGCTCCCCCTCGCCCTCCAGCAGCTCCTCGATCACCTGCTCGAACGTGTCCGCCAGGGACGGCAGGGCCCGCGGCGCCCCGCCCCCGCTCTCCGGAGTCCCGTGGCCTCGTGCCGCGCCCGGGTAGCCCACGCCGAAGTGGCTTCGGATCCCGGCTGCTTCTTTCATGGGGGCAGCTCTCATGCAACTGAAGTACGAAATTACCATAGTAAGGAACAGGATGGTCATCACTCTTCTCACCTGGTGGAACTGCAGAGGGACGGGGGGGGGGGGGGGGAGGGGAGGAGAGGTGGGGAGAAAAGGAGAAAAGAAGGCCGTTAGTTCTCTGGGGAGCACAGCTCTCTAAGCTGGGGCGCAGCGCAAGACCGGCCTGCCCCTCCAAGGCTCCTCCAGCACTGATGTCACCTGGAGGCCCCCGCAGGAAGCTAAATGCGTCAACACCTGAGGCATCAATAGAGGACTGCGGCGCCCGTCCAGGGAACACACTCCTCCCCTGCCTGCCTGCCTCTCAAAGTAGGCCACCAACAGGCTGAACACAACAAAAACCGAGTTCGGCGAGTCAGGTTAAAGCCTCCAAAAAATACCCCCAGCTTTCCTGTTCTTTCCTGTTTTCTGCCCTGCACCGAGACCGACGCACCCTGCGCCCCAAGGTTCGGAGGCGTCCCTCCAGGCAGAGGAAGAGAACACGGCTCGGAATTCTGAGAATCGGCCTTCGAGCCAAAAAATCGGTTCGAACGGATGCGCATCTATTCGATGTCGGACAGGCCCCCCTCGTTTGTTCACCCTACTGGCCCAGTCCAGGACCGCAAAGGTACAGTGACGTTGGAGCCTTTCTGCTTTTCTCAGGAATCGCAGTGCCGTGCCGAGGTTACAGGGCCTAGGGTACATTCTCTGCCCCTGCTTTTTACCAAAAGGAGGAAAACACATCTGCAGGTGAGCAGCTCCACGTTCTTGTCAGTTCTGTGTCGTGGGCAACGACGAGGGTAAGATGCCAAATATATAACACCCAAATTGGTCAAATTATGCTGTAGGTCCATGAAAATATTTTTGCTCCAGGGTAAATCGCCCACCGGCTCTCCGCGTGCTGAAGAACCCCTGCCTGCTGCAGGGACTCAGCATCTCCAAGCAGCTTCTGTGCTGTCAAACAACCTTCAATTGACTTTTGACTTTCGGATTGTCTCTGACACCACTGACACTTGTTTACGTCGGCTAAAAAGGAAAACAAGAGTTCACATTACAGCAGAGCACAGCGCCTCAGACATCTGCCGTGACTCAGATCCGTATTCTGTAGAGGTATTGTCTCCTCCCTCTTACCTTCCCCTCAAAGTCTGCTTCACTTAACTGCCTCTCATTATCACACAGGAAATAGGACTGTTATGTTGTCAACACACCCCAGTCACTAAAACCAGTTTGGTTCCCTTTCATTCTCAGAACTACCCGCACTGTCTTATCAGTTTCTCCTTTAAGACACTTCTCTTTAAAAAAATAATTAAATAAATAAGGTCCCCAGGATTGACGACCCTGTGATGCTACTCTGGGCCCCCCTAGAGAACCGCCGGCGAACGTGCAAATATTGAGATAACCACATGTCTTCTATTGCTGCAAATGCTTGTGACTCTGATATGGGCAGGCCAATACTGCAGTATGTATGGGTTGCTGTGTGCCAAGCTGAATGTAGCTCACAGGCCAAACACTTTCTTAAAAAACTGTGCACCGTGCAAAAGCAAAGTTGAGATGGCCTGCGCCCATCATTCCTGCCATCTGGTCTCTTAAGCCAGTTCCAGAGGTTGAGTACCACTACGGGTCCCGTAGACTGCCTTACAGTGAAACTACAGAAGAGCAGAAGAGCCTGCACTTTTCAAAGGATCTGCTGTGAGTGATGATGAAGTCCTGTCCCTGCCAGAGCTCCATTCCCTTTGCTTTTTTTGAAGCCCATGCTTCAGATGGCAACACACAACTACGGTTTCCTGATACTCAGAACAAGGTGGGCTAAGAACTCAAGAGTGACTCACTGTATCCAAAGAAGACTTTGTAGTTTTGACCCAGGAGCTTATCATTCGTGTGCAAGAACAAGACCTGCAGTTTCTTTCTGCCACTGTCTGTTCATTTCCCCTCTGTTCAGGCAAAACCCAACCGAAGAAAGGTCACGTAATAACTTCAAAGCCCAGTCCTCTCTTTTCAATGCTGAGCATTTCAACTGCAAAATGCTGAAATGTACAGGGACACTGTATATCTGTTGAAAGATTTAAGCAGCCAGTCAAAAATATTGAACGCACCCTAGGTAAAGAAAAAAAAAAGTATCATTGCCAGCTAACAAGCTCAACGCCTGACGATCTCCCTTTCAAGATCTTCAATCTCTATGATTTTTTTCTGACTCTGCTGGCAGTTCTTAAATATAAGATGAGTTTTGATCAGACAACGGTGCGAAAGCACTGATCACAATGGATCTTATTCTCCTGACGTTTGATTTTGGTTTTAAATAGATCACATCCCACAGAAAATACCCTTAAGCTTCAAGGAGGACTTTCAGAGTGAAAAACTAAAAAAACAGTTTGCCTCTATATTGCTCGGTACAGCACACACCATGCATACTGGATGGTACACGAGACATTTTCAGGTCTTCACTACCTGAATAGCAGCTCTTAAACAAGAAATCAATGAAGCAATCAGAACTCCAATCCTAGTTAGAACTGACATAAACCCCCCAATTCATTGCAAACCACAAACAGATAAGAACATTTCTTACCTCTCCAAGCCCTTAATATTCATGCAAGTCCAGACGTAGAAACCATATTGACACACATCTTGCTATATCTTGCATATGCATGTTGCTGTGGATTCTAAGCTTTCGTTTCAGGCAGGAGGTGTTAAAAATAGCCTAAGCCACAGAACAAGCACTGCTGTGTCGCCTGGTGTTCTTTATCTTACCGTTGTTTCAGACTCCCAAAAGTCATGAACATGAATCATCTCAAAACGGACGTAAGATGTAAAAAAAACCCCACTCATTACAAAGCATTTGTTTCATTCCTAATTGGTGTCTTGGGCTATAGTTAAGGATTGTGGATGCTGTACGGACTGCCATGGAGATGCTCCATCTATATATAGGTGATCTGGGAATCCCTGAGTCTCAGTTCAGACTTCACATCCTCCCCTTAATGAGCACATGTGGAGTTTCTTTTCCTACTTAACTGCCATCCGAAAGGTGCACCTGTTCAAACTGCAGTATCTTCACTCCTCTCACCTAGAGCATTTTGTAAAAAAAATCACAATCCCCATTTAATAGCAATAATAGCAATATGACTGTAAGGAAATGGCTTTCAGGATGGGAATGATATGCTGATTTTGCGCCTGATTTTGAAGCCTCACTATAGCAGAAAATGAATTCCACCCTGGGGCATAGCATCAGGTCAGAGAATAGAAGCACAGCATAAGCAGATATTAAATAAAAATCTTTCCCATGTCACCGATCACCAACAGCGATAGTGAATGTTAAAATTGCCCAATGAATTCACCAAGACCAGATGCCAAATGGAAAGCTCATATCAATATCAATGGCGCATGTTGTCACACATGCGAGAGACCATGATGGAACAGATAAAGGAGATGCTTCAGGCTCAGTAGATAACCCTGTAATCACAGGTGGCAGAGCCAAGTCATTCCTGTGATGTACTAGTGTCCCATCTAGAAGGGGAGTCACCTGCTCTCAAGTCCCCTTCACACTACAGGAACCATTCTGTGTTCTGGCCCAGTGTGTTTCTGTGGCTCTGGTCTGGACCATGTGTTGTTGATGGGTTGGTCGGGAATCGAACCCGGGTCAACTGCTTGGAAGGCACTTATGTTTACCACTATTCCACCAACGTACACTGGTCTGGAGCTTGTGTTATACCATGAGCCACAAATCGGTGGCCCAGAAGCCCATATGTGGTAGCCAGGAAGCAGTCAGTGAAATCCTGCGTGTTGCAGTACGCAAGCATGACACAGGTGTTTGATTCTAGAAAATACACTCTCTGATCTCTCACCGACCGAGATCAGAACAGTTCCTGCTGCATGCAAGCTGGTAAATTGTCAGGTTCACGAAGAAGCTGTGGGAAACATTTCATTTCTGCAAAGGCTATTTGGGGAATTGTCTGTGTTGGGGGGGTTTTATCCCACCTGATGGGAAAGAAGCATTCCCTGTTTCATTGCGTCTAGGGTCCGTTGAGACTGAAATGCTGCAAAATTTCAGCCCTTCTGCCTTTCAGCGGCCTATCTCAGTGGCCACCCTGATAACACCGACCACGGCTCTGCACAGCACAGCCCCTGCAACAGTCCACAACTTCCAGCAGAAATGACCGGACCGCAGCTTCACTAGCTAGCTTTTGCACTCTTTGTGCAAAGTCTGAGTCACCACACGATACCCCACTTCTACACCTCATTGTAACATATCCAAATCTGCACTGCCCAAAGCTCAGCTGCATGCAAAGAGACTTCTTCGACACTCTCTACCACCTATGCAGGACAATACTGCACTATCACCTTGATCTCACAGCACTTCATGTGGACCAGCCCTCACTTACTTAACTGAGCAGGAGCCCTGAGGCTTCATGGACTGAGCCAGGCAGATGGCTTCTTCTGCAAACCAAAATCCAGAATAAACATAGATCCCCTAGGTCACAGGCATCCAATAGTATAGATACTTGTGGTGTGGAAAGGAGGTCTAATTTCTAGCAAAAGTGTCATTTTACTCTGTTGTCAAAAGACGGAGGTGGAATCTGGGCGTTTGCTGAGCAAACAAAAATATATTATGAATCTTCCTTCAGTACATTGCAAGCTAAAGGCATCTTTAGCTCTGCGCCTTAAAATATCCGGAAAGTGTGGTTCCTTTGTTGTTGAGAAACCGAGGGGATTAAACGGGGTTAAAATATTTGAACTATTTCACCGGAGATATTTTTCTCAGAGGCACACCTTGTCCTTTGCAGTGAAATGCACACAGCACTTCCCCATGGGTTTGCCTTGCAGACGAATGAACTGTGTAAAGTTTCCTAACTCTCTGCTTTGACACAGAAGACACAGAAGTGCCCCTAAAATGCATACATTGTATCTATACAGAGTTCCTGGCAAATAATCTTAGGCAAAATTAAAATGCAATCTCAATTGCAATGAGCTTCAGCAGAGTATCAGCAGACAGGAGCAACATCAGTCATGCTTTTCCACCAAAGAAAAGTGTGTGAAACGTCAGACTTTCGGTCGCTTACAGAAATTTCAAAGGCTCACGTAAAAAAAGGCCCTGCAGATTTTGATTTCAAAGACTTTTTCGTCGAGCTATCAGAAGGGTCATCGACAGTCTGTCAAAATGGTGCCTGTGGCCACAATCACATCAGGACTACTGCAGTCCTCACTCCCTTAGCTTTCACCTCCTTCGGTAGGCGGCCGCTGTCAGGCTAAAAGATTTCTGCTCCAAACAATTCAAGAGAAATGTCTTTAAATAAGATCCAACGCTTCCGCCCCTGACCCCTGTAGCTAAACAGATAGTGCTCTAGCAGGACTGAGAGTTCAAATTAGTTACCTCTTCCACAATGACCCGAGGCAAAAAGGGTGTTGTTTTTGGAAAGTAAAATTCTCAAGAAAGTCCTCGCGAAGCCCTTATGTCCACTTCAGACACCAACAAACTCAACTCAACTCACAGGGATCAGTCCGCCACCGGGGGACTGTGGCTAATCAGCTTAAAGGCATTGTCTGGAACATCAACAATAACAAAAAATGCCCTTCGGATTTCTGGGAAGAGTGCACCTTTGGGTTTGCAACTTAAAGCAGCACTGATTTAGCCAAAAAGCAAATATCCTAAAAGGGCTGTGGTCTGCAAGTCTTTGCTAATATTATAGTTGCATCTCCTCCCCCAAAGCATGGCCATGCACTGGGTGAACGCAGAACGTACACTTTGCATTTTTTCCCCCCCACATTACATATAAATAAGCTGTACTTAACCTTACCTAATCCCTTAAAGGAAGGGTCATAGGGTCATCGGGCACAAAGGTTAGGCTTTTAGAAAACCTGAAAAAGTAATTCCCACTTTTATATCCCAGCACATCCTAATCCCCCGTCCTTCCCTGCAGGTTCTCTAAAGGTGCACTTTAACAGACCGCTGCCAATTTGCAAATTATAAGAAAGAAAATTCTATGAAAAGGGCTGTGCCAGCTTCAGCAGCAACTGTGTGCCAGCAAGCAACACAGTTTATGCCACAAGACTTCTTTTGTATTTGTGATGTGGCGACTGTATTTTTTTTAAATTAAGCCAAATGAACGGTAATGAATTAAAGACGTTCTGAAGCTGCGTCTTTAACTCTGTCCTGTCATATGAATGATATGAGTAAATGAAAAGGCATGCCTGTGCTTTTTTTTTTTGGTGCACCCAGTACAGCATGTACATTCTTTTTAAAAAGAATCCCCTTAAAACCTAGAGCTTACTCATCCACCTCTGCCAAATCGAGAGATGGCTTCACACTCGAAACATTTCACAGCTCACGGTTTGCAAATAATTCTGGAGACTTACTGAAACAGGTTGTCTGCACAAGAACAGCAGGTCTTACCAACCCAAGCTGTTTTCTGCTACTTTTTAAGCAGTTCTGGGATTTGTTTGCTCCGATTCCCATCAATTAGACACATTTATGTTTTGATAGCGGTGGAATTCTGCTACTCGAAAGGATTTGTTTTCTTGTATTAAGACCTGTTTTTAAATGACATGGTGAGCACGGTGATTCAGTCTCAGCAGAAAAACAATGCTACTCTCCGCAAGCACACTTGAATGGTAACATGTACAGTATAAGATTACAAGCAGAGCCGTCTGACGAATTACCCACTAAGTTCCTATGGGAACAGGACTGTAAATTCATCCTTTCCAAACACAGCCAAATTCCTAAATCACAAACTGAGGAGAGCACAGATGAGATTCCCAGAAACGTTTTGAACTAGTGGGCTCTGGTGCAACATTTTCTTTTCCACTTAAAGAGCTCAGCTTGACGTTTTGGATAAACAGCAAATTCTCCTAAAAAAGAAAGAGAGAAAATAACTTCTACAACCCAGCCAGCCTGGATTCTCTGCAAGGTGTTTTTTTATTTAATTCCAAGGACACAGTCCTGTTTCAGCTGTTTCACCAAACCTTATTTAATGCACAATAGAGGCATGATAGGGATTAGCTGTTTAATTGGCGGAACTGTAGGGACAAAGCTGACAGACCCCTCTTTTTGGCAAGGAAAGTGCAAGGGGACTCCTGTAAGGGTGAGGGTGGGGTGCGAGAGAAGATGGGAGAGTGGGCACTCTGGAGGTGAGGTCCTTGCATGCAGGGAAGCTGAGGTGGGTGAGACTGGGGTTTCACCTTCTACAGAACTTTCGTTTAGAACTCCACACGCAAGAGTCATCAGGCTTCAGCAACTCCCCATCAACACCTGGGGATATGGTTTTAGGCCAGTTTTCATGACTAGATCCCTCCTTGATCAAATTCTTGCCACTAACAAATTCACCCCAATGATTTTTCCTGCTCTTCCAATGTTTTAAACTGGAACCATACATCATTCTACATACGAGCCATTCACTGTGCTTTACTACATTATACCATGTTTCCGTGAGTGACATTTTACAGCACTTCAGGCAGGGAGTTCTCTATCTTTAACCCGCTCCTAGAGAAAAAAAAAACTACTTAAGTTGTTCATGTACTTCCTCACTAAAATAAAAACCCACGGAAAGTCAAATATGTCCCAGTTTAACATAAGCACAACTTTTAATACGTGAATTCTTTTCTTTTTCTTAACAACTATCACAGGGCATAGCATTAGAGGGAAAGAAAGGCTGTGCCTGACAGTTTAACAAGGCTGCAAATGTCACCATTTCAGTTGTGCACAAGACACTCCACAGAAATGGAGGCAGTGTAACTCATTAGAATCCAATTGCTAGTTACTCCTCTGAGCTTTCTTCTTAGCGAGTGACTGACAGTCTTTTTTATATGGCTATTTCCTGTTTCAGTAAAGAAAATCAATAGGACTTGTCCTCAAAACTATGATCCAGTTAAACCACAATCACATCCATGAACCACTGCAGTACTCTGGGGCTGCCTGTGATAATTGCAACTTTTTTTTTCAATTTAGGGGAAAAAAAATACCCCAAAACAAATACCTTTTCCTTAAATTTGTGAAATACAATTTCACCTGCACCTGGGGTTCGGACGTCTGATTACGGCGGCTGACTTACAATTTTCTACACAGAGAAGGTCAATTTGGCGATTGTAAAAAGAATTACAGTATCAAAAAGGGTCATAAATTAGATTTAACACACCATGAATATTTGGGGAATCTATTTGTTTCAGTGAAGCTAATCCCCATTTAAAGAAAACGAAAAGCCCAACATTGCATTATTTATACTCTATTTCCCAGAGCTAATGATTGCACAATTACATTGAGAAAGAAATGAAGGACACTCATTGAAGACACACAACCATTACCGTTTAATGAGACAATAATGAACTGCTCCTGCAACACTGGAATGATACCTTTTGAAATGAGGAGAGTGCAGAACAAGCCCACACACATTAACAGGCCTTGAGATATTACCTGGGTCACTTCAAATCTCCACGTCGGCTCGGTCTGGCAAAAGAACTTCTGCCTTTTTTTTTAATCACTTGCGGTGCATAGCTCAGCTTCCATTCCAGGGATGGCACATTTCATCATTTACTTTTAAACATTACGCTGTCCAGAAAGGAGAAAGACTGGGAGACACCCGGCAGTCTCTGTGTCCTCTATTATAATCTTATTTGCCTATTTAAATTGCCGTGCTCTCTGCTGGTGAGTCTAGTTTCTCTCATTACTCTACAGGGGTGACATTCAGCTAAATTCAGCTCTGGTGCTAAGTACTCTTTTCCCACACGCTCCTTCATTTTCGTCTCTGTGCAGAAGGATGAGCCAGAAAGTCACCTCTTCACTTCGCTGGTTTTCTCTCTTGCAAGCCCCATGAAGGCGGTGAGCAGGGATTAGGGGCCAAAGCAAGAAAAACAGAATCTGTCATTTCAGAATGTGACCTGCTGACAAGCTGTGGGCTTTACATATAGGCTGGGGTCCGTTCTCTTCATTCCTGCTACCAGGACTAGAAGCACTGCTAGATTAACAGATGAAAGGCAATTACACTATCATCTCTTCTTTTTAAGGGGGCTGCACTGTTTCCTTTAAGGATATGTAGTGTTGTTCTTTTAATGCCAAAAAAAGAGATTACAGTAAAGCCCTATTGGACCAATACAGGATTGCTTCCTTAACATAAAGCATATGGCAAAATGGATGTTTCTTTTCAATGACTTTTTTAACAAACACAATTGAATCCCTGCTCTGTGCCACTTCCATTTGCAGCACAATAATCAGTTTTTCTACTTTAACAGCGTATCCAACAATGTGAATTATTGCTCCAGTTACCTAGTAAATAGTGCCTGCCTCTCTCAGATTTCAATGTTCTCGTCCACTGGTTTGTGTCTTAGTATTCTTCCAAAGGTTATCTTGAAGTTAACTGATATGACAATCCAGACATGGCTTACATTAACCTCATTGAGATGTAAACCCTTCTTTGAAAACACTACAGTATAAAAAAAACACACAAATACATGTTCATTGTCACCTCTTTCCAAAGAATGCACTTTCCTAAAAAGTTCTGCATGACATAACCATCACACTCTTTCTCACTTCACTGAGATTGTACAAAAAAACAAATCAAATCTTCCTGGACAGAGAAGGACTGTCCTGTTTATTTTTTTCTTGGCTCTCTTCAGTTTATTTTTGTTCATCACTTCCAAAGTCATTGTAGTGACAGTCTTGAGAATATCAGCAACAGCAAACTCCTAAGATTATTTTTTTCATAGACCCTAAGCTTTATTGTCATCTGTGGAAAGGTGACTACCAGAACCAGACTTGATGACTTCCTGGAAACGTCTACATTCCTGCAGATAGAAAATTAAGAATTCTGGAAGGTCCAAAAATCAGATTGTGCGTGCTACCATTAGGCTACTTGGTGTTTCCTGGAAAAATCAGGGAGAAGCACCATAGTTCTAATGGGATGACGTTCTTTCTAAGAAAAACGTTCTTCAAGGAAAACTGAATGAGGCAACTCCATTCAAACTCATCATAGCTTGTTTATTGAATGCTACAAGAAACTGAGTTGCGTTAAACAGTCAGGAGTGGATTCTGCAATAAAAGTTAATAATGTAAACAACCTTTCTCGACAGTTATTTAATGGAGTTTATAATGAAAGTTCGGGAGGTATAACAACAGCCAAGTTCAATCAGCCTCAGCTGTCAGTAATTTGTAATCAATCCTAATGTCATTTCCTCTCCTAAAACACTATAAATACTGTACGTGACCCCCTTCTCTCTCTCTCTCGCATGAGGTCTCCTGCCTCCCTCCTCCCCCCCATCTCCCCCTCTGCAGCTGCCCCTGGGTCACCCCTTACTCTGTATGGGGGTCCCACCCTCCTCATCCTCTGGCCAGGAGGTCAGCCCTCACCCACACAGGTTCAGCCAAAACTTTTTTGTGACTAAACCTTAATAAACTCCATAAAACCTTTCAATACGCTTGATTCTTGGGTAAGTATTGTTATTTCTGTTGGAAACTACTATGATACCGTCCTACTGTGCTGTAATGAAAGATGCAAAAATATGCAGAGATTTTAATCATGCTTAGAGCGCAATTTTCCTATTGGCTGCTAAGGCGAGCTCTGCAGGTCATGTGTAAAACTAATAAAAAAATCAACAGGTGATGACACTGCCACTAGTTTTTTTTTAAATAAGGGCTAGTGTTGATTAAGACTGGGTAAAAGTTGTTCTGCTTTGTGCTTTAAAAAACTAGGTGCAAGATATTTCTCCATTTTTTGCTGTCAACGAATGTGCATATGCATGCAGACAGATTTATAATTTGCTGTTTGGGGCATCATAGTTTCATATCCTTTGTGTGCAACAAGATTTTCATATTTGAATCACGAGACCGGTGTGGCCAGCGAGTGTCAGGCAAAGACACGGCACCACTAACACAGACACACTATGGTCTGAGTGGAGGGGGACTGAGCTAATAGCTCCCTTGCACTCCTGGCTCCCTTCTCTTCTGTGGGTTAATGTGGAATCGGACTTATACAATAAGCAGGAATTCAAGTCGTTGCATGAAAAACTCTACGAAGGTCAATTAATACTTGCAAAAAAGAGAGAGAGAGAAGTTTGGAAGCCTGCATTTAACTATAAGTGAAAAGCCCTTCTGTCCGGCAAGTAACATTAAATAATCTTCCACCACTACCCTATTTATTCAATTCATGTATTTTTTTAAGGACAAAAATATGTAGCAGCACTCGCCGAATGTCAATTCCTATAATTAACTAAGCTGAAGTCATAGTTCTCTGCCTCTAGCTGGCCTGCTAAGCCATTCGCCTGTTTTCTACCACTTAATCCACAGCTCCAGAGCTGATTAACCAACCAGCATGTCTTTGGACTAAGAGGGGACATTGCAGCACCCAGAGAAAACCCACATGAACACAGGGAGACCATGCAGACTCCACACAGACAGACCCCCTGGTTCCAGAATTGAGCCAAGAGGACCACGGCGTTGCTAGGCAGCAGTGCTAACCACTGGGCTACCCTTGCCTGCTTATCTGTCTATTACCCAGTATCCACTATTGCAGCGCTATAAAAACAATACTTGGGGAGTGTGGCAGAACCCTCGTGGGTCAGGAACGCGTTTCGCCAATGAACTGTAGGAAATGTATTTTGCATCTGCCAGGCCGTATTGAAACTCAGGAATTTGTAGTATATAGACCTTTAAATACCTGTAATTCTACGTATTTAAAAAAGAATCATCATGTTCGGCGAAAACAACCTTGCAGACGAGCCTTCTCTCCTGGTGCCAGAGTAATAATGAAACATTCTCAATTTAAATGTCCGATTCCCGTCATTGGGTCGGGTAGTATCGTGACGTACAGTAGCCAAAAAAAAACCGCTATTAGATTCCAGTGCGTTTCAGCAGGTTACCAGGTCGAGTGGTGAATAAGATTCTAGTCACAACTCAATAAAAAAAAAGATCAAATGCAATCTTTCCCTACCCATTCTGTACTGATCCAGAGAGATGTCACCTAATTAACCCTCAAATGCATGGTCTAGGTCTAACCTTCATTGTTCTCGAACTTCCAGGGCCGACTAGAGCTTTTGTATATAAATGGATTTGAGCTGGAGCTGGAGTTTCCTCGGGGTTGTTGTGCATTGTGTGCCGGGAGCAGAGAAGTCGAAAGAATGTTCCGGCATCCGAACGCCTCACAGCAATAAACCCTGCCCCTACGTCACAGCCCAGGTTTACGTGGTAAACCATACCTTGTGAAGGTACACATTTGTCTTGTAAATATTTCAGTAGCGAACGTCTCACGTCAGGGCCACACGACTAAATACCATTTCTCCCAACGATGCACAAACCCCCGTACTCCTGAGCTCACTCCTGAGCTTTCAAAAGCACGCCTCGGACCTCACCTGTTGGAGTTCCCGTTGGGGGATGACCAATGAGCCATCTCTGCCCAATCAATAGCCATGCGCACAAAAGGGATTTTGAACGACTTAAAAGATTTGCTTCGAGTGGTCAGAAATCCTCTTGATCACTTAACAAGTAAACGTTCTAACCTTGGTCACGAAACGGCCCAATGTGTGCCAGTTGCAAATATTTACAGAAAACGTGCTTTCTTTCCCGGTGCATTCTTAAAGGGGGAGGAAAGAGCCGGAGACACCTGTCACTGCTACAATTCCATTCCCCCCTGAAACACGTCCCAAAATGATTTCGCCTTCGGTCGTTTAGTGTAAACCCACAACTGAATCATCGTTTTAAAATGCTTCGGGTCCTTCAGAAGCAAAATCGTTTTGTTGTTGTTTTGTTTTTTTTCCGGAAGGCTTCGCTACACTGGGAGTGTTAAGCACACGTCTGACAAATTAATGCGCATACACAGTACGTTTTTAGCCTCTCAGCTTCACTCTTTATCTGAGTGATTGATCGGGGGCAGAACTTCAATATTTAAATAGATTCAGTTTCATTCGTTTGGACGTGAAAAAAGCGGCAGATAATTACACAGTCTCTTTAAAAAATTCATGTACCGGGATAAAATTACACTCGCAGAGTCAGCTAATGGGCTATATTTAATTAATAGAGAAATGAGGGGGTTTCTCCTGAAACGCCAACAATTCCTAGTGACGTGACGCAGAATCAGCCCTTAAGGCTGTTGGTCTTTTTCACTCGAGAGACGATGTATCCCCAACCAGTTTACTTCGCTCTGGGCAACGTACGTAAATCCGTCAAGTGCACATTTATTCCAGCAATTCCACGAACGCCTGACAACATATATGACTTACTTAGTATTTGTTAAAAAAAATACATTTGTTTCAAATCTTCTGAAAATTCTGACACCTTTTTGCAAACATCTATACGGCACCGTGCCTGAAACGAGTTAATTGAAACACGCCGGACAATTAAAGCTGAGGAAACCAATTAGCGGCATCTCGCGCTCTCGGCTTATTAACTGATGTTCTTCGCTGTCTTGGATGTAAGCGCTCAGCGCAAGGCGTCAGCCGGTTGCCATGGCGATTGTGCATCCACTTCAGGGATGACTGACGTGTCCAACCAGACGCCAATGACTCCAATAGTGTCGTTTGCGCTCTGTAAAGAAGCTGGACGCCAAACCGAGAGACTCGTGTTGTTTTGCCGGACACTGGAGTAAAAGTGTTTGATTATTAATTACTCACCCGCGGTTTTAACGAATATAACATCACTTTATTAACCCTTTACAATTTCTTGCATTAGGAATTTTCTTTTCGCAGACCCCAGCTTGCTCTCCATGAGACACACAGACAGGGAGAGAAGCTGGGGGTCAGAGCGCAGGGGCTGCCATTGTACGGCACCCCTGGAGCAGTTGGGGTTAAGGGCCTTGCTCAGGGGCCCAACGGAGTAGGATTCCTCTGCTGGCTGCAGGATTTGAACCGGCAACCTTCCAGCTACAGGCGCAGAGCCACTGCTCCGCCCCATATAAGCTAATTGTTTCAGACTCTTGCGCCAGACAAAGAAAATAGCCTCTTCTTCGCCCAACAGAGAGTCTCGGAACCGTGGAATGACATTTTGACAAGAACGTCCCCCCCGTCACTAGCTTGGGACCGGCCTGCGCTGTGTCTGTCTAGTGAATGAAAGGTTAAAAGCAATGTGATAAAACGCGCAAAATATTTTTTAGTCACCGTAGACGTAGCGAATACTTGCTTGTTCCGTGCAAAAGAAAACAACTCAGCTCACCGAGCGGCAGAGGTGAGCGCAGGTGCTAAGAAAGCCTATTTGAAGGACAGAGTGAGGGATCGCCCTTAGTGTCCTTTCATTTTCTAGCCACCCAGTTAATTAAACCCGACCCTCTTTTTGTACAGCCTCAGAAGCGGAGGCACCGCTTGCTGTGCCCCTCGAACAACAAGCAAGGGTTCCTGGAGAACCTGCTCACCTCGGGTTTTTGTTGGACCTAAGACGGCAGCTCGTTAATTAACTTAAGTCTATATCTGCATCGGAGATCAGCCCAGGCCATGACACTGTGACTTAATTGCGCATATTAAACGTGGATCGAAGGCTCTTCCTGTAGAGCGCAGGCCTGAGGGCGTTCTCTCCCCGAGCCAGCTGTCCGACCTCCGAGCCGGAGGACAACCGGCGCATCCCGGCATATCGCGGTTCTCCTACAATCGTTACCTTGTGCGCATCGTCATTTTTCATGCGCCAACTCGGGACACCGGAGAGCTGCAGCCCTGTGACCGTTAGAGAAACCGAAAAGCCCAATTAACGTGGAACTGATCATCAATTTCCCTTCGGGATCAATAAAGTCTTATCTTCTCTTCTCTCTTATGAATATACCGATCTGTCCTTCACTCCGGATATTTCTGTTGTACCTGCCCGCGCAGGTGACTCGTACCGAACAGTCACCGAATGCGATTCGGGGATGGACGAACACAGTAGGGCTGCCCAGGAGCTTTCTTTTCGGAACAGGAGGGGAAGCGAGCTACAGTAAACCCGAACCCATTTACAAGCCGTGACTTCCGAACCCCGGTGGTACAGAAGGAACACGAAAAAAGTCCGAATTCTACTGCCCACGCACAACCAAAAACAAACAAACAAGCAAAAAGCTGTTTCCTGTAATGCATGTAGTCAACAAGACAATTCAGAAGCCTATCGGCCCATATGCAATTATTTCTGTGATAAAAACAACAGAGTAAAACACGACTGCTAACTAGGTACAGTACCAATCCCATTCAGTAGCCAACAAAAGCAGTACAGAGCAAGCCGGTTTCCCCAAATCTTTCCACTAGATGGCGCCTTTGTCCAAGGTAATGTTTCCAAGAACTGCTTTCAACGACAACCAACAACAACAACAAAAATATTCCAGATGGTATTTGGATTTCACATTCCTTTGATCTTCAGGTAAGTAATGTGTCAGGTATCATTCGGTCTGTTCCAGTTCAGCTGGGCACATTCCAGTTTCCCACAGCGGACCTACACCGCGCCAAACGATCACACAAGAGCGAAGTTAAAACACCGGAGAGGAGTCGCATTCCAACCGCGAACACAATGAGACAAGGCAAGCCATGCTGTTTGATATGAAAGGTTTTCATGTCGGTGTTCTTCACGGAGTTCAAAATCTCAGACATTCAACGCAGTCGGACATTTAGTTTTAGTTGTAGTTGTAGTGTAAGATTGGGAGCAGTGCCTGAGTAATGTTTGGGAAAAACCTGAAGTAAAAGATCTAGTCAGCTATAAAGTAGAATAAAAGGAATGTTATACGCGTGCATCATCATTATCGTCATAATTATCTGCTAAACTGTTACACATTCAATGCGTTTTCCCCCATACTTAAGTATTTACATGCTACATCTGGTTCATCTCGGTATTCCACACAACCAGATGTCCTGGTGAACACCTTTCACACCACGTACAGTACAGTTGTAGGAAAAAGGCTAACCTTGAGCAGTTTCAATTAGTAAGCAGCAGTAACACCCCGAAGCAAAAGTTTTGTCCCTACTTCAGAGCCCAGAGCAGTTCATCTTCCAAGCCATTTCCAATAGGTCTCAGATGCTCAGCGCATCGAGGAGGGGAGGGGGCAGTTTTTAATCCGTAAAATCATCCTCACTCTGTCAGGTAACCGGCGACGATTCATAGCCCGAGACCCTGCACAGCTGACTGAACTAGCAGAACGTCTCAAGTTTCTTATGAAATCTTTATGAGAGGATCAGACTTTTTATTTGCTTACAAGCCTCCTTGTTTTTTTTTTTTGATCGAGCCTTTTAGACAAGCATTTCTTGGCGCTGCGACAATCACCAAATAATTTACTGTCAATCAGCGATCGCTTGTATTAATGGGACGTTTATTAATTGCTATTTTTAACACCGGCCACCTTTCTACTCGCTTAAAACACGCTGCGCCCTTTCAGCGAGTGAACATCGTTAAACCTTTTCAGCCTGAAGTTTCTCATCCATATACATCATCAATAAAAACTGGCAGGGATATTTCACTTCAAATTATTGTCGAAAAAAACAAGCCCTAGCCGTTCAGGGGTTTAAACCGAAAGCCCTTCGCTGCAGATGCAGAATGACAAGGAAGTTATTTCAGTGCATACGGATTCTTCTTTTTTTTTAAAAAAAACGAACTTTTGAGAAGTGGAGAGGACACACAATATTTTGACATAGCACGGTAGGAGGGCACCTTCTAAACAACAATAAAATAACCCACACAATTGAATCAGCAAGCAATTCCGAAAGGATTTTCATAAGACACGCCGAGCAAGACTACGCGTCGTTTGTTTGGCTTTTCTATCAAAATTTAGGGGTTTTTTTTGGAGGGGGGGGGGGGGACTTGGTGCCTTCGGTGACCCCCTCTTGGTAAGACCATTAGGAATTCAATCAAGATAATAACACCGTTTCTTATTAATGAACACCCCCGATAGAATTACAGCGGCCAGTCCAGGCGCGCTGTGCGCTGGATGTATTTGTAGATCGACCCACTTGATTAGTTTTGCAGACTTGGGTTGTGTTTGTTTTTTTTTTCTGCCCTTTTAAGTTACGAAAGAAGCGGAGAGGAATGAAAACAAAACCTACCTTTCAGTGTCTAGCTGGAAAGAAAAAAAAAAACATCAACAGGAAAGTTTCATTTGGGATGTTCTGATGAAACTCCCCTTCAGTTTCTTTCTGGAGTTGCTCGCTTTTATATTTTCCTTCTCTTCCCGAGAGCTCGAAGTTGTCTTTTCAGCTATGGAGCAACTAGATTAAATTATTGATGGTGGAAATTACGCGGCGGAGGTACTGGTATCTCCTGACTAAGTGGCTCCATTTGAGATTGGTTTAGAGAGGAAGAGTGCATGCTAGCACACAACGATATTGCGCGATGAGCGACTTCAGTAGCTTTGAATGAGGGTTTCAATCCTCGCAACTACAGTAACTAACTACAGCGTGACGTTGCAACATGTGACCGCGAGCTGACTTACAGACAGTCATAGACGGGATGAGTGCACGGGAGTGAGAATTGTGAGCTCACCCCCCCCCCCCCCCCCGGCTGCTTACTGTGTCGCAGAAATCGCCACGCCACGCAACTGCCCACTTAGAAAGACAAGGCCATCAATTCCGGCCAGACGTTTTTTAATTGTGCCCTCTTACAAGCTAAAAGGGAACGTTGGTACCGCCTTTTTTAATATCTGCTGCGAGAGTCGCGCCAACAACGACAGTACACGGTATAAGGATCAATAATGCGAGAAAGTGCCTGAAGATGAAAGGAGGAATGCCATATATATATACACACGTTTCTGTAGCCACTTTATGCATTGTCTAAAGTATCGAAGTGGCCACTGTATTGTTTTAGTCTTTTCAGCGTTTCCGATCAACTTCTTTAAATACCGCGAACTCCCCGGCAATACTGCACATCATTACGTTGCCTTGTCGCGACTAAAATTCAAGTTGAATCTTTTGTGT
Source organism: Atractosteus spatula (assembly GCF_055471065.1). Classification (NCBI taxonomy): domain Eukaryota; kingdom Metazoa; phylum Chordata; class Actinopteri; order Semionotiformes; family Lepisosteidae; genus Atractosteus; species Atractosteus spatula. The sequence goes on along the minus strand of NC_142721.1, from coordinate 14,619,802 downwards.
TGTAGCAGTGTCTCAGCAGGAACACTAAAGCTAAAATGTGACGTCCGTACAATAATGAATGGAAAGCGACCTAAGGTCTATTGTAATAGAAAACAATTGTCTGATATAACATTTCTTTAGAATATGTGCATATACTGGATGCCGTCAGAAGGAAAATGCACTAATCATGATGGACGTGTAAAAATAGTATCGCTGGTTTACCGTTTAGCACCAAGAAGTCTCAATATAACCGATGTCTTCTTATCCCTATACAGTTCGGGGGTGTTCGGTCTAATTGATCAATAGTTTTGGAATAAGAGAAATTTCTTGTGTAGTTCCTCAATAAGTGAATCAAGAAAATAGAAATGTTCTGAATTTACGTCTGAAGCGCCTTGATAACATCTGCTGCGTCTGAGGAACAGATTCTGCTGAATTACAAAAAGGCTGCTGGAGTCGCCGAGTTTAAAGGTGTCCCTGTTAATCACGACGAGGGGTCTTCTTCTATAAATTCCATCTCGCTGTTGCCACCCAGGTGTGACAAAGGGCCCGAATGCCCTCCAGTCCTGTGGGCTTGTCTCCTTTCAGGAGCCCAATAAGTGGATTGTTTGCCAGCCCAATGAATGGAGAAGGAGGGAGCTCGACTAAGCTGGTCTCAGCTTGATGTAGCTGCACACCTGCTCTGTGTACGCTCATTGTGACTCTGTGATGTGAATCAGCCCCCACCATTTGGGAGTGCTAGGATGTATTTAGCTCTCCCCACGGGACTCTAACACAGAATGGAGAGTCTGTATGACAGGGAATTGCATCAGCAATCACCCAACAGCATGACTCGGATCTGCACATACCACATTGTAGTATTTTGGCAGGATAATTCATCTACGAAAACTGCTGTGCTGTGCTTGAGATTTTTCTTTTTAGCAACACTGAACTCATTCATATTTCTGAATATGAATGAATGTGCAAAGAAGGAGAAAACATTCACTCAAATCAAATCAATAAATTAGCTAAAGGTCAAAATTACTTCTATTTTTGCCCTAAATATTAAGATTCCTCAACAACCGTGCTTTGGTGATGCATCAGTTTCACATTAGGGGTTTCCTTGCAAGTTAATATTCTGTTTACAGCAGGGAAGTCACAGAGTCTATGTAAATCTGTATGTAAAATTGCCCACCTTTTCAGTACTACTGAAATAGCTGGAAGACAACCAGCAACTGCGTTCAGTCAAGTAAGAGTCTACAAAACTGAACAGATGGCTGTCCTCCTATTGTTTTGTAGCCTTTCTTGACTGAATATTCCAGTGCATTCATTCAGGACCCACATTTCTTGATCAATATGACTGGCCTCAGAGCTTGCTGTAAAAGAATGAGATCCAGGGTGATATTTTGGATGCTACACCTCAGACAGCAAACACACTGGGAGGTGTATCATGCAACAGATGAAGGTTTTCGGTTTCACAAAAGCCGACACATGCGTCTGATACCATTGTTGCTCTGTCTTTCTCAAGTCCTCGCCTCAGTGTGGCTTGTGTCATCTGCTCGATGTGGTCTAATTTTAATTCTCATTTCTTAATTGCCGCGTGTCTAATTTGATTTTTCCTGCATGATTCTGCGTTGCTGAACAAAGACCTCAGAGATCTGGTTGTTAGGATGTGAACAAGAGAATCAAATTACCATTTGCTCAAAGCTGGGAGATGCATAATAGACAAACGACACTCATTGTAAACTTCCATGCTTGTTTTCATATTGCCTGCCGCTTCTACAAGTTTTCATGCCCCCGAATGATCCCAGAATTGACCTCCAATATCTTTCGACTGAGAAGCACTCACTGTCTGGGGCTGTGAGTTGGAGGTGACAAGGCAGCCCAGAGTAGAAGCCATGCTTGAGGCCCATACTAATGCCTCTCTATAGCACTGCTTTTCCCACACTTGAGATAGACCATATTTGCATATCTACAAGTCAATCAAAACTGGACTGAAAAAGCATTTTGACGCAAAGAAACAAATGAAGAAGCTGGCAATGATATATATTTTCCATAAAAATGTTCAGATCTGTTGCCAGCATAACATTAATGCACCCTCTCTATGTGCTAATCTTTGACAAGTCTTTGGCCCAAGTAACACCTGCTGCACAATTCCCATGGCCTGGCCCTTGATAAGCTAATGGGGGGAAGAAAAGTGATGCAGAAGCTCATCAATACCCTGTATGAGGACTTGAAACTAGCTTTAAAGATTGAAAAAAACAGGAAAAGCCTCTGCAAATAATGGAAAGCAGCCCTCTTCTTGAATGAAAGAAGAATTTAAGCTCATCACTAGGGGGCTCCACTGGCTTAGCTCGCCAGAGCTCTGGTGTTGTGGAATGTGATGCCCGGATACAGGAGACAGCTGGCTCAATTATTGGCCTCATGGGTGTATCGTGGGTGAAAGCAATCCACAGGGAATGACAGGTTAGCCAAGAACTTCCCTTGGACTATGGGAGAGAAGTCTACCAGGGACTGAGATTAGTTAATGTGACCCAGGTGAACTTTGCTCGATACCAATCATTAACCTCCATTACAACCTTAATGGAAGGCTATAAGAATGAGTGATTGGACTGCAAAAATCTCGTTGAACAGGTGCTAATTTCTTTTCAGGCTGCTCATGGGGGATCAACATGTTATTTTAGTGTGGGGATCCAAAATTATGGCCGGTGAGTGTATCTTTTCATGGCACTAGACTGGTTCCTGTATTATTTCAGATTTTTGAGTCACATGGAATTCACACTGAACATTTCAGCATGTTTTCAATGGATAAGATGTGATTGCTCATTCTTGCCTCTTAATGTGAAACTCATTATTAATCATCTTTGACAGTAATGCTGCCTTCTTTTGAAATCAACACAAATTCAAGGATAACACCTTGTGTGGCACCCACATACAATGTGACTGTAAGCAAATGCAGTAAATAGTTTTGCCTGAACTATACACACCCACTTGTGTGAAAGGCCCTTGTAATTAATAAGGGGTCAGTGATTTTTTATGAAGTACAGTGTGCTATGTATAGGAAATCAGTGCTTGTCAGCAGAAAATCAATGCACATCAATAGTACATATGCCTGTCAGGCCTGTTAGAGAAGGAAAAAATACAATGTTTCAAATGCTTACTTCAGTCAACTAGAAAGGTCTGACCCACACTTCTCAAAAATTCTATTTCTGTAATATCCTGCAGAAAAAAATATTTAGTTTTTTAGACCAAAATCCATCTTTAAACATACTGGCACCTACTGTACAAAGATGCTCAGCTGTAATAATTTGCAAATGACTGCAATTATCACCCTAAACGTGTTTTTACATTGTCCTAGTCATGTCCCTTTTCTTTCTGTAGAATGACATTTCTCAATACCGGCTTGAATATTTTAATAATATTTTTCTCCCAATTGCAATGATGACATTTTATTGCAAACAATTAAATTCCAAACTGTTGTGCAATTGTTGTGGATTCACGTAATTAATCAACATAAATAATATTATTTACATGTGAACTGTTAGCATCATTTTGAGACTTATTCCAACTCTTACAGTTAAAATGATCCTTAGTGACACACGGTGTCCCTTTTTTAATTTTCAGTCTTCTTCCAATAGATATCTGATTTATTTGGGGGACAATATGGAGGGAAAGTATCATTTGGACTATCCTGAAACGAGCATTACAAGTGCACGATGAACTGGAAAGCACTCTCTCAATCTCTGCACTGTAGGCTTGTCTTCTGCGAGACCTGAATTCCAGCTGCATTCACTAGAATGCTTATCTCATCTCATCAGACCAATCAAGATTCCATTAAAAATGACAAGATGGACATGGAAAAAAACCCCTAAGATGGATTAAAGGCAGCCGAGAAGTGAAATGAAGGTTTACACCAGACGTCACTGCAAGTTCTATCCTTTCAATGTAAGCTACAGAAACTGGGATGCATGCTAAGGGTATATTTGCATTAAGGACATGTTTCTTTGTCAGGAAATGGGTCTTTTCCAGGTTTGCTGACACAATCCAACTCTAAAAATTACACTGGCCTATAGTGATAAAACACAGGTTTTATCCATTTGAGAACTAGAAGACAGATTGGATTTTGGCAAAAAACATTGCAATACGTTTTTAATTAAGAACCACTCTTGAAAAGAAAAATTCGAAGAGTATTTCATGTAGCATCACTTAACACGCCTCCCACACTTTGGTGTCCAGTATAGACTGGCCTAAGCCATGAAACCATGCATTAAGACCTTTTCTCAGCCACATTTGTCTTCTTTTATATGCGTAACATACTGAGCCACATCGTACCTGCTGTTTGCATGATCATTGTAGCTGATAATCATTGACTGTCATTGATGCATTGAAACTACAGAGACGCATCTTCTCATAATGCCAGCTAGCTCTCAGCCCATCTGCTTTTCTTTCGTGCTGTGAGCCCTGCTGCTCCGACAGAACAGCCAGGGTGCCAGCAGGAGGGCTGATGCAGCTCTCGCTGATGACACTCCAAGCTCCTAGACCTGTGGCCAGCAACGGAGGCTGCTGTTGTGAGCCTGGCTGAGGCTGCCCTTGGTGAATACAAAGCTATAGAAGGCCCCCTGGCTGAAATCGGGGCTGCATGTGTCACTAGTCAACTCTGACCGGGGGGATTCCTCATGTGGTAGCACACAACCGACGGAATTTAAGGAATTAAGGAAGCCTGGTTACAGTTTCTTAATGCTATCATCTGGGACTGAACCTTCAATCTTTGTCCAATCTATGACTCTGGTAGCAGAGGCACTTGGGAGATGTCGTCTTCTCATCACCTTGTGTTCTCACTCACCCACGGATTGCAAGCTATTCAGCTCAGAAAGATAAAGTCACTAAGTCCTTCTGCCTTGAGTGGTGACATGCTGTATCAACGGGCTTACCAAACACAGCATGACACTCTCCTAAGGTAATAATAAATTCCTTATACTTATATAGCGCTTTTCTGGACCCTCCACTCAGAGCTCTTTACAGGTAATGGGGATCCCCTCCACCCCCACCAGTGTGCAGCCCCACCTGGATGATGCACCAGTCCGCTCCCCACACACCAGCTCTCAGTGGGGAGGAGAACAGAGTAATGAAGTCAATTCAGAGATGGGGGTTATTAGGAGGCCATGACTGGTAAAAGGGGGGAAATTTGGCCCGGACACCGGGGTAACACCCCTACTCTTTTCGAGAAATGCCCTGGGATTTTTAATGACCACAGAGAGTCAGGATCTCGGTTTTACGTCTCACCCGAAGGACAGCACCTTTTTACAGTATAGCGTCCCCGTCACCATACTGGGGCATTAGGACCCACACAGACCGCAGGGTTAGCGCCCCCTGCTGGCCCCACTAACATGTCTCAGACTCGGATCAATACTTCTCACGAGCTTGAGCTCGGACTTAGCTCGCTCCGCACCCTTGTCAGAATTAACACCTACATCAAAGAGAGGGTGTTGAGGATCCCCCTCACTGAGAAATACACTGAACCTGTGAACAAATGTGCCCTTAACTATGTACTAAAAAAAAAGGTCTATAAATGTTTCTTCCTACAATATGATCTATGTGCGTATTTGTATATTTATACTTACACACAGTCTGCAAAAGTCAATATGCTGCATCATGAAAAAGTCAATTGTATTCAGTGTGGGTGTTTGTGGGAATTTTTCTTTCCTAGGCTACCCTGACCATCTGAGTTCTCAGGTCTCTACACCCACATTTTGTGCTTAATTATCTCCAAAAGGCTAAGATAGCAGGGCCCAGCTCTATAGTCCTGTGGCTCTGGGGGGGTGCCCACACTGCTGCGATCGTCAGGCCTGTGGCTATCTTTTTAATGTCTGCATTCGTTAGTCCAGATCATTTTCAATTAAATTGCATGCTCAGTGCCTTGCACAGGGGCTGCTGTAAGCGTACAGGTGTGAACTCCAACCGACAAGTCAAACGGGTGAGGCGCCAAGATGTAGACACTCGGGGGAAAAATGCTCATGGTTACCGTCAGCCAATGCAAATGAGCCAAATAAAACCACAGAGCGAGTCTTAAACGAAGCGAGGAAATGAATTCTAATGGAGACTAAGCAGGGAGATAGTGCAGGTGAGTGCGTCATTGCTGCTTCTCTGGAGGCCAGAGGTTTCAGGCTGGGCGGAACGGGCCAGTCGAGAGAGAAGCAGGAGTAGTGGCTTTCACCTCAGTGGGCAGTGGTTTGCATCACACTGCCTGAGAAGGGTCTGCCTCCTGCTTCACCTCTGCAGGTAAGTGTTGTGACCAGACAAGAGGCACAAAAGCAGATACATGCAAAGACGAAAAGGGCTGCATTGTCTGGCAGAGAACGCCTGTGTGTCAAGGCTTGGCTTACTCGCTCAAGACCATGTGAAGCACAGAGCCAATGGCAGGGTCAACGTCTGTTCTGAAGTTAAGAACCGTCCTTCCAATTTTCTGCCTCTAACGAGCACTGTTTTCCGTAGCACATTAACAGAAATGGAACGGAAATGCAGGACTTTGTCCCCTGCAGACCTCATCAAGAGAGTTGGAGCACTAGTCATACATGGGACACTGAAGACCAGTAGTTCTGTGAGTAATCATATTAAGACTAGCCTAGTGCTACATATCAGGAGCCTCATTTACAACAAGTGTAGAGGTGTACAAGGAGACACTCAATCTTTATAAATCTCTGTCAACGCAAGTATGTTTTTAAAGCTGCAGTACTTACAAAAAAAGAGACATTCTCTCACAGTTCTCTAAATAGATGATCTTTAGGAAAAATAGATATATTAATGAGATGAGTCCTTTTAACTTCAGTGCTTGACAAGAATATTGCACTGAGCACAAACAGCAACTAAGCAGAAATCCTTAAAGCTCCTTTCCTTTCTCACAGTACAGAATATGTTTACGATCACTCTTGTTCCAGAAACAAAACTGGTTCTGAGTATGTCTGGCTGCAGAGGAAAAGGCCAAAAGTGGTTCGCATACAGTAAAAATGTGAGGTACCTGTAGCAATGTTGCAATGTCTTAGGTCCTATGACAGGACTGAAAGAAAACAGCGTGATTTATTTTAAAATGCTAAATTGCAGGAAAAAGTGATCTGGCAGAACTAATGACGCATGTAATAAACAATGTACAGGTGTTACAGCAATCCAGTAAAGACTCAGGGCTTTACATCTCCTCTTGGCAGCTACAGATGTGTTAATGCGAGGGGTGGTGGGCATTGAGTTACATTAGACAGATATTGATTGGTTGGTCAACAGAAACCATCATCCACATGTTCAGCCACATCTTCTCATTTCCCTAAGAACAGAAAAGCCCAGTGTGTATATTACGGGCTCAATAAGTGCCATGCAACAGCTTCACAGCTTGCGCATTTTGTTAACATCATGCAAAAATACCATGATAGTAGACTTCTTAAATTCAGTACTATTGGCACATCTCAAAGAGATAAACTGATGAGCAACAGCTACTTAATACTTATAAGTTATGAAATACCAAGTTAGCTACGATGAAATAATAATAATAACAGAGTGTATAACGCAACAATCTGTTGAGTGCCCATGGTTTAAAAAAGAGCAGGAGGTATGTCACATCCAGCAGAGAGGAAAAATGACAACATGATCTTAACCCAACACCACAAGCTATAAGGTGTCATCACAGGGGACAGACATCAAGAGCAACACTGTAGGCTCTGCAATAAAAAAAAACAATAGAAAATATTTAACTATTATGTTTTCAAGACTGGGATGCTGGTAGGACCTTCCTATGATGCCTTTAGTTAATCAGTTACTTTGCATGTTATAAGAATTTGAATTATCAGAGACCCAGCAAGAATTTAATTTGGAAAACAAAATATGCTGCTGTTTTCGTCAATGAGTCCCAGACAAACTGATTTATTGCAGCACATCAAAACACCACGGCTCATCTTTACTGAGATGGTTTCAAAATTATTTGAGTTTGGGAGTCCTGCTTCAGCGGATTGCATTACAAAGTACACAAGGCAGTGGGCCAGGTGACATTGACTGACTGCTGTTTTCATTGATAAACTACCTTTGACTTCCCAAGGTGTTGATCTGAACAGGCTGCTCTGCGATCCAATCAGCTGACTAGCAATCCAAGTGCACTCAAGTCCTATAATGAACTGAAAATAATGTGTGGGTGCCCCCCCCCTTAGCAAACAATTGCTTCTGACAGATCAATACAGCTGTGTGAGCTTTTCACAGCTACCTATGAATGGAAGCTATTATACATACATGCCATATAAAATTCATTCAAAATTATCTGCACCACATGCAACATGTGTTTCCTAATAGATCAGACTTGCATTTCAAATGTTTCCAACCATCTGCTAACCACAGTAAATCAAGGGTCTATACAATTTGATCCCAATGCTTAAAATACGAATATTCTGGATACCCTGAGCTGTTCGGAGGATTTCAACCAATCTTGTGATGAAGTCCAACCTAAAAGTCCATACCACAGTCAAGTAAATGCTGAGCCGGTTTTCTGTGCATGCAACACCACAGCACCTTCAGTGGAATAGTTACGGCATGTTGTTAAGATGCACCAATCATAAAGAAACCACAAAGAAAGCCACAACAGCAGACAAAAAGACACATTTTACATTTAGTTCCCCATCTGCACAAAGAAAAGGCAGGTGGAGATGTATGCATGCAACACAGAGAGGTTCACATACATACCTACAGGTCAGCAAAAGAACCTGAAAGTCTTTGAAGAGATAGCCCCAGCTGGCTTACAAGCACCGTTACAGATGCTCGTCTGTGGGATCTCTTGGCTCATAAAGGACAAGGAGTTGATGTGGTCTGTGGTCTCCTAGTTTGCCTGAGAACCCCCCCCCCTTCCACTCCTCCCCCCGGTTTATATCATGCGCCAACTGCAAGGGGGTGGACAACAACGGGTGAGCGTCCACAACGGGGACTTACTGTAACTGGGTACTCTGCACACTGCGAGACATTGAGCAAGCACATTGAACAGCACAGTGGGCACACAGGACGATGAAGAGACAAACGGACGCACAGACAGGCAGTCAGCAGAGCTGATAGGTAGCCATGACCGGCAAGATTGTCTGTATTCTCCGTGCGCAAAAAAAAAAAACTTTGAGCTTATTTGAGTTTAGGTCAGATCTAAGGCTTCCCTCGCTCTGGTTTCCTAAGCTCATCTCGATCTGTTTACCTTTTGCTGCTTTTTGTGTCTTTCGGGGGGCAATTCAATACGGCGGCATTGTGTAAAGAAAAAAAAAGAAGATATATAACAAATACATAACTGTGCGCAAACACAGACCTTCCCCGAACTGTGTCGCACCTGCCTGTCTCCGCATCTACTGTTACCCATTGCGCCTTTAATCAAAACAGGCTACGGCATTCAGGATCAATAGGCTCTCCATATACTTCAGCCGTCACCGAGTGCTTAATTATATGTAGTCAGACCTGAACGTTAACAACTGAACTATATTAGAGTACAGATAAAATACGCCTTTGATTGAAATTCACTTACTGTACGTGTGAGTGCCACCCATTGACTGAAACCTGTCATCCAATTGCCATTTAATATCATTTAAACGCGAAATCGGATAGATTTCAAAACCCGGAGAGATCTATCAAGCACAAAGTTCAACAATATCCAACCAAACCAAACAACTTCCAAAGCAAGCGCAATAACAGGTGTTAGTAGTTATCAAAACAATAAGAAATGCATTTTGTCGTTCGCAGGCACAATCACGCAGCAGAAGGGATGTTTTTTCGTTTTCTCCAAGCATGGACGTTTTTAAGAAAATAACATTTTCTCGCAGCGCTGATACCAAAACACTTCGGTTTCCCACGAGAGTTTGCGTTATTTAAGGCTTATTCAACCCCACACCGCATTAACAGAAAACAAAAAGAACTCCCACCTCTTCGAACAGGCTACAAACAAGTCTGTACCTCTTTCAAAAGTTCATGAAAGAAAGCTGGAGATACCGGGACAGAATAACGAGTTTGTTTTGTTTTGTTGTTGTTTTTTTTTTTTGGTTGGCTGGTTTTCTATCCCCCTGGCGAATCCCTCTTCAAGAATGAAATACCATAAACTGTAAAATATTATAACAGCATAACATATCACGTTCCTTGGAGTGATATCTACAATTTTCAGATTTATTATTGACGCCCACCCTAACTCTGCAGCGCAGTGAGGGAGGGGAGGGGGGCTGGGAGGGAGATTCTCTGAAAGATAACACAACCCCATGTATGGACTGATCCGATGACGTACATTGCAGAAAGTTCTGTATAAAAAAAGCCTTCATACATACAAAGTGTGTCGTGCTATCCTGCCCCCCCCCCCTCCCCTCCCTCGACCCCCCCCCTCGCATACCCACACCTACACAGCTACCCACGTCTCGTTCTGATATTCCGTGACAAAAGATGATATCCCAGAAATTAAACCAAAACTAATTCCAGAGTAAAAAAAAAAAGAAGACAAGTAAAAATGCTGACAAAACAAGCCCCGATAACAATACGAAAAAGGGGAGCTCCTGGAGTTGTGCTTGATTCTTATGAAATGCCGATTTTGCATAAACCGGTGAAACAGGAGATTTATTCATTGCATCTCATTTCGTTAGACACATATAAACCTAAGCTTAGAAATATTTGTCCGGAAGTTTAATACAATGATCTGCGGAAAACCTTGAAATCCATTCCTTTGGAAAAGATGCCATAACTTGAAGTCTTTTGAATGTTCGCAATCGCTGTTACCACTCTACCTAATTTCGACCATCCCGCATAATCAACGCCCACCTCCACTTTAATTTCTTACCATATTAAATACAACTTTAGACCTGTTTGCCTCGGTGTCACATCCTCCTTCAGCGAAGGGATGCTCACAGACACCCACAGCAACACAAATAACTGTAACAACGGTGTTCAGTGATGATAAAAATATCCGAGTCGGGGAACCGGTAGGCAGGAATAATCTATTTCTTCTAACAAGCTCAGCTGTTTTGTGATTCGCTCCCGCCCGGCGGATCTCTGTATAGAACAGCGCTATCTGCGAGCGCCGGTAGGCGTCGATACCTGGGGGTTTTCTTTCAGCCTGTGTGTGTGTGTTTGGTATTTTCACTTTGCCCGGAAATCAGATTCCCGTCACAGGAGAGGACAGCGAGAGAAGAAAGGAAGACCGCCTGAACCTACGGGCTGGCTCACGGCTTGACGACCAGAACGACGCCTGGGACACCGAACCATCTTGATCCAGCGGGCAAGAAACCGGAATCGACATTCTCTGCGTTTCAGACGTTGAATTCGCTCTCTCCCCTTATTAAAACTGTTTCAGGGGAGCAGTCAGTTAGGACCTTCCGCGGGGATGCCTCTGTTGTGCACTGCTCACTCAGATTCGGTTTCTGCCTTCCAAACCTGTAAAATGTCTGACCGTGTCTGTCTGTGCATGTGGCGTGATCGTCCTAGAGAAATGAGTAAACATGTTGTATGTGTGTATGCACGTAATGTATGTGCACTGAGTACCGCGGCGAGACATTGCGCCGGGAAACGCACGATTCGCCTGAGATCGCTTCCCGAGTCGGTATTTTTGGGGGGTTTTGCGTGTGTGGGGCTGGGAGAAGACAGCGAAGAGGAGAAGGTGAGATCAATGCTTGAGTAAAATCACAGTATGAATGAAAACTCGAGCAGAGCCCATAGTAAAACACGGAAGAGAGATATCACAGCAGAATGACAGGAGGTAGAAAGAGGGCAGTCCGGTGAAACAGATACAGTATCTCTGCTTAATCACTTAATAGGTGAATGTGTGTCCGAATGTCTTCCAATTAAAAACATCTTTGTAGCTGTATGATATTGCAATTATACTGTATGACGTATAAACAACATATGATTTTTTAATTCGTATTTTTGGTAATCTGTCAACGTGTATAAAGAATAAAATAAAAGCTGATCTAGGGGCTCGCTTTTCTTCGGCATTCTTGCTTATCGCGCTTGTGTTAATCAGACTTATATTTTATTAAAGACATGCACCACATTATGCTGTTACAACCGTTGAACAGCTATTGCGCATAGAAAGTTCCATTTAGAAATTTACGCATCTTTTCCACTTCTTTGATCACACAGATTAACAGCACATTCCTCCCGGGATACCGCGATACGATACATTGATGTATGACCCTGTACATCTTTAACTCAATACAAAATACCTTTATATGAGCTCATTTAAATTCCTTTATATGAGCTCATTTAAATGCTTAAACCTCAATTGCGTGGTATTGCAGAAAAAAAAAGTTATGGCTTCTTAATACTACACAGACTACCCTTGTCTTGGTATCTCAACAGCATTAGCTATAATTTCCTCAATAGTTTATGCTCAGACTAATCAAGCAAAAACAAACCACGCAATTTTCAAATGCATAAATTAAACTATAGTCTGGGAAAGAAAATGCGTGACGATGAATGATAAATGAATGATTGAAAGAACGCAAATAAAGACTTGAAGCGTGCGCATACACGGGTATAATATAGGCTTTCCTTACCTTTATAAGAGATAAGAACCACTATCGGTGGTTAGATCTCAAAGAAGGTCACTTGCATTTTCCAAACTTAACGCTGAACGCCACGCGGAGTTGGAAAAGAACGCACACCATACAGCGCCTCTAAGATTTCAACTTTCACGGGCTCTAAGTGGCGAGAAAACTCCGGGCTAAGCAACCAGCCTTCGGCTATCTGTTTTTTACATCACAGGGCTTCCAAAGTAAGCGCTTAAAGAAAGAAAAAAAAACTATCCCCTAGCTCTGTGAAAGAAGAAAGTAGCACTTAGAAGTTGGATTCCATTCGGCGTTATATCCGCTCTATGTGCAACTCCAATGCCTCTGTCCAGCGTGCTGAAAGCATCCCACAGCACTGTAGCGGCAAACGGGTTACAGAGGGCACAAATCTATACTTTCGTTAAGTGCCACTTGATATGGCTTTACTCTATTGCTTCCCCACGCCTTGTCACGTGAATATTTCCTTTGCCAAGCCCGTCCTGTTAATATTTGATCACATGTTGGCCGGACCATTCCCTAACAGAGACAGAACACATTTTAATGCCCGCCGTATTCTTCTATATAGGACTCCCGCGAAAACATAGAAGCTCAACCAGTCCCTAAATTACACACAGCGGTTCCGCTTCTATTATTTCTGATGCGCTGTTCTGGTCCTTTAGGGCACACAAGAAGGCAAAGCCGTACACATGTTGCATGTCACTGATATTGTACTTGGCAGCTCGCGTTCGGCATATATCTCACACAGACAACACGATATTCTCTCATACTGCACAAAAATACCGGGGTCTCATTCGACCCCCTCCGCAAAAAACCAACAGCAATCCTTATCTATGTGCGTTTTGCTCACTCCCAAGTTTTAGTCCGAATCACAAAACAAAGAAGAAAGCGATTGAAGTTTTAGACTGCATTATAAACCCCCCATTTCCGTCACCCAACCGCAGGTTCTTAAAATTATACAGAAAAAAAAAGGTGGTAGCCGAAAGAGATTTTTTCCCCCCCAAACATTTCCCTCCTTATCAAAGCGTTTGCAATGTTTCCTGGTAAGAATTGTTTCCCAAGCTACTCACCATTTTTTTTTCTAAGCTGTCCTGGAGATAGAAGTGTCTTAAAATCCACTCTCTCCAACAGATGCTGGAAGGTAATGTGTCTTGTTTGAAGTCATCATATGAGAACTTCTGCCGTGCTCAGTGCATCGCCCACCACTTCTGTGACTTATGAATCTAATAACCCTTTGCAATATCCGCAAGCTTAAACTCTCCAACACCTTGGCGCGTATACTGAGAAGGCAGAAAGACACCGACTGCAATTTATAAAAAACCTATAGATTTACGCAATGCCTTTCGCTCAGAGACACGCTTTTTTTTTTTTGGTGTGGTTCTTACGTGGTTCTAATGAATGAGGGGAATTAAGTTGGAGAGGGACCACCACTGACCACTCTGTGTAACATGGCTTCCGTTTAGCCGTACAGAACATTCCAATTAACGCCAAGCGCGATCAAAAATTGTGACAAGAGCCAAACTTTCCTCGGCGCTCCTTCTTTTAAAAGCGTCTTACGCGAATCGCGAAAAGTCGGAACTGAACTTCGCACAAGTTGCTTCTGCTCACAGGTGACAAATGTAATCTGAACTCTTCGATTTGCATGTCAGCAGGTAAGATCGCTGGAGCCCTCTTGTACTCATGTCGGAGTTGTTGCTTAAACGACAGAAAGTTCTTGGGGGACTTGTTGCAATAGGACGGTGCAGAGTGAGCGTTGCATTACGGTTGTTGTTGTTGTTGTTGTTGTTGTTTTTTTAAATAACTTCAAATGCATACTTACATGTTCAAAAGTTTGTTTTTTAGTCGTTGCTCCTCAAAAGCTTCTAAATAAAACTTTGACTGGAATGTGGACGTCAAGACGATCTTTTGCAGGCTCACTAAGGTGCTGCTCTTCGAGAACTCACTCACGCTATGGACTACAACACAGAAAAAGACTGTTGCTCTATATAAAACCCAGCCTGTGCGATTAATCTGAACTTAACAATATGTTTCAATTCAATGTTTGCTTGTCTGTAAAATTCCATCAGTTGCCGGTTGAGGTCCGTGGCATCTAATTGTCATTCACTGACAAAGCGCTATTAATGCATGTGCGCTACACATTTACTGGAATATGAGTAATGCGTGATATTTACCAGTCACAGAGCTTGGACTCAATGGACGTCTTCTGTCCAGGAAGCTGTAAAAAGAATCGAAACGATGGCTATAAATAACGCAAGCACATTAACACGTATAGGTATATGTGTGAGTTTTGGGGGTACGGTGGAAATTGTTTAATACTACTATGTTGCTAGATTGCGCTATATAGCTCGTATATCGAGATGTACGTGACACTGAATCTATCAGAATGTGTCATGTGATTATGGTACACATCCAAATTGTTCATTTCAATACTTAATAGGCTTGTATATTAAATGAAAAACTTGTATGCACACTGTATATAACTATACTATAGTCTATGATGTTTTCGAAACAAAATACTTGCATATGTCCGAGAAAGAGCGGAGAGGGTGGACAGGCTGGAATGAATTAATCCGCCGGGCAGACTCGTGGACAGAGACAAATCGTGGGGATGGGGACACTTCCGGTGGTTTTCTTGCGTCCACGCTGCTTCACCTCAGACTGGGGGGGGTTTAGCCAACAAAGTCTCGCAGAAAAAGCCGGCGGCAGCTCGCTGTGTCTCACTCCGGCCCGCGTCAGTATCCCGCTATTACAGCCTTCCTACAGGAGGCTCCCGAAGTCCTGTACTTCAAACTGAAATTGAACTTCTGACGTCTTGTCTTTTAAGGGGAAAAAAACAACAACAAAGTGATCGTTACAATACTGGGAGTGATTAACTCTGAACTCTGCTCATGAAGTACGTTATTTATTTCAGCTTTATAATCGGAAAGACGGTGGTACTGTAACTAGAGAGGTGCGCTATTTTTCCCGTTTTCTTTTTCAAGTTGAATTGCAAGCCCGGGCAGCAGCGTTAATCACATCACTTCAACACAATATACACGATACCAGTAATAATCACGGTAAAATATGAATCACTGGTACGATACCAATAATAAGTGAGAAACTGTGCTTCTATGAATGTAATTACTCAAGCGATAAGTAGTACACCAACATGGCTAATGAAGACAAGGAAAGACCAAAAGTTTTACCGTGAGTCAAGAAAATGTCGAGTTTTGAATATCGGATAAGATTACCCATTTGGTGTTTTTTTTCTCATTAGCCACTCCTGTAGTTGTACGTAAATGATAGTAGCACGTATACCGCACGTAACATGGGTCAGACATTTCCGTTATCCACTAAAAATAAACTAGACCAGCCAGAACGCAGAAAGACACCTGCACCGTGCAAATTTAAATGATGTTCAAGTCCTGAGACACCCTGGCTGTCTACCAAAAGCAATACAGTTCTAGTGTGAAACATCTTGGGAGTGGCGCAGTAGAGATATTAGTAATAGTACGGTTTGATCACCAACACTGTAAATGATGCATTCTTGTGTTAAAAGGACCACGCTCGTTAGTAGGTGACTTGCACAATTTCAGCATTTTACACTGATTCCTCAACGTCAAACTAGCAATCTGTGCAAAGCGTAAAGCAACACAAACTTCACCCCACAAGTAAAGCATTCGTTCGGACTGTATCCATGGGTAACCGTTGGGTTGTCGAGCTTGAGCACCTACAGTAGTAAAAAGCTTCAATTTGAAGTATTTGAACAAAACACAGCATTCTCGCGCCCTTTGATGCTATGGTTGAGAGATGTGTGGTTTATGTAAACACGAGACGTAAAATTCAGATTTGTCTTTTAAGATCTAGCAACGTTCATTCCACACCTAAATCTGTTTTTATTACTACAGCATGGTTAACTGTGGTGGTTATTCAGTTTGTGCAATATTAACCCCCTTTCTAAGTATTCACCGGTCAATTATTTAAATTTACATCCTCTTGGACATTCACCCTCAGAGAGGGGAGGCAGTAAAACGCAATGACGTATTTTATTTTCTGAAGGCAGTAAAAAAAAACTTTAAAAAAAAACGAATGCAACAATAACATTTTGGAGACGAAGTTCTGGCAACCCCCTTCAAATCAGGTTTTGAAGCCGACCTTAATCTTTGTAGCTGCGGCGTGCTGTATACGCAGGGCGATCGAGAATCGTTTTCCTCTGAAGAATTTCATCGAGCGAGCTACTGTAAATAAACTGTGCTATCAGTGTTGGGCTCCCTCAAACAAACCCTGACACTCAACATGTCTTGCAAGCAGTTTGCCTGTGTCGTTGTTGTATAATCCTTTCCCGATCATGTTACTGTGTTTACATTCATTACGGAGGTGTGTCTGCGGGCGTTTTCTTGGTTGTGTTTCAAAGGTTGCGCAAATTATTTCAGTTGCGCAAGAGGGCCTAAATTATTCCAGATTCCCTGCAGGTGCCTAGTTATCTGGTTGCAGTGCGTTTTCAGTCTAGATCTCCGAAAAGCGCTCATCGTGTTTTTGTTGCCATTTCTTTTATGAGCTGGGGTTTGTTGCAGTTAGTTTTACCTCAAGGGTAAAACTAGGGATTTCCGCCTTTTAGCAGAGCAGTGTGGTTGTGGGAGTGTGGAACAGGCTGCCTAGCCATGCTGCTGAATCTGATACCCTGAGATCCATGATTCAGTTAGCTACTGAAAAACCAAATGAAGGAGATGGTGTGAATGGCCTGTAATTTATAACTGTTACTTCAGCAAAACCTCTTGGATTTCCATTTCCACAAATCTGGTTAACTGAAGGACACGTTTGTTTGAAACCCTTGGCTTATTATCCTACCTATTCTGTTGATATATAGCATTAGTTAAATAAAACTCTTGTTCCTGAGTGGTGAAGCTCTCAAAACTGCAATACGTAGCCTGGCCAAACTATTAGAAAGCCTGCTGTCCACTGAATAGTCCCCAGTCACAGGTGGAAGGTATGATTCAGAACCACACACCATAAACCTCAGCACAGTCTCATCTGAAGGTCATCTTCCCACAGGAATGTGATGGATTCAGGCTCAAAGTCTTTCACAAATTCGGCAGAGTTTTACCAGTAAGTGTAGTATTTAGTGCATACATGCATAGGGGAGGATCGTCAAAATAATGCAATGTCAAAATCATATGCCGTGTGCTGAAGCCATATACCGATCAATGTAAGGATCAATTGTACAGCAGAACGACCAAGCAATCTTTTGTTTTAACAAATGTTAAAAACATTGTCACTTATCCCCCCCTTTGTCATTGCTCATGAGATCCTTTTAACGCCTCCCAAACACGGCTATCTGCCAGATGCAAGAAATCGTCGTTTAATTGCAGAGTCTTTTTTTGCAAGAGATGACGAGGTTTCAGGGTAGTCTTGAAAAAAAGAAGATTTTAAAGGAAGTGTGACACAAGTATTTTAAATCCTAAATGGCCAATGACCAAATCAGCCCAGAGGATGACTTCATGACCAACAGAGAAACTTGAGTCCTGAAGTGGAGATGTCAAGAACTTACTGTCCAGCCATATTGTTGAAGTTTATTCCCTAGGATCTTTTAAGACAGAGCTGGAATAACATTTTGTAATGAGAACCTACTATAAACTAATGGAGGCGGTTGTAACTTTTCCATCCATCTAGTTTCTAACTGTTCTATCCAACACAGGGTCATAGGGCCCTAGAAAATATCCCAGCAAGAAACAAGCACAAAGGATACAGCCTGGACAGGACACTCATCCATCACAAGGAACACACACCCTCACCAGGGCCAATTTTCATAGAAGACAATTAACCTACCAGCCTCTCTTTGGACTGTGAGAGGAAACCTACACAAACATGGGGAGAACATGCAGATTCCACACACACAGCCCCCCCTGGGAACTGAACCCAGGACCCCAGCACAGCAAGGCGGCAATGCTGACCACACCGTCACTGACCCAGATGGGATTTTTCTTTGTTTTAAACCTTCCTAACATCACTGATAGGGTGGTTTGGACGCCAAAGGGGGAAAAAAAATCCTGAAAAGATTGAATGGAACGAAAATCTAAGTTTAACGCAGAGTAGAAGACGGCACATGAGCACCGTCTTTGGGAGACAAATCTGTCACTATCCTGTCACAAGATTAAAAAATAATTCCTTTTTAATTCTGCCACAGCAGTGCCACTCAGTCAGGCTGCCAAGTGTGAAGCAGTCCGGCTACATGAAGACTGTGTGACAAACCTCAAATGCCAATTTTCTAGTATCAGGCACTTACTGTAAGTAGTCTGCAACTTGCTCACAAAAGGAAAACAGCACCTGATGTCAACAATGGAGAATGTGTTTCTTGACAGGCAGGAATGTAGTTAATACTGTCCTGGCAGGCATGCTGTAACCAAAGAAGTGTGGGTGGCCTGTGTCAGTTTGCCCTGAGGACGAAACCTCTTTCTTTCCCAGTTATAATTTAGGAGCACAGCAGTGAAGGCTACTAAGTAATTCTGTGTTTTGACTGAAGATCAGGAGCCCTGATCAAATGGATTTCTTAAACAAATGCGGCGCACTTGCAGTTTGTGTGCACATGGATCAGATCCGGATTGCACCAGAATTTCTCACATTTCCAGACTAAGTCGCTTGTTCAGATGGCTTTCAAGTGCTTGTGCCATTTGCCAGCCCGTTTTAGAAAAATGCAAAAGACGCCATCCGTTTGCTCTAAATCTAGTTTAATTTCCTCCTACCATCTTTCCCACTTCTGAAACTTCCAGACGATGGGATTTCCCCTCTGATCCCGGCTGCAGATGATCTAGGGCGATGGGCATCATCATGTCTTTGTCTGCAGGCGGGTACACCTTCTTTCTGGAAGTGAGTGGCAGCTGACACATTTACAAGATGGTGCATAGCATTTTGGCCACCTGTCCTAAGACCAGTCTCCACACGTTCTTAGAGTGATCTCCTATTCGTGGGCATCGTTTAACATTGTCAAAAAATCTATCGAGTGTGCCTAGAATATATAATAGAGGGTGAGCAGATAATTGGGTTTTGAATTTAGTTTATTGCATTAGACAGCGCCACATCATTATTATACATTCTGTTGCTTTAGCTGTGTGAGTGACACACAGGTAAATTTGCCTACAGATTGCTCAGGTCCCACCAAACATTTAAGCTGGTTTCAATGCCACCATTTCAATACCACCAGCTTGGATCAGGAAGCAGGTGTGTCCTTAAAAAGGTCGCTCACCAAAGCAGAAGCACCTTACTGGCTGAGCCGTGATGTCATGGAAGCACCCCAAGGCAACAGCTAGAACGCTGCTGCGCTTGAGGACTAGAAACGAAAAGCAACAAAAAGAGTATTTGTGAGCATGTTGCTGCAACACTCAAAGTGAATCACAGGATGTTCCACATGTTGGGCCTTTTCCACTGCTTTGGACCGAAAGGATCTCTCTTGTGGTGCGTACCACTCTCTAGTATCCTGTGGAAAGTTACAATACAAGACTCCAATACAATGTTATTAAAATTGCATTTGGACGCGTTTGATGGCATCTTTTAGGATAAGATCGTTTGAATTCATGTTACATCTATCAAGCTCAATTAAAATAATCTCCGTCTGGTAAGATTTTGGAGAACAACTTGCCTAACTAGGTAGCGTGACATTCTTAAGCTCTAATGGGTGTGAAAATCCGTTACTGGTAGACCAGTAAAGCTTTTGAGCACTTTTGAAAGAAATGTGGAAAACCTTCAGTGCCGGATTAGGTCTTTGAGTCTTGAGTAAGGACTAGGAAAATATTAGAGGTCGCTATATATCCCACAGACTTGAGGGGCAGTTTCCAGGAATGTTAGCTCACTTGTTCTCGAGTCTAACCCAGACCAGCAGATGAAGGAGAAGGATTTCCATTCTCTCAGTTACTCTGACTAGATAGTGCTGAGAACAGGGCCACGTGAGTTTAAATTCTTTTGTTTTATAGAGCTGCATGGATCTCCCATTTCCCCTGCCAAGCTGGGGTGACATGGTGCCCACAGTGAACGAGCTACTTTCCTCATCTTACACCCTAGTAAGTGAGTGCATTAAAATCACAGCCCCTGCACTGTGCACAGATCTGGTCTTGTGGAGTGGCCACTTTCTGGACTTTCAGAAAATCACTTCCTTTGAGCAGGGCAAGCACCTAGCGAAACTATTTGAACATCTCCAAGATCTATTCTTCTCCTTTCTCAATATTCTCAATTCTCAGTAAGTTCACAGCATGGATACATCACGGTTATTGACATGACATTGGAGTGAAGTTGAAGTCTCCAACTGCTTCCAACTCTTTAAGAGTAAAAATAAGCTCACTTTTAGCCTAGTTAAGCAACTTCACAAGGAATAACAACACCCAAGAATTAAGTGTACTGAAAGGATTTTGGTTGAGGTTGAGGGCTGACCTCCTGGCCAGAGGACGAGGAGGCTGGGGCCCCCCTGCAGAGTGAGGGGTGACCCAGGGGCAGCTGCAGAGGGGGAGATGGGGTGGAGGAGGGAGGCAGAAAGATGTACATGAGGGAGGGAGGGGGATCACGTCCAGTATTTAATGTTTTAGGAGAGGAAATGACAGAAGTGACTGCCAATGACAGCCGAGTCTGAACTTGGTTGTTGGTTGTTATCCCTCCCAAACGTTTGTTATAAACTAAGCATGAAATTCAGTTCTCTGAGAAACAAGGTGCGAACAGTGGTGTCCCAGTATGTCTAGGAGTATTGTGCATTAGCCCTTTCACACAGAGTTTGCAGAGGCCCTAATGGAGGGACAGCTTCACATTGGACCAGATGTCTGTCAATCATCCATGTCAGGGACAGAGCTGGCCAAGGTGAATCCACCCCTCCTGGCTCCACAGCTAGAAAGTTGAACTGTCACACACTTACTAGTACATACACTCAAATATTCACCTGCAGAGTTCGAGGCGGTTTGTGTCATTAGCGCTAATCTTTCTTAACAGCCTGCTCAACAATCTACCGGGACAGCAGGGACCTACTGACTCATTCAAAGAGGGCGATTTCCTCTGATAAGTTTCCATTCAATTGGCCAGACTGTCAGATTGTCTGGATTCCTAATGGGGTGAAATCTGATATTTAGGAACTCTCCTGACAGACAAGAAACCAATGGTCTGGGTACATTCACACTCCATTAACTTCTTCCCTCTATTCACAAAGCTACACAGGTCTGGAAATGGCCTTCCCTGGACTTTGTTACAAGGCTCCAAAGTTACACATTCTCCTGGAAATGCATGCATGCTGTACATCACACAAAGCAGATTGTATACGTATAGATTGCTTCGCCCTAGAATGTTTCATTCATGTAGAAGTCCTCTATGCATAGAAGATGAGCTGAACCACTGAAATAGGGAGACAGCCTTCTGCAGTGCCACAGGAGGAAATGAGAGCCACAAGGACCACATCGCAGCTGCTCAGGGATCGAGAATCTGAAAGGACCTTCAGATCAGAAGGGAAAAGAAAAGAAAAGACAAAAAAGGAAAAAGGAACTGTGCCAGTCTCCTAAAACTTTCATGCCGAGAAGAGCTGTTACAAATATCCTTTGCAAGAAGCGCTTTGTGACTATAAATCTGCCGGCAGATTTTCCTATAAAATAAACAATACGTGAATTACAGCTGTTACGCTCACTGATGAAACAACACTTCCACTTTCGGAAACACAAAGATAGAGGCCCGAATTGGAGAGTTCTCTATACAGGGTGTGTGGAAGAGTTTAAAGACCAGGGTTTTAAATCTGGTTAGAGTGTCATGTAAAGGAGTGCCTACAATCTTATTTAAAAAAGTCAAGATCCTCACTATGTCTTTATATCTGAATTTGAGTGAAAAATATGGAGCGAAAGATTTAAATCTCCTCTACCTTTACATTACAATTGGAATGGCATTGTAAGGCTGTTAACATCACGACAGCGTGTTTCATTGGATTTATTCAACAGAAGCACAGAGTATGTTTTAATATACGTATATAATCCTCTCAAAAGCTTCCATCCAATTCACCTTGTCATCATGTTTAATTTGACATGGGTGTCAGCTGCTGCATTCTCTTTGGCTGTAGAAAGTAATTTTCTGAAGTGAGCCATTCCTTTTCTTTCCTGGAGGGAGACAGACACTCACAACCATTGAGAAAACATTTCTAAACCCGCTAGACGGAGAAGTCATAACGGAATTTTTAAAGAAAAGCCTTGTTGTCAAATTGCAGTGCAGCAAGGCAATCATCTGAAAGGCACTCACATACAGCCCACAAAGACAGTTGCCTTGTCACACAGTAGGAAAAATGTAAACGGTTAATAATGGAACATTTAAGAAGGACAGGAATGACGCACTAACAGACTTCAGTGCCGTTTTTTTTTCATGCTATAGTTGTGAAGTTTGATTTTCAAATAGGTTGGCAGGCATGCTTCATGTCAGATGCCTGAGGTAACATAAATCCTTCTCCTTTTTCTCTAGTTCTCATTGTCGTTGCTTTTAATGAACAAATTGCACTGTGATTTCCTGCTGGAATTCTAGTAGGTTGTTTATTTTTGTTGCTAAGTTCCTGAGCCACCTCCAGTTACAGCAATTTCACCATAACCTCGATTTCTACATGCTTACACTAATGAGTAAACAGTTTATTTCCACTGTCACCAACCCCCTTCGTGGTGCAGATCTGTCAGGATTCAGCTGCAACTAAATTTGTAGCCGATAGCACTACGCTAACAATGTTTCTCTTATCCTCTCTCCTCCGAATCAAGAAAGTCTGCTGTCTGTTCTGTTCTATAAATCTTTGAAACGCCTCGGGTGTCAGCTAACCATATACTGCGTATTTTGACTGCTGAAAACAGACCAATCAAACCAGTCTGAGATAGAGACAGTCTTTTTAAAAATTCATCTGGCATGCCAACTGATTAAATAATTTGTAAAAGTCATTAACCCACTTCATGGACTTTAACTTTAATAAGAGAATAAAAAGCTTGTAGTGATGCATAACTTCTGACTATTGAAAAAAAAGCCAGAGGCTTCTTTAGGATTCCCATAATAACTGGCCTAAATCCACCTTATTCTGAACACTTGCCAGCTTTTCATTCAAAAGCCTATAACAGACATCTCTGGATAATGCCAATCAAAACATCAGCTTACAACAGCTGGAAGGCTTGTAGTAGGGTTGCATAACACAGACTGCTGTGCCAGGATAGAGAGAATAACACTAACCTGACAGGTGAATAAAACAGTGAGAGGTGATAGAAGGTGTTTTGTTTGGCATGAAAGCTACAAAAGCTACAGAACAGAAAACCTTTTGACCACTTTTTAAAGTGTATAGAAACATTTCTTTTTATTGTTTTTTTTAAAAACCAAAGACATGTGTAGAACAACAAAAAAAGGATTTTTGCTTTATTTCCTAGAACATTTAATAAATGACAGTCCTGCGAAAACGCGACTTATTTTTTGGTTTAAAATGTTTGAACATTTCTACAGATAATATAGAAAAAAAAGAGAGTCACAATTGCCTGACTGCACCAGTTGTGCTGAGCAAACTTTTGGCTACCACTAACAAGCGCAGTACCAGCGATCGCCAAATACCCTTGAAATTTCCCTCAGTCGCTGGAATGAGCCCGCGATTGAAAGAAAGACTAGCTGAATGGAAAAAATTAGCCCCTTTCATATGTTTGTTCACTTCAAAACATACGATATTTTCAAGGTACTTCCGAAAGTGTACAGATCAGATTAAAAAAAAAAAACTTGACAATCCAGCAACTGAATACAAGCCTGAAAAATGAGCAGATTCATGGCGGAATTCGAGTATCAATTAAGTAATCAGGAGATCAGACGGAACGACGAAAAGCTGGCACTGGGGAGTCAAGAGATGGGAAAGGCCAGTGGGAAACTGCTCCAGAATGCAAAGTGTACCGTTACATGTGAGCTGCACAACTTTGCATTAGGCCAGCAGGGTAAGAAAATCTTCAGGGAGAAAAAAAAGATTTGAAAAATCGGTACAAGCAATGTCCTGGAAGGATGAGTGGGGTGTTTGAAGTTTGTCTCCAAACCTGTTGCTATACTGCATTTGCCAAGTCTGTCAATAATTTTGGCCACATGCTACAATTGGTGACGTTTAATTGAATGTATTTATTTTGACATTTTACGGTTATGTTACTCAACAGTTATCGGCATTTATATTCTCCACAGCCTCACTTTAAAGTTAAGTCACCATTAACATAATGTCTCCTGAATCCTTGCTTCCATCACTTAACCTAAAGAGGTTACTGAAATATCCTATGTGTGCTTTCAAATCTTAACTTCTTTGTTCTACCTGCAACATAGTTTTCTGGAATGAGACATCTTCGATTTCGAGTTCTACTCTCCTCGCTGTAGCTAAGACAGGGAAGAAAAACAGAAAACATACTGTGCGTGCAGGAAAAATACTCAACGTAGCTAACGAGTACTTTGTAGGTTCCTAAGCTCACCTTAGGAAAAGCTGTTTCCCAGGTTTTCTAGGCAATCCTTGCTTATTGTTGTTAATTACATTTGGGTTTTTAATTGGTCTCCAAAAACATTATTAGAATAGGAACTCCACAGCAAAATCTATCAGTCAGCATTTTTTCTTTTTTTTTTGCTTTACTGAAAACTATTAATGGAAGATGGATCCTAAGGGAGAGACGATATCATTTTTCTGTTTCAGTTCGCTTTCCATAAATATCACTAATGAGGTCTTCACGTCATGAATTACTAGTACCTAATGCTAAAAATAGCTGCAATTCTGATGGCTTGGAAGGTCTCTCTGTTCCTCTATTACAGCTCCTCTCTGAGACTCTTGTAGACCTTTTAAACTCCATAAATGTGCCAATACTGGAGAATACACACCTGTGCAAACAGCTCTCCAAGCTGTTTGACTTCAGCCTTTTTTTAAAGAAACATAACTAAATACCCCCCAGTTTAAGAACTCGTATGGCAGATACGAAACAAAAACTATCATGTGCATTTTACCCCATATAAAAATAGCCAATTTGCTTCATTTAATAAGCTTTATTTAAATGAAGCTTAGCAAATCTGTTTAGTGAATTGTTTTTTTTCCCCAAAGAAAATGTTTAATATTTAGAAAAAAAAACGATGTTTAGTTGAGAACAACGCAAAGATGAAGAAATACTATTTAATGCATAATTTAAAAGAGGGTACACGTCCTACTGTACGATAGTTCTGCATGCCCTGATGTCATCATTATCTGGAACAACATATTCCCTCTCTGCCTTGAAAGGTTATCAACCAGTGACCGGATCCTTTTCGAAAAAGTGCCCTTAAAAAAAAAGACACGGATTTGAATACATGGGTTTGCATGCTCTTCGCTGGCTGCGCAGAAGCAATGCAGGTATGGTATTTGGTATTTGAATATGCTGCGTATATTACGATCGAAGTGCCTAACTTCCAAGCTAAAAAAGTCGCAAAAAATGGGGCAAAAAAAGTGAGCAACTAAAAACACGTAATGAAATCAGAAATAAGGCGGAGGGTGAGAAACGTGAAAAATGCGCATGAAATTAAGACAAAAGGCGACAAATTTACGGTGGACAGCGAATATTAAAGCGACGCTATCATTTTACCACTGGGAATGCTTTGAAGCAGGATTGGGAGGGCAGACAGAAGCCAGAAGCCAGAAGCCCCGGTAACTTTAGGACCTTTTGTAACCCATCGTGTTGAGCTCCCACTTCTGTTTTTAAAGATGCAAAACACATTTAAGTCGCTAAAAAGAAAATACCGGTGCTCCCTCTTTCCGGTCAGAATCGCCTCGGCAGGGACGGACAGGTTTGGTCGTCAATAGACAGTGGCTCAAGGCCGCCATGCAGACGACGCCCACGGCCCTCGCTTTGCAGGCGGTCGAACACGGAGCGGGCCGGGCTCTCCGCCAGGAATGACTGTAATTGTAATCAGCATTGTTGGTCACAGTGCCGGCTTTCTGAGCAATGGGTGGGGGAACTTCAGGAAGAGTCGAGAAATGTCTCCTCTCTCCTGTTTCGCGTCTTCATGGACCTGCTCTTACGCACCACGCAGGTGGAAGCTGAGACGTCGCTTGGCAGCGCTGGCTGCACAGTTTGTTGATCACCACAATCGGGGAAAAAATCGTACTTTTTTACACTGAAACGTAATCACAAGGCGAGGCACCTGATGCTTATCCTTCTCCCCTTTGAAGGGGTGTTCCTTATTGATAATTTTCGAATTTGCCCTCATCTGTTGATACCTCGAACGAGACTGCGTGTGTATTTTATGATTTTGCGAGTTTTGCCCCCCCCCCCCCCCCCCCGAGTGGTGTACTTAATTCACATATACAGAACCAGGAGAAAATGTCACATGTCGTTTCCCGTTTCTAACTAAATTAGACAACAAATGGGTGACAGCTTGACCAGCAATAACAGCAACAGTAATGGATACAAACAGAACATATGATATTGGACATGACATTTGTCATGAAAGATCATGAAAGTTCCTGAATTTCAGGTATAGCATTTCAAAGCATTGCCTGTCTTTGGATTAAGAAGTTTACAGTGCATAGGGATTAAAAGCATGACCTACAAAGACAGATTCAAAGAATTGAACCCTTTTATTGCAGTCTTGGTCAGAGAAGAACCTGACACACACATTCAGAGTCCTCAAAGGTACTAAGAAACGCAGCCCAGTGGACTTCTTCATCATTACAACAGGAATTACACACCAGTGGACAATTAAAGGGAAACTGCACTCATAACTAAGACCAGGAGACTTTTTTTTTTGCACAAAGGATTATGTGAATCTGTAACAAGCTACCAAGCCATGTTGTCTAGGTCGTTTCCCCAGATTCTTTCAAGAAATGGCTAAATCAAGTTCTCAGATCAATTAGCTACTAAATACCAAAATGAACTAAATGGGTTCTTTCTGAAGCTCTTTGCCAGAGAGTTCCCAAGAATTGTGCGTTATTAAAAAAATGGAATAACCCTCATAATATTTTGATTCAGGTAAAATCCTATGGTTTTTAAAGTAAAAAAAAAAAGCTCAAGAACAGATGTGTCTGAATAGAGGGGAATGAATTGTAAAGGATAATGCAGAATGTGGGATTTCTCTTCTGTTTGTCTCGGTTGAAAATCTAGCCAAGTTCTTTGTACATCAAAGGGTTTGTGAAATAAAAGGTACCTCGTCAGGGGTGAACAAACTGCCTTCTTTGTGTATTTTGCTATCCACTGCCTTCTGTCTCAAGAACACAAAGCCGCTGGATGTAATACACTGCAAAAGACTTTACAGTTTTGCCCGCATACCTTACTTTGTCAGTCTGATGTGCTTCTTTGTGCACTCTGCCTGAACTAAAAGTATAGTATTACTGCATCAAGATGCTCGTCCCTTTTCTTCCTAGTCACAAGGTGTCCCGTTACAACCCTTTTTTAACTTTACAAAGACAAAAACTCTAGCTCAATGCCGCCAAGCAGGACAGAACTGTTGTTAACACTGGCAGTACACAAATTTAGACACAATCCCATGTCAGGCGAAGACACTGAGGCTGTGTGACACTTGTAAGAGGAATTGTGCCAGGCCTTTTCTGTTTATTTCTTTCATGCACACATTTTTATTGTGAGATGCTCCCCTCTCCGACCCTAACAAATAACACATCAGAAACATCACCCCCATCCCGACAATCAAGGTCACAGACCTCTGATGCCCCATGTTACTAGCACCATGGATCTGAGCAGGGAAGAGAAATAGATTTACTTTTAATGCAATACATAAAACACAACATATGTGGTATGCGATATGGGGCTTTTTAATGTCAAATTCCAAATATTCAAAAAATCTGTTTTGTTTATGAGAGGTTTTTGTAGGAATCCTAACATTTTTTTCTGTACTGACGAGTGCATCCTGATGGCAAATGCTAACTTTATCAGCTGATACAGTTTAGAGTTATATGTTAGTGCACCATTTTCAATGACTAATTCTTTAAAAAAAGGATTTAGTTTGGCTTACTCATTATTCTTTCTGATGCTTCAGCCAAACAGTTGAAGTGGAATTCAAACTGATAATGTGAAGGTGAAAAAAAAAACCAGTGAAAAATGACTGACTGAGGCTTAACAAGTGTATTTATTCAGAATAAAATACAAAGCTTGTTGGCCCAAATTCTGCTTTTCAATCATATAACTTAGTTGCTTTTAGTTCCAGTAACTTAATACTTCTTAATACATTTTTAATAACTCTGTGTATGCATATTATTTTGTTCGGTACAGGATGAGCTGGCTCAACTTTTAAGTGCTTTCGTCCATGAGCACTAATGAAAATTATCTTAGGTTAGATTAAACTACAGATAACCACCCACGAAGCATCTTATAATTCATTAATTGTGTCTGCAGGAAAATAAAGAACTGGTGAGGGTGGCACAATCTGAATGTAATTATTAAACAGCAAAATCTATCTTCTGCACAGCTGACGAAGCAAGTTGAACTTTTTGTGCACATAGACACACTACATCAAGTATCTGCAAGTACACAGCTACGTTTAGACATTTCCTGGTCCAGACTTTGCTGGAAAGACTGTTCTCCATGAAGATTTTGGATGGTGGACTGTGACTCCAAAGCTTTGCAGCTCGTATGTAAATACTGAATATAGTTCAGGTGGGGAGCTGCGTCAGCATGCGTAGACTGCAAAGGGCCAAGTAATAGGTTTATTCCAGGCTGAAAAGAGAAGAAAGAAAACACAATACCACACACGGCCGAAACGTTGTGTTTTCTTTCTTCTCTTTTCAGCATGGAATAAACCTATTACTTGTTCCAATACTGAATATGTCCATAACATCTTCAGCATCTATAAAATCAGAATCTTTGCTGGAATCTTCCTTTTATTTGGTTTGGTCAAAAGTAGATAACCATTTCTCACCATTAACCTGTTACAAGGTTTAAACCCAGCCCTCCTGGTATGCAGCATATTCAAAAAGCTGAGCTTGACAGAGGTATGTAGAATGAAAGGTGAATTTTGTTTGTGGTGTTCTGAAGTCAGGAGAGCATTACGAAAGCGTGTCATTGTAGCCATTACATTCAGGTCTTTCTAATTTTCCTGTAATACTAAAACTCTGTGTACGTAGCAAAACGATTATAAGACGCATAGGTATAAAAATACTCATGGCACTTAAAAAATATCGTTCTGTTTTTAGAATTGCATATACAGTATACAGTATATGTTTTACATAAATACATAGTATTAGAAAAGCAGCAGTGGCGATGAATTATAGTGATGAGCTGTAAAAAACAGGTAACTGTGGCTGCTAATTTGGATTTTAGATACGCAAATGAGCAAAATGAGAAGTCTCTGTGCTAGGCATTGTGATTGGACAAACGCCTAATTAGTATGCATACCCACAATTCATTGTAGACACATGTGTTGTTTTTTATTGCCAGTCCGTCTCAGGGGAGGAGTCATCCACACCTTGGATCAACTGCGTGTGATTCTCCGCGTGCACTCACCCCTACATCAATAAAGGCCAGCCAAAGAAACATGAAAGCCCAAGCAATGTTTAGTAATTGGGTTGCTGCTTTCAAAAAATGGCACTCATTTCATACCAGCGACCACTGACCTACCCGCTATCCAATATGCCAGTGGATGCCTACCGTTTCAGAGTCAACGCTAACAAAGACACAAATGAAAATTGGATTTTTGACCCCGGGGCAGCGAAGAAAAACCAGTCATTCTGTCATGTGCGCCATCGTGGAGGGGGGGGAGGGATCTCTCTGGCGGAAGCAGAACGATTGGCTTTTAAGCATCGGCACACGTCACATGGAGACAGGCCGCTTTCCGAAGGCCCACTTTTAGATTTATCGAGGACCAGGCGAGATGTTAACTGGGAGGTGCAGGAACAGAGGCCTCCAATTGTAATCTCAAGTCAGACATGCGTCCTCCCTAAAGAAAAGATCAGATCACTCTATTAACCCTTTACAATTTCTTGCATTAGGAATTTGTCTTTTCGCATACCCCAGCTTGCTCTCCATGAGACACACAGACAGGGAGAGAGATTTATACAGCACCCCTGGAGCAGTTGGAGTGAAGGGCCTTGCTCAGGGGCCCAACAGAGAAGGATTCCTCTGCTGGCTGCAGAATTTGAACCGGCAACCTTCCAGCCACAGGCCCTGAGCCACAGTGCCACCACTCCACCCCTCGAATCTGCCTTGCACGCTTCCACCTCCATAGTAATCGTTCTTGAGTCCGATTTTACTGGGCCAACCTCCTTTTATAATTCTATTGTGCTCTTCTGCAGTACCTGGCAGGCCCAATTAGCAGAGAGCTGAGCAGGAGGAATCCTATCCTTAATGCATAGAGCAAAATCAACATGCATAGAGTTAGTGCCGCTGCCTCACGACACTTGGGTCCCCATTTCAGTTCCAGACAGGGGATCCTTCTGTGTGGAGTGTGCATGCTCTTCTTGTGTCTGCTTGTATGTCTTCTTGTGCTTTCTTGGGTTTTTTTTCCCCTACAATCCAAAGAAATGCTGTCCAGGATAAATTGTGTCTCTGAATTGTCTTCCTTTAGGTGTGACAGAGCAACTGGTGTCCCGTCTAGGGTGTCCTGTTGTCTTGAGCCTTGTACCTGCAGAGGTAGATCCTGGCTCTATAGTACCACTCTTCAAGCATATAACATTTTCTGAAAAGGGGTTATCAACGAGTGCCAGAGCAGCTATTCATGTCTACTTTTTGTTTTCTTTTTGAATTGCTGGTAATAATTATTCCTCTGTGCCCTTCTTCCCTTACAGCACAGCGAATAACCTTGATCACATATTCTGCTGTTTGTGGCTCTCCTCTTTCTTCTTTATATACAACAGGGTAAATTAATTCAAGAACAAAGGCAGTGTAACTGGATACATAAGTAAAAAAGGAAATTAAACCAATTAATACAAGAAAGATGTAAGAAGAAGAACAAACACTGTAAAGGAAATAACAAAAGGTTGTTGAATGTATAAGCAAAGCACATGGACTAATTAGACAAAGAAGCATCACTCAAGGAAGTGGTCGTTAAGGCTCAAGACCCCAGACATGATAATTGTGGACTGCTGCTGTACCCCCATTCCAAGAGCTTCATTTAAGCACTCCAGCAAAATGCCTAACTGTATGAATGGGTGCTGTGCGTCATTCTTTCAAATGTTAAGAAAGAAGGATTGAAATGAGAAAATAACAGACATAAATGCAAATGAAATATCTGTAAGTGCAAGATGGCGAACAGTGAGATTAAAAAAAAAAATTGTTATGGTTTGCCAGGCAGGAAGAAACATCTTGAGCAACAAGTGATGCATTTTAGTTCTGGAATGGCCTCTTGGTCTGAATATTGAAAGCTATAAATTTAGCTTTATTGCCATAGATGAGATCAACATCACCCTCTCTCATTCCTGAGTACAGAAAACAAACAACAAAATTGGCAGCATGCATCAAAGCAATGTGTGATCGCCACTATGACAGATATACTGACATCAGATTGCGATGTGTTCAATGTGAATCATGTATCTATTTTTTTTGCACAAATATCAT
Source organism: Atractosteus spatula (assembly GCF_055471065.1). Classification (NCBI taxonomy): domain Eukaryota; kingdom Metazoa; phylum Chordata; class Actinopteri; order Semionotiformes; family Lepisosteidae; genus Atractosteus; species Atractosteus spatula. Next base: position 14,587,830 of record NC_142721.1, on the reverse strand, counting down.
TTAAAAATAAAAGCAGGTACAGTTGTCTAATGATCCCTTTCATACAGAGTGGTCATTTAATTCTGTCCAGTGCGTGGGTTATCAGCATGTATTAATGCAATGCTCTTTTAGCTGGACTTGGAAAGACAACCACTGCTAATCACCAGATGGCTCAAACTTCTAATGCTAGAACTCTGGTTGGTGCAAAGTTTCAGCAGCACATAAATCCCATTTAGTCCAGCCTGTATTGGCTCTTTCTACACTTGAACAAAACCTGCTTAGAAAATGTTGTTGTTTTTCTTCAATGCCTCATTGTGTTTTGAAAGATGCAGAACTGTCCTGCTGTGGTCATTGATATCAGCAGATGCTGCCCAATTGAATTGATCATCCACACCTCACAGTGACCTGTGGCAACTTCTGCTTTACCAGTTTGGCCCTGAAGCTCTGGAAGTCTCTTCCAGAACATTCCTACCTTACATCAGGAACATTACAACCTTGTGTACTTCTAAAAGGAGATCAAGACTTTGATTGCTTTTACTGTTCAGTCAGACTTTTGATTAAGTCTTATATATTCTTCTGTCGCCTTGTCTATTTTACCAAACTTCAACTATGCATTTAAATTGTTCTCCAGTGGTTCCCATAATTTTTTACCTTGATAGAAGTGTGTGTTTTTAAGGATATATACCCAAATTAATAAGGTGTAGTTTGAGATCTATCAAATGTTTTGCCACCTGTGCTGTCCTATTTTAAGCAAATAGCATCTTGTGACTTACAAAGTTACTTGAGAACTTCAAATGACCTTTTAAACATGTTGATATGTTCAAGAAACCCGATTTGCAGCAGAATAACCTGAGGCCATCTACGATAACATTGCTTTGACTGGAATATTGTGAAACATACATAATTCATATGCATTCAAGCTTTCGCATCTCATGTCTCGGGTGGTAGTGTGGTGAGCTCTTGCACACAGGCTAGGGGGAGCAATTTCAAACTGGAATCAGGAGCAAGTCATTTTGGGGCACATTTTCATAACAGGTCTCTACAAGCCATATCTGCAGGCAGTGATATTGCACTGTAACACGGTACAGTAAATGCATATCACGCATCGAGAATGTGATGTAATTGCATTAGAATTGCAAAAGCCAGAGGGAATTGCATTCTTTTTATGACGCAATTAAATGACAGCTGCGTACCACAAGTTACAGCCACATCGCAGAGATGGCAATGCATTAATATTCGTGTTGATCAACATTTCGGTCACATGCTGACATAGCAAGATGGAAACCACCAATTGCATCACAAGACTCACCTGTAGGTGAGACAACCACTGGGTCTCTGACTGCATGAGATTCATTCACGCCTTCTGGGAGAGCTTGTTATCTTTCCTTTGCCCAGTGGTCTGCTGCACAGTACCTGTTTGAAACTGATGGCTCCTTGGCTGCTTTCAAGGAATGACTGGATGAATTCTCCAAACAGGAGACGTCTTTAGCCAGAAGGCTGTGGGAATGGGGAACAAGCTGCCCAGCCATCTTGTTGATGCTGTTACCCTTACTTCTTTCAAGAAAAACAGCAGGATAAGACCCTTGGATCAATAAGCTACCATCAGATCGTCTACATGGTTTGTAAGGCTTCATCTCGTTGGTAATCTTTTTTAGATGTTTTTTTAAAGCCTTACACTCCCCTCTTACCGTGTAATATACTGATCTGATATTGGTGATTTGGTTACTGTATTTGTTTGTATTTTTTTCCTCAGCCCTAATATCAGTACAAGTAAATGAATAACGAATTGCTCAAAAACCTCCCCTCGCCCACTATGTGCATTAAAATGCAGTACGACATTCAGGAAAAAGCACAACAACAAACCAAACAGTTTGTGTTTCGGTGACTCAGAACATCCCTCAAGATTGGTCTTTGCAAAGTCAAACTGGCAACTTATGCAAACAGAGACATCATTGATCATCTTGAAATCCGCTAATGGCTGGACTGGATTGAAGGGAGGAATATTGTCTGAGGACGTTTTTGGAAGCAAAGGAAAATATAAGTACCATCTTTGCACTTGATGATATTTTATTTTTCTGAAGATTTTGAATGCCGTTGCATTGATGTGATCCTATACAGCGAGCTCTGTACACAAATGATAGAATGTATACATTGCCACTAGACTGTCAAATACACTAGAAACTCCATTGGTGGAACTTATTTAACATGCATTGCAAGTACCACAGAAATAAAAAAATAGCTTTAGTAACGATACCTTAATCTTCATTAGTCCCTAAACTGAAAATTGCAACAGTTTTTTCAACAGGTTTTATGAAAAATAACAGGAGAATTAGGTTCTGACACTGCTACAAATGGGCCAATAAACAGAGGAGATTGGTATTCAACACTTTCCTCCTTGTTAGATATTGCTGAAGTCACCATGTGCCATGACAGGCCGTGGATATACTGCTTTATGAATGAAGGTGCCCATCAGTCAATTAGCCACTGAAATAAATTCTTCCCTGAGGCAGGATTCTCCTTCCTTCTTCTGACATCATCTCAAATGTCAAAGCCGATGCCACAGGTTAAAAGAGCCAGACTGCCAGCTTTCCTACGGCGTTTCCTGATTTTTCATGCAAGGAAAACTTTGCCGGCTCTCCTCCCTTCCACCAGCTCCTGGCCTCCCCCTAGGAGGACTTGGGTTTCTGTCTCCAATCTTACTGCCCCTCCATCCTGTCCGTCACTGGCATGGTGTGCAGAGAAAGAAAACAGCTCCTTGAGCTATGCATTCAGGGTGCACTGTATAGGGGGTGTTTTAAAAGGGTTCCAGGACGTTCTAATCAGGCTGATTGCTGTGATGATAAACGCGTCAGCACTGTAAATGTAAACTGACATTGTAGTCAGGGGAGGTCTTCATCTCCAGTAGCCAGAAAGATGCGGTTCTGGCCTGAGACATGTGCGCATCTCTTAATCCCCAAGGACTGTTCTGTAGCCCTTGAAAAACAGAACACTAGCTGGAAATAACTGAGCAGAGTCAGACAAAATAAGTCCTGACGGGCAGCCCCAAATCTTTCGACATGTTGAATAAAGAACAGCTAGAAACAGAAAAAAAAAGAGTGTGAGCACGGACTGATAAAACCCATTTAATATTTCCCACAGAAGGGGAAAAATGACCAAAGAATCACTTTTTAAAAATTTGGTCCACGTTTTGGAGTTGCTGACAGGAAGACTGGAGTGCAGCCAGGGAGGCGCGGACTGCAAACGTCCATGGGCATGAATTCTGCGAGAAGATGTAACGAAGCAAGCTCGCCTTGACTCACAGAAAGAGCGTTTTGAAGGTGGGAGTTAATAAACTGGTAATGTCCAAGAAAGTGGGAGTTCATCTGCAGACTGCAGTCAACTTGGAGAGGGAAAAAAAAAAGATCCGCGTCTTTCTTCTATTAAATTACAGAGGGGTTGAAAAGTGGAGCTATCACACTGTGAACTTTGAAAAGTTTGCCGGCGGTATGTAGGTTGCTGTCTGGGGTTATATATCACGTAGTGGTTGCAACACTGCACACATATGAATCACCTCGTTTGTTTTATAAGCTCGCTTTCACTCTTCACAACTGGCAGGCAAAGGGTTTCGTTATTTGTCCGCCCTACACTATAAATTAGACTAAGAGAGCGTTCAAAAGCACCGAAGCAACATCATCCTATACATAGATTTCTAACATCTGCACAGTTTTTCTATGAACAGCCCCAATAATCCTCGTTTGTCGATTTGAGATTTGTCGGAACAATCTTTAGATTCCTTACATCAGGAGCAGACACGACAGCCATAACCAGCATTACGAGGTATTCCAGGGGCTTGGCAACCTATACCGACGTATTGCCTAGTGTGGCGTTTTCTTGAAACGCCTCGTATTTGTTAGCGGAAGACAGGTATACTGTAATTAACAGCCAGCGGTGGGGTGTCAAAACGACTGGATCTCAACGTGGGGAAAAAAAAAACTTTTGAAGGAATGGTTGGCAGGGAGACCACACAGACATCTACTGTACTGTATGTTGGCTGATTGAGACAAAAGACTTATTTTTTCCGTCCACATTCATAAAACAGGTAATCTACCTCAAATCGCGAAAGGCTTATTAAATTTTAAAAATATGCCCACATATGATCTATAATTAGTATGTGGAGTCGCCCTATTTTATAAAGCAGCTGTGCTTGGCAGACAGCCTGACAGTAGCTTTGATTTATCTTCCACTCCATTTTTTTTCATATTTAGTTCGCTTTACTTATATAAAGAGTTCGGAAACTTTGAACCTATCACCGGGTCATGTGTAAAATCAGACTCAGGTGAGGTACGGTGCCGGATTTTGAAGATTATGGAACCCAGTCATTAATTTTCCCCAATTCGGATTCCCCTTGAAACAATTTTTTATTTCTCCGTGATAACAAAATGAAACTATTGGTTATTGATTCAATTGTTTTCTCGCAGCGGACCCGCTTTTTAGACTTTTTTTTACCCCTCAAAGGAGAAAGACCTTGAAGATCTGGTCCTCAGCACAAAGGAAGGTTATCACCGCTCTTAAATTTAAGTTTTCAAGTTCCCTGTGAGGTGGGTTTGTAAAAAATGTTTAGGAGAAGGTCTGACCCCGACAACTGTTACCCAATCGCTTTTGTTTCCTTGCTCCGGGTAGGCAATTGTTCAGAGTTCAAAGTAAATTGAATAAAACTCTCAGGGGACAAACATGTATACCTATCTCCTCCAAACTTTACTTTTTTGTGTTAAAGGAAACAAAGCACTCCCATTGAGGCACCAAATTTGAACGACTGACCACAACGATGAATCCGAGCCGTCTTATACAGTATATCCTTAACGCACCCTTTGAGTTCTGATTTCCACCTGTCATCAGGAGCCTGAACTTGCGTCGCCGTCGTGCAAAACACACCCGACCTGCTCGGTATCTGATCAATGTCGTTACGGCCGCTCTGACTACGGGCTGTCAAATGTCTTTTAACGAATAAGCGAGACCCTCCAACGTGACAGAAACAAAAAAAAAAGCCACGTTGTGTTGCTCGTAGCAGGGCACATCACACCTTCGGTAACTGTCAGCAACACGCAACGGGCTTCAGAGCGCCAGCAAGACCCACTTGGAGAAGAATGAGCGCGGGGAATCCCACGCTGGCGTGATGGACGACGGCTTCTTCTTTAAGGGTTTGTGCTTTCGGGGCAACGAATGACTCGCATATAAAAGAAAGCGATCGCGCATGGTGGGTACAGTACATGCACCTCGGTCAAGTGCATGATCAAGCCCGCCTTTAGAAGTGCGGAAGCGAAAGAGATCGGCGCTCGAACCCTCGGTCTTTCTGGACGGACTCGGAGAAGAAGCCCAGGGAAAGGGGTTTCTAACACCACTGGTTGTGAGACGAAGGCCTTGGGAGACCTTTTGTGGTGCTTCGGCGTGCCGGCTGTCCGCCGCAGTGTTTCGGGAAGGCTGGAGGGCGTCTGCGCGCCGGGACACATGATTGCCAGCTCCCCCCCCCCTCCCAACCCCACCTTCCTTGGCTCCTACCCCCTGCACCTGTGACTAACGGGCCCCCCTCTGAGACCACCCCTGTACGCGTTGCCACAGCGCCGCAGAGGCAGAAGGAGACGCGCTCTGTCGCCCCCGACGGCAGCGCAGCGGCGGGAGCACAAGTCCGTCCCGTCTCCCGGCACCGCGGCCGGCAGGCGAGCTTCCCATCAGATGGAGACGGCCAGCGCCAGTTTTGAAATCCGAGATTTCTTTTTTTTTTTCTTCTACTGAATGCAAAAAAAAAAAGCCGCCCAAAATGTATCATCGGACACTCAGAAATTGTTAATCAACTCGCGCACCAGGGATCACGGTGCGAGAGCCTTAAACGCTTTCATGTGGAAATGGCACATTTGTCCCGTATAAGTAACAAGTTGGAGTGATTAAGACACTGAGCTTCTAATCAGAGCGACGTGGGTTCAAATCCCAAGTGGGACACTGCTGTTATACCCCTGTGCAGGCTGTGTAACTTCAGAAAATGCTCTGTTGTATAAATGGGTCAGCGTGTCTGCAGGGTGTCCAGTCCTGGTCCTCTAGGGCTGGTCAGTGTGTGCAGGTTATCCAAATCTCTTTAAAGCAGCAGCACCCGAAGAGCTGGGAGAAGCCGTTAAACTGGTCCAATGAAGTCAGTTACTAGTTTAGCTCATTAAGACTGAAGTTTGAAAGAAAAAAAAAATGCAGACACACCAGCCTTCCAGGACCAGGACTGGACAACCCTGGCTTAACTGTTTTCTGGGTTTCGTGAAGAAAATGAGCTCTTTGCAGAGAAGATTTTAATGGTCAGTGCAGTGAGTTCTCACACAATTACGAGGCGGACACAAATAATATTGACACAAAAAAACTATCCATGGGATTTGGGACTCTGAATCTGATTGGGTTGATGAAAAATGAGCTTTGAAACATGCTCAGCTTACAATGACAACATGAATGTAACCAGTGTCCTACCAAACAAACAATGACAATATCAATAACCATTTGTGGTTATTGGAACTAGTATTTCACTATAGTGCATTAAAGCAAAGACCTTCTAATTGGGGTTCCTTTGGAAATTGAATATATTCTCAACTCGGGGATCGATCTCTTTGAAAAGCTGAATGTAAGTGTATTTTTAATTTGGGAGGTGTTGGAGAGATGAGTAGGGCAATCTAAAATTCACACCAGTAAACTCTTTCTTATTTTAACTCCAGAAACATTTGAATAAAAAACGACTACTTGGGTATGATATGTTTTAAAGACTGTTAAATAGAGGTATGAGTCATTCAAGGGGTCATCTGCCTTTCACTGTAAATAAGGTACAATACTGTGGGTGTCTCACTAACTTGAAGATATAAACTGGATATTGTTCCTATTATTCAAGAGCTATTTTGGGAAATTGAACAAAGATTTGATGAAATTGCAGCAGAAAATCCAAGTTAAAGATGCTGCGGGAGTTAAGCACTGTAGATAAAGCTTCTACACAGAAGTTAATTACAATTATTGCTGCAATATACTTATATACATGCAAGTTAAAAAAAAAACACAAAGCCCACATTTTACAAAAAGGAGTATTTTGTCCTTTCAGGGTGCAGATTGGTGTGGGACAACTCTGAGACAACACAATGATTAAGGACGCCAAGAATAAGGACAACCAAGCAAAGAGGTTTTCAATAGAAATTAAGGACATTGTTACCTCCAGGGTAAAAGGAGTTTTACTGCCGTTGTTGGGTTCCATGGTAACTAGTCCTCTCAAATGTACGCTACTGATGAAACTTTCATGATTTTTAACCTTCGAAATGACATTCACACCTCCAGTGACTCATCTGCAGATCCCATACAGTTTGGGTGTAGGCTGGTGGCTTTGTAAGTTGTTGCATGCTTGAGCAGCAGAGAGAGAGAGAGAGATGGCAGTAGCACTTAACAGACTTGTCAAAACCCTCTCGCTGACTGGACTTTTAATTTTGTTACTGGTGGTTATTACTGGTGTTATTGTATAATATGATTATATATATATTTTATAACACCTCCTCCTCCCCTAACACTGTCCTGATGTCTGGATATGCCGCAATTATAAGTGTCACTGCCAGGACAGTGTACAGATCCTTCTGAATGGAGCACTGTCTAACTAGCCAACTGCTATGTCCCACACCATGACCCCAGTGCCGGATTTCCTAGGGCCTACGAAGGAGGGAAACACTAGTGACTAACGAAAAACGAGCTGAAGCAACGTGCTTGCGATCGACTCTCGGTGCTCCAGATCAGTAATCCTACGCTATCTAGCGGCTGTTTGAGAAACTAGAAGTATCGAAGTGATGGTCGCACTACTCGCTCCATCAATCACGCAGTTTAGCATTAGAAGTTTAAAGTGCATCATGTCAATCGACGTCAGTTGGCGTTTACCCCTCTTTTTGCACATTTGTGTGAAAGTGTCTAGGGCCTACAAACACCAAAATCCAGCTCTGCATGACCCCCCCCACAGACCTACCACTGTCCACATCATGATCCCCACAATTCCCACAGCACTGCCATTTTCCATACCATGAGCCCCAGGCTCCCCACAGTCCTGCTATTTTTCATATCCCTGTCGTTTTTCCCTCACGGTGCTCAAAGCATGCTAGCATTAAATGGAAAACCGATGTGAGTCTGGGAAGCCACAGGGGTCATAGCTGCATGAATTTCCAGGGGTACTCTAACCTGACCTACCTTGTCAGCTATTACACGGATTTTGGGAATCTGAGCTGCCGGGATTCGGACTTGAACGCCTGGACCATAAGCCAAGCTGTGCACTGGATGAATACTGTTACTCTCGACTTGTTGAGTCTCTAGGAAACTCTAAATATTGCATAGAGGGGCAACGCTTTGATAGTCGAGAACAATTTGCTTCAGGGTCAAAAGTCAAAGGCCGTGCTTGAATCCCGTCTATGGGGGAGCCAGGGTTTTTGGAGAAGACAAGAAATTAAAGGAGCAAATGAAAAATGAAAAAAGAAATGCTAATACCACCGAAGCAGGCAAAGATCGTGTCATTCTGAAAGGTCAGAAAGATTAAGCAGAAATTGCAAAGTTGCGGAATTCAATTCTCCTTTAAACCTCAGAGATCTGGAAACCGACAAAAAAAAAGTCAGAACAGAAGCACTCATCGGATCATCCTGAAACTGTATAATGGCAATTATCCATATATATTATCCATATGAAGAATTCACTGACTGTATACATACAGGGACTGTCAAAGAGGAAAACATAATCATAATCCTATAGACTTGCGTGGTGTCATCTCTCCTCTTCTGAGGTTCACCCTCTTCAAGGCTCACTGAGTGCTCTGCAGCAGGGAATTCCCTAACTATCTCTTGGGGGCTTCATACACTTGATTGCAATTGCATTTGAATCTGCGATTAGAGTCACAATTCAGATAGGAGCGTGCCAAGGGGGAGCAGAGAAAGGATTTTGAAAGAGACTGTCTCTACCCCCCCTCCCTTTCCCCAGCCTGTTTCAAGAGACCTAGTCCGTTTCCCACCTCTTTCCCACTTCCGCCTTGCATGCTTGGAGCTTCTGTGGAGTAAGACTCAGTCGCTGGAGCTGCCTCAGGCATTATCGTAAGCAAGGAGGAAAGAAATCTCAATGCAGCAAACCTGTTATTAGCCAACCTGTTGTAGCAGTGAGTGGGGCTGGAAGGAAAGCAGCAATCTAATCAGAACCAGCAGTCCTTAGAGAAGATGCTTCTAAGGTGGGGGGGGGGGAGTGGATATTTTCTTCATACCAATAAGTTCTCAGAGGCAGACGTCTGCCGAAATGCACTTATAAAAAACGATAGAGCAGATCATTCACTCAAGATGAACAATAATGACCAGTCTGACCTCCAGTACTCACATCCTGATTAGTGACCCACTTAAATTGATACATCTCCTTAATGGCATAATGATATACCTTCTTGACAGCACGGCCATGCAGCAGACGCACGCCATCCGGATTAAGAACATGTGCCTGCAAAATCGAAACCATTCGAATAACTGTGTGGACAGACCCCCATATAGGCAACCTTCCTCACGGTGGTCTTTCTTTTCCACTAAGTCTACTTTCATTAATGCAAGCCGGGCAGCTATTCTCTAGTGGAGAACTTAATATTTAAGGAATTTACTTAAGCGGTAAAGATTTTTTCACAGGGAAAAGTCCCTGTGATATTTTTTTTTAAAACACGGCATTGGGTTCAATTAAATCTGTAAGATAATTCTGCATTTAAGATTTTTTTCCTTCCATTCTTCTGCAAAGAATTTGCAGTGGCTATTCTAAGGTTAGAGATTACACATGGATTTGACTTTGCTTTTCAGAATGTACTGGGCTAGCTTTCTATGAACTTAAATGAAGTACAATAAATTAGTTAGCCAGTCAGAAGAGCTCATATGATGGAGACCACGTTCCTAATTGCTTTTTAATTCTTATAGAATCATTCTCTTGATGAGATCTATGTTGGATGATTTAGTCACATTTTGAGCGTTAAGTACTATTTCATGTTCAGTTAACGTGACTGAGGGAAAAAAGGAAGTTGTGAGGTTTCAAGGGATGAAATTAGGTATAAATCCCAGAGCTGGTTTTAGTTCTGCAGTGTTGTTACCTGTTAATTGATTGCAGCTCTCTCCTGTTGGAGATCTATTAGATACAATTGGCTTTGGCACTAAGCACCTCTTTAGGGCCATACACAGGAAGTCACCATTACCTAAAGAAAACAGGTTCTCAGCTCAGAACGGGTGATTACTGAGCTCATCGAGTTATATTTCTCTAAGGTGACCCGAAGCAAAAATAAAATTCTTCAGACTATCACAGCTCCCACTGCTTCACGGGGAAAGAGGGGGAATACAGTCCTTTCACTAATGCAAAAAGATTGTATTGTGATTCCTAAAAATGCCAGAAAAGGTCAGACCAGTGCAAGGCAAATGCCTTTATCCTTGTGTAATTGGAACTAATTGCAAGCATGTATTGGATGGCTGTAGTTTGAGAAAGCTCTATTGTGGCTTTTCCCTTTCCATAGATCGAGCTGTTTGACGGGTTAGAGTGGCACTGTAAGACAATTTTTCAGGCTTGTGCTTGTGGTGTTTGTGTTTGTGGAGACAATGGCTGTTTTGAAAAAACATTTGACTGGGGTGCAAAATCACCACCTAAAATCTAGGAAACTATTGACTCGGGTAACGAATATTGAAGTCAATAGGCAGTCACTAGGATAAGGGCTCAGAACAATTAATATGTCAAAAGAGGGTTAAAAAACACTGATTACACATTCTGCCCTAAGTCCTTAGTCCTTAGATGCTTTACTAAATTAAAGAAGAGAGACCTTAACAGCAGATATACTATGGGACATGTATTTATGGTAGCATAATCTTTCTATACATTGAATGTGTAGAAATGGAGAAGATTTATTAGGATCTTAACGAATAAAGTTTACAGAGTCTATTAATCATAATGTATCAAGTGATAAAAAATATTTTATACAGATATTTGTAGGACAAATATTTCAGTTCACAAGCTCACAGACATTAGGATATCCCAAGTCAGGATCATCCTCTCGTGAAACTGTGACTTCTTTAACCACAGTTCTCTTGCTTATTTATTCTTTTGGTAAGAAAGGAGTTTTGTTTGCGGATGAAAGTACATATTTATGTGAAATTGTATTCAGAAATTAAAAGCTTAAAAGGTGCTATTGGAAAAAAAAACAAAAATATCCAAAAGTAGTATGACAGATTAAAAGGAGTTTTTCTGTTAATGTTTCAAAATGTTAATGGTGATACAAAACAGTCATTATTGCACTGAAGATCAAAACTGGGAGGGAAGTGAGGTTGAGCAGACATAGGTGTCCCAGTGGAATTTACGGGGTTCACTTTGCAGGCTGTAATATTGGGGGGGGGGGGGGGGGGTAGACTGGGAATGTAGGCGATCTGTGGGGTCACTGTCATGCCCTGCTTGGGTCTCTGTGAGAATTGGGCTCACATGTTACATATCACCTAGTGCAGAAACAAAATCTCAGTTAAATCACCACGCTGCATGAAAACAAACGTGGACTCGAAACTAAGAAGAATTTTACGTGGATGTAGCTCAGTTTCTATGGTCCGAGTTTGTTTATTTTCCTCTATACTGCTTGGAGGCATGCTGTGTGTACGAAGGAGTTATGACCAATTTTACTCTTCATGAAGCTTTAATTTTCTGCCTACATAAGATGACTGTGCAATCTTTTGTGCACTGACGTTTCTAAAAAGGTTACCATGGACAATCATGGTAAAACCAAATAGCACATGGCATAATTGTGGTAAAAAATCAATAGAGAGCTACATGTACTATGGTAAACTGTGGTAAGCTGCAACAGATGTCAACATGGAGGATCCAGCTAGCATGAATACTCAATACTAACTCAGAAAGAGAAAGGTTCCCTTCCGAATCTCAAGCTTTTTTCTACCTATAGGACACAGAACTAAGGCAACTCACAGATCCATTCTAACAATACCAGCCTGTGTCCTGTTTGAGTGTTGCTGGCCCTTTCACATTTTATGGTACGTGTCTTCTCGAGATATCAAAACTTCGTCCCCAGAGTTCATACTTATACAGGTCGGAGGATACCAGAAGCTTCTGCTGCACTGTGGTGTGAAGTCTCCTATGTTTCTATGTAAACAAGTAGCAAAACTCTGCAGGTGTGTAGGAAAACATACTGGAAAAGGTTTGTTTTTGTTGTCCATGAGCTGTGGTTCTACACGTTTAACTCCAGTGCAGAAGAATGCTCACTTTGACCACTGTACAACTGTGCTAAGGGGCTAAGGGACACCATCTTTACCTTTGTTTCTCTACACAGATGCAGAGGAAATTAAAACGCATCATGGTCAACCACCTTCAGCCAAATGAAGCTAATTCCGTTTCAGGCATTTAAGACATAAGAATCAAACACAGCCTGGGAAACCGAACCAGGGTTGGACCTCACTCAAATCAAACGTGCCCTCGATTCAGCTACATCTCTCTTGCTTGCGTTGACACTGATGTCTTTGACTCAGTGGTCTTCTTTGGGAAAACATTCCCCCATGACACTGTTCAAACAGCTGTAACCCTCTCAGGTCGTCTGTCGACAGTGCCGCACGTACATAAACAGCTGGAGCTCCAAAACAATGAAATTGAGGCAGAAGCGTTCTACAGACTGTCAGCATCTTTCAGCAGCAAGAGCTTTCCGCCTGTGACTTGCCTAAGCTGCAGTGACTCACCTGATTAACGCTGGACAGAAAAACAAGCCCTGTGCCTGAAAGACGAATGCAGCATAAAAATAAATAAAAGTTGAAACTCCTGTTTTTTTGGGGGAAAATCCTAACACCTTTACTGTCGCCGTTAAGCAGCTCTGACATGGTGTTTTCTACATGATGAGAGATGATGAGCTTCTAAGAACAGGGACCTTGTATGGATTCCCCGTCTGAATCCCGATAAAAAAATCCGGATGGATCCAAGAACTGCCTTTGAATATCAATCATGAAAAAAAAAAACAAAACACACTGCTCCTTGATCACATTTTCACCCCAGCTGAAAAATAAACACATTCTGGCCCTGCTGCTCTGCAAGTCTAACCAAATCAAAACTCGGAATTATGAAAGTAATGCACTTATCCTGTGACGCTTAATGAAAAAAATGGGTATAGACAGAAATTCAGCAATTTCTCCTTGCATCTCTGAAGCACAAGAATGTGTTTTTTTCCCCATCAGATTGTTATTAAACTCCCCTTGACTTAAAATGTGAACACTCCCTAAAAAACCGACATACTGTACAATTTCAGATTAACCCTGTAGCTGAAACACAGGCATTGAATCACAAGTGAGTGAGTTGCTGTGTGTTAACCTATACTTTTTTGACAGTGACACCTCTTCTAAAACTTCTTTCACTATACCGATGAATACCTAGAATGTCAAAGACAAATAGCTCCTTTAAGATACAGTCATGCTTCTATAACATCTATAAATGTTATGGACAGTTCCTTCCATATATGTAGTAAATGCATGACCCCAAAAAGGACTTCAACACATTAAACAGGTTTCTTAGCATCATGGAGTTATTCTACTGCAGGCAGCCTGTTAGAGGTTGCATCCCATTGCAAAGTAAATTGACCTAAAATTATTTGATCACATACAAATGCCCATCACGTCCTAAATCAAGGAGAGCACTAAAAACCCGAGGAGGGAAAATAACAGAGATGTGTGTTGTAATCTGATGCTGCAAACATTTTTTTACAACAGTTATGGGGCACCGATTTATGATTTAGGAATCCAGCGGAAGGCATATACTTATGCAGATGAGCCTTTCCATTAAGCACCAAAGACACAAGCACCCTGCCAAGGGATACGTGGCTGTCCGTGGAATGAACGAAAATGGAGAAATACGGGCTAACACGGCTGAGACTGTCATGCCACCCAGGGAGACAGCATCTTTGGTTCTACATTTGAAAAATATAATAATAATAATAATTATTGCTTACACTTATATAGCGCTTTTCTGGACAATCCACTCAAAGCGCTTTACAGGTAATGGGGATCCCCTCCACCACCACCAATGTGCAGCCCCACCTGGATGATGCGACGGCAGCCATAGTGCGCCAGAACGCTCCCCACACACCAGCTCTCAGTGGGGAGGAGAGCAGAGTAATGAAGCCGATTCAGAGATGGGGATTATTAGGAGGCCATGATTGGTAAGGGCCAATGGGAAATTTGGCCAGGATGCCGGGGGTACACCCCTACTCTTTTCGAGAAACGCCCAGGGATTTTAAATGAGTCAGGACCTCGTCTCATCCGAAGGACGGCGCCTGTTTACAGTGTAGTGTCCCCGTCACTATACTGGGGCATTAGGACCCACACAGACCGCAGGGTGAGCGCCCCCTACTGGCCCCACTAACACCTCTTCCACTAAATAATATAACCTTCTTCCACTAAAAGGGAAATTGCAATGAAGAATCCTCTCTCAGAACAACAACAGATCTCTGACTTAAAGGCCTCCTTAATGGCCCAGAATGGAAGAGACAGATACTTTATAGATGGATAGCCCTCCGATGCCATGGCACTGCCAGCCTGCGCCTGCCCTGCACAGTGACTGAAACCGGGCTGGATCACAGCCTGCGAAGTGCCCGCGATGAGACCGGGGCCGGGCTGTGAATCGCAACACACACACACACTGGGCGCTTGCTTTACAATCCAAAACCCCAGGGCAAGCTCATCCTGTGATTTCCATACCCCCAATTTGAATCTTTCCAGTCGCTCCTCACTCACAGGAGCAAGAAGAAGGACTCGTACGCCGCCGGCGTTTTTTCCTTCCTTTCTGTGATTGATGTGTTGAGGTTTGGACCGCATGTAAAAATTCCCTTGACACATCAAAAACGGTGAGGGCTGGTCTTAGAGAACAACCCCTCCCCGCCCTCCTTTTTCGAAGAGGGATCCATCGGAAATAGACCGTGCAGGAAGATCCTTGCACAACTGTGCAATGTGTTCTCCCTTATACGAAATCCGAACTTGTGCACATTCAAACGAGGCTAAACAAATTAGCTGTCGGGGACTATCATGCCTAGGAACAACCCGAATGCCGTCACTTCTTACCGTGCCTTTGCTAATCTCTGATGGAAGGAGTGTGTGTCAGATCAGTGCCTTTAAATGAAACCCCTGTCACTCTAACCAAGATAGCTCATGATGTACTTTCGAACACGAGCCTTTTATTAGGAATTAGGAAATTAGGAAAATTGGCACGTGTGCCAGTGAGGAAGATGTCTGTTCATCCTACCAAAGAGCGCTGCAGGTTTAGTCAACCAAGCAGGTTACTGCTGTGTCTCTTGTGTGCCCTGGGTAGGGAGATGGGCTTCTCTGGACTGCCCTGTCACTAGGCGAGGTGCAGAAGGCTCGGTGATAACTAGGGCTTCTAACTCATCAGGCAGCCCGGACTCACAGTGGTTCCTGTCCTGCCTGGAGGGGTTGGCAGGCCGAGCCAACGAGCTGCGGTCTGTTTGCTTGCTTTTTTGGAGCCCTTACCCACAGTAGAGAGCGAAGCAGGAACAGAGCACTGTGAATAATTAAAGATGGCTTTTGTGAGAAACATGTGTAACAGAATACCCGGCAGAGCAGTGGTATGGCTTTAGGTCCGGGAGGGATGGTAGATAAGGCAGAAAATTCAGCTTTAAGCTTCTCAGGAAGATGATCAAGCTGCCTGCGGGTCATGTCAAAAAGCTTTTTTTTTCTTCCTGAGCCCAAAGAAGCTGACAAAAGAAGACGGCACTCATTCAGCAAAGGAAACCAGCATATCCTTAACATCCTGGAAAGGTTAAAGGGAAAAAAAACCATCCCAACAGTAATCCAATAAAACTGGAGGAGCAATAGGGAGCAACATATTCTGTTTTGTTGTCCCTTGTGATAGTCAGTGAAAGAAGGCGGTGAGGAGGCTAGGAGCAAACCTAGTTATTCTTGAAGGCTAGTCTGCATTCTTCCTTAACAAGAAACCTTTTAGAGACTTGAAAGACAAAACAAGTTACAAAGCAGCAGAGGGATTTTTTTTTTGTGACACATTGGCGAGCATCTCAGTTCATCTCATGTCCTTCTTGATTGTTATTTTACTTTACCTTGCTTGCTGAGCGGCTCCGGAGCCTGGTCTCCCGTCACTCCAGGACTATTTCAGCATCCCTTTGGGGGACTAGCGTCTTCAGCGGACATTTTTTCCCAAAACCGAACGCCTTCATTCCATGCCTTCCGGGAGCCACATCCAGAGCAGTGGGCCCCTCGAGTTACCAGGATGAGCGGCTCGGGACCGGGATCGGGATCGTCCAGGTTGCATGGTGTGTCTACCGCCGCCTCCCTGTCCCACGCTAACGCCTTCCCATGCTGCACTGAGCTCCTGCTTGAAGTCTTGCCTCAGGAAAGGAGTCAAGCCTGCGCTGGCCTGAGGGGTGGTCACTGATTTCAATGGATGTTAATGACAGAATGAAGAGCAGGACGGACAAGTCATGCTTCTGTTCCCACACCCTCATATACGACTTATCCAGGTGGGGCTGCACACTGGTGGTGGTGGAGGGGATCCCCATTACCTGTAAAGCGCTTTGAGTGGAGTGTCCAGAAAAGCGCTATATAAGTGTAAGGAATTATTATTTATTATTATGTTTCCATTCGATTTCGTTTGGTCGTTCTCTGTACTGTTCTTTTTGACTGTCCCACTGGATTCGGTCCACACAAGTGAGGTGTATACCGCAACGGGCTGTGTGGCTCCCAGAGTTCTTGGCATCTGGGCTGCGGATAAGGTCTGCAGTGAGGCCAGGAGCTCTTGACTTTCCATAGGTCCTACGGAAACCAGAAAGCACAAGGCGGTTTCTAGTGTTCATAGCTGCCTACTTATTCTGAAATAACTTGCTATCATTAGTCATTATTATCCACAGTATTACTGTAAAACACTCAAGGGAATAAAAGGAGGCTGTGGAATATGTATTCTGTGTCTTTATACGGTGTGTGTGGTCTCAGCGCGCTAGCTGTCACCTTTTCTACGGGCATCCCCTGACCACTGACTGATGATTTTTCCAAACCGTGTTTTCAAATTTCCATAATCCCGAGTGCTTTCCCAAAGGCGACCGAAGACGGACACATCTTGGCAAACGTAAAGAGAAAGAGAGGTGTTTGGGGAGGGTCGGTTTTTGGAAAAAGCCGGCCGCTCGGACCCCTTTCCCGTCCTGTTCCACCCGGTCAAGTTCCACCGGGTGAAATTGACAGGGGGGAAAAGGAACAAGAGGAAAGGGAGAAACTCCTGGAGTAGGACAGACCCTGCAGGCAACATCAGAGCTCAAGATGGAGACGTGGTGCTTGACAGGAGAAGGGGTGAGGGTCACGTACATAACAGTCTGAGCCCATACCACCCATATGCACGATGACAACAATTCTTCTAATTAGCTAAGAGACAAAAGTAGCACATCTGTGACGCACGGGCCCAGGAGACGGCTGGGCTGTGGGAGTATACAGTATAGGCACGCACGTGATGGTGGGCGTTGGAACACGCGTGCCGGCTCACTCACTTTGCCCTCACGCAGAGAACCTGCAGGAGCAAGCCAAGGGGCTCCCCATTGTCCCCCACGCCTCCGCCAGGCCCCCCACTGTCTCTCCTTCCACCCCCGTCCCCCCCACCCCCCTTCACCTGTTTCTGCAGCTTGGATGCAAAAAAACAACCACCACCAAACATTCCAGAGCAGCTCCTGATTTCTGAGCAGTCTTTGCCATGCTTCTTAATTCAATTAATTCATTTGCAGCCATGATTTACACAGGTCGCTCGAGGTTGGTGTATTGATAGAAATTTCTCAAGAGCACGTCTCAAGTGGTGGTGGTGCAAGAGCTGGCAGAGCTGCGCGCTGGCTTGTCAGCTCACCGGAATCGCATGATTAAATAAAAATACACAAAGCCGACAACAGACAGCTCCCAGCATCTTTGATGCAGTTTAAATAGCATTCAACACTCACACTAAACAAACAAAATTCCAAGTCTCTGAGGGAGGAATAAATAAAATAATCAAAGTGACTGCACTGTGATCCCAGAATCTACCTGTGGTTGCTAAGTAACATCTACCCCCAGCCACCTCCTGCGCCTGATTCGTCGGGGGAGATCGCACAGCCGCAGCCTGATTGGCCGAAGCAAAGTTAACACACGGCCGGCTTGAGCCCGCCCCCTCGGGGAGGGGGGAGCACTGAGCTGCAATTCTTGTGAATGAGAGAAGAGGGTGTTGGAGTCCTAGTGCTTGCGCAGGGCCTGATGGATGAATCCAGCAGTTCAGCTAAAAATAAAAGTCACACTGAATTCGGTGCACTTGTAAGGTCTGAAAGCTGAATTTATAATGACCTGGAGCCTGTGACCTAGACATTACACTTTAATAATCCTGTATCTCCGTGCAGATTTTCTGAAAAGGCTTGGAATAAAATGTTCAATTGAGGAGGCAAAATAATAATTAACACCCCAAGGCCTCACAATTTTGAACGCGTGATACCCTACATTTTTTCATCACAGTAAAAGCTTGGGGCTCAGTTGGTGCCATTAGAGCACAGTGACTGCTACAGGAAGGAAGCTGCCTGCTAACCTCAGCTGAACTCCTTAATCCAAGCTGATTTTTTTTTTTACACTGGAAGACGGGATCGAACCACACAAATGCAGAGAAAACAGTTTCTCCACTGTGAAGTAGTTTTTATTCTTGGGGGAAAAAAAAAAGATGACAAAAGCTGAAGGTTAAATATCTGGCTCCCATTAAAGAGTTATTTAACTTACTGAGGCCCCTGAGGTTAGCAGAAGAAGGAGCCAAGTTCAGACCTCAATTAAGAACCCCATTCTGCACCACGAGCTGCCGAAACACAAGGCCGTGGATTATTAATGACAGACATCTGAATGAACACAGGCGAGCTTGCTCAGAAGATGCACTGTTAGCTTGATACTAGTAGGGATTAGCAAAAAATCGAATCCAAAATATAACAGAGAGCAATTAAAAGGTTGTAACATTTTTGGAATGGCAACCCTGACTTGCACTGTGCAGCTCAGAGCACAGCTTTAATGAGAAACACATGGCTCCAGTTATAAAACTATTATGAAAAACCCAGAGCGGTAATATCTGAAGTCAAGGTTAATTTCCCACAAAATTTTCTGTTACAATTTAAAGCGTCACTTAAAGATTACAGTTGGGGGAAAAAAAAGGTAATTGCCCACTTAAACTTAATTCATTTTCACTTTTGACATTCATTACAATTTCCCAATTATCACTGACAAAAAGCTGTACCGCGCACAACAAAAATAGCAAAAGCCACCATTTCTCTAACTAAGGGTTCAAAGGCTTCTAGGAGTTTTTGAGACTTGTGTACGGCTGACCTATTCAAGGATACAACGTCTACTCGGGTATACACTTGAAGAAGGCCCCACAGCCCAAGCATTGTCTCTTTTTCTTTTTAGCAGGGAATACAATTTTACCTGTTCTATTATGAACAGGTAAAAGCAGGTAGAACAGGCAAAAACAGGTCTTATGTCTTACTCAACACCATTAAAAAACTACAGGAGTAAAAAAAAAAAAGTTCAGCTTTCAAGAGCATATGAGAGAGGTGGGGAAAGAGACGGGAAATCTGTACTTTTAATCTGCGGAATTTAATTGGGAATAAGACATGGATAATTAACTCATCCTAACAACTTCAACGGAACTCTGGGCGACGCTGAGCTCAACAGGAAAAATGCAAAATGTGTTTGCCGAGGAAGCCAAGTACCAAAATTAATTCACACTTCCCATCTTCATTCCCACTTCAGTTCCTAGGAAGGCTTGGGAACACTTCAGGAAATATTGCTTATTTCCTTTCTCCCAAACTTCACGAAAGCCAGGTTGTGGAAGTTTACTTGTTGCAACTTAAGACGCCCAGAGGAGATGGGAGCTGTGCTGTGAGCAGACCGTGCCACAAGTTCTATAGCACTCGGTCATGACCACCATGCAGAACACTTTCCCCTGCTGTCTGATCAGGCCTTCCTCTCCTGGTTAAGAACACTAATTGCTTAAGGATGTGAAATCTTTATTTTTCCTGAGGAACAAACCAATCGCCGTTGCCTTTTCAGGTCTGATTTCCTGCACTGTCACAGGTTTTTCAGCCCATCGAAAAGCTCTCTAGTTGAGTTGTGCTCTTAAACGTGGGAGGTAAAAGCAGCTGGCTTAGATCACAGTCCTCTGGTCAAACCGTTATAGATGACTGCTTATAGGATGAACGATAATGCCGCAATTGGATTTGTGGGAAACCTTGACTACACCCAATGTAGAAAACCCACAACATCTTTTTTCAATAAGGAGTTATAGGAGCGAAGAAAACCAAAAGACGTTTCCTGCCAACAGTGCTGGGCGCAGGAGAGGATATTGTGATCTGGGGCTTTTTTTTGCTGACTCAGGCTTGATCCCGATAGGTGAGAATATGTGTGGAACGCTGGTTAACTCTTTGTTAGTGGGAGTTTTTTTTCCCCAAATACAAGGGTAATTTGTTTTTCTCTAAAGGTATAATTCTCTCTTGGTGAAGGGACCGAGAGAACAGCCTGCCCCTTCTTCTTTTTTCCTGATGTCGATAAACGCCCATGTACAAAAGCAGACAAAACATCTTAGCGTGACAATAGAAAGGATAAAATACAAATCTTCCCAACTTCAGAGCGAACGTTCCTTTGAGGTTCATTGACTGACCTTCAGCATTTTAGACATCTTTTAGTGAAAACCCATTCCTTTGTCCTTCAAACTTAAGTGTTTCTATTATTTTATTGCCGCAGCTCTTATTGAATAAAGTGTTACGTGACTTTAGGCCGAGTTCATACGATTCCAAGGTTTTGCCAACAGCCCGAATTAGCAGTGCAATTCAAGAAGTAAAAACGCCCTTGATAAGGTGAGTATTGACTCCCACACTGCATCAAACAGAGCGAGCATTCCTAAGTTTGAGAGAGAACGGGCAACCAGTTTGTTTCTTTGCAATAACGAGCACCTTCTTAAAAACAAAATTCCTACAGTCCATTTCCTGGTTCTACATCACTTTCCACTTATTGCAAGAGTTACTACTGTTTACAGCAACGTACTGCGAGGGAAATTCTTAAGAAAGTCATAAACCAGCCGCAACACTAAGATGTCAGCAAAACCTTCCAAGCCGCAGGATGGTACTCCAACGAGGAGCCAAGCTGAACTGAAGGATTTACATGCCGATCTGTAGCACCATTTACAATCATCTGTGAAACAATGTTTTTTTTTCCCCTCCCCACAAAGAATAAGAATAAAAAAACAGATTTAAAGCACTAAGCAGAAATTTATTTATCGCCGGATGTAGTTATTTAACACACAGAACAACAGAAAAACACATACTGAAAATGTACAGAAACTTTTTCTTAAAAAAATATTTACACTCCCCCACCCCCTCCCCACTGAAGCAAGCCGTCCTTTCCGTTACACAATTGTACAGCATTTTTTTTCTCGTTGGGGAGGGGGTGTCAACCAGTAGACCATGAGGCCATGCTGGTCTGGACCCCAGGCTCCTTCATGACTGCTTGCTCGCTCTTTTAAACAGCTTGGCGGTTCCCATGAACCTGCGCGGCTGCTTCTTGACTCCAGCCAGGCTCAGGTTGCCCTCCGACACGCTCCTCACCACGCGGCGCGCCGGCATCGGCTCCTCCGGGCCTGGAGCAGAGAAGGAGTGGGGAGAGAAAAATAAGAGCCGGGCCGGACGACGGCGGTGAGCTCGTCTCGGGAGTGGAGGGGTCACGAAGAGTGCGCGGGAGGTCTTCGGCTCCTGCTCATCGGACTATGGGGGAAGGGGGGTGGGGGGGGCCGTAGGCTGAAAAATTGGGCGCACGGGGAGGGAGGGGGCGGTAGCAGGAAAGAGAGCGCCAGAATGACCCGAGGCTGTGGTGGGACCACCCTACGTCGAAGACCACCAAGATCACCAGGAAGGGTTGGTCATTTTTCCTCAGAAAAGCGCACTGCCCCTTCTTTCAAAACACAATTAATGAGAGTTTAAACGCAGCACTTCCACACTTCAGTTTGGGTTTTAGATTCTTCATGAGCACGTTAAGCGACTCCTGCTTCCAGCGCACAGGACAGAAGCTCCCCGGTTTGCACTTGCTCTTTGAACAATCTTCTATTTAAGACCCACTCCCGCTTCTGGTGTGACAGAAACACAGGGCCGGTCTCTTTAAAGAGAGTAATCAGAGCGCGGGGATCAAGTTGCTACTACGGCTGGAGTTTAATTTGGGACGAAAATAGAAAGTCCATCAGTGGAGCCTTTACTACTGGAAAGACTCCAGGTCTCTCAGCCAACAACAAAATGCTTTCCAGACCAAACTTGTAAAAAAAAAAAAGACAACGCTTAGGATACTTTGTAAGAAAGGAAAGGGGAGGAGGGAAAAGGCTGGAGAAAGCTGCACTCCTGGCTGAATGCTGTAAACTCGTTGATACTCTGCAGATGGAGCAGCTGACAGGTGGTGTCCCCTTCGTATCCCCTGGAGAAGTTATTACCAGACCCACAAAATTCTAAAAACAACAGCGGACGAAAAAAAGAGTCCTCATTTTGGGAAGACTGGCAATTCCGCTAGTGCTTCCAGCGCTGACAGCTTTCATTCCTCACCACTGGACATTTTAGAGGTCTGACAGAAGAAACCCTTAATGATTACGCGAGGGCTGCCAACTACAGCTGTTTCCGTCATGTGGACGATCTACGTGCAAATTTCAGTTACTCTTCCGGTTTGGAGTGAAGTAAGGGCTTGTCGGACGGTATTAAAAACGTAAATGTTGTTGCGATTCTAAGACTGTTTTGTGCAAACCGTATGCTGCTCTTTTGTGAATTGCGGGGTTCAGGGAGGGACTGGCTGGTTCAGGGAGTGCTCATGCTCTCATACCACCTCGGGCACAAATACAAGATCTTACCTTTAAGCCTGGGGACTCGCATGGGTTTGCTGCTCAGAAAGGAGTCGTTTCTCAAGCGCTTGGCTATAGTGGGACCTTGTGTGTTTTCTTTGATGGCGTCTCGCAGAACACTGAAGCTGGGAGAGACCCCACCCCCCAAAAAAAGATGTCAACCAACTCATGAGGGGACAGTTCCGTTTCCTGCATAAGACCGCTCAAGGCCTTCAAATAAAAATGTCAGCCCCCTTTTCGAAAACAAGATAACTGGATGGTGCAAACTAAAAAAAATACAGTCAAACTGAAGGTAAAGGCTCTTTTAGAAGGACACATTTAAGAGTAACAGACTTCACCAAATCATCCAGAGCACTGGCTGAAAATTCTTACTTTTTGTAGTAACCAGACATTGTCTGATCATAACTGGCTCAAAACTAGGCATCCTGTTTCAACACTGAGAACTAATTGCTCATTCTGGATGAAAGAAATGAAACCCTACCTACGGCAGATGACACTGTGCCTGATGAAACCTATGTTGGATTGGCATGAATATGACTGTACTAATTCTGAACATGACAATGTAACCATCCTGGTGTGGAAACGTAATGGGCACAGAAGATCAGAACTACAGGGGGTAACGACTGATTATTTGTGCACTCAAGAGTCAGAACAAAGATCCAAAACATCAACATCCAAGGGCTTATTGGTACTTTTATTTTAAGATTTACACTCTTTTCAAATGTCACTGGGAGGAAACCCAACTATAAAAATGATCCTGAATGCTCACATGCTGTGGTAAAGAACCTAAACAGATGCATATGAGGTCAGGAGAGAAGGAAAACTCGTACAGTTTTTTGGTGACCACAATTTATTTGGTTCATGTAATTTACAAAGCAGAGCCTAGCCTTCACAATGCCTTGTAAATCAATGTTTAACAGCTTTTCATTTAGCTCATGCTGAAAGGAACCATTAACAAGTGACAAATCAATTAGCCATTAGCTTCTTTATGGGAGCACATGACCAGTTTGCAGAAAAAAAAAACCCTCTACAAAGGTAAAGTCACCCTTTCTTGATATAGACTCTCCAACTCCATTAGCCTCTCTCAATCCATTTCTTATTAAAAGCTGCTCAAAACAATATTGCTTCTGTCAATGCAGCTATCGATGATAAAAATCGGTAGCAGGTCGACTACCCAGACTCAAATTCTGCACTGCAAGACGAGGCCAAATAATTCCACCCACAAGCCTAAACCATGCTGACCGAACTAATTCAACCTGGCGAAACTCTGCGGCGCCGTTGGATCTCTGGAGAAGCGCTCACCTGCTTAGTTTTCGCTTCCCCTGGGCGGCCGACGTCATCGCCATGTACGATGGTTTCGGCTGCCTGGCGAGCGTCTCGCCGGCTGGCAGGGGAACCCCGGGCCTGAAAGAAATCGCGGCGCAGTTAGTGACGCTCGCCCCCACTGTGCGATCAACAACACATTTGCCGGGAAGTTGGCATTCGCGCTGATCAGGACCCGCCCCAAGACGCACGTCGATCTCCTCAGACAACAGCCCGGGACCCACGCACAGGCAAAGGAACAGTATTGGTCGCTCAGCATTTCCACCCAACGCAATTATGACCCTCTCTCTGTAGTATTGTGAATCGGCTGCATAAAAATATCCATATCCTATAAAGTTAAAATAAAGTATTGAAATCCACATATGAAATGTTAAGCGAGTGTCTTACAGCTGCTTTGAGCAACATTTTCTATACGTTGGGCACAACGGTACTCTCAGCGCTAATTATGCAATCCAGCTCCAGTGAACTGGAAAACCCTTGTCATAAATAATCTATTTAGCTGTAACTGTGGTAGTTCATTGGAAGCAGGAAAGGATATTTCTGGCAGTTCTGCAGTAAACATTACATTAAGCTGTTTGGGTGCTCTGCAATGAACAACATAATTTGAGCGTAAGAAATTAAAATGCATGGCGCACATTTGAGGATACGACAAACTGCTTGCAGGCAGGACTGCTTTTTTTTATATGAAAGATTCCACCTGAATCGCAAGAAAATGGTGTTTTGGTCTTCATTCTGTCAAAGGAAGGGGTAAACAACTGGGCCTTACTGAAATAGTTTGTTGGGTATTTAAAATTGTGAAAGACAGCCCACTCACCCAGACAGATAAGAGCTTTTGCCATAGCCTAGAACTGTATCCAGTTTGCCTGTGCCCGGGGATATGATGGCAGTGAGGTTGCTGCTGCGCTCACATTCCTCCGACAGGTCAAAGGTCAGGTTGACGGACTCAGGGGGAGCACCGGCGTCCCCGCAGGTGTGGCCCGGGGGCTCCGCCGTCCGGCAGACTTCGGGGGTGTACTGGAGAGGGAACACCCCCTCCGCACAGAAGGTGCCCTGCAGCGTGGAGACACGGGGCTGCTGCTGGCTGTTGTCTGCACAGCTCCGTGCTAGAGGGGACACCGCCAGCTTCCTCCTGGCGGGCTTGCGTAGAACATCTTGCTGGCACTCCGAGGCCCGGGCATCCCCCCTGGTCCGCAGGGCGGCGTCCTCTGTGGGGAGAGCACGGGGAAGCGTCAGTAAGCCGTGCCCAGGCAGGGCCGCCTGGGAGCAAACCCACACCTGGGAAGGAGTGTGGCATCATTTTGGTGAAAAACCCACTGCGTCTTCCAAGTATAACTGAATCGTTAAGAGCTCAAAGCCATCTTGAGAGGCTTGTCACTAAAACCCACAGTACATGATCAGGGTCCTCAGATCTTGTACATCAAAGGTTTGAGCTCCATCTCACTCATCTCAACGAATTAAAGCTTGAATCTTACGGGGACAATTTACTTCCAGACCTCATGATATTTAAGTTAGTTCAGATGCAAACCAACTACCTTAGACTGAGAACTCCATTAGATTATTTTTCCTATGGAGGACAACACGGCAGTACGCGGCCGACACCAAGATTATGAGTTCTCAGGTAAGGGGAGAAGAAAAATGGCCTTCTGCTTTCAGATACCAGACTGCATTACTGCAGGACGGGTCAAATGAATCAAAGACACTCCAAATGAAATGGCTACAAACCCCTACTCGATCCATTAAAAGCCGTTTGTTAGAACAATAAGCAACTCTGCTGAGCTCTTTGGTTGTTCCTCTTGCTGGAGTGGTTGTCAGGACCTGTAGCCCCTTCCCCCACAATTAAAACATGAAGTCTCTCTACCACCCATATGCTTCTTTTATGACCAATACCTTGTAAATCATAATGCTAAACAGCTTTTCATTTAGCTCATGCCATTAACAAGTGACAAATCAATTAGCCATTAGCTTCCACACAGGAACCTATCACCAGATTGCAAAAGAAAAATCTGTTTAAGCTACAAAGGTAAAGTCACCCTCTCTTGATATAAACTCCCCAACTCCGTTAGCCTTTCTCAATCCATTTCTTATTAAAAGCCGTTCGAAACAGTATTGCTTCTGTCAATGCAGATAACTGATCAAATAAAACTGGTAGCTGTTCAACGAGCCAGACTCAAATTCTGCACTGCAAGACAAGGCTAAATAATGAAGCCAACAAGCTAGACCCATGCTGACCAATTTTAAGTTTTGAAATTAATGTCGGATTTCTGCTGTTCTGGCTGAACTAAAAAAAAAAACCTTTTAAGACCTGAAAACTACAATGAACTAATGTGAAGGCAACAGCAAGAAAACATTTCATGATACCGGGCTCTACCGGCGTACGACAGAGTGACCTTAGAAGCGCCTTGGCAACTAATCAGAAAAGTGTAAAGAACATGGATGTGAAAATCATTGCCTTCACAAATTGGAGCTGTTGAAAAATCAGCCTCCCACCACGAGCCACAAAGCAGGTGGGAGAATAATCCAAGTCTGTGAACACTCGACAAGATAGGCCTAATGAGGCAGAAGGAACTGGGGACAAGGAGAGATCCTCTCACAGAAAGGGCAAGATCTTCGGGTCACGCCAAGTGTCTCACAGCACATACCCAATACGCACTCTCTGACAAAAACTTTACCCCCCCACTGTATCCATCCTTAACAAGGAGAAAGAAGGGATCGGACATGGTTTGTCCCACAGGGTTTAGAATATCTGCATCCCAGCTCCAGGGACTTCCATGACAGCCACTGGGCTTTAGATTTGGGAACTGATCTTCCAACCATTGTTGGAAGGAGATAGAAGCCTGTCTTGTACTCCTCTAGTCTGCCATTTATGAGAATTTAACCATTAGACGAGGGGTGGAGGTGAATATCTTGGCCAGTGAACATGTACATAAGCCCAGCACTGTGGAGGGGTGAGCAGGACAGAATTGGAAGGTTATGGGTTCAGATCCTGGGTGGAGGACTGCAGTTGTATCCTTGAGCAAAGAACCTTACTGAGATGTCTGCAGGAACCTGCCCAGTTGTGTTCATGTTTTGGACGAAACATCAGCCAGAACATAATAGACGGCAGCTTTAATTCCAGCCTGGTCACGTGCTCAATAAATCACAGCTGTACAGAATGGGTGAGAAGACAATGTTAGTCCCATGGCACTGAACATTGCCTGGGAATTGGGTTCATGGAACCGAGAGCTCATTATGGACACTCATCCACAGAGCTTCAACAACTTTCCAAGACCCACACTCTTCTCAGTAACGCAAAGCAGTGATTCATCAAATACAGCCCTTGACAAAAATGGATAGAAAGTTTATAAAGGTGTGGTGTTCCTTACCAATTCAAATTTTAAAATTTTTTAAAGCTTCACTTTAATCTTCATTTCCAAACTCTACAAACCCCAATGATACATACATGCAGAAACCAGCTGTCGCTGGGACTAGAAACCAACCGCACCTGAGCAAGGAGGGAACCATCTGGATGGATGTTGGATGTATTCAGGCAGTTGAAACATTCTCGTCTTAGGCGAGTTTGTCAAAACTGCTTGTCCCCCTTCCCCCCCCCATTCCACTGTTGCACCGAAATGAGGAATAAGGGAAAGGATTCTCTGCAGCATATGTCCAACACAAGTCTCTGGGCAAACTCTTCGTTTGGCCTGACAGCAGTGAGTAACTGTACATATGCCCGTATTTGAATGGATGGATGAGATCTTATTAGCTACTCTTCCAGTTGAATGCTTTTTGGAACAATGAAGCAAAACATCTAAAAGACGGGTCTCAATCGGATCAGATTGAACGGGATTTTAACCCAAATCTGTAACTTAACACAGCCTGCACCTCTCTGCACCTTTCCCCAGTGTAGCACAGACCACGGTAAACCAAGCAGTTACAGAGGTAACCCAGGCTTAATATCTTAATTGAATTTGTAAAACCCTGCGCATACTTGAGTACTCCTGTGCCTTCTACATTAAGGCCGATTAATCATTAGTCAAGTCCTTTTTTTAAGCCATTTCAGTGCTTAAATAGTAGAACGAGTCTCATGACAAGAAGTGTGCCCGAGAGAGGGTTTCAACTTTTCTCTCTTTCGGGTTTATCATTTGGATAACCTGACTGAATGTAACAACTAATGCCCTGCAGCAGCAGAAGCTCTTCTTTGAGGGAGTGTCTGATTCCCACCTGTGGCGACACATCATTAACTGAAGGGAGCTGTTGAGAAAGATACAGGGCAGTGACAAATTAAAAGCAAATCGAAACTGGTGCGCTCACTAGATTTCTTGGAAAATGCTGCACAGGAAGTCGAGTGGTGTTAGTCCTGAGTGTAGAAAACAGTTACAAATCAATCAATTGGTTTACATAAGGGTTCAATAAGCTTAAACGACTCAACGTTCTCAGCAGAAATGGAAGCCAGACGGCACAGGAGGTAACTACAGGACCAGGACAAGATCTGCAGCTGCTGGGGCCCCAGGGCTCTGTACTTCCCTCTCTAAAGTTTGGTCTTTAGTCTATTGTCATCAAACAGCGAGACTCCATAGTTTTTATCTCATCTAGCATGAACCCAACACCGTCACACTTGCACAAGGTTTGAAGCAAACAGCCACCATCCTTCAACCCTCTGCTATTCCCTTTAACTTGAACCTCAAAAAGTAAATATTTCTCTCTTAATGCTGATGTATGGCTTCAGATGCTTTTTTCATAAATCCCCGATGTGAAGCAAATAAATGATTTAGGCTGCATTTAGGCCAATTTCCAGGTTAAAAACAAAACTGAATAAATCAGCATTAAAAAGCAAAGGAAGCCGAAGTCTTGTGAGTATAAAGGTACTGAAATTCAGAATCGTATGAATATAAATGTTTAATACTCGGCTTTCCATTCAGGATTTTTCATATGCAGTTCACCTTCAATCCAGTATTACGGTTTTGGGGATTTTGTAGCCTAATTGACCATTAAGTTTCCATTTTTAGCCTCCAGTACAGACTTTCAGACATAGGAACTAATTCATCAAAATCCCGCTTATACTACTGTAAGAAAAAAAAAAAGATTTATGGATCTATAAGTTAATGTGAAAAGCAAAATGTAATATTTAGCAAACATGAGTCACAGCCCACATGGAAGGGTTCATGACAAAGAGACATTGATGAATGAGATTTGTTCTAATTGAGATATGGGAATGAAATAGCAGCATGGGAGTTTTTTCTCCTCTCCTCCTTTTCGGGCACATTAATGCATGCATGAGGGGGTATTTCTGGAAACAGTGCTAAATTAAAAATAGGTCTACTGGGTGATGCTTCTATTGCACTGCTGAAGTTTAATCAAATATTAATATGGTGCTTTTCAATAAACATTTCTGGGGGTACCTGTGGTTTTTTTTTTTTAAGAATGGAAAACTGTCTAATGCGATTCCACACGGCTCTTGTCTTGCGAGGAAGCAGCAGGAACAAGGACTGCTTCATCATCAAGTGTGACAGAACAAGTAGCACTGAGGGCTCTGCGATACAAGTCAGGCACACTGAGTTTCGAGCTTTCCTGAGTACGCCAGAAAGGGTGCTGCAAGCTCTTTAAAAGGTCAGGGTGGTCTTCTGTACTGTATTGAAGGCACACATTTTGCTTCTCACTTCTGCTACTCTAGCTCAAGAGGCTCACACACACAAAAAAGGGGGTTTATAATGAAAGGGCCATGCAGTTTGGCCTCTTTACCATTCACACATACATCCAGACAGCCCTTTTTGAGCCATGCTGTGGGAAAAGCACACATGGAATATATAAAATCGATGTGTTAAGGGCAGCGATGTAGACAGACATCCACGACAGTCATACGCGTACAGTGCAAACCATTTTTGACTTTCAATTTAAAATCTACAAACAGACAGTGGATTCGTAGACAACCTGAGGAGTCACTGTATGTAGACTTATGTATATACTATTGCAAGCAATTTCCAGTCATCCACCACAGGATTGTTTGGAGTTCTGTTGCTTGCCCTCAGCAGCTCTCTGTGGGGTTTCAGAGAAATATTTGTGAAACTACTTCGCTGTTATTGAAGCCACAGTTTAGATTACAAAGTTGACTGTTTAACCACAATGAAGGGCATTTATCTTATGTCCTTCCCGAGGCAGAACTCAACTGTAAAGCTCTTCAGCGCAACCTGCTTTTATTGGCGTTTACAGAGGAATATGTGCGTGCCGAAAGCTGCAGGGACTTGTAACATCAGTTTTGGTGAAAACAAGAGGATCATAAACATTTCCTTAGGCATTCAGGGTCTTAAACACAGCAGTTAAAAAAACGTGCCCAGTCTATAAGCTCTATAAACACTGAAGACGCTCCACTTCCTTTATGAAACCTAAATATAGCAAACCTGTTGTGTAATGCTGAACAGAGTCCTGTGCCCCGCCTACCTCCCTAAGGATTCAAAAGGTATCTGGCTTACTCATCGCGATCAATATAAACCATGTCGTCCCTGGTGTCCGCATCTTGTTAAATATACTTTGTAGAAAAGACACGAATGCAAAAAAAAAAAACCTGCATTTTTCGGCCATTAGGATTATTGGTAACAGGAGATAAAGTTATCGGGCTCAATTCAATTTCCAAGCTGGGGCACTCAACCCCGAGATAACGGACACCTGCGGTTTGCAAAGGAGTCAAGCACTGTGTCCCTTGCAATCACGTACCCATCAAGACGGAGCTCTGAAGCGAGCCCTTTCCAACACGCTGATGTAGGAGCGCTGCTGGCAAGAAATGAAATCCAACCCCATTATTCCAAACAGATACACTCAAATCCTCCAAGGGGATTGGCTGCTTTGCGCCTAATTGTGTATGACGTACAATAGACTGCTGTGCTTGTACAACTGATATGGAAAATATATCTTTGTCTCTGTTCAGCTCAGCATGTTAATCAGAGCTCCAAGGTGGTCTAGAGATAATACAATTATCAAACTAGGCTTCAAAACAAAAGGTACACGTGTATCTAAAAGAACAGAGAAAACTCTGCTTGATTTTTTTTTATCCATTGCATTGTATATTAAAGGTTTTCCAAAATTATCCTAAAGAATCTCCATCCATCCATCACTACTCAATTCAGATCTTTCCTTTCACAGCGTGGCACACTAATGCTAATGATTGTTTTAGTAATCGAGTGCAGATCATTAAAAATATTAAGTGGGAGCTGTTTACAGATGGCAGCACCAACAAACAGGTGCAAGAAAGGAGAAAAGATACAGCATCCTGAGATAACTGTGTATCAATGAGAAACAGACTTGCTTTCACGGCATGAGTCTCCTTATAATGGGGACACAGTCTGTGCTCATTAAGCTCAGCAAACCCCACTTTTCACACCTCGTGTTACTGCAAGGAAATCAAAGTTAATTCAGGGGAAAAAGCAGGAATTTCTTAGGGTTCAGGCCCTCAAACGCCCAACCATTCACTGCTGTTCTGTCTGGGGAAAAGGCACTTCGCCTTGATCGCTCCAGCAGGCCAGGCAGCGAAAGAGATTACCAGCACTTGCTTGTAAAGGCTCACATGCAGTCCAGCACGAAGCATTGCACTCTCAGCATGCTCAATGCTTTAGAAACTGCAACAAGCTTTGAGCCCTACAAAGCACTGGTTTGTGAACTTAATCTTCCCCCATCTATGGGGAAGCTAGCGTGAACACAGAGGCACCGATTCAGACACTGAGATCATCACAAAATCCCTTCGGCGCACGATCATCTTGAGAAATCGTATTTATTGGTACAAAATCAGACACCAAAATGAGGCAACACAGGGTGGAAATTCTAAAACGTACTCGGTACCTTCATTTTAGCACAGAGCAGTTACTGAGCTCAACAGGGAATGAGGGTTTTGAAAACTGTAAAAACACGAAATGATCCATCACACTTCTTTTTCCAATGTTTTCATGTCCACGTGAATTATTTCTGCTTACCACTGATCATCCCTCAACGAAGGCGACTGAAAAGACTCCTGACAAAATGAAACGGAACTTTCTGTTTCCCTGTCACCTTCGCCTCCCGAGCAAAAGGGGCTCACTCAAAAACAAGACCTGCAGTGAGAATTCAGCCCTTATGAACGCAAAGCTCTGCAGGAACACCCTTGAGGGAGGAAAAACTAAACCTGCCCATGAAATATGGATTTCTAAACAAGCCGTAATGATGTCCACTGCGGAGCAGGTGGTGTGTGTTTCATTTAACACATGGTGGGAAAGGCACGTTTTTTTTGTGGGGGGGGAAAAAACTCATCTTGAAACAATTACAATCTGACGCAGTGCATCAGAAGTAGACAAAGACGCCAACAAAAATCCAGGATAATGCAAAGAAGCACAGGTTCATAAAAAAAGCGGATTTCTTCCAGAAGTAAAGCAGTCTATCACTCTGCCTACTAACGTAAACGTGTGGTCACTATGTAGTGAAATGGAGATTGACAAGCTCACACAAACAATACTGCAATGGGAGGGCAGATCAAAGTCTATTACATGAAATAAAAAAAGTGCTGCCCTTGGAGTGCACTCTGATTGCAGTCATGCTGGGGCCCTGTGGGCTTCAGCGCGTCAGGAGAGCCTGGGTCCGAGAAGAGGTTTTTCAGAGGAAGCCTGTTACCGATGGTGGCAAAAAAAATAATCTAACCAGGAACCAGCTCTCCTGTCGACTCACTTTAGCTTCTGCTCAATGTCTCCACACACACACTTTAGCTGACTCCTGGTCAGCCCTTTCAGTGTAATGGTACCAAGAACCAGCAGTGAAATCCTGGAAACAGCCAGGTCAATTCATTCCTGGAAGTAAAGTCTTCCGCAGACAGACGCTAACAGAAGTGCGCTTACCGCTACAGCAATGAAACTCTCAAAGCAAGAAGCTTCCCCGTTATAAAACGGGCAGCCTTGATTATTGCTTCAAAGAAAACTATGGGGGGGGGAAAAAAAAAAGTGTTGCATGTGTGTATTTGTACACACACAGAAGCTCAATGTGAACGTGGCTGAAAATGACACACAATGCAGTAGTGATCCCCCCAGGAACAACCTCTTCCATTGCAAGGAATTCACAATTAATGTGTCTGTACCTCCAGTCTAGTGACCCAAACTGGAATAACTTAATTCTTTATGTCTTAGTGAAAAATGACTTAATTGCAGGCTGACGGAAAACTGCCTTCTTGGAGAAATATTTTATTCAGCCCTAGATGTTACGCACCTGAGACTACACTTCACTGCCCATGGACTGCTGTACACAAAGTCGAAGCGGCGGCAGTCACGAAAATCCGATAAACCCAAGAGAAAAAAAGAGAAATCGCTCACCTTCTTGAGACTTTGCAGGTGAACCTTTTATCGTGGCTTCCGGTGCTGTGCTTTGGAAGCTTTTCCTCTTAGGTTTCTCGGAGCCTGCAGAAAGGAAAAGTTGCAATTAACAAAATGGATTCTGAGATCACACAGGCCTAAAGGCAATCTGCAGTATCGATACAACTCAAATTGCGTAGGATGTACAAAAAAAAAGTTAAATCTTGGATGGTTAACAGTTTCAATTTCTGGCTTTCACTGGGGCGTATACAGTTCAAGAGACAAGTGGAATCCAAACCCACAGCTGACTTAATGAGAAAAATGAGCCAGTATGTCCTTGGAGCTCACAAATATCTCTGGGCTTTTTAGATTTTACGTCAAGTACAAACGTCTGCACTAGGGCGATCAGAGAGATGGCCCAAATGTTCTACTTCCTTCCTCTGGTTCCCAGGCAAACATCGAACACGTCAGCGTTCCAGAGGAATGTTTATTCCTGGTAGATGTGGGACAGAACGAGAGCAAGGAAAATGAACCATGCTGTTTGTTCCCCACAACGGTGCAACACTGAGAAACGAAACTGGAGAACCTCAGATGGCCGCATTGCTCGCCAGCGTACAACTGAAACCTGGACATTTTCTCAAGAGCTACCGGAGGGGGGGGCGGAGGGGATTGAGAACGGAGGGCGATCATCACATTACAGGGATTACAGGCATCCAGAATGAGGTACTGCTGAGAGGCCAGCTGACACACAGAAACGGAAGGCAGGAGTTCAGCCTGCTGTGGGTGCAACAGATCCCACAACTGACGGATGCATCTTAAAGCCCAGGACAGATCGGACCCAGCCGCTACTGTCTGCTGCCCACAGACAAGGAGACTCGGGATCGGGGTGGGCCGCCGCCGCCGGCTCGTCACTTACTGCAAGGTGTGTTCTGGTGGCAGGCGAGGTGCGAGAAGGACAGCACGGAGGCCAGCTCCTCCTGGCTGGGGGCCCCGCGCCCCGGCTCCTCGGCCACGGACTGGTCGGCCCACGCCACCCCCTTCTCCCGCTGCACCAGCTGCTCCAGCTCCCGGAACTCCGCCTCGCCCGCCGGGCCCGCCAGCCCCGCCTCCCGCAGGGCCAGGAACTGCCGCCGGAACGCCGGCAGCAGGACGTGCAGTATCCTGAAAGGATCCGGGTTGGGGGGGGGGGGGGGGGGGGGTTACAGACGAACCTGCTTTGCAACGCGAAGCTGGTCGAACACAGCAGAACTTCAATTTTGGCCCGTCAGTGGAATTACCACTCTGTTTATGACATCACCTATGGCTCAGTTTCACAGCCTATCCAGGACAGGGTTGCGTGGAGGAAAGATTGCATTTGCAGATGGCTTACCGTGTTCTATGTCTATGTGCCTATTTATTTGGCTGAGGTTTTTTTTAAACAACGAGACACTGGTACCCATTTACACAGCTAGGTGCTGTACGGCTAGAATCCTACACAGCTAGGATCAACAGGACAACCGCAGTGGACCCACATGGTTCCAGTTACGAGTGCAGAACCATAACTGCTGCTCCACACTGCATCCGGTCCAACCCCTGCTCCCTTAACCGGCACGTTTTAGACACGATTTTTATATTTCGGAGTTAGCAAGAATCGTCATCGATGAGTGCATTTCAAATCTTTTTGCCGACATTTGCTACTTGTTAACCTAGCAGATCACATTGGAACATTCCTGCAGTGAAACACCTGCTGCACAACCTCCGCTTATTCGCTCGTACATCAGTCATTACAGTGACTAGTGAGCAGGAAGGGCCAGTCAGAATTCATACAAACTCTTGCTTTCGTCTGTGGCAAGACCAGTGGTTTGCAACAACATGGAGACCAGCCAATACTACTTTCACAAAGTTCCCGACTTTGCTCTTAATTCCGGATATTCAAATTCCGCAATACTGTCAAGTCATTTTTTACCGAGATTTAATAACCGGTCCGAAACGGGGACGGCAGTTCTCCTTTAATTTACAGCATCAAAACGGTTCTGGAAGTAGCAGCAGCTAATGGACGCACAAGCTAAAGGAAACTGGGCTCACTTTTTTGTTTGCTTGTTTTCTTGGTCCTGAAGGCTGATGAGGTGTGTCATGTGCTCAATATGCTGCTGCAGATCTAAAACCTCCAGTTGCAGCCGGTGACACTGCAGATCTTTCTGGAGAACCTGGGTCGAACAACACAAATGAAAGGGAAA
The DNA here is from genome assembly GCF_055471065.1 of Atractosteus spatula. Taxonomy (NCBI): domain Eukaryota; kingdom Metazoa; phylum Chordata; class Actinopteri; order Semionotiformes; family Lepisosteidae; genus Atractosteus; species Atractosteus spatula. The sequence continues at coordinate 14,552,123 of NC_142721.1, read as the reverse complement.
AAAAAGAAAAGAAGGTGAACTTTTCCTTGTGATGGCCCTTTGCGAGACGGCAGACTCCGAAGCTAACCGGTCCTTCATGCTGCTATTTAAAGGTCTTTTCTGAGCAGCGGAGCTGACGTAGAAAACCCAGAAACACAGTACCGAGAAAGAAAAGCCAGGAGGATGTGCGTCACCGTTCAGTGTGACTTTTCTCAGAAGGAGTAACTAAAAATTGCTCCAGGTAACTAGCTGTGTGAGAGACAAGCGAAGACCACCGATTTCGCTCATTAAGACCTCCACAGCACAACAAAATAAAGACTTGCCTGACGGGGTGGTTTGTTAATTGAAGGAAAAGGAAGGGCAGAACAGACACATAAAGGTGCCTTATGTGCGACCAGGGGAAATCTTTAAAATAGTAACTTTCCACATTCAGTACTCTGTGCCTCGTTCTTGCTCTTGCGAGATTAAGTTACGAGTAAACTGCAGGCGTCTAAAAGAACAAAACAATTTCTGCTATACAACAAACTCCGAGCAGCGAGAGCTGCTTGGTTAACAGTGCGTTGTTGGAGCAAGCCAGGAGTTGCAGGCTCCGCTTCAGATCGCTCCTTCACCAAGCCACAGGCGCCTTCGAATTTCGGTCCGTTCCCACCTTGGGCACCTGCCCGTCGTGGTCGAATATTTTCATCTCGTTTTCGACGCGGTGGAGCCAGCTGGCGTTCTCCTCGAAGCGCCTCTCCGCCTCCTGCAGGCGCCTCTGGAGGTGCAAACGCTGGGTCTGCAGGGACGCCATCCGGCGCTCATGTTTGCAGGTCGCCTAGGAAGGAAGTGGACACGTTGGCTGTAGGCTTCGGGCCCTATACGCGGGAGACACCTGCACGTTCAAACTCACTCGGACTATGTGCAGACAGCATGAGACGAAGCAAGGAAGAACAAGAAACAGGCAAAAAGAAAAATAATTTGAAGAGAAAAATGGAATTGGTTAAAATAAACACTACAGAAATGATCTTTTAGACTGATGGTTTTTCCCTATAGGCCATGAAACAGCCATGACAGTAACTATGGATTCAGCAGTAAATCGTTGGATGCTGCAGGAATCTCATCTTTCCAACCCTAAAAGCAACTGGGGGGTGAAAGTGTGCATGAATTATGCCTCATCTAAAAAGTTTCTTTAAACATCAAAAATAAACCCTTACATTTAGCTTCCTTGCCTTTGCTTTAAAGATGCGCGGTATAGCTGAGTTTACAGAACCACAAAACAGTCTTGAAAGACCGATAAATCACTTCAGTGTTTTACAGGAGAACAAAGCTATTTATTCTAAAGGGAGCTCCCCTCTTGCAGTGCTGCGAGACAGAGTCTAGAATGAACGTGCATCAGAAAATCCACTCTTGAAACAGATCCAAACTAATACGTTTTTTTGTAAAAAAAAAGGGCCAATGCATACACAGCAATGTTGTTGTCACTGTACCACTGTTATATTTGTGACAACAAATAAAAAAAGGGATCATAGAGCTGAAAACAGTCATAAATAACTCAAAACCTGTGATGAAAGATCAAACACTTTGCAACAGTTTACAAATCACCCACCTCTGTAATTACAGTACAAATGCTGACAGGTGGACATCATTTGCATTCAATGGAAATGCTACAAAATAACCATCACCATCTCAAAAGTCGATTTTTGAAGGCTCACAGAAGAAGTGTAACACGATTCCTAACAGGGCTGTGGTTTAGCTGTGGTGCACAGTTAATTACATACTACAACACAGCATGTTTCAGAGCGAAACACTCATCCTGCAACGGTCAGGATGGATTCCATTTGCTAATTAACAAAGTCATTGAACAAATTAGTTTGCAGTTTAAATTAAACAGCAAACATCAATCTTGCACACTTATTTAAAGCACACCTCTCTGATACTTCCTACCTCCAAAAAAAATCTGCCTGGCAAGCTTATGGAAATAAGGGTAAATTTGCATGTCAATCCACGAGTCCATTGGAAATTATGAAAATTTCCACAGGATTTACGATCGACACGCACACAGTCTCATGCAAGTTGCAAAGCAACAAGTCTCTGAGGTGTGGCAACACGAATGGGAATTGTATAGTCCACTCCAGAATGACCACTTTCTCGCACAGACTTGGTCCATCTTTGACGACAAATCCTTAAGATTTTCTCTGCTCCTCCAAAAATTCCTGCACTGCTCGGAAAATAAGCAGGGTTGCAAAACATTTCCCTTATCAGATCGGCTCTCGCCTGCTTGAGGCAAGGCTTTGCCAAGATCATTTCCACCTAGAAAACTGATTGAGTCTCCAAAACAAATGAATGACATGCTCAACCAAAAAGCAATAGAGTGAACCACCATCTGAAACTGGACTTGGGGGGCAGCTGGTAAATAATTGTGTCATTAAGTCTGTTAAATATTCTAACCACACTTCTCCGGCAATGAAGTGAGACAGATGACTAAACAGGTCTCTAAAAAGCCTGGAGTACTGTAGACAGACTAAACCCATTGTGTAAAGTGGTTACGCATTACAGGGATAATGTACAGTCAGCTAATATACATATTATATCATTATCCCTGTAACATTACCCACTCTATTGTAGTCCACATCCCATGCATGCATTATGGAATCTCACCTTCTCAGCTTTGTCATATGAGCAGAGCAGCTGAATTTGCTGGTGACACTGCTCTCTGTAATAGGTTTTCAGCTCATTCTCTTTCAGCTGCCTTTCCAGATTCAGAAAATCTCTTCGAATCTGGATTCGGCCGGAAAAGACGCTCTTCAGTGATTCTTCCAACCTAACGGGGACGAAGATAAAAATAAAAAAAATAGGAAGCGTTTAGCCCTAAAATGCTGGCAGGGTAATAATAAAAAAAAAGCCAAACATCGAACATCACCTAAGTTAACAAAGACAAAATGAAAGATGAGAGCTGGCCACCAGGTCTTCCACTTATAAATAAGAAAAAAACATCAAGGCAATTAGAATAAAACCCTGATATACGAAGCAAAAATGAGAATTAAGATGATTAATATTTAGATGCCCTCTTCCAAGCAATATTCTCAGATCCACTAAGTAAATGTCACAGAAATGATCTAATCTTTGTGTAGATCTTATCCATCTTTCCTGACAGACACACTTGACAGTTATAAGGACATTCTGTCGGGCCTCCCTACTGCTGTAGCAGCCAACACATTCAGGACAGAAGTTCACATTCCGAAAGGGGCTCTCCAGTTTTTGGGAATATGTGAAGCTTGAATAAGTGTTCATGCTCAAGAGCTCTTAATTGTTTATATAAAAACAAATTCTTGCTGCCTACAAACAAAACCTAATGATTTCCATCTGCTTCTGAGGCCTCTGCTCGGACAGTTAGGATCTTCTTTACCCAGAGGGCTGTGGGAATCTGGAACAAGCTGCCCAGTCATGTGGTCAGGCTGGACACCCTGAACTGGCAGGATAAGATCCTCAGGTCACTTGGCTATTCGGAAACAACCAGGCGAGCACGAGAGATTCCGAACAACTCAGCACTTATATCCCCAAAGAACAGCAGAACGATGGTCATCCCTAGAGTAATATTGGAGGCAGGCAAGTGTATAGAAGGAAATTCAGAAAAAATGCATTACAGGTATGGACAGAAAATTCCCTTTACCGAAACAGGTTCACTGTAAGCCGTCTTTATGGTCCCGTTTCAGTCAATAACCTCGCCTTAAAAGGTGGAAACGGAAGGAGCATATTGCAGATGGTTCAATTTGATAACATGTAGTTAATGTCACAGGGGGGTTAAACAGGACACTTTCTAATAGAAAGGGCAGAGAAACGGAAGGCTTCTTAGTGGTGCTAAAAAAAGCCCTGTGAAACCATACAGACGCAAGTTCCTGAACCCATCCTTTTATTATACAGAAAGGCAGGTTCTTTGACGGTAAATAAACAAGGCAGACTTGCGTCAATAGTAGTCTGGGAAAAAAAATAGAATAAGTTGCAGGGATGTGACTGCACTTCTCAATGTAACCCCTGTGATGCTGTAGCTGCTGTTGCCGGTTTGCCAAACTTCTGAATTTTTAATAGCGATGGATCTGCAGCTCTTAAACTCCAGATACTGTAGCTGATAGATTCCAGCTCCAGCGAATTAAGCGAGAGGGAGCAGTAAGTCAGCAAATTTAAAAATGCCTTGGCTATTGCACCCTTGCAGTTTCTTTCCATTATAAACAGAATTAAGCTGTTCAATCCGAATGAGGAGGCTGAATGCGAGTTCCTAGGGTTTTGCCTCAGACTCAAATGCAGACCACCTCCTTCCATGGGCAACGTTTAGAAACTACACTGGGTGTGGATGTCCGACGAACCTCCATTCCATAAACCAAGGACATCAGGAGCGAACGAGCAATTGAACAGCTCAGTTTCACCGACCACCACCCCTCTGGGATCAACATCCCAAAAGCAGCGCAACAATTCTCAGCTCATCTGAAGAGACCCTTTAAAAAAAAGTTGTGCTCAAAGGATCAAACGTTACAGAGTCTTCCCCTTTTCTCATGCTTGGATTAGGAGTCGCCTGGGGATACATCGAGGCAATGAAATGAATCGCCTAAATATCACAAATTATATGTCGTATTTAGACATCGTGGAAAGAATAGAGCAGCTGGCAAAAGGTTCCGAATGAATGAAATGCAGGATATTAGTTATCTTTGTCAAATAAAGTGTCCTGCCTGTGGCGCTCCACGCACAAAGCTTGTCCTTCTCCCATGCAGACCTCCCAACATTGTTATTGCGCACGTTTTTTTTAAAGAAGAAAACCTCCCATTGAAACGAATCAGAAAGAAACATTTTACAAGCGCCTGCAGGGTGCTCTTTAATCGGCACCCGGGAAGACTTGTGTGACACCGCGCAATTTCGCCGCGGAACCCGACGGGTGCGGACGCGGCGGCGGGCCTGGGGCGAGGGGCACGGACGGACCCCACTGCGGAGCTTACTTCTCGATCTCGGCCTGCTTGTGCCGGGAGACCGCCATCAGGCTCAGACGCCGGCTCTCCGGAAGGGCCAAGCTCTTCTCCTCGTATTCCTTCAGCTTCTGTCTCAGCATGAGAATCTGGAAGCAAGAGGACAAAAAAGAAAAATCGGTACTGAGAACAGGACGGCGGGCGCACAGCGAGTCTTCAACTGAACTCGCTCTGCATTCTTGTATGGGGGAAGGAGACCCACCTTTGAAATAGGCACTAAACCATAAAAGAAGCAGATGCAAGATACTCAAGCGTCAAAATGCAAAAAGGAGGGTCCCTAACTGTTATCCTCAAAGGCTGCGTTCGCGCAGGTGTCTCAGGGCTGTTTGGGACATTAACAGCTCAAGACGCGGGGAAAAGGGTTACATTAGTGCAATTAAACCGTCGCTGGGCCAGTATGCACCTTGCCCTTAAGGCATAAACGGAATTAAAGAGGATTTCATTAACTGCCTGATTGCAGCTTTAGGAGATGGGAGTTGGCACCTTTATCTGAAGCTCAACCTCGGCTTCTCATGTCGCTTGGGACAGTGCCTAGCTTTTGCCCAGCGCTGTGCCCCCCTCTGCCCCCTCTGCATCGCGCTGTGGCACGGGGGCTGCTCTGCTTACCTCCTTCGACTGCTTTTCACAAATCACAGCGTACTGGCTGACGTGACTGTCCAGGCTGACGACGTTGCTCTTCAGCTGGAAAGAGGGAGAAAGGCCGCAGACATGTTTTAAACGAGACAGGTGTCTTCACCACCCCTTCGATCGACCTCCAACTCTCACAACAGATCGCAGTGCGCACAGAGTTTAGAACTTTTCCCCGGGTTTTCTGAAAGATGCTAAACTGAACCTTCCATAAACTTACACAAAACACTTAAACACTCACAGGAAAGTGCAGTAGAGTCTAGTTGTGCTGGTTGGAGGCCAGACTTTAACGCACTGATATATAGCCTTTACAGTGAAAGCAGACACTTCCACCGATTTCAAGCCTGCAGTGCTCAGTTCTATGAAATCAGTAACAGGAACTCGAACGTTATTCACTGGAACATGTGTCAGGCTGCCAGAGGAGGCTGTCTGCAGGGAAAACAAAATACCGTATCGATCTACCCAGAGGTGATCGGGGAGAGCTGTTTTCATCTATACTGCTTCTAAAAGATGCAATATTAACCCTGGTGTCCTGGCTAAATTCCTGACTGCCTAAAATTTCCCCTGGTTAAATACCCCCCCCGGCCGATATATTAGGACCCCATCCCCATAGAGTAACGAGTTGAACCTCTATAGGTGCACCTGGAGCTGTACGGGAAAAGGGACATATTCCAAGCAAGCTTGCCTCGCAGGATTGACACGGAGATGACGGTAATGGTCTGTGGGCCGGCCTGCATTTTCAACCTGGGTTCTCTATAGCTTGGAATTCTGGGGATTGCTCCAGCTAACACCATTGGCCAATCCCGTGCTTCTCAATCAAACCACCCATCGCCTCCCCACTGAGGAAGTGCCTCCGCTCGACTGGGGAATGCGGTCTTCCTCGTCTCTCGTGCAGCTGAGCTGCTGGTGCGCAACAGCCCCACCTGACACCACCCAGGGGGAGAGCAATAAAGCCTGGGATCCTTCAGGATGAAGGTGCGAGTTTAATTACTTCCCCGATTCTACACTTATCGCCCCGTGAGGAAGTGGGATGTGTACGTACGGATGACTTTATGTCCTTGGCCCTGTTGGCGTACTTCAGGGTGTTGTAGGTGTCCTCGTAGGACATGGAGGAAGGACTGACGTTGGCGATCATGATGGTTCGGCAGTTTCCTCCCAGGGAGTCCTTCAGCAGTCGAGTGAGCTTGCTGTCTCTGTACGGGATGTGAGACTTCTTGCTCTGTGTAATCAAAGAACAGAGAAGACGCGCGCACGTTGTGAATTTCTTGCCAGGAAAACACACCCAACTTGCCACAAATCTCGTTTTCTACGTGTGTATAACGCAAACAACTGCTCCGTTATCTCCGCCATTAAGTCCCTGAAAATGAGACTGTATACACTACATCTCTAAAAAGTATAGCCTAAACAACTAAGGCTAGGTTCAGTCGAGATTTGACCGATACATCACACAATAGGTGACAGGATTAAGGCAAACAATCAAAAAATATTAAGAACGCAAACTATTAAGAAAAAAAAAACAAGTCTGGACTATGATGCATTTCCCCAAACTGCAGAATGCTTTTTTCCTACAATTTCTTTTTGAGGGTCTAAGACTCCCATCAAAAGGCAGCCCGGGTGAAATCCCCCCTCTTCTCAGATTTATATTTCGGCAGGTAAACAAAATTAACCAGCAGAACAAACCGCCAGTCCCCACAGTACGCCGGGGCTTCGATTTAACGATGACTCACCGCTGTAGTTCAGGTTTATTAGAACTCGAGAGGCTGGAGGGAAACGGAGTCTGTCTGATGTCTCAAACATTCAGGGACACACTTTATTCGGCTCTAGCAACCTGACCACCATTTCTGGGCTGGCAGCTACCTTAGCATTTGCCCAGAGAGAGACTGGTAAACAGCGTGAAAGAACAACTATAGGAAGACAAACCCTTTGATGTCCTTCCTTTCATCTACAGGACTATAGAACAGCTTAATTCACAGATGCATATAAAGGTTTCATTTCAGATTGTGAAACAGTGAGGCTAATAGTAAATCATAACCTGCTGAATCTTAACCAACATCATTAACAAAGATAAAGATGAAAAGCAAATACAGGTGTCCCTTTGTTGACATTACAAAAGTCGGTTACCCCTGCAGCCTTTTTATTTTTAATGATGCATAATCACAGGTTTACTTGGGGAGAGAAAACTTTGTTTTGGGAGACGGCACTTACACTGCCAGGATCTTTTGAAAGAGCACACGAGGAGCCCAACAACAGCCGGGAATGTCTGCCCCTGTGCTTGCCCTCCTCCCAGAGCTGAACTTGCCCATGCGGCTGACTTAGGGCCTGCTCTGCAGCAAGGATTGTTTTATTAATGAAACGTTTGAAGAGTGGAAAGAGCTCCCGTCTCCGAACCAGTAACCAGTGTCGCCGCAAGACACTCAAAAGTTTTACGTGCTTCTGATCACTGATTTTTTCCAGTGCCTTAGCCTTGCTCCTCAGAGGGAGCTACTCCGCTCATACCAAGATATAAACATAGAAACCTGCACATCTGTATGACAAACACTGCAGCCTCAAATCTCAAGGTTCTGCTCCACTGTGGAAGAAACAAGCTTGATCCTGACAGAAGGAAGGGAAATAATGCACCTTGCCAGAGCCCCCCCACCCCCCACCCACCTAGGAAGAAATTCCACACATTTTAAGAGCAGCCCGGCATTATCCACCCCGAGAGAGACGAAACCGAAGATACTGGAGATAAAATGAAGTCCGCAACACGGCACTCGAACCACATTCCCATCTGCTGCTCCTGAAATGCGAAGCATTTGCTGGCAGGCAGAAGGGAAACAACCTTGGCCCGGGCTCACGGCCGGAAAAAAAAAAAAGAGGGAATTACATCCGAACCCCGCGCCAACAACAACAACTCTGCAGAGCAACAGCTGAGTATCAAAACGCGAGGAAGAAAATGAGATTTTACAGTGGGAAGAGCAGATCGCCGGGGCTCTCCCTCTGCTCAAAAGCTGGGCTTTGTAAAAAGACATGAAGAAATTGACTAAAACATTCAAATCGAAACGTGCCGTTTACAACAGAAATGTATAACAACGGGAGAACGGCACAAACATTCTATTAATATAATTTCTTGGCTTGAAATCCCGACAGGCACATTTCACTTGACCATTTTCCAATGCTCCTACCCCACCAAAAACCACTCATTGGGACACGCCAACGATAAATAATAAACGAGCTATAGCACTTCCACATTAAATCATCACACAGTGCACTGCAGGCCAGCTGTTTCATTCTCAGGCTAAAACGCTTTACATCTGGAAAGAAAATTTATACATCTCCATTTGAGGCACGGGAATCGATCACCTCATGGGAGCCCTGTCTCGCTGAGGGCAAAGGCTGCTTGGAGGCTGCTACAGTCTCTTCGTCCCACTTAAGAAAATTGGCTGTTTCATTAGCGAGATCAACTTTGGCGAAGCCCGTTCCCCCACAGCAAGCCCCCGGGGAACTGCAGACAATGCTCTGTTCGTACTGCCATATAAAACAGGTTTGGGTCATCGGGTGTCGTTAGTAACAATTTTAGCTGCACAGACTGAAAGCGCATTCGAAGGGATGGGGGTGGCGAGGCCACCAGAATCGCAACACAATAGATGTTTACCTTGGGCATGAAACTCAATGGAAGCGCTACCTTAAGAAAGATCAGCCCTCAACAACTGGCATGAATTATTGGGACATCGCAGCCCAGTGGGCAAGACACAAAAACATTAAAATAATGTCACACTTTTCCCGATTACAACCATGCGATGCATTCCAAACAATCTTAAAACAAAAAAAGCCCGTCTTTCAGACTGCATTCTTAAAAGTGTAACCGCTACACATGCCTGTTGTGAAATCCTCCATAGCCATTCTGTGAAACCCTAAGACCTGGGGAGGGAGCACAAGGTAGCTGGAAATTTGATGGCAGCAGCTTCATGCAAACAGACAGGAGCCCGTGATGGAATTCTTGGATGTCGTGAAGCCGTGCAAACAGAGCAGAGGGAAAGCCAAGGTGGGCTCTGTGTAACATATAATCACAATTTTGTCCCCCCCCCTCCCCCGCAAGCAGTTTCAGAATTCCAGCCCATAAAAGTGCACATCCAAATCAGTCTGAACGTAAGGACTGACTTAAAGGTAGCGCCACAGGATTGTCAATTAGAAATCTGTGCATTGCCAGGCTCTGCAACAAACAGCTTAGCCATAAACTGCCAAAGAGAAAGGGGTCAGCCTGACAAATAAGATATTCCTGTAAAAGTTCTACAGAAAAACCCGCAGACAGATGGAAGGCTATTGGGTATCTCGGGCTGCTTAATCTGGAACAAAATGATACTGAATGAAACGTCTTTGCACTAAGGGAACCTGCAAAATGGATAAATTGACAAAAAAACCCGTGGCCTCTCCTTTTGTCTTGCAGCAGATGTCCCAGTGCAGTGACATCTAAAGAGACGAGGACAGACAGGCACAACTGCACAGGCAGACCCTGCTCATCCTGTAGTTGGGGGATCATATTACTGTACATTGACGGTACGTTCAGACATAAATGTGAGTGCCTTACATGCAACCTTCCCCTAGGGACAAGTGGAAGCTGAGACTACTTAGTAACAAGCTAATGAATGCAGATAGTGTGAAACAATACCCAAATGCTCTAGATCAGCCTAGTCCACAGAGCCAGCCATAAACCACTCGGAAAAATGAGCCAGTTACAGAACAGGATTGGCAATGGAGCCTGAGAGCAGCGCGTTCGTTTTTGTCTTAAACACACTAAAAAAATAAACATCAAACACCACATAGCACTAACAATTTCATGTAGCAGCTTCCATATGGCTCTGTGAGTAATTCAGCAACTTTGTTCACGTTAAAGCTTTGTTTTTCAGACCACCTCATCCAACCAGCTGTGGAAAAATACTTTTTTTTCCCTCCTTTGTAACATTCCCCCCCAGCTCTGGGACAGAGCTCACAAAATTCATAACTTATTTTTTTGACTGGTGATGCAAATGCACTTTGTTTTAGAAAGAAACAGCAGACGAAGGCCACATTTTAAGTATTTTAACCCCACATTAACACATTTTACTCAAGTTTGCTCTAATCCACTCTCCAACAGCGGAACCCCATGAATTAGAACCGATAATATACCCTCGGAGCATCGTAAAAAATATGGGATTGATTACGACAGCATAATGGCTTCCATCACCTGTTTTACTGCTTAGGAGGCTTGGAGGCTCATGCAATCACAATTTTGTTTAACCCTTCCCGTCTGCGAGCAAGCCTACCAAACCTTATAAAACGTCTGCACAGATGCAGCGCGACAACGGTAATCCTATAATACAGAACTGGGGTTAACTCTGCAGCTCAGTGCTCAGGCTAGTGCTGGAAACAATTAAAGTCTCAAGAGCAACCCCCCGAGACTGGCAAAGAGTAACCTTTGGATATGCAGCAGTCCAAAACCAAGCTGTACAGGTGGGCTGAGGGATTCCATTAACGTAATATATTTACAAGCGTTGTGTGTGGGTTCCATAAGAACCAGCACTGAAACTTGGAAACAGGCAAAGGACGCGTCTTGCAAATGTGGGCAATGTAGTCAGTTTTCAGCAATTTTCTCTTCAAACACAGCACACAATTTCAAGTCAGGGGGAAAAAAAAAAGATCACCTCAAGGCATAATTCCAAGGTATATCCTCAAATATGAGTTACAAAAGACGGATTAGTGGGGATCGTCTATCAATCCGTCAAGTCAAAGGCAAGAATGTACAGCACTCAAATAAAATCAGAGGTGCAGCCAAGAACGACAGCCAAAACCCAGACAATAAAAAAACGATAAATGTGATGCCGGTGGGATACTTTGAATGAAAGAAAAACAGTTACAGTATTCGAAGAAAAAAAAATAACAGGGTACGTGATTGAGTAGATGCGATCTTACAAAAAAAAATGTTCAGTGTAAATCTTCCCCTTTACACTTTTTTTTTTCCTGTAAAAGGCTCAAGTGAGCAACTATCACAGAGTAGGTGTATGTCCTGTTGGCAAACGGCTCAGTTTGTTTACGCCAACATAGCAGCTCTTCATTACAACGCAGCAAGAGCTGCTGAGCAGGAGAACAAGCCCAGACAAAGACTTCAGTATTATCCATGTGACCTTAGACAATTTAGGGAAGACATTAAAAATTAGCCCCTTACTAGAAAAGGATTTCACAGCAATAAACTTGGCAAAAAACAGGAGAAAAGGCACTTCAACTTTTATGTGCTGGATGTTCCCAAGAAAGAAATCTGGGTGTAATTCAGACAGAGCACTTAAAGCTTTTCTAAGAAGAACCCACACAGAAACTCTCCTGAGGGTAATTGTCATTGCCATGGATTTCATACAGAATAAAACCAATGACACATACTTATCTGCCTCTGTTTAACTGGCCTTCAATTTTAAATATCAGCCATGGAAGAAAAAGGTCTTTTTTTTTTCCCCAGACCAAAAAGTGCTTTTGCTCTCCTCTCTTTTCCTAAATGAGCGTTTAGAATGCACCGCACACAGTCATCTTGTTTTTAAGTCTGTTCAGCTGTCAAAACTTCAACTGTTAAGTAGTCTGCACAGCTGGCTGAAGTGTCATATAAACTGGGTATCCTGCTACTCTTCAACTATAAGCAGACAGAGCTTTATCAAATGCACCATGGCCTAGGAGAACTCTCCACCATTGGCAACAGTATGTATTCATCAGAAAGACAGGCCCAGGTGCCACGTGAGAGGCATCAGAGCTCCACCTTTGCCCCGTACACCAAGAAGTCAAGCATCAAGGGAGCAGCTCGGAGAAGGTTCAATTCGGGCGCTCGCAATCGCTGAATGGAACCGTCACAGCAGGCACGGACAGCCACTGAACTGTGCGTCAGGCGCAGCTGGGAAGCACAGAAATGGAAATGAACCATGAGCGCTTTTAGGATAGAAAGGCACGAGGCCCCCCTTTCGACACAAGACTTCGTGGGTATTTGGAAACAAAGTACATAGAACATGAAAAGCCATTCAAAATGAATGCTGATTTAAGGAAGACTACCGGAAAAGACTAACGGAGGAAGCCGTTGGATCAACAGGCTCCAATAGACGCCGGGTATCTACCTCACGCTCGTACACCCTTCCAGAATACTATACATCACACTGCCTTGCCACTGCAAGTGTCTTATCTTTCACTGCCAGGCGTCCAACTCCAACCCTCCTCCACTCACGTTTCAGCGCAGCATGAGATACACACACCAGGAAACCGTATACTGTGCTCCGGCAAAAGATAACTAATTACAGAAGGGGAATATTACACCTCCAAACTTCAACAAAAACCTCCTCTCTTAAAGCAAACTCCCATGTGTCACGAAGCAATCGCTCAAAAACAAATTAGGAAGAATTCCCATGTTAGCGCTGTCCTCGCCTAGGTGGAGCTCTGGTCACTCTTCAAAGGCGCAGGCCCAGGCGGAAAGCGTCTAGGATTCAGCAAGGAACCAGAGAACAACAAAAACGAGAGCAGAGAGTAGAGAACGGGAGACCTCAAACCCTTCGGACTTGAGCCGAGCCGCACCCGCCGGAAACGCAGCCATCGCCGCCCAGGAACGAGCGCCATGGCGACGCGGCGCCTCGCGCGCGAACGGTCGAGGCCGCACACCTTAGGGTCCGCCAGGGCGTTGATGACGTTTCCGAGGGCCAGCAGCGACCGGTTGATGTTGGCCCCCTCCCGGAACCTGGCGCCTTTGGCGTTGGTGGCCCTGGCGCGCTCGGATCCCGCCAGGTCGATGAGGCTCATCTTGGCGATCCGGACGTCCTGGTTAAGGCCGGCCGTTTTCTCCCGCTGCCGCACGTAAACCTGGAAAGGAAGCCAGGACGTGTCACCCGGAGCGTCTACCAGCCCCGAAAGGAGAGGCAATCGTGCGGAAAACGCAGAACCGTACAATTTCGGCACGTCTTATGTTCTAACAATGTCATTCAAGTCGAAAATCCCTTGCGGAGTCCGGATGTCATTTTCTTGGTGGAAAGGAATTTGAAAGGCTTAAACAAACCAAAATCAAACATTCATCTTGCGCACATTAAGACAAGGATGCAAAAAGACCCCATAAAAAAAAAGCAATGAAGCCTACAAAAAACGTTGCAGAACTAAGGAAGATGCAGAATTTAAGAAAACGTTGTAGCTTTAGTTGAACAAATCGAGGGATCTATCTTCTAGGTTAAGCTACATGAAGAAACATGATCTATCTTCATGTTTCTTAATGTAGCTTATCCTAGAGGAATCTCTCTGACCTCACAGGACGTATTATTGCACCACACCCGATGGAGACGGTACCCTCTCACCCCTTTACCTGAAACACTGCGTGGGATCGCGACGAGCAGGCATTCACATCAGTGGGATGCTGTGTTCGATTGCGGTTTCCATAATCTAGAGCTTCAAGGATATGCTCTGTGGATTTTGGCTACAAAGTGATGGGCAAGACACAAAAGAACCTTGGTTATCTTTAGAGGCCTTTAATCAATGCTGGGATTTTTCATTGATTTTTTTTTTAAAGCGAATTAAAACAAAAGAGAAAAACAAAAACGGTGGCTGACATCGCGTCTCCGGCTGCTTATTAACAACCACCACAAACAACCCCAGCGAACAACTTTCTCAAGTGACCAAGACCAGAGGAAGAAGAGGAACTCTAAAACACGCAAAAAAACGTCTCTCTTTATAGTTCTAGAATCCACGTTTCTGCAAAGGAATTAGTTGAAGTCTGGAAAAGTGTTCCAGCAGTGTATCTGGGGACTAACTCAGCGGGACCTTTCATTCAGCTTCTCAGCCACAAATGAGCAAAATGGGCCAAAACGTTACCGATGAGAGGCGGCCCCCCTTACATTCTTAATAGTGCAATATCTATCGAGTTGCAGCCAGAAGTGTGAGAACCCAACATCTGTTCATCATTACTGTATTTTCGGAGACCTGTACAATCATCACGTTAAACGATATTTGACAGTCTAATAACCGTTTGGAAATTAGAATCATTTTCTAATACTCTTGTATTCATACAGGGTTCAAGTAACAAGTAAAAAAAAAAATAGAGCAGTCAATTCTAAAAAATTTAAATGGAAAATATTTTTTTTTTCCCCCACCTAAGCTACCATGGCTATATTCAGCCATGATTTTGAAGCCAGTTCTTTCAAGAACCTCTGGAGGAGACAGCTGGATCAATTAGCGACCAAACGGACTAGATGGGGTGAACAGCCTCCTCTCGTTTGTAACTATTTTATGGTCTTCTGCTTGCGAGGATGGATGTTCAATAAACGTAGAAGAGATGTCGCTCCTGGTTGTGTTACACCATGCTGTCAGCACGGTGGATCAGTGTTATTTTGTTAATTAAAGGTGCTCTAGTGCCCAGACCACCGCAGGCTAGACACTGGCTCGTACCTGATGCAGTGTGAGTCCCTGAACCACCACTCCCTTAGCACTGTCTTCTCGGACAGCCAAGGGGCCAGAATTCGTCAGGAGGTCCCTGATCTGCTCGTTATAAACCTGAGGACAGACACAATTACTCGCGTAGGTTCATCCTGGGACAGGCACAATACCGTCACAAAAATTCAGCACGTCCTGTAGATGCATTCATGCATGATTTCTTTTCAGTCTTACTGACAGATAAGACGTTTAGTATTTGTTAAATATGCCATTTGAACAGTGGTTTCTTGCCAGCAGCTGTTTCATTAAGTCCTTGTTTTAGAAAGCTGGCCTCCACAACAAGACTAATTTAGAACTATATGCGATCTTGTCCACATCAGCTCAAGCAACAAAATACATCCAGAGAACGTGGTTTATTGGAGTTCACTGTCCTCCATTACTTTCATGTTAAAAAAATAAAACACCTCATTGTGCTTTTGTAGCTTTTTAGGAAGAGTTTTCATGCTAAGACCAGGCTATTTGGTCATGAAGGGGTATTATATTGCATTATATCCTCAAATCCTCTGGACGAGGATTAAGAAAGTTTTGGGTTATAATCAGAGCCAGTATAAAAAAAAAGTGCCTCTAAGAATTTCTTTATATAGGCTCTTTCCCTACATCAGGAGTTCTCAATCATGGGTCTGGACATCCACACACCTGTCATTTTTTGTGCCAATAGAAGTTGTCCATTACACCACTGAAATTGTAATGGACTTAATAACATCATAAAATTGAACTGTGACTGTTTTCAGGCTAAACCTACTTTCAAAAAATTCATTTTCTAGTTAAAATCAAACCCCAGACTCTTGAGATGGAAAAAAAAATACTTGCAAATGTCACAATCAAACAGCTTATTAATTCAATTAAGGCTTTAATTGGGTAATTAAGCTCAGCAGGTGTGTGGGCCTCCAGAACGAGGACTGGGAACCCCTGCTTATACCTTTTACACCCTGAAACAGAGCAGAATATAGCTTACTATGATAAAACAGCAACTTTCCAAACCGAGGATAGCAATTTGCATATTTTATCCTGCGCAACTACCCAAATGTCAGTTCTTAGTTTACAATGAAGGAAATTCATTTCAAGGTTAAATCAAGCTCTCCTTTTTTTAAAGGCCTAAGACGCACCTCTCCCACTGGAACAAAATTAAGCAATACAAAACAGCCTCAACGTTATCAATAATCCCCGCACAACGTTAACGTCCCATTAATCGACCCTAACAATTCAAACTCATTAAAGAGACAAGGCAACTTAACAAGAATCAATTGATTTAAGTTGATTTAATCAATACAATTAGCGCCAAAAGGTGACGTGACAGTATTGTAAGAAGCAACAATGTCTATATGTAACTATATAGTTTTAAATATCTTATATGAAAACACATACTTCTATAAAGTAGTGTGTGTAAAGCAACGACTTCAGGCACGTTTGAATTTCAGAGGAGTCTGGGACCCCCAGCCAAGGACTAAAAGGATAAACAGAAAAAAAATTCCATAAGCACTCACTTCCAGATAGGAGACGGCAATGTCAAAGACCTTCTCATCTTGAACCTGCTCGATACGGCTGTACAGCTCCTTCATGGTGTGGTACATAACTCCAGGGTCCTCCGCCGAGCCTAACATAGTGTGGGTCTTGCCCGCCCCCGTCGCCCCATAGGCAAACACTGCAACATTTATGGAACACAAAGTGAAACGTTGTTTTCGTCACCAGCTTCAGTCCTCTAGTCAAGTGCATCCAGTGTTCTTTTGCGTTGGACCACTTATAAACAGGAACCCTGCGACCTCTTGACCTCTCACACACAATGAACAATGCTTGTCTGGTGGGAAGGGATGGTGCACCAGAGCACAGCCAGCTTGCA
This sequence comes from Atractosteus spatula, assembly GCF_055471065.1. Classification (NCBI taxonomy): domain Eukaryota; kingdom Metazoa; phylum Chordata; class Actinopteri; order Semionotiformes; family Lepisosteidae; genus Atractosteus; species Atractosteus spatula. Next base: position 14,535,236 of record NC_142721.1, on the reverse strand, counting down.
TTCCCTTTATTAACTTTGACTTGCAATGGCTTCATTCCTTCTTTCGCTCCGCCATGCGCGCCCACGCCAGATAAGACCCTTCTCACCCGATTTTCTTTTCTAAACCTAGTTGATACACAGAGGGGGGGCCAAGATGGCAGCACGGATGCCGAAGGACATGATGCAAGCCTCAGTGCAGACCCCCCACCCCCATCACCCCCGGGCGAGAGCGAGACGGACTGGAGTGCACAGCTCGTTGATTGGCCCTGGCGACCCGAGAGTCAGCCTCCAGTGGGCAGGGGGCTCAGAGCACATTCCCGTGACACTCAATCAATGCTCTTCCATCAGGGCCACCATTATGTGGCGGAGCAAAGCTACAAAGGTACATCAAGTCAGCTTTCAAAAAGCAACTCGGTCTGCATGCAAAATGAGAATCCCCCCCCCCCCCCCCCCAACTTCAGCTGCTGGATGCCCCAAAATAGTTTAAATAGTTCACACAGCAGGAAGACAATACCCCCCCCACTTTCTCAATCTGAAACTTGCTAAACAATGTGTCACTCTGATTGAAACACAGCTCCCTCCCCGCTGTTCGACTCACACCAAGGATACATTCTGAGAGCTCCACTGAGAGACAAATCACAGAAACACGGAGAAACCCGTTTCTGACACGCTAGACTGGGTGTTCCCCCCCCCCCCCCCAAAAACACTTTGGACCACAGGGCCCCTGCTTCAAGACGTCCCCATCTGGAAGGGACCCCAGTTTAAGCATTAAATCAGCTTGAAGCTCCTAATCATTAGAAATGATCACTATTAGAAGGTTCAAAGCAGATCTTCAGATCTAGATATTTATCAATCGCCGTCTGTGCAGTTCCGCCGTGTAGCACTGTCGTGTTTAAACACTATCCACACAGCGCTCGGGTAGAAAGGATCCTCTCTGGTTTTGGGGACACCGAGCACTCTAAGGGCCCCCAGAGAGAAACATCCATGCTTGACGGACGTCATGAGACACTTCTCCGGCATCAACAGGCGGACAAAAGGTGGACAGGCCCAAGTCAAGGCCAGGCCACGCTACAACTGGCCAGGGGCAACCCCGAGACTCACCTGTGCAGTTATATCCATTCAGGACCCCGTCCACTATTCCTTTGGTGGAGTTTTCGAACACCTGCAGCTGGCTGGCGCCCTCCCCGAAGACGTGGTCGAAGACGAACTTGAGATCCTTGTTGGCCTTCTTGGTGATGTCCCTGCCCGGCGCCTTCTTGTGGAAGAAGCTCACCTCCTGCTCCTTGGGGTCGAAGACCAGCATGTGGCCGTCCACCACGTGGACCACCTTCCTGAAGCCGCCCTCCCGCTCGCGCCCGCTCTCCGGCCGCACGCGCACCGCCACCTTCACGTGGTTGCAGACGCCGCTGTCGCCGGCGGACATGGTGCCCCCCTCTGTGCTCTCTCTCCCGGCGGGTCTGGGCCGCGCAGTGGCTCTGCCGGAGCCACGCAAGGAAAACCGGTACCACGATATCCACAGACGTACCAAGGATCAGAGCTGGGAAAAACAACAACAACAACAACAACAAAAAAACATGTAAATGCTTAAGCAATCAACTCACTTTAATATCAAGCAATCACTGCATTTGATGCAAATTAATGATAATAGCTGCTTCAAACCAATTAGTGATTTCAGCATGTTGTCTGCTTTTTTCCCCCACCACCTTGTGCCAGATGAACCCCTACAAATATGAATTTAAGCCATTATGACTTAAACTTTAAACCATTGTGACTGCTGGCATAAGTCATATCCCCCTGCAGCTCCCAGCTGGCAGCCCCCAGCTGGCAGCCCCACTGGAGCTCAGCAGGTGTGAGCCTGGTCAGTACCTGGATGGGAGACTCCTGGGAAAGCTGAGGCTGCTGCTGGAAGAGGTGTTAGTGGGGCCAGTAGGGGGCGATCACCCTGCGGTCTGTGTGGGTCCTAATGCCCCAATATAGTGACGGGGACACTGCACTGTAAAAAGGTGCCGTCCTTCAAATGAAATGTAAAACCGAGGTCCTGACTCTCTGTGGTCATTAAAAATCCCAGGGCGTTTCTCGGAAAGTGTAGGGGTGTCAACCCGGTGTCCTGGTCAAATTTCCCCCTCCCTTTACCACTCATGGCCTCCTAATAATCCCCATCTCTGAACTGGCTTCATCACTCTGTAAAGAGAGCTGATGTGTGGTGAGTGTAGTGGCGCACTATGGCTGCCGTCACATCATCCAGGTGGGGCTGCACACTGGTGGGGGTGGAGGGGATCCCAATTACCTGTAAAGTGCTTTGAGTGGAGGGTCCAGAAAAGCCCTACACAACTGTAAGGAATTATTATAAGCTGGCAAAAACCAAAAGATGTTTGCCTTCTTTTGGGGTGTAAACAGAAAACTTAAAAGACATGTTAAAATGATCATCCAGAGAGATTTTAGGATTGATTCAAAACTTAGAGATTAGAAACGAGAGTTGTGTGGTACTCACTAAAGATCCAAAACTTCCATTCAGCCTACACACCCCCATCTTGGGAAGAGATCTGTGGCAACATTCTGTCACCGCCTATTCCACTCACTCGCACTAAACACGTTACACACATCTGAAATCATCCATTTGTTTTCGTTCTGAATCACCTGAGCATGTTTTGCCACCCGGAAGTGGAGGCTATGACCGGAGTCTTGGGCACTGCTAGCGCCCAGCCTGATCCCGTTCTCCTCTCCAGCATATTAGTGTACACGGCTAGCCTGTGAGGCACGGCAGAGTCAAACGTCTCCAGCTCTTCCTGGACTTGACCGACATTTTCTTTCGCTCAGCACGATTGAACGAGACCCCCCCTACCAACCATTGTAGAGCATTAGAAAACCAACCAACTTCCCCGATCAGCAAAACCACGCAAGAAAAGCGAAAGAGAATGAAAACGGTGATCGTGCAATGTCCATTAACAGGCCGGTCACCACCTCGCACCATGTTTTGACACTCTGCCATTGAACAATTCGCAGTATTAGGAAATTGAAGCCGAATGCACTAAAATTAAATTAACGATTTCAAAGTCGTACTTTCAGTAGGATGCAATATACACCGTGGAGTCGATTTAAACCACTTTCATAGTGCTAGAGCAACAATGAACAAGTAAACAAAAACAATTTTATGAATCGACCTAACGGCCTGGTTAGCAGCACCCCTACGTTCAGGCCGTGCATTTTTCAAACTGTGCATGCCCAGAGCCCGACAATCCCTTTAAAAACGGATAAAACTCACCCCTTTTTTTACATCTGTTAACAAAAAGAAACCGCCTTCGACAAGTTATTTTAACTTAAATGAGCAACCGGCCTTGTTTTTTTTAAAAAACAAAATAACGACAATCCTCCCTAGAGCATTTCCAGCAGGCACTCGCACAACATTTTCAAATTCCAGACGCTTTACGCCCGCGGCAGCCGATTGGCTCACGGGCGGTGACGTCACGGCACACGCCCGCTGACGTCACGCGTCAGATGGCGTAGCCAGCGCATGAATGGAGTGGGGAGAAAATCTGGGAGTTTCAACTTCTTCCTGCCGCCCCAGTTTTCAACATAGCGTGCAATGCTGCAACTACTTGAGCAGCACGCTGTTGCTCTTCGCTGGGGGGGTGGGGTTTTGGGAAAAGTGTTACCGAATCCCCAGCCTGTCTTTGGATCAACTGTTTAATGGGAGATAATCGATCTCGTTACAAGGAAAAGGAGAGGCGAATACACGCAAAGCTTTTTATTAAATTATAAAATAAATAAACTACCCTCACCGCTCTAGATATGTAACGTGAATTACTTCCACTTCGCTAATTTCATTGCAGCAATTTTTTAATTTCTATTTTTTTTCGCTGTTAGGCGGTAGACAGACTTTTCAGTGTCATTTTGTTTTCGTAATCGTTTAAAATACCACCTTATTTTTTTTTATTAAGGCATAACTGTAAAATCTGTATAATATTCCAAAGGTTTAACGCTGAACAGTACCATACATTTACAACACCGGAACCAACGTGCCTGACCTTTGTTGTAGAGTAGAGCAGTTCTCGGTGATGTACCGAATTTGACATCACCTCTGCCGGACTCCTCACGTGTGCCCACTGTGTAAGTTAACATTTTAATTTAACTACAGTGGGAGTTAATGCGGTATGCAGCAATTGTATGTTTTCTGTAAAAGGCTCAAGTTGATACTCTCACTGCTCGATCTATAATTTAATTTTATTAATTTATAAAACACAAGACCGCCCTATACAACGTTTTTATGACTGCAACAGTACGCATTTTGATTACAGCGGGTATTTAAAATGCCCAATTAATCTGATGGGGATTTTGTTTCAGAATACGGGCTAGAGTCGGATCACCCCTTCGATAAATGTGTCAGACAGTAGCATAAACCATGTTGTAAACGTTTCACACATGAATGCCTTTTCTGACCGGGGTGTATTAACGCATTTAAGAGAATATTCCAGCAGGGAGTTGGAATAGTGATGGCAGTTTGGCATAACATGGAAATGAAGTGATTATTCCATCAAAACAAACAAAAAACAGCTCTTTCCATAGGAACGGTAGCGTCTCAACTACTCTGTATAATGGCAGTTTTAGGAGAACGTGTTACCATGTGAACTTGTGGGGGATGCAGACGGTTAGCACGTCGTTAAGGGCTCTGATTTAACATAAAATCTAATGTCTGTCTCCTTCAGTTGTAACCTGCGAGACCCGGTATCGCCTATGTATCCCTCTGCCCTTGGTGAAGGCCCAGCTTCCTCAGATAATCAGTATGTGATCTGGTGGCGCGTCTAACAGTACTACTTACACAACCAGCTTCACAATGGCTGTACTATCCCCTTGGTGGCGTTGCTCCGGTTTACAGCTAAAGGCAAGGGATGAGACAGCCAGCCTGCATCACACATCGGTGTTGTCCAACTATTATTAGTTAAGACACGGGCATATAATTTGAAAGCAGCAACACGTTCTCCTTAGTTCCCGAAGACGTGGTGCTCATGGCCCGTGTTCTGTGCTGGCGTTAAACTGTTTCTACCTGAACACTTTGGTAATTTCAAGTAGGTTAAATTCAAGTTCAAGTAGGTAACGTGACCCCAGAAAGAAGGCTCCACAGCCGAAACGTTGTCCCTCTTTTCTTTCCAGCATGAAATAAACCTTTACTTGTCGCTGTGTTAAATTGATTACTTTTTCAGTAGAATTAAAGGTGTCTGATTGTTCTGTCGATGACGGGAAACCGCACACGCCTGCTTTTTAGGGTCCACTCAATCAAAAGGCAGACCTCACCCCACAACAGACAGGACGCACTGACCCAGCAGCGATCAAAGAAGAAGAGCCTGATGCAATAATGGGGTGTAGGGGGTAGTTCACACTCCCGTCATAAGAAGTGAAATCAGGAGGCCTCCCAGCTGTCAGATAGATAAAGGCAGGTTTGCCAGCTGCTGTTTTCTAAACCTAATACCGTACGTAGCTCTTAGGATTATTTTGATTTCTCATCCTCAGCCCAAACTCTGAATGCGGACTCGTCGTAGTTTTTTTTTTTCCAGCGCTGCTGTGGGTTTCTAAGCGAAGGCGGCGTAAGACGGGAGGTGGGAGCAGAGAGATAATTACAAGACACGTGTCTGCAGGCATACGTCTATAAACAGAAGACAGATGTTGCAGTAAATTCCTGTTAATCTGTAAACCCCAAATACTAATTAAAGCACCCGGAATACCTCACAAAACAGCTTGGGTCTGATAAACGAAAGAGTTTTGGGCTGCCCTTTCCAGAACTTTCTCCCCCCGCCCTTAAAGTGAAGTCCCGCATCTGATAAAATAATTCTCCCCGTCTCCGCGGATCACCTTCCGTAACTTCAGCGTCCGCGGGAGATGGGCACAATCTTGTTTTCATTTGCAGGAAGAAAGGTCAAGGAACGGGGGAAGTTACCTTATCGATATGGAATCTGGAGGCTTTGCCTTTTGTTTTTTTCCGTTTTGCAGCTGTGTATACATTCGAAAACAAAAACATTTCCTACAGTATAAATGGCATAGATTGCGAGAGAAGGGTATGAGGCAGGACGTGAGCGCCAGGTCTTGTGGTTTCTTTTCCAGCTTAAGTGTGAGTTGAACCGCTAACTGGCTCAGTTTGTCGGCACTAACACGATCCCTTGCAAATGACGGAAGAAAGACGAAGGACTGGATGACAGACCCGTAAATTCAGTGAGGGGTTTGGCGAATGCATCTGCTGTTACCAGAACTGGATACACCTAGCTAACATTGTTCCTCAGCGGCGTGCATCTTTCCGGTTTTTGCCGTTAAAATAATACAATCTCTTGTCCCACACGAATTAGAGAGGGAAAGCGTCCAAAAGCCCATCAGACGCTAGATGCAAGGGCTGTAACTGTAGACAAATGACAGGCGCCTATGCGTGGATAGCGCACAACATTCAAGCATCCAACAGTCCCTCGTATTTGTGTTGGTGTAATTAAACACAGAAAAAAAAAGGACTTTGGCTCCGAGACTAAGCATTTTTTTTTTCGTCTTCAAAGATCAAAAAGAGACGTTCGTCTCAATTCTGCCACGGTTTATATTAGCCCTGCCTGTGTTTCGTCAGATGGGAGTAATTTGGACTTTATTTAGCTTCTTTCGAATGGGAAATGAAACAGGCCGCCTCAGTATAATGGTACACATTAAACATGTGCTTATTTTAGGTAGGTTCGTTTTGTGTTTGGATCTCTAACAAAAAAGTCAAACATTTTTTTTATATCTGGATCACATTCTCTCGTTTACTTGAAATTAATTTGGGGTTGCTTGTCCCGTGTTTAAGAGATGCAATGTTGGAGTACAGGAGCCAGGAGGGTGTGGGTAGTTCTCTCCCATCTGCAGGAGGTGTATAAAGGATACAAAATCATGTATAAATGAGATAGATTGGCAGCCATATCACTCTGCAACTCACAACTTAACAACCCACTGGAGCTCAGCAGGTGTGAGCCTGGTCAGTACCTGGATGGGAGACTCCTGGGAAAGCTAAGGCTGCTGCTGGAAGAGGTGTTAGTGGGGCCAGCAGGGGGCGCTCACCCCGAGGTCTGTATGGGTCCTAACGGCCCAGTATAGTGACGGGGACACTATACTGTAAACAGGCACCGTCCTTCAGATGAGATGTAAAACCGAGGTCCTGACTCTGTGGTCATTAAAAATCCCAGGGTGTTTCTCGAAAAGAGTAGGGGTGTAACCCTGGTGTCCTGGCCAAATTTCCCATTGGCCCTTACCAATCATGGCCTCCTAATAATCCCCATCTATGAATTGGCTTCATTACTCTCTTAGCTCTCTTCCCCACTGAGAGCTGGTGTGTGGGGAGTGTTCTGGTGCACTATGGCTCCCGTCGCATCATCCAGGTGGGGCTGTACATTGGTGGTGGTGGAGGGGATCCCCATTAGCTGTAAAGCGCTTTGAGTGGAGTGTCCAGAAAAGCGCTATATACAGTGCCTTGCGAAAGTATTCGGCCCCCTTGAACTTTTCAACCTTTTGCCACATTTCAGGCTTCAAACATAAAGATATAAATTTTTTATTTTATGTGAAGAATCACCAACAAGTGGGACACAATTGTGAAGTGGAACGAAATCTATTGGATTTTTGAAACTTTTTTAACTAATAAAAAAATGAAAAGTGGGGCGTGCAAAATTATTCGGCCCCTTTACTTTCAGTGCAGCAAACTCACTCCAGAAGTTCAGCGAGGATCTCTGAATGATCCAATGTTGTCCTAAATGACTGATGGTGATAAATAGAATCCACCTGTGTGTAATCAAGTCTCTGTATAAATGCACCTGCTCTGTGATAGTCTCAAGGTTCTGTTGAAAGCGCAGAGAGCATCATGAAGACCAAGGAACACACCAGGCAGGTCCGTAATACTGTTGTGGAGAAGTTTAAAGCCGGATTTGGATACAAAAAGATTTCCCAAGCTTCAAACATCCCAAGGAGCACTGTGCAAGCGATCATCTTGAAATGGAAGGAGTATCAGACCACTGCAAATCTACCAAGACCTGGCCGTCCCTCTAAACTTTCAGCTCAGACAAGGAGAAGACTGATCAGAGATGCAGCCAAGAGGCCCATGATCACTCTGGATGAACTGCAGAGAACTACAGCTGAGGTGGGAGAGTCTGTCCATAGGACAACAATCAGTCTTACACTGCACAAATCTGGCCTTTATGGAAGAGTGGCAAGAAGAAAGCCATTTCTCAAAGATATCCATAAAAAGTCTCGTCTAAAGTTTGCCACAAGCCACCTGGGAGACACCCCAAACATGTGGAAGAAGGTGCTCTGGTCAGATGAAACCAAAATCGAACTTTTTGGCCACAATGCAAAACGATATGTTTGGCGTAAAAGCAACACAGCTCATCACCCTCAACACACCATCCCCACTGTCAAACATGGTGGTGGCAGCATCATGGTTTGGGCCTGCTTTTCTTCAGCAGGGACAGGGAAGATGGTTAAAATTGAGGGGAAGATGGATGCAGCCAAATACAGGACCATTCTGGATGAAAACCTGTTGGAGTCTGCAAAAGACCTGAAACTGGGACGGAGATTTATCTTCCAACAAGACAATGATCCCAAACATACAGCAAAATCTACAAAGGAATGGTTCACAAATAAACGTATCCAGGTGTTTGAATGGCCAAGTCAAAGTCCAGACCTGAATCCAATCGAGAATCTGTGGAAAGAGCTGAAAACTGCTGTTCACAAACGCTCTCCATCCAACCTCACTGAGCTCGAGCTGTTTTGCAAGGAAGAATGGGCAAGAATTTCAGTCTCTCGATGTGCAAAACTGATAGAGACATACCCCAAGCGACTTGCAGCTGTAATCGCAGCAAAAGGTGGCTCTACAAAGTATTAACGCAAGGGGGCCGAATAATTTTGCACGCCCCACTTTTCATTTTTTTATTAGTTAAAAAAGTTTCAAAAATCCAATAGATTTCGTTCCACTTCACAATTGTGTCCCACTTGTTGGTGATTCTTCACATAAAATAAAAAAATTATATCTTTATGTTTGAAGCCTGAAATGTGGCAAAAGGTTGAAAAGTTCAAGGGGGCCGAATACTTTCGCAAGGCACTGTAAGTGTAAGCAGTTTTTATTAGATACTTTATTAATCCCGTGAGGGAAAATGCAGAAGACAGGAAAACAGCATGAAAAAGCTTTTGTTAGTTTTTTACCAATGCATTTAATTAGGTGATAGTGTTGTCTTAAACTGAAACAAAGGCCTGTCTGAAACTCTCCAATTGAGTGAACCCCCAGTTCGTCTTTCCTTGACTGAAATAATGGAGTCCAGTTCTTGGGTGACTGGTGGAATGGAAGGTGGAGTCTAACTGGACTCCCCAAGCATCTGTCCGGATTTTCATGAGTTTTTTAACAGGAGGAGTATTTTTCAGCAGGAGACTTCTCGGTAAAGGGGACAGATCAGGCATCGGATAACTGTAAAGCCTTGGTTGAAGCTGTAGTTGTCTAGCTCTTGAGACGTTGAGTCAGCTTTCTTGTTTAAGGTAGGAAGTGAATGCTTGCAAATAGGTAAAGATAGCGACTAGGTTTAATAAGTCAAGTCTTGCATCGACAGAATTGGTCACACACTTGTCTGTGGCTCATTCTCATGTCTTTAAATTTGGTGAATTCATTATTCTGCAGAGGAGGAAAGCATCACATACTTTGTACTGTAATAATGTTAAGCAACAGGTGTCCCTGGGGGTATTTGTAGTCTTGGGGTGTCTCCCTGCTGAACAGCTTAGTCCAGGTGCTGTTATTTTTCTGTGAGGCAACAAATCCCTTAGGGGCCATGCGTCCTAATATTTGCGCCTATCGGGGGGGGGGTACACACAGTATGTGAGTGGGAGAGGGGCGCCGTGTCTTCTCAGAAACTGCTGCCCCGACAAATTCTAACACACCGTCTGAAGCAATTGTTTCTAGGTCCTTGCATTTGTAATCTCCGAGGACATGAAAAATGCAAAAGATTTCGTCCCTATTACAATAAACCCGTTTAGAGGTAAATCCAAGAATTCCAACACTGTGGTGATTTATTGAACTCTAATAAAGGATGTGCATGATGCAACTATCGGGGTGACAGCACTGACTTTTCTAATTTGGTAAAGGACAAATTTGACTAGCGGACTAAATATTTCATTAGACAGCTTGTTAACAATGGTCTGGTTGGTCGGCCCTTAAATATTGGCTTTCAAGAAATACTTTTACGTCTCTGAGTATTTGACTTGTTTTATTGTGAACGTGTAGGCCTAATCATTTTTTTTCCCCCTGTAAGACAAATGAGAGAATGCAAGAGTCAGGAAAATTGGTAGAGCCGCGCAGACACTTAACAGGCTGCGCTGATTGGCCAACGAGAGGTTGCCATGCAAACGAAGAAGAGGTCTATATTTTTTTTTTCTTCAAAGAAAGACTCTGTTATTAATGCGAAAGTTATGCAAAATCATTTGGTAGGGCTTCAGTCGTGAAACAGGTGCTAAAGAATGTGTCATCTGTTTGTGACTAAATCCTATCCACCCTCAAACGCACACTGTTCTTCTGCAAAAAGAACAATTTTTATATATATATAGATATAAGCTACGTCATGAGCTATGTTAGTAAGCCCAACCGTTTCAGTGTCACTGTATTCTTTCTATGTAGGGGCTGTGCTGAGATATAGTCAGAAGAGTTATGTTTAGCTGGAGCATCAGAAGGACACCTGAGTACAGGGATCTCATGTGTACATTCTTTTACCAGCATTGTTTTTGTCCAATGCTCTTGTCTTTCTTCTGTATTTCCTGCGGTGTATATTCTCCTCTATAATGTGCATCCTTCAAGTTCCTGTATTTAAAGAAACAGTCCTCTACAGTACAATGCTGTTTTTTTGTTTATATGCAAGAATGATGATGGTAACTGACAATGATGGATTAACAAAACAACAGGGAATCAGAAAGTACCAGTTTTTGTAATGCAGAAGACTTCTACAGTGGCACTGTGGCTGCTGTGAAGTGAAAAGTATGAAAGGCAAATAATCGCAGTAAGTTTCTGCCCTCCCTGAGCTGCAGCAGTGTTTTGCTTTGAAATTTAAGGAGTGCAACATGTGGGTGACAACAGAGTGAGTCACCGGCTCTCTGCGGATTTTCCTAAATTAATAAAGTCCTGTTTGAGACACGCAGTGGTGTGAAAACCCTGACACACAATTCTGGTGGCCGTCACGTATCCCCGTCTCTCCTGAGCCTCCAACACCAAGACAAGACAGCAACGCTGCAGTGTGCTGTATTTAAAATATCAGCCATCTGTTCCCGAATGTTTTTTTTTTCCTTGACAGTGGTAATGTATTCAGGTTGTGAATCCCAAAAACTCGCACTGATTTTTGAAGGTGCCTCAGTGCACCCTGATTTCTCTCTTCCAACTTTGTCACTGCAGATCTCTGGGTTGGTGGTGTGGTTACTCATACAGAATGATAGGGTATTGCCTGTCATTGGGAAGTCTTACATGGCCTGCTGTTCTTTCCTCAGTTCAACCCATTGCTCTGAAGCTGTTGCTGCCAATGTTTAAAGGCTGTCACAGATCCCCTGCTAATTTCTGATGACCCCTCTTTCTTTTGCTCTGTGGCGATGAAGCCAAAATAACAGTTTGCTGAGCAACTGGAGCGTCTTCTTCACAAATCAAGAGGCTAATGTTTGAATCCCCATGAGACCTGCTTCCTTCTGGCTCACTGCTCAGCATAATGGACAGGAGAAGCGGGGACAGTTGATGTTGGGGTGCACGATGCTCTTGGACGTCCCTGACCCCACAATTAACAGCCCACTATCTCAGCCTGTTGCTTCGGGGGGAAAAAAAAACCAAAACGCATACAAATCAGTCGATCCACAGAAAGATATATTTAGTTTCCTTCAGAGTGATTGTGTTTTCTTAGTGCGCTCTGATTACTTGCGTCTGGGACTGTTGCAAGTGTGGTCAGACAGGGACTGCAGTGTTAGCTCAGGCACAGAAAGAGGTTTTGAAAAGTAGCACTTTCAGTACTGAAATTATCTGATCTTTGCACTTGCTTCCGTATATAAAAATAGGATCAGGTCAGACGTCTGTGCGCTGAGTAAATATTGTGGTGCAGTTTAGTCTGACCGACCCCCAGTTCTAGAATGCCCTGATTCACGTTCTTGTCCATGCTGTGGTGGGAGCTGTGCAGGGTCCCATGCACTGTTATCGCGTGGTGTATAAGTTCTGTCAGCTCTCTTTGCTCTGGGAGTTAGTCGTTTGGGTTCCCTGCCTCCTCCTTTCCCCAGAAGGGTGGTTTTCCATTTCTTGAAAACGAATTTCTTGACTTATTTTCTTTTCGCGAAAATCGTCCCATGCATTGCATGAGGACCTTCTGCTGCCTTTTCATACAAGTGCTGAAAAGCGGCCCGCACTTAAATGTGCTTCTTTTTGCACCTGTTCTGGTTTCGCTAGAGGAACAGCAAACCGACTCAACAGAGAATGTTTAGTGGCGTTTGCACCTTCTTATAAAGATGTTTTATGGCTCATTCAGGGTGACTTAAATTTGTGCCTGTTTATCCAACAGAACATTTTAGTGGAGCAGTCTGAGGGAATTTCTGAACGCTGGCTCACCTGGGATTTGAGCTCAGAATGGTCCAGTTATCCGTCCGTAACCCTGACCACTGCACCACGCTTGTGGCCTCAGTCAGGAAGAGTGCATTGGTGTCTCTCAGCTACTGGGATCCTGGAGTAGGTAAACTGTTAAGGCTCCCAGGTCTCACCAGGCACTGAGCAGAGTCTGCTACTTCCTCATAGCCTTAGCTGAGGGTGACACGTTCTGGGAGCCCCCGATCTGCTATTCTGCTGCAGGCTAGCCCTCAAAGCGTGGCTAGGCAGCGCGTTTGGAGATTTCTCACTGAGGGGACAATCTGCTGCTGTGCATGATACAGCAAGCCTGTCCCATCCCATTTCTGTGGCTTGTAACAGAAAAGAGTCCCTGCCGCAATCCCACGCTTATTTCCTAACTGGTTTAAACTGTTTCCAAGCCACCTGCCTACTCTCCATGAGGGAGTTTTTGAATATTCCCCAGTTTCCAAAGCTTAAGCAGTATTTTTCCGCATCGTTCCCACGAATTAAAGCTGACGACTATCCGTACAAGCGTTGCTCTCATTTTTTTATCGGTAGGAGGAAATCAGAAGTGCATTCCCCTTTCCTTTCGAATGTTAGTGCTTTAAGGTCCAGAATCGTGTCCAGAGGCACGCCTCCGTCAGAAATCCATCAAAGATCTTGTACTTCCTCTTGAACTGTACTTGTTTTTAGAGGGGCACAGCAGTCCCCGTTTCTCAGACTGGTTATTAAATCTCGGGAACAAAATAAATTCATTGATGTTACAGAAGTTTTTTTTACAAATGTCACACTATTCGTGCAATTGTGAACTTCTTAACAGTGCTATAAGTCGCCATGTTGTCGCAAACCCCTGGTCTCACCACGGACGAGAGCAAGAGTTCCCATGAATTGCGACGTGATGCGGCCCTTCCTGCTCACTAGTCACTGTCACAACTGATGTAATGTGATGTCTGAGCGAATAACTACAGGTCGTGCTGCAGACATTTCAGTGCACAAATGTTCCAATGTAAATAGCATTTATCAGCAAAACCATCTCGAAATCCAGAGTGATATTTCTGTTAGATTAAAGGAGATGTATTCACAAGCCTGCTTTGTTTACAATGTCATAGGGCCACAACATGTCACCAGAAGTTTTGTTGCCTCATTCAGAATAGCAGAATATGGCGCTGCACGCACTCTGGCCATTTCATTTATTTTGTGATGTAAATGGGAGTTTTTTTATGTTATTGTGTATATTTGACTTTTTATTGTGGGTTGAAATGCACTCATCAATGCTGATTTTTTCGAACCCCGAAATATATCGTTATAGTTCCCCTTTAAACTTGTCGTACGGTGCGAGACAGTCCTTGGTGCTTGCTTTTCTCATTTGTAAGACTTGAAAGCCCTGTCTGTTATGAGTGGGGAGAATGTAGCTCCCCGTGAGTCTAATCCAGGCGTATTCTTTTCTCCATGCTCTTCAAATTGCCCAGCATGCCCTGGGCCGCTGCCTCCCGCCGTTTTCCCACAAGGCCATGGGGATGCCTCTGCAGACATGTGGTCCTGGAAGTCGCAGCCAGGAGGTTTCGGCGATGCCTTCCGCGGCAGGCACGGTCACTGCAGATGTCCGCCACAAGGCAGGCGTGCCAGATTTTCTCCGAAAACGCCACCTCTGGGCCGGGCAGGGAACTGCACACACCCGTCATGCTGAAGGAGGTGCTGAAGTGCTTGGACCCCCAACCTGGTCAGGTGAGCTCGGGCCGTCCTGTTCTTTTGAGTGCAGGAAAAAAATAAATAAGAAATCTAGGCTGCTAGGGCAGACGGGGTCTTGCCACATCATGGACGAATGGGATGAAGGTGGTAAAAAATGTTTTGCACAATATTGCAGTGGAAGAGAGGTGATTGGATGCCAAAGTGAATTTGAGATTCCACTCGAGATCCGGGGTCTCTCCAATAAAGATACTGACAGACAGAGACCCACAGTCCTGTCTCTGTCTGCTGTCTCAAGATCTGAGGGACAGCAGTGCAGCTGGGCACGCTAACTAGCAGATTAACACCTACAATAATGTTCAACCCAATCAGCACGGTAATGAATTAATCCAGTGAAGACATTAGGGGGTCTTTGGGAATAGGGGACAGGATAGAACAGGGGGCTCCTAAGGGACTGGATGGGTCTCCACCAGTACACCCCTCAAGTAAACTGCCTCGAACTGCAGAGGAAGGTGAACTCGAGAGTTTCTGAGCTTTCTTCTTGCCATTTGAAACACATGCAACTGAACTTGTTTATTTGTAATCTGGTTGTTTTCGCACTTTTTTTTTTTAAATTTTTACTCTGAAGCGAAAGATCTGTAAATTGGGCCGTGTGTTGCCAGGCCTCGGTTTGCTAATCCTCTATCAGGACAGATGGGCATGAGTCAAGCCCTTCTGCTCTAGGAAGGAGATAAGGAGGTTGCCTGGTGGCCAGTGGAGGAGGGCACATGTCGCTCTGCTTAGCCTGGCCGCCAAGGGCTGAAGCACGATGTGGGAAAGGCAGCCAGGCCTCTAAGGGTCACACAGTGAGTCAGCCGGTGTGCTGCGAAGCTAGAATTCACACCACCACCAGTCCATTAAAACATTTAGGCCCCGTATTTAATAACTCTGTGAGCCACTGAGGCCAACTGGTGCGTGGGAGGTTGCCAGCTCTTCTCACACGCTCAGAAGGCCATTTTTAAATATTTGCCCGTTTCATGTCAGAGTCCACTGTTAATTTTTTTTTTTGGGGTGTATCGATGAATTTACTGACACGCTTCTTTCAAGTACACACAGTATTCTGGGCGAAGCCAGTTATGTGCCCTTTCTGAAAGAGACAGCCTCCTCCCCCAAAAAAAACCAGAATGACATTCCAGTGCCTTTTTTTAAAAAGGAAGCACCGCCTGTCCTAGTCCCCAGGAACTTTGCGAAGTTGGTCAAGGGATGGAAAAAGAGCTCTGTGGGACTGAGTGATGTAATTCCATATTAAGGTATAAAAATGCCCTAACGTCTCATCAGGAGTATTCTAGCAGTACGGTCAGTCGTGACGGCAGGTATAAACTGCAGGCGGCTTCATTCCTTTTTAAGGAAGGCAGAAGTTTTAAAAGAGGGGACGTTATAATGTAACTGCAGTGTGAGGCTGGCACGCTGCTGGTGATGGCAGTGAGGTTTTCATATCGATGCAGATGATCTGTCCCCTTGATGTCGCACAGGAAAGAAATGTTTTAAGTAAGGAAAGTGAAGGGGGGAAAAGCGCAGGACAAGAAAACATCTGAGTCAAGTGGGTCACAGCTTATAGATCCTAACATTCTTCGGGTCTGTGGATAACGCAGACGGAGAATGAGACCCGTCTTTCATGTGGAATCATCGTCCGAACCTGGGTAGCGATGGTTGGGTCACTGTCCATTGCAGCAGAGAACATAGAGAACTCGTGTCTTTGAAATCCCGGGGGCTGCTGTTGGCTCTCTGGGTCTCTCAAGGCCGAGCTGCCCTGTCCAGGTGCCAGCGGGCCTACAGGACTGGAGCAGGCTGAAAGGGGTTTTTACCTTGACCGAAGGCATCCCCGGGCTCTCAGGGAGCCGGAGGGAACACTCTTGTGTGTTTGCTGAACAGTCTCTCGTCAGTCATGAGAAAAAGAAACAGGAGGGCAATATTTTGATTTGTGCAGCTGTTAACAAATTACCTCTGTATGACACTCTTTTCATTCACTGGTGTGCATGAAGGGAGCACTTTAGAGATGAAGGGAGTCTAAGAGCAAAAGCTACAATTACTGCAAGTGGGTAAATGCTGCCATTATCTACTCAGCAGCTTCCCACACAGCTCAGGAGGAGAGCTCCTCTCCCAGCAGACTTGCTGCAGGTGTAGAGAGCACATTCAGCAGAATCGCCAGGGCAGGAAAAATAGGGTCATTTCGTCCAGCACGTTTTACTACATCCCAGCCCGCTGGGCCGGGCCTTACTCCCTACTGTCCCAGGCATTGTAAAGGCTCATCACTCCCTGCTCTGTCCGGAATCTGAGAGCTACACTGTTCACCACCTCCGTGAAAGCACAACACCTGCACACAGAAAGTTATTTAGCTGGTAGAAGGGCCACATGTAGCCCGGCTAAGAGCTACTCCAGGTATTCCACCAGGGAAGTGCCTATAGGTGTACATCACTGCTTTCAGCACTGCCAGCTGATGGAAACCTGTGCTGTGCTATACTGTGGTGAAAGAATCCCATTTTCCAGTGACAAGACTGAGATATAACTGGGGTGGAACCCATTTCAGACCTTTGCTAAAAGAAATGGGAAAAGTCCAATTCAGGTGGTTCCTGATGCCCCGCGATATGGTTGACCATGGTGAAGCCCCCAGGGGCTAGACAGAGTGCATCGTTTAAACACGGGAAAGCAATGAAGGCATCCCCTGGGGCTCACTCAGAGGCCTTAGCCAGTGGTGGCTGAGTCTAGTGCTCTACATGACCAAGAAGGTGGCATTAGGTGTATTAGGCGGCATCTTTGATATCAAATTCTACAGTGCTTGAGCTGCAGCTGAAGTCATTGTTAGTTTTATTTTTTTCGGGGTGTGGGGCTCCCCTTGACATAACTGTCGAACCTCCTGTGGACCCTCCTTTTGATTGCTGGTAGTTTGGGGGGGGCGTAATGTGGGGTGTCCGAGTGGGGCAGCGGAAAGTCCAAAAAGGACACGGACGCAGGACACATGCGTCCGCAAGACCCTCACCTCTGCCTCCCTCCCCCGTGTCTCCTGTTAAGTGTAATTCTCCACCACTGTCCTAGGTGGCGCCCTACACATCCACTAATTCAAGTTGGTGCAGGAGTGGCAACGCACGTCACAACCTTATCTTGGAATGCAAAAGGTTCAGACTGCTCGAATCTGCTTGAAAGTTGGACTTAATGCGCTGTGCTAAATTTTCCATGACTGTTACCATGTGCGTTAACTCTCAAAGGAAGAGTTCTTGCTTTCAGATTTTATTAGCTTAATTAAACTATTGTGAATGGTAAGATTGTGATAAGATTACAGAATATAGTAAATGCTCACTGTCTGGGTTATCTGAAACCCCTGGTGAAATAATGTGTTGGGTTCAGGCACCAGGAACCACTTGAATTGGATTTTTTCCATGTTTTAGCTAAGGTCTGAAATTTGTTCCGCCCCAATTCCATCTCTGCCTTGTTGCTGGAATGGGATCTGGGATTGTACTGGCCAGGTCAGGTGATGGAACGTCTCTCAGCTGCAACTCAAACCAACGATTGTGAGAGTCCAGTCGTTGTGACTGGGGAGGGGCCAGGGGCTGGTGGGGTCCTAATATTTTGGCCAGTGGTGGTTGTCGCTCTGTCGTCATTCTTTTCCTTTTAACAAGCAAAGCATTGTGGCAGCTGTGTCACAGAGGCAGCAGTTTCACTTGACGTTTCCAGTAATATCGATGCATTAAAATTGTTTTCTTTTGTCTGGGCCATCAAGGCGTGTGGTGTAAACGCATCCGAGGGAAAAACCGCCCGTACTAATTTGGAACAATCAAGTGATGTGCTGTAGCTGCGTGCGATTCGAAGCGTTTCCACAGCACAGACCTCCCCTTTGCCGTTGGAAAATGACAGCAAAACAACCGCAGGAGCACAAGGAGAAAAAAGATAAAGTGTCTTCCCTCAGCTCTTGACATTGGCCTCGTTCACCTCCTCTTGTTTATAAATTACACAAACTAGATCGGGCTCATTAACTGCCAAATTAGCCTTTAAAAGATTACATTTTACGCAATTGAATATTCTTCTATTCACCTTGATGGAGATTTGTTACGCCAGCCAGATAACCATTTTACTCTAATTATTTTAGCTATCAAGATGCAATTGTAGCATTTGGCTAATTGAATAATGGACACCGTGGGTCCTAGACCATGATTACTGAGACTGATTTCATAGTCTGTTCCGGAGAAGAAAATGAAAGCTGCAATTTAGTGTCTCTCTGCAGACTCTCGCACAGCTGCCTGTGCAATGCTGTGTCACAAACTATGCTGCGTCCTCGGTCGTGGGGTTTATAGCCCTCACTGTGCTGCTGAGCAGAGCTGTTGCTATTACACAGTGAAGTCAGGAAAATAGAATTACTTCTCCTCTGAAGGTTTCTCTTCAGGCCCACTTCGAGCTCTTCACAGCCAAGCGAAGTAAATAAGAACTGCACACGAGCAGAGGGTGCAAGTGGAGACTACTTGGAAGTGCATTTAAACCTGAGAACTGGAAGGTGCGTCTTTCTTTACCCAAAGAGTTGTGGGGGTCCGGAACAAGTGACCTAACCATGTTATTAGATCTGTTACCTTGGCTTCTTCCAAGAAACTGCCGGATGAGAGCCTTAGATGAATTAGTTGAACTATAAATCAGGCTAGATGGGTCTGGTGGCCTCCTCTCTTATGTAACTCTTAATAAGAACTCCTTACACTTACTTAGAACTTTTCTGGACACTCCACTCAAAGCTCTTTACAGGTAATGGGGATCCCCTCCACCCCCACCCCCACCCCCACCAGTGTGCAGCCCCCCCTGGATGATGCTCCAGTCCTCTCACACACACCAGCTCTCAGTGGGGAGGAGAGCAGAGTGATGAAGCCAGTTCAGAGATGGGGGTTATTAGGAGGCCATGATTGGTAAAGGCCAGGTTGAAATTTGGCCAGGATACTGGGGTATCACCCCTACTCTTTTCGAGAAACACCCTGGGATTTTTAATGACCACAGACAGTCAGGATCTCAGTTTTATGTCTCATCCGACGGACGGCACCTGTTTACAGTATAGTGTCCCCGTCACTATATTGGGGCATTAGGACCCACACAGACCGCAGGGTGAGCGCCCCCTACTGGCCCCACTAACACCTCTTCCAGCAGCAACCTCAGCTTTCCCAGGAGTCTCCCATCCAGGTACTGACCAGGCTCACACCTGCTGAGCTCCAGTGGGCTACTAGTTGTGAGTTGCTGGGTGATATGGCAGCTGCTCTTCTTTTGTTAGGTAAACAAGACTAGGATTAAATCATAAATTCCACCCTATATTTTGCCTGCTTTTTGCAAATTTCTAATGGAACCAGTTAAGAGCTGCGAGCAGTGTAGTTTTTCATGTTCACAGAACCTAAACATCCCTGAACCCAGAACCTAGAACCTGTCTAATACTAGGTGTAAAAGGAGGTTTTAAACCCTTTTCCTTAAAATGATTCAAAATTATAGCTCTCAATTTCCTGTACTTATTATCGTCATCGTCTTTGGCTCTGTCTTCTTGAATGTAATGTGTCCCATCATTCTCTGACAGAGAACCAGTCGATCCTGCCAGGACTCATTCAGAGCTGGAACCTATGTCTTAAGACACAATGCACTCTGGATCCATCACACACACAGACAGACACTTAAGAGAGACTACATCCCAGGCTGGAATCAAGTCTAGGACTCTAAAGCTGCGAGGCTTCCTGATTAACCGATTACCGGTCAAGCCTGACCCTTGGAATGCAGGCTGGAAAACCCTTCCGAGCCTTCCACCTGGCAGGATAAAAACCGCCACACTTTGCACAAGGTCAGACCAAGCAGGTACCCCCTGACCTGCCTGAAGGCAGCACTGACGAGCGTTCTGAGGGAACGATCTGGATCAGAGGTCTCCAGGCATCGATGATCCCCTGTGGCGCGTAGGAGAAAACCCCCCAGCCTACTGCTGTGCTAATCAACGGTAAAAAATTCAACTATGCAGAAAACAGAACAAAATAAATAAACAGAGGACACATTAGCATTTGGTGTTTTCCCATCACCCAAATGGAACAGAATGCAGATGACACTTGCCTTCTGCTCTTTGGCGGGCCTCAGCAGGAACAGCAGCTGACGGATCGAGTCCTTCCAAACTCCCCTCATGCCTAGGACAACGCCGCATCACCTTGTCACGGCCGTTAAACAGCTTCGGGGCTTCTTGTCATGGCCAAAACTTTTCAGATCAATTTCTTTTTTTTTCCACTGAGACATTGCCTTTCCCATTAGTTTTCATTTAGAATTGTGATTGTCCGCTATTAGCAATCTTTTAATTCTGTCTTTGTGTCTCTCTAACCTTTGCAATGCAAGATAATTATTATAAATCCTTAGCCTCAATGGCGCTCATCACTCAGAGTGCTTTACAGGTAGTGGGGATCCCCCCCCACCACTACCAATGTGCAGCCTCCACCTGGATGATGCGATGGCAGCCATAGTGCAACAGTACTCTCACACACACCAGCTCTCAATGGGGAGGAGAGCAGAGTGATGAAGCCAGTTCAGAGATGAGGATTATTAGGTTGATTGGTAAGGGCCAATGGGAAATTTGGCCAGGACACTGGGGTAACACCCCTACTCTTTTCGAGAAATGTCCTGGGCTTTTTAATAACCACAGAGAGTCAGGACCTCGGTTTTACGTCTCATCTGAAGGACGGCGACAGTTTTACAGTATAGTGTCCCCGTCACTATTCTGGGGCATTAGGACCCACACAGACTGCAGGGTGAGCATCCCCTACTGGCCCCACTAACACCACTTCCAACAGCAGCCTTAGTCTTTCCCAGGAGGTCTCCCATCCATACTGACCAGGCTCACAGCTGCTGAGCTTCAATGGGGTGATATGGCTGCAGGGTATATAAGATATATAGAATGTCTTTCTGTTCGCCTATTTGTTCATTGTTTCTCAATTATGAGGTACAAAGGTGTGAGGGATGATGAAGCTCACACAGTTGTTCCATTTTGTTTTGTGGGATTTCATGTCACTGATGGAAAGGGGGTTCCTTTGGTGGAAGATGGTGGTGGTTTGTCTTGCCTTTGAAATACCAGTTGTCATCTCTGTAATGCTGTGAATGCATGAGTGTGTGCTGTGTTTTGCAGTGTTGTGGAGCAGAGGACGGTGAAAGAAAATGATTGTAATATATCGCCTATATGTGCATCCAACAAGCTTTGAATTACAATTAGGCCCGCAACCCTGGGTGAAAAAAACAATGCAATGGCCCCACGTTCAGTGCAAGTCTCTGCCTGTCGCTGATAGACGTTGTCACTCACAGAAGTCTATCCTGACCTAAGAGCAATGAAATTCCTGAATCTGGCACATGACTATTTAGATGGGAAAGGCAATCTAGCTGTACTGGCCACTGTTAACTTTATGAGGCTTGAACAGTGTTAGCAAGCTTTGGCCATTTCATAGCTGATGCCCGTAGCAGCTCTGTATATACCAGTGGACCAGTAGGTGGCGCTCTTCTCTTCGGACCACAGTTTCCAACCAAGGAGTTTGTATTACTGCCCTGTTTATTCTGATAACCTGTCATTCTGGGGTCTCTTCCTTAAAAAAAGGAAGAGCAAGTTTAAGCAAATTTGTAGCAAATAAAACGTTTTTAAAAAACCGGCGATATTTGACAAAATAACAGTTGCTTTTTTCTTTTTTAAAAAAAAAAACATTTCCTGTGGTATAGCTATGGCTTTCAAATAGCCAGACCTGTTTTTTTTTCTTTTCGTTTTGTCTTGGAAACAAGTGACTCATGAGTGTTTTTCATTCAATAGGCAGGGACTTTTTCCATTTTCTCTCCTCTTTTTGCTTTTAAATTATTTTCATTTGCGACTAGCCTATTTCTTTCAACATTAGTGTTGCAAAAACTGTAAAAAATACCCTACCAGGATTCAATTTTAGAGGTCTCGTTGTTTTTTTTTTTGTACAGTCCTCTTTTTCCAAAGCTGCTGTTGATACTCCACGTCTTGGTTTTTCCTTTGGAGAGGGGAGGAGTGTTAGTGCTGCATTTTCTGAATCACCATAGTAAAAACAAGAAGATCCTCCCTGAGAATAAAATATTGAAAAGGTCCGTGCATCACTTGAGAATTTCCCCTAATTTGTTTTACTCTAAAGCGTGTTAATGAGGGCGAGAGGCAGAATGAAAACGGCAGCAGCCCCATTAATCCCGAAACTGCAAAGGAAATATTGAACAGGGGGATCAGGAGGAGATATTGGCACAAAACAAGGTACAGCAAAAAAAAAGGATCAGCATAATAGTGCGCATTCCCTCAACGTCTTTCATAGCTCACCAGCTCAGCTCATACTTTTCCCCTAGAAAGGCAGGGCATTTATTTATCTGATTTACTAAATGAAAAAAGACAGTTGATGTCCAAATTGCTAAAAAAAAAAAACGCTTCCTCCCTGTGTCCCTTGGTTCACAAAAACAAATTGAAGATCCTCCCTGCAATTTGCTGAGCTGATCAATTTCACCCACACTGTGTGGGCGACCTCTTTGTTAAGAGGACAAGCAGCTCTGGGTATCCCCTGTGCTGCACTGCCCAGCTGCTGTTGAAGGGTGAGGGATTTATGATAGCTCCAGAGATGGGAAGCCCTCCCTCCTCCCCTCCACCACCCCCGGAGCTCCCAGAACCCATCAGGCAGACAGAATCCCGGGACACCCATGGGGAATCCTCTCTGCACTGCTCAACCATGACCGACGACACCGGATTAATGAATGCGCAGGCTGGTGTCTGTTGATGAGTGTATCCTTGGGTCTGCAGAATTAGCTGTGACCACCTGAGCGTCCCTGGCAGCCCACATCCTGGGCCCCTGGGAGTAGAACTCAATTAAAATGAACAATTAAAAAAAAAACCGGGGCCAGCTGCAGTGTTTTCTCTTTTTCCTTCAGCAGGAAAGAGAAGTTCAAGCGCACTGCTGCGCTCCGACAGCAGGTACAGAAATGTCCTCTCATGTGAACTTCTGCCAGGGGGAAACACGGTTGACAGCTGCAGTCCTTTTTTTGTCCTCTTCAATGTCGTTTCCGAAATAAACATGTCTAGTAAATACTTAGGCCTGATAGTTTACTTTTAGATTATTCGACGAGGAGTAAATGTGGAAGATGGGGGACTCACGTAATAATAATTCCTTACACTTATATAGCGCTTTTCTGGACACTCCACTCAAAGCGCTTTGCAGGTCATGGGGATCCCCTCCACCCCCACCAGTGTGCAGCCCCACCTGGATGATGCACCAGAACACTCCCCACACACCAGCTCTCAGTGGGGAGGAGAGCAGAGTGATGAAGCCAGTTCAGAGATGGGGATTATTAGGAGGCCGTGACTGGTAACGGCCAGGGGGAAATTTGGCCAGGACACCAGGGTAACACCCCTACTCTTTTCAAGAAACGCCCTGGGATTTTTAATGACCGCAGAGAGTCAGGACCTCAGTTTCACTTCTCATCCAAAGGATGGCGCCTTTTTACAGTATAGTGTCCACAATCACTGTGTGCCTTGTGCCTTTTAGCAATATAATCCGGGTTTCAAACAAGTGAGCCCAGGACAATGGAGATGATGTCTGCCTGTTGTCGTGCAGCCTCCCTGTGGGGGTCGCTGTGGAGCAGACGGATGAGTCCACAGAGCAGGTCTGAAACAAGCCGAAGCTGAAGACTGGAGAGTCGTGGAGATACTGTACCAGGCCGTAGGTTGTCTGCTTGACCTTTCCACCAAGCGTAGCATGGAGAGTAGGAATGAGTGTCTTCTTGGAGTCAAGAGTAGGGCTCAGCTAGAACTTTACTTAGGGCAAATTTTAATAGAGATATGCAGTGTGACTGTGGCAATCATAACAATAAGCCTCAAGCTTCTTCAGATGTTGCTACATTTTGGTAAATTTTGGTAAATCTTAAGTGCTAACAAAGATGAATTTGCCTTTTCATCCTCACATAAACTTACACTACGTTTCCAACAGTGTTGTTAAGAAAAAAAAATCTAATCTGTATAATCACTTTCAGGACATAAAGATGAATTTTTTTCCTGGCATGCAGAGGTATTGTGCACCAAATGGAACTTACTGTATTCAGCTGAGTGAAGCCCAGAGCTGTCACACTGAAACAGTGACACAGGACTCCCAGCCCTCTTCTCCTGTATTGTTTTAGAGTTATAGGGTCCCTGCCTTTGTTTTAGTGTCTTGTGTACTGAAAGGGGTGCTAAATAATTGATTTCTGTAATTAAAAACTCCTGCTTCGGGATGCTCAGCTGATTGACAGCAAGATGCCTCACAAGGCTGTAGGTATAGTCTAATGTAAAAGGTGGCCAGAAATTTTCCTAACTTTTTTGCTCTCAGAAATAGACAGTATCTTCGGAGCTGTCACGTGAGGGGTAGTACGTGCAGGAGCTGAACACAGTGGACACTGCTTCCTCAAGGCAGCCACTGGGAGGCTTTGACAGGCATTTTTTAGTGCTTTTTAGGGTAAAACTGTGAATCACCCAGTTCACTTATGTGATTCAATGATTATGCACGGAGAGGTTTCAGCTGCAGGTTTGAATATCTCAGGCCAATAAAAAAATGCATTGCACCTATAATAATTCCTCTCATTTGTGTAGCTGTCTTCACCCAAACAGTCCCAGGGGGGCGCTTAATACATAGGAGGGAACCCACTTCACCAGCCACCGAGGTGTAGCTCCACCTGGGTGTCACCTGGTAGCCAGTGTGCTCCAGCAGCTCCACTGCACAACAGATCAGGCAGAGAATCGAGAAATCGTTTCACCCATTAGAGTGTCATGGGACCTTCAATGACCGCATATTAAGGACCTTGGTTTAACACCTCAGTTGAAGAGCAGGGCCTCCTACGGCGCGGTGCCCCCATTTAAAATGCGGGGGCGTGGGTTTTGAAATTCTGTTCCAGATGGAAGAGTGCCACCTACTGGTCCACCACTTAAGAGCAATCTGAGCAAGAATACAGACCAGCTGAAGGCATCTGCTATGAACTGGGCAATGCTTTCGAATAATGTCAAATTCTGATATACACTCATAAGATACAGCCAGTACCAATCACTTAATTTCACTGCTCTTCCATATCTGTCACATCATGAGACGCTTGTATGAGGTCCAAAGAATCGGATCTACAATATGTACTGTATCAATCCTCCAGTCAGTGGCTGGGTTTGTACTGTAGGTAAGTACTCAAAACAGTTGAGACTAGGAAAAAATCAAAAAAGAGGAAAACGTATTTGGTCTAGCAAACATAACTTCAATAATTTCAATAATTGATTGCTAACCAAGTTAGATTGTGAGCTGACATTCAGAAGGAAACGCCAGCCTGACTTGTAGTGTTGGGCAAACTGTGAATGAAGAAATTTCCCAGAGCAGGAAAGTGCAAGGTGACAAGTGTCCTGTTGTTCTGGGTCCAATAAAAAGCTACATTAAAGTACATAAACGAAAGAACTGCTTAACTCAAGCCCTATTTCCAAACATGGCATGAGGGTGACAATGAAGAGTGGGGTTTAGGTCTAGTTATCCCTAATAGAACGCTTGTGGCTCCATGCCCTATCTTCGGTTTATTCCCCTGTTTGCTTCTGTCCATCCAACTATAGACTGGTTTACCATTCAAGGCTGAAAGCACATACTCTATCTGCATAACACCAGCTAAGATCAGCACCAACCTGATGAGGTTCTTAGGTTGTATATTGACTGATCTTCCCTAATCACAAATTAGAAGTCCCATAATTGAGAATGGTTTTCATCTGGGTGGAAACAAGTAGCCTCCAGCAAGCAAACTGCCGTGAAGTAGCAGGTTTTGATTTTTGGGTTTGGCACAGAAATCAGAATTTGGAAGTAATCAGAACAGAGATGGACCATCTTGAAACCAAGCAGAGTTAAATCACTCCCATTTGCCTGCTTGCTTCTCACATGTGGACCATTTTCTGATTCTGCTTTTGAATGGGATGGAGGGGGGTGGTCCTTCTGAGCCAAGTTCATGGGATCTTTCCAGAGTTATGGAATATGGGACGTCCGAATGTTTTTTCCGAGTTAGGGAAATGCAGGATGTCTGAAATCTGACCACCTGTGTGGGGTGTACCATTTCATTTACCATGCGGACAACCCAACCATACGCATAACGGAGCTCTAACTGGACCACATGATCCTAGCCATTACCTGTTCAACATAAACACGCAAAAGATCCCAGCCTGATCCAACCCTCCAAGCCCAGATAGCAGATCCCCGGCTCAGAACCACTGAGGCTTTACTCTCTGTGCAAGTTAGTGGGTTGTGTGTAAGCGACTAGAGAAGCATCTTCTCATGTACAGTCCCTGCGGTGTGTGCATGTGAATTGGTCAGGTGACAGCAGGCGATAGTCATCCTTATGTAGATGAGTGAGAGCTGTACCACATTGAAAGGTCTAAGAGAAGGGCATTCTCCATTAGCCAATGGCTGATTGAGAATGCCCATACCAAGGAGAAGCAGAAGGGACAAACCAGGGGCCTTCATACCTCTGATGTGTCGGCCATTCTGCAATGTTCAAATACCTCTGGTGACTCCAGGGGCTCGAGCTCCTCCCCCTCTGACAGACCCAGGGGCTTAAGCTCCTCCCCCTCTGACAGACCCAGGGGTTTGAGCTCCTCCCACTCTGTCAGACTCAGGGGTTTGAGCTCCTCCCACTCTGTCAGACCCAGGGGCTTAAGCTCCTCCCTCTCTGGCAACTCCAGGGGCTTAAGCCCCTCCCTCTCTGGTGACTCCAGGGGCTTGAGCTCCTCCCCTTCCATGCGCTGTAGGCTTATAGATGATGGCTCCGTTCCTGCGCCTGGGGACAGAGATATTAGCTGTCACCCTTCCCCGTCCGAATATGGCCTGGGCCTGCGGTCTTCACCCACTGACTGGAGAAGTGATGGTAAGGGCTGTCTGTTTCGTTCTGACCCCCTTTGCTTAGGCCATGGCAGCAGTAGTGGCTTCTCCCCCTCTGACAGGCTCGAGAGCCGGCATGGGGCTGGACTGCTGTTTTTTCTTCTTTCCCTTTGCCATGGAAACTCTAGAGCCTCGGGCATTACCTTCAGCAGGTGCCTGGCTAAGGGTTGGAGCACCGAGGGCAGGCGATAGGCCATATCCCGAAGGGATCAAGACTCTTCATCTTGCCTCCTCCCTACTGCTGTGGCCCTGAAGGTCCGATGTTTGGCGGCTTGCTTTGTCCAGCGAGGCTGATCGTCCAGATCAGGCAGCACAGTCTGCCTGTGGCAGCATGCGAGGAACTGGGTACTGGCAAACCACAATGGATAAATAGACTGACTAGGCTGACTTTTATTGCATATTTGCCAGCATTCCCTCCATCAGTTTCTGGTGAATCACACAAAACATTTGGAGATCCCCGAAGCTCCAAAATCCTATGATTGACATTGTTTCAAAACATTTTTTCCTAAAATTGTATAAACAACTGCTGCTGTTGCAGGAAATATTAATGCTTTTCTTTCTGCTACTACCGCTATTATACTATAATTATCTCCACTACACCCCTTTCTGCTGCCACCACTTTAATATAATCAGGTTTTCTTTATATGATTGGATGACAGCATGCACACATTCTGTTTTATTACCGAAGAATATTGTTGGGCCATTATAAACTTATTTGCTATCTCCACTGGCTTTAAATTTAAAATGCAAGAAAAAAAAGACGAAGAGTTAGAAACACAAGGAGAGAGGCTGGTGTGAATTTATTACAGGCCATTTTATTACAATATTTACATTTGGAGAGTTGTGGTATGGCAGTGAGTGGAATGCCCTATGGACAGCTCTAATGAAAGTATGACTCATAGCAGCCTTCCTGCAACATGCCTTTGATTGTGATTTGCAAGAAATCTAAACCTCGGGGACATTATTATTGGACTTGGTTTTTTAAAATGCATTGCTATAGATTTTTTTTTAAAGTAAGACCTTACTTGGCATAAGGTTCCTGAGGTGTTAGGATCATATACATTTTAAACACATGCTGCATATGTTATTGTTATTAAACATCATAATTATCGCATTACAGTATTGCTAGGTTGCTGCCTTATAGGAGAACAAAAAGCAGATCAAAACCTTGAATGGGAAATGAGATTCCATAACATAGTTGCTTCATTCTTCATGTGTAAGGAATAGTGCCTGCGTGATTTACTCATCCCTGTCAACAGTGATACAGCATTCAGGAGGAGTTAAACCAAATATCTGAGCTCAGATATTCCCTCATTTTTATGTGGGAAAAAAAGCAGCTTCTGTCTGGAGGTCAGTATCCACTTAGTACAGTGCAGGTGTTTTGCTTACCGTGTTTCACTAAATTCTTAAATAGTTTTTACAATAGTTCATCAAAAATACAGTTAATTTTTCAGTTTCTAATTGCAGTACAGTTATCACATTTTAACAGATAGGAAGGCTATGCAAAGTCTCAACTGCTCTGTTAAAACAGCAGAATTATAGCTCATGGCTGTTAGGAACAAGAGCTGGAAGTCAGGCAGCATTTACCGTTGATTTACAGTATTGTGTACAGCTCTGCAGAAGATACTCTGCTGTGAGGTGGTCACACTTTAAGGGAAGGAAGAGGTCTGGAATGGCTTGAGCACCTTTGGGCTCACATGTACTGCATTGGGCTCCTGTTAGAGGTTGTAATCGAGGCAGAAGCGCCGGGTGACACACTTGAAAAGCGCATTGATACCTGCAGACTTTAAAGAAACATTTTGCGGAAGTGATTTTATGTTGGCGTCTGAGCCCTGGAG
Organism: Atractosteus spatula; assembly: GCF_055471065.1. NCBI lineage: Eukaryota > Metazoa > Chordata > Actinopteri > Semionotiformes > Lepisosteidae > Atractosteus > Atractosteus spatula. The sequence continues at coordinate 14,506,230 of NC_142721.1, read as the reverse complement.
TATTGCATTCTGGGCGGTGCTGTACAAAGTCACAGAAATGGGGTGGAGTCTGTGCAAGCGAGGTCTTCAGATTCAAAACGAGATTGAATCAATCTAGGGACGATTGCAGCAGTAGAAACAGCACCATCTTAAGTGTGTTTGGAAAAGACGTCTGTGGGTCGCCGCCAGCAAACCAACATGGGACAGGTGCTGCCCCCATACACACAGCCAGTGTAATTGCAGTAAAGGGTCTTCAGCAGCAATGAGCGCGCTGAGGTTTGAGACAACATTTTTATGTCTCCTTTTCCAGCCTCTTCCAGTGATGTAAAGACCAAACGACGAGTGATCTAATGAACCAGGACTTCTCACCCGTGCTTTACCTGCAGCTCTTAAAGTTACCCACCCTGTTTGTTCATGTCCCACTGGGACAGACGTCTCCCACAGTGCACGTTTTCCCATTCTTTACCAGCAGGGCATAATGCTTCATTAAGATAAACGACTACTTTTCCTATTCACGCCTCCCCCTGAAAACGGATTTCATTGTTCAGGGCTTGAAGTATAATTTGGCAGTGCTGTTATCCCCCCACTGTATTGGAAGCAGTAGACCCCCCAGTTATGCAGGTGAAAGTTCAGCACGTTCATAGAAACCAGAAAGACACCAGTGCTGTGAGCCTGCGATTCAGCCTTAGGAGCAACCGAGGTAGTTATGTCTTCAAAGGGAGTTCAAAAATGGTATAAAAAATACTTTTTCTTGTTATTTTCCTCCAACAAAATGCATCTCCTCCCCCACCTCAAAAACCCTCAAGACCAATTAAGACCTACGAGCAGCCGTATTTGTAAGCAGCTGAGGGAAGCAAAGTGTGGTGCTGGGAAGAGCCAGTGTCAGGCTGTGGTCCTGGAGAGACAGGCCAGATGTTGCTCCAGAACGCTTCATGGTATTTAAACCAGTTCATTGCGTCTTCTCCCAGTTTTTCCACACAAGCCCTCCCAAGAGGAAGGTTGTGTCGGGACCTCTTTCGGAGGCCAGAAGAGAAAGAGAAAGACCCAACAGAAATGCAGATAAGATAAGCACAGTTCTGTGACCCTTCAAGATCTTTGATGTTTGTAACAGATGCAGTTCTGGTGCACAAGCTCAAAGCAAACGAAAAAAAAACAAAGCCCTTAACCCTTGAAGTTACACTTCTTTTTAGCCCGCTTGTAACATCTGCACTTGAAGGAGAGGCGGAAGAGGGCTGTTGGGGTTTTTTTTTGTAGAGAAACTCACCTTTGCAGGCCAAGCAGGTCAGTTAATTAGTGGGTCCAGTCACCTGTCGGCATTACAGCAAAGGCATCGTTTGGAATGTCAACATAAACATGCCCACACTTACGTGCAGCTGTGAGGCAGAAGGCAGGCTGGTGCTGTGTGCTGGCCAGGCTGCCGAAGAGCATTTCAAATAGCCATTAAATGGTCCGGTGCATTAAGCAAGTAGAGAAACCTGGAAGTAGAACAGTGAATTGTGGCAAGCAGAGACATACCAGAGTGCGGTGTGTCTATTCACTGTGCCAGCCCTTTTCCTTTCTGCCATGAAATACACACCACACTATGAGAATGAGCTATTTGTTATGTCAGAATTAGACTCGTGCTCGTTACTCTTTAGTCTGTCTTTTAAAACACGGCTTTAGGTGTACCGCACAAACGGTTGCTTTTAATACTAGAAGGTATTTTAGGCTCTTTAAGTTTTCAGTTTAGACAACCTACCGTCTTTTTTTTTTTTTGCAGTTCTATTTTATTTTATTTTATTCTGACACTCTGTTTCCCAGTGCCTCTCTTTAAACTAGTGGGTCAGCTCCACGTGTTAGTTCCCTGTCGAAGGTCAGTGATGACAATCCTGACTTTTTTCTCTTTTTGTTTTGAACTCCTCTCCATGGCGGTCGTGCTTGGATACCTCTTCCTCCAGAGAAGAAGTTTTGGCGGATGAGTCAGCTCACTGACTCACAGCCAGCGCAAAGACCCACAGTGGTGCCCCAGACTAACTAATTGGAAACAGTCTCAGATTTAATTAAAGTGCAGTTTGTCAGCTTAGTGTACCCGATTGACAACTCCCCCAAAGTTGTTGTTTTTTTTTTATCAATCATGTTTATTGTCCTTTGTCTATTTATTTATCTTGTACCTGAACCACAGCTCGGCCTCGGTGGCGAGGAGCTCATTGGTATTCGCAGCGGATCGTTACACCAGCTGGAGGTCTGAGCTGGCTTTGTGGCACACCTTTCCCAGCAGCAGGGTACGGCCACGGAGCTCCGTCGTCGATGGCGAGGTTAAAGTGACACAGGGGCTCAGCGAGTCTTAGGCAGGAGGATCTGCTAATCACTCCCATTTAAATACCTTTTTAGTTTTGAAAAACAGGTGCGTTGGAAAGTGGGGAAAAAAACCCACTCGCCTTTGTTCCCCAGAATCCACCGAGAAAAAAAGTCTGAAATCCAATAGCACTCGAATGAGCTGACGCAGAAGCATATAGCTCTGTTTCCTCTCCATGTTTGTATACCTCCCTGCTTCAAAAACAAATTCTTCTGAGGACCGTGCGTGTTTTCCTCTGGACGTTTGTCAGAGCCATTTGTCATTTTACGCATTGTGAGTCCCACAGTGCCTTGCAAAGGAAATGGCATTGATTTGAGGTGTGACGTGGGTCTCCCTGACAGCCTTGCAGGCTTCCAGGTGGCAGGGATAATGGCCAACAAAGTTCTGGTGGGACTGAGCAAGTCTGGCAAAACCACTCGGGCCGTGCTGCTCACCTCCGGCTATGTTGAATGTGAGCTGGTGATGTTTGGGCTCCGGTAGCGTGCGTCCTGATCCCTGAGCAAATGTTATTAACACATTGAGTCACCCGTGAGCCCCTGGACTGGTAGCTAGGTATTCTTGCCTTCTAGCAGTAAGGTTGTTTTTCTTAAGTATTGCTTGATGCTTTCTGCTCACAAGCAGTGACAAATAAAAGCGCTCCCAGATGCGATGGAACACACATTACTTTTTGCCCTGGACAGTTTACGTTTTCCAACACACAAAAGGTTTAATTATTTGTTTGTGTCCTGTTGTTGTTGTGCGAGTGGAACACCTGCACAAAGCTCTCCCTGATATTTCCCCCTTTTATTAACGGTTGCAGGAGATGAAGGATTATTGGGGCTGATTGCTGTGAACTGTGCGTGCGGCTGATTGCACGGGTCTGAATAAAACCAGTGAAACCGAAGCAGGAAAGGGTCATCTTCCACAGCGCTCTCTTAATCAGACAGACTTCCACACCTGCAGGGCTGACTTCATCTCGACAAGCTGCTCCACATCCTGCATCACACCTCTCCTTTCACACTCTTCAATGGAAGAGTTTTTTTTTCTGCTGTTTTTTTTTCCTGCTTTTTATTATTTATCTCTCTGACTTGTCCAGCGGGAAAACTAGGCTCGCCTCTTCTCTTCTACAGTTTGAGAGTAGCTCGCACGGTACCAGGCAGTGGCAAGACAAGTAGTTTTTCGTCGCCCCACCTACGGAACTACAACTACGGGACACCAGGTGGCATTACGAGACGCAGCCCATGTCAAAAAACCAAAATCACATCAGAAAAAAAAGGCGCACTCAGTGGCTTAATGACTGCAGCCCCATCTTGGTGTACAGCCTTCTTTATGGCTTCTGGAGTTCTGATTGACAGAGCTATGTTTGCAAGTCTCTGACACTAAACGGGTGGCGGCGTGTAAGGGTCGGTCCCTCAGGCAAAGCTTTGATGTTCGAAAACAAGGCAAAATTTCAAAAAGGTGGGAGACTGTCAGTGTTAATGGGTCGTGAGTAAATAAGGTGCCAAATGACTTTGTGGTAATGAAGTAACTGGGCACGGTAGCTTTTTGTATGAAGGCGGACAGGGTGATTGAGATGAAGACTGTGCAGTGCATGACTCTGTACGATGCAGGACATGGGGGTTTGTTTTACTGAGATTCCTCAGGAGTGACAGGTCATGTCACATAGTCTCCAAGAGTTGCCAACAACCAAGGCCAACAGGTTTCGGTCCTCTGCATTGTGCTCTGAGTCTGGCTAGGGCCATAGCACATATCAGGTTCTCCCCTTTGAAGGGGTTTTAGGCTTAGTGGGATTAGACGAGCTGATAAGGGTCTCCTCTTACTCTGACCGCACGGATAACTAAAGCTCAGCGTGTCTCAGTGTTTGCTGATCTAGTGCACATGCTTTTACTTGATGGTTGTAATGAGTTGAGCCAAAAGACTTGACATGCCTCAAATCCCTGGTCTGAATCTGAAGAAGACCTCCCCGTTCCAACCTGCAAAGGAAATCCGCTACTGTACAACAGAAGCACCTCTTATAGAAAAAAAAAAACAGTTATTTTTCTGCCTGGGTCCTGAAAATGTTTGTTTCACTCAAAACAAAAACCTGGAAGCAGCAAACCCTCAATTTCAGTCAGCTCAGTAATTTCTGTTTAATGCCTATGACAGAAATTGATCCAGTAAATAAACCCCTTATGTTAAAACATATTTAAATACAAAAAATGTAAAGCATATCTCATATGCTTGTATTTTTATATACATAGAAAAAATAAAATTAAGCAAAACCAATCCTTGAAGTTCTGTAGCTGCCGATAAGCTGTCCTGTGCAACTGAACTGCTGGCCTTCTGTAGGTACGCTGCTTTTGTATTTGCTGAGCTCATTCTTCCCATTTCCCATTGGCCCTTACCAGTCATGGCCTCCTAATAATCCCCATCTGTGAACTGGCTTTATCACTCTGCTCTCCTCCCCACTGAGAGCTGGTGTGTGGGGAGCGGACTGGCGCTCTATGGCTGCCGTTGCATCATCCAGGTGGGGCTGCACACTGGTGGGGGTGGAGGGGATCCCCATTACCTGTAAAGCGCTTTGAATAGAGTGTCCAGAAAAGTGCTATATAAGTAAGGAATTTTTATTATTATTATTATTATTATTATTATTATTATTGATGCTGGTGTACAGTGGCACACATTCAGAGAGGAGGGACAAAGAATGTCCGCCCAACACCGATTTCAACACAATTTCAGTATTCATTTTTATTGCCATCCATGTCATTGTTAGCCGTATGGTTGATAGCATTAGTATTACCCATGAATACTTTTTATTTTTGCATCAGCTGAAGTGCGTGTGCAGATATATTCACGTCACAAAGCCCTCCTCCAGTGACTGCTTTTTAGCAGTCCTTCATTCAGTGTCTGTTGTCCATTAAAGTTTCATGTATATTCATGTGTTCTGTGGTCCCATACAGCACTGTGGCAGGGAGTCTGCTGCTCATTTACAGGGGCGAAGATGAGCAGGTCACACTCATTTCACTTGTAAATGGAGATGGACTTTAGATCCAGCACGCAGAGATTAATGGCTTATACATCATGCCACTGCTGCTTCCTGGGAATTTTCTAATGGTTTTCCACCTTCTTGGTGATTTATTGTTTACCAAATCATTTTGTGACAATCTAGGGAAAAAGTAAAATTGATTTTGTGGTCATTTCTTATTGGGTATTTTTTAATGGGGAGTCCACAGGAAAGGGGTTTTAGGTGCTGCTGACACTATGTTTAATCAGATTCATATGAAAATGTATATGTACAGTATATGGAACTGTAAAGTTGCCCCTGGTTGCTATCATATGTTAGAACACACCATTTAGTTTATTTGTTAAACAAGCTTATTATAGTCACTAAACTAAAAGTATACTCCTGTCTAGGAATAACCCATACGTTTAAGCACAGGCAAAATTATGTTTTCTTCCTGCAGATACTAATTTAAAGTTTTTCCTTTAACATAAAACAGTAAAACATTGGAACCAAATTGCTTAAGAAGTCCGCCGAGAACAGATTTTCTTTTCTAGTAGTGAACATCAGATCCATGTATATAATCAGGCTTTTAATGGAACAGTTTGATTGACATGCCTTCCTCAAGGGTACCACAGTGGTGTTCCACCCTGATTTGAACCCAGAAGCCTCTAGTTTTGAGCCCTCACCGCTACATCCACATTGCTGCCTAAATAAGATACTCTTCACATTAATTGCTTGACGTGTGTAACCACAAAGAGTATTATGTGCAGTTAGAATGATCCCTGAAATGGAGTAATCAAGGAAGCTTACTCTTGTTTTCTACCTGGCTACATGTACTGAGGATTGTGCATTACATAAACCAGTTCCTGCAGGACAGTTTTGCACATCTAATATAATTCTAAATTGTGGTGATTGATAAGAAGCATTTAGGCAGTCAACCACAGTGTGCCAGCTACTAGTTCCACTACCTGAATAATTGGAGAGGTAAGAGTTTTAGTTCTCAGTCCAGTTACTGTTCTTATGATTTTGTCCTGTATCTTACTACTTAAGACTATTTATATATTTATTATTTAATTAATTAATTTATATTAATGGATTACACATCCCTTGCAATACTTTTTTTTCTAAAGCATTGTAGAAAGTGACCTACAGCCGATTCCTTTGACAGTATTGAAATCTGTAAGCGAAATGTGGGATCCCTCTGTTGAGCAAATCCAGCTTTTTCCGAGATGCAGCTGAGACATCCCATGAAGTGTGTCTTTTAAACCGAGGTTTACATGAATGAGTACTTGCTTGGGAGGCGGTATAAAGCATTATGTACTGCTTTATTTGAGCTGTCCTGCTGTCCTTTGTACTGCGCATCTCTCTGCTCATCTGATCCTGTAGCAAACATTCCCTTTTGAATTACAGTGCTCTGCTGACTGGAGGAGAGGGCGGGGCTGTGGGGGATAGGATATTTACCCATTTAGACATCAATGAAATGATAGCCCTGCCCTTTCTGACTGAATGTCTAATAATACATTTGAGAGAGAGAAAAGAAGGATTGTGATTCTGTTCCGTGCAACTGTTGGGTTTGCAATCATTGATGTAGTACCGATGCCGTTTGCCTGAAAACACAGACCAAAATGACAAAATACTTTGCACGCACAATATGGTTGCTGCCCTTGTATTCGTTGACTGCTGTTTCATTTTGGGCCATGTTCGAGGCTAAACAGAAACTATTTGTTCGTCTTAAAAACATGCATTTACAAAGTGAAGCTGCAGTGGCCAGTTCTGAATCTAGGGGACATGCAAGCGGGCGATTGTGACCCCTAAACTTGCAGCAACCCCTGTAGCAGCTGCTCTGAGAGCCCCAGCAGGTGGACACATGACAGTTTCAGAGGGACGCCAGCTGAAACTGTGCCCTGTGCAGGCGTGACGTGAAAACTTGACATTTGCCATTGACGCTTGTAAACTCTCTGATCCAAATCAATTAAACATGGTCTAATTGAAGAATTTGTCATTTGGCAAATTAGGGCAACTCTCCCTTCATCTGCCTTCCTCCTGACCGGTAGTGAACATTTCCTATTCCTCTCGCACATTCACTTTTAGTCAGTTCTTTTCACCTGGACCAATGGGATGATGGGAGCGTGCCTCATTCAGATAATTAACTTGGCCCGGCCTTGTTTGCTTTCTGTTTAAGCTTCCCAGGGCTTAATAACAGGGATGCTCACTCCCTAATGTGGTAAGGCGATATCAGCGATAATGCTTACCTTTTAAACAAAGCATGCTGTTGAAATCTGTCGGGCTCAACGCACCCTCTCCTATTCACTAGAATTACAGTGGAGTCAATTATTGTGGATCAGTGCCTATTTTGTGATGCAAAACTGAGGCGAGCAGTGTACCATTGATCGCAGTAGTCTGTGCCAGCTCCTCCCATTCTTCGTACTTTTTGCCGCCAGCACAAGCCTTCAGTCCGCCAGTCTAGGACACTGACTGGGACAGTCCAGACTCATATAGCGCCTAGCTCGATGAGACATTCTGTTATCTCCGTCAAAAAAACTTGGACTGATTGAAGACGGCGCTTCCTAAACCTGCATGCAAAAATGGTATCAATTAAAGGAAGATTTCGGTTTTCACCAAAAAAAAAGCAACATTTGTCATTTAAGTGTCAAATACTATAGAGAGACCTGTCTTGTAACGTGTGTCAGTTTCTTGGCAGCTTGCATATGATAAAAGTAATATACCCATAAAGGATATTTGCATGCATGTGGGGCTCTGCTTTCATAAACCTCACACAATGTCCAGTAGACTAAAATTTCAACCCCCTTTCGTACAATGTCATCACTTTCCATCCCGATTCCTTCCAAGCTTCAGAACAGAGCTGTCCGCAGGAGTTAAATTATCCAGAGGCTCATATCCTCTTCTGAAACAGTTGCAGTATGACACTGCCATGAACTGACAGTAATTCTACAGTCTAATACCAGGATCCCCTCGGGCAAAAAGTCTGTAGACCCATCACCCAATAATCTGATGAAAGAGCAAAATGCCAATCTACATAGACTGCTCCCTGCCCTCCCCGAAACACTCTCTCTGCTATTGTCATAGTCGCTCACAACAGCACGAAGTAAAACCCTTATCATGTGCAGTTCCACTTAATTCTTTTGCGGGAAGGTCTTCAATTAGCGAGATGTTTTTTTTTTCTTTTCCTAATGGATAGGGTCTGTGTGGCTTTTGTCTTCTTCAGTAGCATGAAATTGACCTTCAGGAAAAAGATTTCTCTCCCCCGTTTCTTTGCATTCTCGGAATCTAGTTCGGGCCTTTTTCCTCCCATTCCACTTCATAATTTGTTTTCTGTTCTTTGGTGATATATATAGTAAGCATTGTCTCCTGAGCATCCTCCGTTGACTACAGTAAATTCCTAAGTGGTCCATTTGAGTTGTACTGTATGTTGTGAGGGAAAAAAAAATGTGTCAAATGGAACAGGGTTTTAACCTTACAGGGTGAGCCAGGAAATGCAGTGTTTTGGTGTAAGTAAAATCAGGTTGGATGTTTTCCACTAATGCTTTCGTATTGAATTCCACTAACAGATTATTTTTTACTGAACAACTGGGGTGTCTTTTAAAAGTACCTGCTTTGCCAGCTGTACATTAAGCACCTACACAGCTCCTATTTGCTTGTGGGGTTTTGTTTATGGTGTAATCTGATCAGCTGTGGTTTATCTGAATACGTTGGTAAAAGCAGACTCACTATAAAAGTGACCCATGGTATATTTTGGTAGAGACACACCCATGATACAAGTGATCAGTCACAGCATAGTTCAAGCGCAGTTGTGTGAAACAATAACAGTGCAATGTGAGTTCATAGTAAAGGTGTAGGAAACCCTGGTAAGGGGTGTTACCCTTTTTAGAAAGACTAACCTTAAGACTGCTGGGGTGCAGAAGACAATATCCCTGGGCTCAAAAACTGATGAATTGGAAGGCACTGTTGGCATTTTAAGAGTTTTCTCCAGAAATCGCCTGCCCAAATAAATGTTTAGTGAGGCATGCATTCCTTGAATACTTTTGGTCATTGAGGAAATCCACAGGAACAAGAGAAAGAAAAAATAGAACTCCAAGCAATTGAGATATGGGCTTCCACAGTATCAAGTTAACCGCACTGTGGTTTAACCTCGCAGTACAGACTTGTCTGTGATTAAATTGTAATTGCCTTAAAAATTTTTGTTGAATGGAATGTACACGAGATATGCAGTATGTATAGAAAAAAGCCTTAACAACGTCAAAAAAGACATTTTGAATTTTTTGTAATTTGAAAGTGAGAGGAGGTGACTTCCGAATGGCTGAACCAGTCAAAAGAATTTACTCCAGGACTAGCCTAACACATTCACTTTTAGATGCTAAATACTGGAGTTACTGGAGCAGCTTTAAATAACGTCTGTTGTAGGTGGCGCGTGCAGTATTCCAAACACAATAATTTACCGGTTACACAGATTACAAAATTATTTTGGTCCTGTGAAAGATTTAGAAAGCTGGAATTCCTCAAAGTGCCTGAAACTGCGGATTCATTCCGAGATCAGGCAGCCTCTGCACACTGTCAGTATCCGAATGCAGAAACAGAACCAGGAAAATGAAACGGAACAGAGTTTTCTTTTGACGTGACAAGTGGAGAAGGTGAAGTGACAGGCTTATATACTAAAACACACAGTAATTAAATTAGATAAGCTTAGATTAGAAGCTGAGGTGACTATTTTCTCATATCCAGAAATAAGAAAATATCAAGGGTTAAGAACGAAAGGAGCACATTAGACCTATTTTCTCCTTTTGGCAGTTAGTAGCTAATTAATCCAAGTCTTCTGGCTGAAGGATATTGCCAGGGAATTGGTTTCCACAATATGGCTGAGTACCTTCTTCCCAATCCACACCGCATACTTGTGTACAAAAGAGCCTCGTGTTCTTGGTGTGGAATGCATTTCCCCATAGTTTACACCTGTATCCTCTGGTGTGTAATGAGGAATCGCTTATAAAACCAGAAAATGTGGTGGAGCTGAAAGGAAATCTACATCTCTGTGTAGGGCAATTGGTTAAGTCAACTCCTGGACTCCTGGTGCCCTTACGATCTGCATGGATGCTTTTAAGCAGACAAAGAATGCACTGATGTTCATGAAGTGGTTCTCTAGGAATTGAAACTCGGTAAGCTGAGTCTTAAGCCTGTTGATTTATCATCCAGCGGGGTTCAAAGGCAAGTGGCCAGGCTGAATTCTCAATGAAATTTTCCAGGTTTGTCTGCCTACATCTTAACCTGTAACTTGCAGCTCTGGGAATAAGGCCTGGAGCCTGTCAGCGTTCCCAGTGAACTCCAGCTCTGATGCCAAGGTTACTGTGTAGGTCACTGTCAATGTTATCTTAGTGCAAGTGCATCTTTATCAGTCATCCCATTACAACCAAAGGTACTGTTGTGACTGTAAAGACGTTCTGTGGTTTCAGGTCTAATGCTGCTGCATGCCAGCTCCTTCTCTTTGACTGGATTCTTGGCACAAAGGGAGTCTGAACAAAGGCCTCCCGCTTGCGTTACCACATTGAGAGACCTCAGCTGTGAAGCTTTATCTACAGTTTCCTAATATGTGCCAGGGCTCGATAATCCAATCGGACTGTGACCAACATTGCAGGGGTAGAAAAAATGCCATAGGAAGCAGCCCCTGGATGTGGCTGAGGAAATGAATCAATTATTTCATTTAGTATAGCGCCCTTTGCAACACGTTGCCACAGAGCGCTTTACAGATTTCTGTAGCAGTTAACAGTATAAAAACAGTTGAGCATGTGGGAACAGAGGAGAGGAAATAAAAAAAAAAACCCAGAGGGAGGAAGAAAACCTCTGGGGGTCCCAGGGCCATCAGTGCCTCCCCCCTGCCTCCAGCCTGCGGTGCATCAATCATAATCATGAACAATTTCTGCAACGTCCAGGGCCGCTGTTCTGCCCTCTTGGGTCTATGTTCATGGTTGTCCCAGTCATTTAGCTGAGGTCTCCTGGGTCTCCCATCTTGGCCCTGTCTTTCCAGGATCTGACGTCTCTGGTTGTCAGGGCTTACATGCTCAGTGTCGGATCCCAGGAAGTGTTCGAATAAAAGGACGAGAGACTATGTTACTGTCACTGGATAGAAGATTACAGAATTCATTACGAGATTAGAGAAGTAGGACTTGAGCCTCGATTTAAAGGCTGAGACTGTTGGGCATGTCTTACATGTTCCATCGTAATCTGTCAAATAAGTGTTTTTAAATGGAAGTGGCATGTTCGTGTTTCCATTAACACAGGAGAACACGGCTATTTGCAAATTGAGCTGCCCCTGGTTTTAGGGGCACATAAATAGAGCTGAAGTGGTTTTAGGGGTATGCTTTCCCTCTCGTTTCCCCATAGATCCAGCTCTGACTGCCACTTCTTCTTCTGACACCAGGCTACTCACCCTGTCGGTCCCAATGACAGGCTTTAAGAGATAGCCAGAAGCTTAAACTAATACCTGATACCTTTTATTACTTTCCAGAATCAAAAACCTAACATTGAGAATATGACTTCAGACACTTTAAATCTCACCTTCCTTGTTATCCATACAAAAACAATACCCCTTCCTTGTGCAATAAAATAATGCTTGGGGAAGATGGGAGATTTTGTATAATATTAATAAAGACATTGAACATGAGTGTACAGTGTGAGGAAGCTGTTGAAATGAAAGTTGTTTTTTTAAATGATGTGCTTAGGTTATTGAATCTTAGCCACAGGAAAACAAAACCATAATTCTTGCGATGGATGTCACATTTGGCAAAAGATGACTCATTCCCTGTGCATCCTCCGAGCTCCTTATAATGTGCAACAGTGGTCTCTCCTTCACCTGCAATATCACAGCTTGTCGCTGGAATTGAATACCTGTGTGTGTATAATTGGCATGCTGTAAGATTAGCTTTCCAATTTAGAGCTTGAAAATATCCACATTCTTAACATTTGGTTTGATTTTCTGTTCCCAAGCTTATCCCAGTACCTTACTGCAGTAAACATGGGCATTTAAGGGAGAACAGTCATCATGCCTTTGGCTGCACAATCGCGATAGCCGAATACAGGTTTTGGACGTGTTGGTGACTATAATAGAAACGCGTGCAGCGTCACCTATCCGTCCCCTTGGGTCAGTGCATCGCTCAACCTTGGGTCATATTGTGTTGTGACATTTTTTAATGTTGCTTCCCCTGAAGTTTGGCATTACGAAGGCCACAACACCAATTCCTCTCCTTCTGTGAGTCACCAGGAATTATGGGCAACTTGACGTGACTCGAACAGAAGCCGGAGACCTTTCAGCCACCTGACTCAGCTCGCTGACCGCGCAGTGAGCCACTGAGAACCTTCTGTCACGGAGTGAACAAGCCTGAGCAATCCTTGACTTTAAAAATAAGAATTATGATCCTGTGCTAATGAGCTGTACTATTATACAACAACTAATGAGGCAGAAAGAAAAGGTTTGTCTGGTTATTATAATTGCAAGAGTGTGACCAAAGATACTGGAACACTGCGGCCCATTTGTGAAACATTTCTCTTTTGTGTTACTGAAAATATATTTTTCGCTCAACATTTGAAAACCCTCAAAAGCAAGAGCCCTTTCTAAAACAGTCTGATAAGACCTCAAAAGCAAAGCAAGGCTGGGCCTGGTTAGTACTGGGCTGGGAGACCCCCCAAGGAAAACCAGGTTGCTGCTGTAGGAGAAGTTGTTGGGCTGGGAGGTTTCACTCTTCCCCTTCGACCAGAATTGCCAAAGCCTATATCCCTGTGTGGTGATGTCATGCTATAGGACATGCTGTCCTTTAGACGAGATGTGAGACCAAGGTTATGACTATTTGGTCAAAACCCATTGCACGGTTCATAACAGTAGGAGTGTTGTCCTGTGGTGTTTTGCAGAATGATAAGTTCCAATCTTGCCCCTTTCTCAGGTGCGTTGACAAAGCCAGCAGGACAGGGCTGCATAAAGCACCAAAGTGTTCAACATCTTAAATGCATGTAGATGCTCTTAACATCTGGGAACACTTATGGGGAAAACTGAAGGGACATTTATCTGAAGGCATTTCTGCAGAGTGATCCGGTGGCATTGAGTATAGCAATTGCCAACACTGATGAAAGTCTTAATTCTCTCCTTGATTTAACAGACCTAGAACCAATACATTTTGGCAACAACTCACTCTCTCCTTGGGTGTCACCTGGGCAAGCCTCCTGGCTTCCTGACATAACCCACGGACTCCAGCCCACTATTTTATTCAGATGTGGATGGCGTCTGGATGCTTCTTGATATATTTTCTGCTCTAAGCACGTGAAAATGACCAGTGATATGTTTACATGTGGTAAATGGTGTGGCCAGCAACATGCTATTGGGGCTGATGTGCTTGAACTGGACATTTCTGCTACAGCCAGTACAAGGATTCAAGGATTTATTTCAGCGGCTATGTACAAGTCTTTACTTTGGATTTAAAAAGTGTAAGAACTTGGCAGGGAATATCGCAGAGCTGTGGAGCGGGCCGGCTGAAAGTGTGCCTCAGCAGAATACAAAGCCCTGCTTGGTAAACTTGTAAAGCACACGAACAACATTTTTGCAGCTTTTCATTACGCCAACCAGCTGGCAATGGGTGGCTATGGTGTGTTTGTAGATGTCACGGCAATAACGAATAATTCCCTGAAAATGCACCAGTATCTAAACACAAATGTAGCCCTCCCGTCTGCAAAATAACGCATATCATCTTTGCTTTTCTCTAATGTTCAACATTATTTTCATTTGTTATTGATTTATTGTTTTATCGTAGGTTGTGCTTTGCTGCTTTAAGTTTCCATGTTCAATGATGGTTACACATGCATGTGTAAACGTGTGCACTTCGTAACTTAATGTAAACCAGCAATTAACGGACTAATAACGGAGTGCTGTCTGTTAATGATATAATTCTCTTATTATATTCTTTCAAGTGTAGAATAGAAGAAAACGTATTATTAGAGTGAGTTCTTTAGGCTTTATGCTCACTGCAACATTGAACTTTCAACTCTAAAAAGGTTTATTTTCCTCATGTACTGTATTTTTCTGATCCCAAATAGTGGGATAGAGGTTCTGATCTTTGTTCAAAACCAAGTTAATTTCTTCATTTAATTGGCAAATTAATTACTTAAACTCATCCCTCGGGGCCCTTCTAGGAATTGTGGATGTAGGCTTCTCAATGTGCTTTTTACTTTTTAAAGAACGAAAATCCCTTTCCGATTTTTTCTGCCCTGTACTGCAGTGCTTTTTATTCTGAGCAATTTGCCAGTTATCTGTATTTTGTTTTTTGTATTTTCTTATTTGTAGTCCTGACATCGGAAGTGGAAAGAGGGCAGAGGGCAGACATGATTTTAATTAATTTGGTGTTGTTGTGAATCTTCAACAGTATTTGAAGTATTTGAACAATGTATTTAGCTCCACACTTCCCGTATGAATTGAAGTCAATTTTGAGAGGCTCCTCTCCGATATTGGAACCCAACCTCCTCACCAGGAGTGGGGAGGGACTTCAAGGCGAGATGAAAAATGCTGGGGCTCCGTTAATTTGAGTGTCTTCATCAATAAGGGTTTTGTTGATTTTCGAATATCTCAGACTGATCGTCTCTGCAAGCATGCAAGCCACAAACCAATGGATGAGCCAATAACTAATCCCAGATAAGCCCAATGGGTTATGAAATCAATGTTGTTAGGAGCTCTCCCAATATATATCTTCTGAAGTCTGATTTCAGTTTTGCCAAATGTCTGTTTTATGACACTTTATGTCCTTTACCCATCTGGTTACTTACACCGTTATCTTGTCGGGAAGTGTGGAGTCGTATGGTGATGATCAGTAGTAGTGGGTACATCTCTGGGCTCATAACTGGTGGGTTGTGGGTTCAAGTCTCCACTGCAGACACTGCTGTTATATCCTTGAGCAAAGGACAGTACTTCAGTCCAGTTGCTGGGGGCAGGCCCTGTGATAGAATGACCTTCCTCCTACCTAGCAATGCTTGTTTATTATTCTAATATTATTAGCAATCTCCTTCTATGCATGGAACTCTACTGATGTTAACTGAAGGAAAAACGATCCTTATCGCTTTGCTTGATTGGTGCATCAGCCATATCACCCTGCAACTCGCAACTAGCAGCCCACTGAAGCTCAGCAGGTGTGAGCCTGGTCATTACCTGGATGGGAGACTCCTGGGAAAGCTAAGGTTGCTGCTGGAAGAGGTGTTAGTGGGGCCAGTAGGGGGCGCTCACCCTGCGGTCTGTGTGGGTCCTAATGCCCCAGTATAGTGACGGGGACACTATACTGTAAACAGGCGCCGTCCTTCGGATGAGACGTAAAACTGAGGTCCTGATTCTCTGTGGTCATTAAAAATCCCAGGGTGTTTCTCGAAAAGAGTAGGGGTGTTACCCAAGCGTCCTGGCCAAATTTCCCATTGGCCCTTTCCAATCATGGCCTCCTAATAATCCCCATCTCTGAACTGGCTTCATCACTCTGCTCTCCTCCACACTGAGAGCTGGTGTGTGGGGAGCGTTCTGGCGCACTATGGCTGCCATCGCATCATCCAGGTGGGGCTGCACACTGGTGGGGGTGGAGGGGATCCCCATTACCTGTAAAGCGCTTTGAGTGGAGTGTCCAGAAAAGCGCTATATAAGTATAAGCAATTATTAATTATTATTATTATTATTATGACGACATGTTAGTCATGTGTTCTCTGTGAAAGAGGCAGTACAGTCTGGACTCCTTGGTCGCTGAGTGACACTAGTGGACCAGACTGTGGGTGCTGGAGGCGGGGTATGGCCCGTTCTCTCTCGATCACCCCCCAACAGATTCCCATTAAATCCCCAAAGCTCAAATATTTCAAAACTGCTTTCCTGTAGAACTGTAGAAGTCATTTTTGAGCTTTCCGCCTTATATTAAGCACAGTCAGTTTGTTTGCGTTTGTTAATTGTGAAGGCTTCACGTCAGGATATCAAGACATTTAAATGGGTCTTCGCCTCTGAGCTTAGGCTCCACAGCACTCTGCCTAATTACAGAATACAGTGCACAGCAGGCCTGTTAAAAAAAAACAACAAAAAAGTCTCTCCTGTGTTCTGAGAGAGGGCATCCCCTGTTTAATTTATTACCTTTTTTTTTAACCGCCAGAGAACCCAACTGTAGATGTTCAAACAACAGTTGCTTTTAAAGGTGACATTTAAAACGCATTCCTGAAGGAGACTGGAAGGAAGTTCCAGAATTATGAATTGTTAATGTATGTGTGTGTGCGTGTGTGTACTCGCAGGGGCAGGTTGCGGAGCAGGGCCACTCAGCATGCTCCTCCAGTGCAATCCGTAGTAGAGAGTATCTCCAGCCAGCTCTGCAGTTATTGAATTCATAGTCCACAGGAGCAAGAGAAAATTGGGGTGATAGTTAGAGAGGACACACCCTAAGTAACCCTAACACAGTGGAAGATAAGATCACTTTATTGGCCATATACAATTTCTTGCATTAGGAATGTGTCTTTTCGCAGACCCCAGCTTGCTCTCCAGGAGACACACAGACGGGGAGAGAAGCTGGGGGTCAAAGCGCAGGGTCAGCCATTTATACAGCGCCCCTGGAGCAGTTGGGTTAAGGGCCTTGCTCAGGGGCCCAACAGGGCAGGATTCCTCTGCCGGCCTTGGGATTTGAACCGGCAACCTCCCAGCCACAGGCGCAGATCCTGAGCCACAGAGCCACCGCTCCGCCCGCCTGTGGGGTGTTAGCTGGAAAGGACGCGTGTTAAGTAACTCAGTAGATGCCATATCTTTTCTTTTCTTGTGCACCTTACTCTAATTCTACATACTAACAAATCAGGTGGCCTCGGAGCGGTGGCTCTGTGGCTCAGGATCTGCGCCTGTGGCTGGAAGGTTGCCGGTTCAAATCCCGCAGCCAGCAGAGGAATTCTACTCTGTTGGGCCCCTGAGCAAGGCCCTTAACCCCAGCTGCTCCAGGGGCGCCGTACAATGGCAGACCCTGCGCTCTGACCCCCAGCTTCTCTCCCTGTCTGTGTGTCTCATGGAGAGCTAGCTGGGGTCTGCGAAAAGATCATTCCTAATGCAAGAAATTGTAAAGTGATGCTAAAGGGGACAGTTATAATAAGGCACAGTTATTGTGTAACTGGGTGTTGTAAAAGATGCAGCCCAGAAGTGTCTTTTTTTACCCCCCTTGTAGTAATTGCTAAACATGGTCTGTAACAACCACCAATACCTTTCAAAGCGACATTTTTGCAATTCGTCTCAGTGAATTACGGAAAGGCTGTTGTTTTTTTACATACAGTCCAGGTTCATTCATTCGCAACAGCTTTTTGAGAAAAGGGGAAGCATTGAGCATTCAGATTTCCAATTACATTTTGAATTTTTTTTTTCCACTCCCGGCACCCACCAGTCCCATATAAAAAGGAAAGAAAAAGAGGGAAAGACAATAGGACTTTGCAGTGGAGTGTAGCGGGTGATAAAGTTCAGGGATATAGAGATGCATTTTTTGATAAATTGTATGAAAGTCCATTGCTTGTGAAGAATGAGTTATGACGCCTCTCAGACAATTAAACAGTAGAAGCTTTGCCCTTTAGTAGGTACATGCCAACCTCTGTGCTACATGAATTGGAGAGTGTGCAATGAGACTTGGAGAGAAGCCTTTATAGAAGAAAATCCCATCTTAGAAAATGCTGGGTTTGGTGCAGATGTGCTAGTTTTTCCTGGAAAAGCATGCAAGCGCAGGTAAAGAAAGGAATGGATGCCTGAGAAGCTCAAAGATGCTGTGCAGTCACAAGGTATGTGACATTAAAGAGCACTTGGCGGTATACGTTATCTCAGGAGCATCATGCTGTTAGGACAGGGTTCAGCCACTGTTTCGTGCAGATAAGCCAACCACACTAGCTTTCGTGCAGCGCATCTGAATCGGGCCAACAGTTTAAACGGTTCTTGCGCTTCAGTATGATTTTAATATGCTTAATTAAACTATCATTTAAAATTAATCATGAACTAATGCTGCAGGTGTAGCCTGACTTCTGCTGGAGCATCATTTTGTTCATTTCTCTGACATCCATCCCATAGGACTCATAAGAGCAGAAGATAGGTTACAAACGAGAGGAGGCCCATATACAGTAGTGTGTTTTTTAGTTAGTAGTTAATTGATCTCATCCCACGTTTTTTTTGAAGGAAGCCAGGGTGATGGCTTCAAAGATGCTGCTGGGTAGCAGTTTTTTGCTGGCACAACAAGCATTTCTTTTTGTCATAAATTGTATATTGTGTATTATTAAATGTGTATAATACTTAGCTGTGCAGTGTCATGGAAGACAGCTGCCTCATCCAAAGGAGAAGAGAAAAAAGTAGAATCACAATTGTTTTTGCTTGTCTGTGTCTGTAATGGTCGGACATTTTCACTGTTATGTTGTGAACCGTGTTTGCAGATAAAGGCATGTCTTGAATTTACAAAAATATTTTGTCCCTGTTGGGGAATTCATCAAACAGCTCTTTGGTTACTTTCAGCACATACTGTAGCTCTTCACATAATGTGTGATGAGCAGAAGGGCAGTATATAGGGATGAGCCTACAAAACGTGCAGAATGTAAGCTTCCTTATTTGTTTACTTTCCAGACTTTCATTTTAATTTATATATTATTATTATTTTACTTGTCCTTGAAGTTTTCTGGATAATTTACCATGCTAATAGCAAGAGAGGCAATGAGATGTCATCAGAAGTTCCATTTTTTTCTTAGAAACACAGAATCGGGCACAGCTGGATGTAAAACTGTAAAAAAATGAAGATTTGCTGCCTGTGATGGTTATTTTGCTCAGGGTTTTTCTTTTAAATTTGTACGTAGGTGTGTTGCTCATAGCTTTGTCACTAGGGAGCCATATTTGGTTCCTAGATGAGGCAGATATGACTTGTGAGGCCATCCGCCTTTCAGGATCTCTGCTAGAGTAACATTAACAAGGATAGAATTCACTTCACATCACAAATGAACACAGGGAAGGGCCCACTGAGCTTTTATTGCTTGGCTGACGCCAGTGTTTCGTAGAGGCTTCTCAATAAGTCTACCTCCTGTTCTAGAGTATAGTAATCTCCCTCTCTCTAGGTGGATGGATGTTTCCTTCTTCAATGGATGTGCCTAATACAGTTTCAGCTGTCAGAAATGTGCGTCTCTGGGGCGATGAGTGTCATTATTACAATACTACAGGATGCGTGAGTCATGTTATGTCACTAGAGCAGACGAGCCAAAATACCGAACACTCTAGTCAAACAATAAATACAATTACTCGTGCCTGAAAGAAATAATGATAAAAATACAATTCTTCTTCCAAGGCAATTTGTAAATGATCTTCAGAAAACAGAGTCTCCAAAGGCCTGGGCGTGTTTCTGGAGGCACGCATTTTCTTTCAGACTTCAGGGCAGCTCAGAGTAGATAGGAATTCAAAACAAAAGGTATTCATAATGGCACGGTTGCTAATCTGAAGTGTTTTGGGGGGGAAAAAAAGCCCCCCTTTACCATATCCAGCCCCTGTCAGAGCACTTCCTACATGTGTAGAAAACCTCGCAGGCTCCATGAGAAGAGCCCGTGCGTGAGGATTCCCGTTCCTGCTTGCCAGTTAAATAGATGAGCTGGTTGCCAACTGCTTCACGTCACCACGGGGATACACAATGAGAAAACTTGGCATCCGTGAACACCTCCACTGCCAGCTGGGAGGCATGCATTCTCTTAACATTCTCTGCAGGGCCCATCCAAAATTACACTGCGGCAGTGAAAGGAGAACAAATTAAGGGGTTGCCCACGGAAAAGTCCAGACTGTCGCCCTGCGGTTGCGCTGGCCTGTACATGTCCCCCCTCTTGGCCGCCACCCATTTTCGTGTTTGTCCGTGCTGTGTCGTGGCCTCACGAGGGGGAAGGGCGCCCTCCGCGCTCCCTCTGTCCGCCTGGGCGAGGGTTGAGGGTTTTCATGCCCGCGAGGAGATGCCGCCTCCCACCGAGCGGCATCGCGCCCGCTGCAGCCAAGCGGTGACAACAGGGTGCCCTGTTTAAGGGGAAGAGGGTGGCAGGAGGGCAAGGCCTTATCTGAACCACAGAGCTGGGCGCCCACTTAAGACATCTGGGCCACGTGGGCTCACACACGCACTCCCTTCGAGAGGAGGAAGACCTTCAAGAAGGTTTTGTGCTTTCGTGGAATGCTTCGATTATTGACGCCGGAACCAAACTGACCTTTTTGTAGTTCATCGCTTGGTTGAATCCAACTTGGATGTTTTAAACTGCTTCCTTGCCAAGAACGGTGTTAGGGGAGCTTCTACATTGGAAGTGAACGGTATTTCATTTGTGTGCGGACAGGGCGTCAGAACATGGAGGAGGGGAATCTTTTTAGCCTTTGAGAAAGGGTAACAGTTCGAAATTCGGACAGAAGTGTAATGAGCAAATCCCGGAGCTTTGTGACTGTGAAACTGTAAAAACTGTTTTGGAATGTTTATATTAACAGACTCGAAACAAAAGTGTTTTGTGCCGCAAAATAACATCACTTTATTAACCCTATACAATTTCTTGCATTAGGAATTTGTCTTTTCACATACCCCAGCTTGCTCTGGGAGAGAAACTTGGGGTCAGAGCGCAGGGTCAGCCATTGTACAGCGCCCCTAGAGCAGTTGGGGTTAAGGGCCTTGCTCAGGGGCCCAACAGGGCAGGATTCCTCTGCCGGCCTTGGGATTTGAACCGGCAACCTTCCAGCCACAGGCGCAGATCCTTAGCCACAGAGCCACCACTCCGCCCAATATCATCTTTGCATAGCACCAGCTCTACATAGAATTTGTAGAGTTTAGTTAGAGTTCATTTGTTTTTTGTTTAAGGTAAAAATCCACCCCACTGTTGTAGCTCTGGGAACTGTATTTAGTTGACCAAAGCGTTTGAAGAACATGTAATAATTGTGAGGAGCAGGATGTTTTGTAGAGTTTTTATTCTTGCATTCAGATAAACCGATTCAGAATGTTCTTTTTCCCAACACAGTGCTCTATTCATATGGTAATGTCGGAGGTGTTTCGCTACTTGCAGTTAATGTAGAAAAGGAAACTCAGTAATGCATTCAAGGCTTCATACAGTAGTTGAGTGGATGAGAGTGCATTGGAATCACCCTAGTTCGCGCTCTGAAGGCATTTTTAACAAACCCCACCAACTTCTTGCATCCCCTACAGTTTTAAAAAACAATTCTGACAAATGCTTAGATGTTATTTCAAGAAGATCAAGATGAAGAAACCTGTTCTCTTACACCCACTTCATTCTTATTCCACTTAAGAATTGCACTGGCACAGTAGAAACTCTCAGACTTTCAGTGATCTTTGTAAAAACGTTAACCGTGTTTAGAAATGATCGAAACACACAATAAGCACACATACACAAACTGCCCGCCCTACAGATAGCCCTCTGTTGTCAGGTGTTAAACTGTCCAAAAGGGTCCGAAACTAAAGCTCAAACACTGGAAAGCCCCTGAGTGTGATCCATATTTCCCATTCTCTGTTATAGATGTTTTGAGCATTTAGAAACTTCTCTGCGCCAGAATGCCTCCAACTATCAACCTACTCCTGGATTAATTCATGAAAGTGAGGATGACAAAGCCGCCCCATTCCATGCAGGTCTCTGTGGGGGACAGGCACGGGAAGCCCACCATCTGTTGATCTCACTTCAGAGGACCTGTGGGCTGGAGAGACTCCTCACCTTTCTTTTAAGGCATAAATATAAATCACAAGAACCTCTTCTTCTTTAATTATGTATCAGCGTATTGTACCTGAATACCCAATGAGAGTTTCATGAGTCTTAAGTTACGGCCTGCTCAGAGCTGTTTTACCCCAGTGTTTTCTTCTTCTTATTTTCATCCAAGTGTGTGTGTGTGTATATGGTTGGGGGGGGGGAGGGGCAGAGCTTAAGCTGAGGGTAACACCCTGAGTTAAGCATTTTGCTCATACAGGAATACATGTGTTGCTGAGCCGGTAACAGAGGCGTAATTTTTCTTTTAAAAGACGTCAGTTTTAGGATTTAGGAAGGGTGGGGCTTAGGGAATTCATTCCTTAAGTTGTCAGCGTCCGGGGAAGAACCTGAAGCTTATTTTGTTATCAGTGTCGCCTCCTCTCGGATGATTTTATATGAAGGCATTCCTGCAGGAAAGCTAATCAGGCCGGTGTTGTTAGGACCTCCATGCAAATCAGTTCTACGGAACAAGAAGGTACATGACATTCTGCAGCTATACCAACAACAAAGCCGTTGATCACAATAGTCAATACAGATGCAGGTTCTTGACAGATTTATGGCTGAAAACCCTTAGAGTTCTTGGCAGGCCTACAGAGCTCTGTAACAATTTGTGTGATTATAATATTTTGTTGCCCCATGTTGCTACCGTTGCTGCATTCCTTTACATGAATTTCAAACGATTAGCTAGTTACACAGGCTGAAGATGAAAGTCACAGATCGCATGGAGGACTTATTTGCGGGGAATGAGTGGATGTATTTTGGAAGTGTATTTTGATGAAACTTTAATAAACCAAACAGCTACGATACAACAAGGACCAGTCAATGAATCAAAGAGCTAACAGGCTAATATATTGTGACAGGAGATCCGTCTGGATTTGCTGGTGGGTGGGGTGAGTCACCAATTTCAACTCTGCCCCCCCACCCTTCCCCTACAATCGGAAACAGCCTGGAAAATTGTCCCTTCCCCCCCTCTCTTCCACGGTTGGAATGAGAAACAGCTAGCCTGTCGGACGAAGTGTCTCGGGAGTAGGATGGACCCTGTCTTTGACTGGGTGCCCAACACCTCTAGGCCCTGCATCAGGTAAATGACAGCCTGCGCAGGGGTGTGGCTGACAGTGGCTGCCATCTCTCCTATTGCTCAACCAGAGGAATTGCAGACAAACCCATAATTTGCAATCATGAGCTCAAGGGCTATATTTTTTACTGCTCCCCTCCTCAGTAAAGGCAGATGGGTTAAGACGGGCAGCGAGAGAGTGCACACTTGATTACAGGTTTACAAATTAGATGTAAACCGAGTCCCACAATGAACTCCAGGTGACAGGAAAAAGGACCCTGTCAGTCCAGCACAAGGAAAGCGATCCTGTTCCAGTCAGTCTCTTTCCTTAATGGGCTGTCTGTTATTGTAAGAAGATATTTAAAACTCCGTCCTGACATTTTAGATCGCCGAGTGTAACTGAACTGTAGGCAGAAGCCAGGGTAGGGATTCAGAACAACTTTTATCTCTCTTCAATGTCTGAAGCGCCCGTCCCGCTCTCTAGGAAGAAAGTGGACGAGTCCCACTTGTAGAGCATCTGCGACTGGTTCTCATGTCTTTTAGGAAGTTCCAGAAGACGTTCTGTGAAAAGAAACCCACGTTGAAGTGTATGTGTTGGATTAGGTTTCCTGCAGGAAACATCGTTCTGAACTCCAAACAAAGTGTTTTTCTTTTAGGGTTTTCTTGACCAATTTCATTGACCCCTTGTTACTAGATGAGTAGAGCTTTCATGATGTCCCCAGACATGATTTATGATTTTCTTTTTTAATTTATGTTAACTTGCGTGGTTGGTTACTCTTGTAGGAAGTGCACCAGAGACCAAGTAATGCCAGTGACTAAGCTTTTACGCCTGTATGTACACACGTTTTCTATTTCAACTATACAGTTTCCTGATACACAGGAAGAATTTGCACTTTTGCACTTTCTGGTTCCCTCTACTGGAGCAGGTAGTTATGGAATCAACATTTTTGACGACCCAGTTTTGTTAAGACATCAAAACTGGTTGTCTCCAATCCAAAGCTTTTCCAAAATTGCAAGTAAAAATGTGCCATAGGTTTTTTCTATTTTGTTTCCAATCATATCTTGTGTAGTTCCAATTCACAAAGCTTCCAAGTGTCTTTATAATTACAAAGCAAAAGCAAGTCCTGACATTGCACTTTATTGTGTCCTGAGTTCTCTTATTCATCTGTGTTCAGATACATTTCAGATATCAGCCCTTTGGCCAAAATATTAGTAACTCCTACCAATCAAAAACGCTGTAGCAAGCAATCCACAGTTCTTTAGTGTCTTTAGTGCAGGCTATGATTAGGTAAATTGCAAGTGAGACTGAACTATGTCGTCACACAGTTTCACTAGTTTTTGATAGGACAAAGATACAGTATGGGGATTGTTCTGACCAGAGACTGAGACAGAAGTCTCCTCAACCCCAACCACATGGTGTTTGCCACAGAGGGAGTCCAGTTTTAAAGTGCTGCTTTCAAAGCAGCAGGCAGGAACCTTTTATTAAAGCAAGACATTGTAGACTTGAGCAAGAAAAGTATCTGTGCAAACAGAAGTAGTATGAATCGGGAACTGTTGCTGACAAAGTCTGAGCTTAAGCAAATAATGGAAGATGAACTCATGTAGGCATTTCAGACATTAACTGGGATCTCACCCGAGTAAGGGCAGGGATTTGTTTGCAGTGACTGTGGCATTAGACTACCTAGAAGAGGTATTCAGAAAGGTGGTCAAACAACTTTTTCCAATCTGGCTTTTTCCTGGACCTGGTAGACCAAATAAGATGTACGCCGACAAGGCTCTGTATAAAATATCAATGAGGATGACTCATTTTGAGTTTAGTGTCAATCGTAGTTGCAAATGCCAAGCCCATTATAGCCCAATCCTTCAGGGAGACGCTAAGTCTGTCTCTGGCGCACAGAGATGGCTCGGCTTTAAAGGGGAAATAACCCATTAGTATTGGCTGTGTATACGTTGCAGGAGGCGTTAATCTTTAATGTATTTCTAAAAACAGATGTTTTACATGTAAACAGGAACGATAACCTGGAAAAATACAGCTGAGGCCAAGTGGCAAAAAAAAAGAAGCAAATATATTGTTTTCCCCAGGGAGTTCATTAACGAGGCCTTTTTCAGGCACCCAGGTTCTAGTTGTTGTCGTAAGTGCAGTGCATAGTTTGTTTGGATATTCAGAAACGCAGTCACCTCGGTAGACTTCCTGCTGGAGGGAATGTACCCCCGTGGGGTTGCTGGGGCTTGGCACCTGTTGTTTTTTTTTTTGGTTTGTGTTTCGTAGACATTCTGGCCTGTAAGTCTCTATGACTTCACAGTCCAGCTCGATGCGCATCTCCATTCCCCACCTCTGTCGGTTTTCTCTGTTGAAGCATCAGGAGGAAGTTCTCTTCTTCGGTCATTATTGGAAAAGGATGCTTGTTTTGGTCCATGGGTTCACTCTCTCCTCTTTCCTCAGCCTCATTCTCCTGGAAGTCCGGAAGTCGTCATGCATCAAGCAGGCATCCTCAGTGGCTGGTCCGGCTGAAACAGGATAACAAGAGAAGATTTAAATTGCAGGGAAGTGTCTGATCAAGTGAATCTGGTGAACTAGGGAGCACCTAAAGTGAGTCACTGGCCAAGGGCACCATCTTGCTACAGACTCTCCAGTAGAGTCTCCAGTAACCTCAGTACAGCTTAGGGCTCTAAACTCCAAACCAGGTGGACATGGGATTCAAATTGCAGGTGAGGCTGTGCTGCTGTACCCTGAGCAAGGAACCTCAGTCAGTAAGTTCTTCTGTATAAATCGGAACCTGGCAAAAGTTAAATGAAAATATGCTGATATTTCAACATTTCCTTATTTTTAAAACATGATTGTTTGAGGAGAACATGAAAAGACTAATCTGATCACTGAACATTGCTTAGTACTGAAAATACGCACACAAGAAATAACTATTAATTTCTCATGAGTCCTCAGACAGTCACTGGAAACATATTATCACATCAGTTCTTGGCCTGTTTGTCGAGTTGGCAAAATGTATAAATCAGTATGTTCCAGGTTGTGATTGTAAACAAAAAAATGGTCCTAGCTGAATTATCTGGTTAAATCAAAAACACCAAACAAAAGGGTTTTGTACCCAGAAGCAGAACACTTTACTTGATCTGCAGTGTTTTGTGGTTGGTTGTGCAGGGGCATCACTGTGCTGAGACTGCAGCATGGATGAGGGCTTTTGTATTCTCTATTGCCGAAGAGTGTGAGTACAATATTCCTACTCCTGGATCACAACAGGAACTGTCACGTGTAACACTAGATGGGAGCAATAAATTCTGTGTAATCCAAGGGTGAAAAGTCAAATCTGGACATCTGCAATCGCAATTGCAATGAGGAAGCAGAAACCAAGCATTCATACAGCACTGGGTATGAGGCAGCTATTAGAATTTTCTCCTCTGTTCTAATTTTAGTTCTGGACTTGTCTGAGATGCCCAGAAAGAGAAGCCCTTTGTGGGTCCTCCCACTCATCAGAAGCAGCCTAGCTGCATCACTGGGAGCCTTGGCTATTAAGAAAGAGAAGCCTCAGTAGCCTAGCCTGTGCTGTGAGTGTGTGAAGGAGCTAGCCCGTCTGTACTTGGCTCGCACATTCCTCTGTGGAGCAGGGCAGACCTACGGCAAGCCGAAGGTGGAATGAAAGGACTTTGCTCGTCTTAGCAGGTGGCAGAGCTGTCTGGTAAGAGCAGCAAAGCAGCAAGGCTGGAGGGCGAGTGGAGTGGCCGGAGCAGCCTGAAGGCATTCCTGAATGTGTCAGCCAAACCAACAGGACTATAATCAGTGAACAGCAGCCCTGATCACAGGGAGGACAGACCACCTGCTTCTCTCTCCCACATTTTTGTCATGTTTATGTAGGAAACGAGAAGGCTGCTATTTCTGGGCCGTTCATAAACTTGGTCCTAAAGTTCCTTCTCACCACCCGGCCAGCCCGCCTTCCGGTCCTCAATGATGTCATTACGCTCCGACTTCTTGCCATTCTTTTCCTGCAGCTCTGGTCTGACCAGACTCAGGTCGTTCTGCTGACCTCTGTGGCGTCTCCCGGGTGACAGATACAGTACAGCGCTGGTTGTTTTGAACCTCGTGTGTCAAGATGTGGACCTTGAGGGTTACCAGTCCAGCAAGTTTCCTGAGTCTTGTTAAACCCTCACCAGCCTGAGACCCTGATAAAAAGGCTTTGACTGGTCAAATTTATGACTCGAGTGCAGAAATCAAACCCTGAAACATTTCAATATTTTCACAGACACATTATTTTCAGGGTAGCGCATAAAAAAGTGCGCATTTTGGCAGTGTGACCGTATAACTTCAAACGGGTGGGTTTCACGGATATCTCCAATCGAAACGTTTTTCACGTCCACATTGTCTGAAATAACAACATTAAATATGAAAAGGGGAAAGCACGGCTAATGCGTCATTGAGCAACACGAGTTCCTCTGAACAAAAAAAAAGCTGTTTTAGATGCGAATTACACCTACACACAATACAGCAGTCTCTGTTTACAAGACAAAGGCAGGAGGGAAAAGCCAATAACCAGCAGAACGGCAAACATTTCAAGTTCTGCTTCGGTTCGTGTTGGTAAAGAAAGGGGTGCTTTGATGCGGCCTGTAATTAGAGAACAAACGTGGCCTCCCTGAAATATTCCTAAAGCAGTGGAAGTCTTATTTTCAGTCTCCCTTGCACTCTGACTGAGCCAAATGGCTTTCTTGTACCGCTGACATTTTTTTTCTCCCTCCTGCTCTCATTAATTGTCACAGAGGTGTCCGTGGGTGAGAAGCAGGGGCTGTAGTTCAGAGAACACCCCCCCCCCCTCCTCTTTTCCCTGCTGCTGTGGAGGAACACGAACACAAAGGGAGAATAGCAACCAGGACTCGAGTTCATAGATCTGTGTGGGCGTAGGAAATTCCCTTAACGTGAGACAGCCTGGGACAGACGCTGATATTGGCTTCTCTATCCATTTCTATTAGGCATGCTACCCCTGTGCCTGTGTGTGTACTATGTCAAATAGCAATTACAGGCAGAAACAGAGGCTCTCCTGAAAGGCTGCCCTGGTGCTGGCTCTTTGAGGGGCCTCGAGCTGTGATTGAAGAGGCCGATACGGAAGTCTCCTCTTTTCGCCAGTGGCCTTTTACCGCCCAGCAACGTCTCCCTTTTTTCCTTAACCTTTCTTAAAGGCCAGCTCTGGTCCTGCTGCGGCGGCCGGAGAGGTTGTTTCTCCGGGAGAAAGACTGCGGCCGGTGGGAGCCGCGAGACTCGTGACTCATCGCTTCGCATCCGGCGCTGTTGACTTTTAAACGAGGAAAAGGGAAATGTATTTGTTTTTCGGTATCGATTTCTTCCCCCTCCTCCTTACACCTACCCCACACGCTCCCCCCCACCCCCTCCCTCACTTTTCTATTGATTGAGGCGTTAAATGAAATGTTGTCGGCACAAATTACCAGGCAGATGGTATTTTTTTCCTCCTAATGCTGTGAAGTCTTTGTCGAATGCCAGGTAATTTCCCCGTCCAGAGTTGATGTCGTTGGCTTTTCAGCAAACAAGTTTAGCGGATGGGCGCCATTCGTCATGTGTCAGTCGTGAGCTTTGCATTAGACGTGTCTTGTCCTCGAATGTGGCTTTGCGTGGGGGGAATTTATTTCAGAAACCCGCCAGATAGCCCTGCTGCTCCGGCGTGTAACTACGGGGTTAGCAGGACAGGTAATGAGAAGCAGGCTCAATGGCTTGGGTCTTCTCGAGCGGCATTGTGTTGTTCACCCAGGGTGTCTGCTGTCACTCAAACACAAAACAAAAAAGGCTGAACTCACAGGAAAATCCTTTGCCCGATCCCTTTCTTGAACACTACAATGCCACAAATAAACATATCTAAAGGATCCGTTACCTGGGTGCATTTGTTGAAGATGATTTCATGTGAGTGACAGGCCACTACTGTAATATAATTACTTCGTAATAATACTACTAGGAGTTCTAATTAAATAAGCTCAACATACATTGTAGTTAAAGCAAAGACTTTCCGACAGCCTGGGTATCTGTTACTCAGCCTTAAGGAATGCCACAGACTTCGAATGTGCGTGACAACATTTGTAAAACAAATTCTCAGTTTCTGCGAAAACAATTAGACGAATACTTTTGCGCGATGCACATCTTATTCACTCTCATTATTTACTGCCTTGGACCGGGGACAAGTTAGCAGTAATGTACTGACACCGCTTCGGGCGCTGTGCAGCTTTGAACTGCAAAGGGCTGCTTACTCAGAGCAGAAAGCACACCCGTGTGTTGGAAATAAACTGTGCCGTCCTGCAGGACTGGCCACATATAAACCCAGGTGTGTGAAGAAGGTAAGATCAGACAGTAATCATAAGAACCTAAGTGCAATTAAACTACCTTTAAGTCCATATGTGTTAAATCTAAGGAAAATGGAGCGTTTTTATTCACCCCTTATGTCCAGCACCTTTTAGTGATCACAGGGCTTCACAACTGTGTGAAAAGCATCCATGTCGATAGAAGAAAACTCAAGTGACAACTTCCCGGGTGTTATGTACAGAAAAGATGACACGTGTTTGTAGTTTAACAATTTATTTGGAAAAGAAATGCAGCAGCAGAAGCAGTGCCAGATTTCCCAGTAGGCACAGTAGGCACAGGGCCTAGGGCCTATGAAATTGTTAGGGCCTACGAAGGAGGGAAACACTAGTGACTGACGAAAAACGAGGTGAAACAACATGCTTGCGGTTGACTCTCGGTGCTCCAGATCAATAATCCTACGCTCTTTGGCGCCTATTCTAGAAACTAGAAGTATCGAAGTGATGGTCGCTCGACTCGCTCGGTCAATCACGTGGTTCAGCATTAGAATAGTTTAAAGTGCATCATGTCCATCGACATCATTCAGTTGGCCTTTGCCCCTCTTTTTACACATTTCGGAGTGAAAGTGCTCAGGGCCTACGAACACCAAAATCCAGCCCTGGGCCTTCAGCAGTCATCCCTGGGCGCCATGGCGACAGGGTAAACGTGTAATGGACGCCCTGCTGTAACTAATACAGCAGCTGCTGAAAACAGGGAACACCGAGGCCATAACAATAGGCAGGAAGAAGGAATGTTTTGATTAAATACATCTTATCATTAATGTGGGAAGTGGCAGAAGTGGTACATTTACTCAAAACATGCATATTCATTGGTGAATCTTTTACCAACAGATGGAGTTGAAGCTCCCTTTTGCAATGAAGTCGATTATGTTGGATGCATTGTTTGGGGATAATGTTTTATGAATGCACCTCACCTGAAACCTGGCTGCTCTTTATTTTGCGTTTCACATTAGCTTTTAGCTTCGGTGTCACTGGTGTCCATGTTGTACCGATTAAAACTCCGGTCAGTAAATTGGTATCAAAGATGTTTTTGACTGACAGGACCAGGAGTTGTACCTGGTCATGTCTTGGCACGCATTAATTGGTGACACAAACCTTCTTAGTGAGAGATTTTCTCCCCAATCCCTCCTCTCTCACTCGGGTCTCCCAGAATGAATTACAACAAGCTCATTAGGTGGAAATCAAATATTTATGTGACAGTTAACCTGCAACAGTCATGTTAAAAAAAATAGTTCTGGCAGAACCGCTGTTGCTGTAACCATTATTAACCATGCATTTTATTATTTTAATGAACTTTTCTCATTCCTGCAGATTTGAAATAATTGGGAGAATGATTAGTCACTCTGCTGTGTACAGACTCCTAGAGACCATGTTGCTTGCTGTGCAAATACGTTCTTTAAGGTCCCTGCGTGGTCACAGTCAGAGGTGTGTAGCCTTCTCTACAGCTCTGCATGAACAGAAAATGAAAATTGAAATCAAAGTTGGTCCGTAAGCTGTTTGTGATAGTAATAATCAATATATATTCGCAGGGTAAGATAACATCAAATCTAAAATTAAATTACGTGTTCATTCATTGTTTATTGCATATCCATAACAATTGATGAAAACATTTTTCTAATACACCCCTGAAAGACATTTGCAAATGACAGTATTGTGCCATTGTCTGCAGTATGTCAATTTGTGGGTTAAATATGGTAGTGGGCCTAAGAAGAAAATTTGGTCAAGTAAGACAGCCACTAAACAAGCCAGAAACGTCAGCTTGCCTCTTCATACAGTGGAGAAGAACATTGTACTCCACCTCAGGTATCTGAGACAGAATTCATCTTTACAGCAAGAACAATAGCCACATCATTCTGCCTAAAGTCGTCTGATCCCTTGCAGGAAACTATTTACACAGACAAGATGTTGCCTTAATAATCTTGAAAAGAACAAGTGATTCACAGTTAGCTGAGTTCTAACAGCAAGCTCAAAAGGCTGTTGCAGTTTTTGGCTTAAAAAGCATGACTGAGTGCATTTTCTTAGCTTTACAAGTAAAGAATTTGGATTTTTTTTTTTGGCTTTGAACATGCCTGACAAAGGTTTTAAATTTTCTATGCTATAGAAAGACCTCAATCGTATGTTGCCAGATCTCCGCTCTTGAATGTTTCCCTTGTTGCGTTTGTTTTGATCAAAGTGTACAAGTTGATACAGTTGCTGTAGGAAAATTACACATTTGCATTCCATTATGGAGGTCCTCATTCTGATTAGTCAACTTCTGGTTTGTCAAGTGCCTGGGAATGGTGTGGTTTCGCTAAAGGAAACTGTTACCATGCATACAAACACAAAACGAAAATGAGTGTTTAATGCGTTTGTGCAAGGGTTTTGCCAAATTGCATC
Organism: Atractosteus spatula; assembly: GCF_055471065.1. NCBI lineage: Eukaryota > Metazoa > Chordata > Actinopteri > Semionotiformes > Lepisosteidae > Atractosteus > Atractosteus spatula. The sequence goes on along the minus strand of NC_142721.1, from coordinate 14,474,415 downwards.
TGTGGTCAACTGGTGCACTTTACTGCAATCAGCAACACTTTGGATTCGTTTTGCATACATTAATGAGGGTTTTGTAGGGTGAGCCTTTGAGCTCATGGCTCATGGCTAGCAGGTTGTGGGTTCGAGTCCCTGCTGCAAACACTGCTGCTGTGTCTTGAGTGAGGTTCTCTACCCCAGGTGCTCCAGTCCTCCCAGATGAACCAGTGTCCCATCCAGGGGGAGAGAATCATGGACTTTCTAGGCTGCTTTGTGCTACAGAGACCATAATGAGCTCTGACTCTGTGAGTCGCTTAGGTCCTGGTCTGGACTTTTACCTTTTCGGACATACATGATGACTGCCATTGGGCAAACAGCAAAATAAATGATATTTCTTAACATGACAGAAAAGCTCCAACAGGAACCGGGTTAATATTAACCAGCAGACGAGGTGTACCTCACACTATGCTGTCACGTGATACACAATTATCCACATTTTCTTTGTAAGTGCTCCCCCATGGGCTCTTAAAACCTACACTGTGGAGCCTTTGAACCACAGCTCCCTCTGCTAATGCCCCTCTCTTGTGTCACTGGGAGATACGGGCACTAGCTTTTACAACGCCATCCTTTGCTACAGCTCCTGTATCCCTAGGTCATCTTTCACAGCAGAGTCTTACTGGGATGCAGTTGTCTTTTTAGACATTCTTTCTGCTAAAGGGCTCTTATCTGCACCCAGCCTAGACATAGCATTCCTGGGCAACACTGACTTGTGTGTGCCTTTTAACAAATGGCAATGTAAATATCCCATTAATTTGAAGTAGGCAATTGCGACAAGTAATGTCACTCTTAATTATAAAACATTGAAACAGAAACTTCATTTCAAGGTCCTCTGTATGTGGCACCAGGGCAGATCCCTGTGTGAGAGGGTGGATTTTGCCCTTTTCTACACAAGGCTGGGGGCTACAAATTTTATCTTTGCTCCTGGGGAACCTGCAGGGCAGTCTTAAAACCGTAGTACACTCCAAAACGGAGATCAGACAACTGATACTGTTAACATGCTGCACAGTCCTCTTAAAGGAAAGGCTGTTTAATACATGGCTTGGAAAAAGTGTCTTATGAAGAGGTGCTTGAACCTTTAGGACAATAGTGCCTGTCAGATGCAGACATCGATAAAGTCGTAGGGAAGTCAGTGTTGTCTGGGAAAAGTGAGTTCCAGACACCACTGAAACTCTTATTCCACTGAACAAACCCCGCAGCTCAGAGGTTACGAGAGCCATCGTGATGCTGGTCTGCACAGTTGTTCACAGTGCTGATTGCCAGTAAATGGATTCTCGGGGATGGAGGGCGACTTTGCGGAAAACGTGTTCTTCAGAAGAGTTTTATAATTTTCCCACTGGTTTTCTGCTCTACGCCTGGATTCCGGTTTTTATTTATTTAAGAAACCCAGCAGCTTCCTCGCTGTTTTCATTCTTCAGAGTGTGACATCCCTCGCCTAATTTAATATTCTTGACTTCCCTTGAAGATTTGTCAAGCTGGCTGTTTCAGAGTAAAATTTAGGAAAGCAATCCAGGAGATTGGGTATTGATTGAGAAGCTGAGGTTTAAAAAAAAAACACTGTATAGGCCTACATCTCCATCAAAGACAGAAGTACATGGAGTGGATTAGAAGAAAAATAAACTAGACAGACCTGCTCAGAGAACTGGAAAATAACACAAGCAACAATTTAAATACATTTCAAGAACATATGTGTATTAAATGACAGGAGTGTAAAATGAAACACCACTCAGGTTGTTTACATCTCTCATGAATCCATTTCCCCTGTGACAGGGTGATCTGAGGCTGGGCTTGTTACGTGAGTCTGCCGTAGGAGAAAGTTGCTTGTAAACTTTTGGTAGAAGTGCTGCGGATCAAAGGCGCTGTGACTCACGCGTTTGATGCGTGCTTGTCACTCCCCCGAGGTGACGGAAAAGGAATGAAGGTTTCGGGAGTCCTGTCGCAGGATGAAACGACATGAAAGCGCTGCCTCGCGACAGGAGGGCATGGAGTTCCTGGACATTTTTTCCTGTGTTTCCCATTTGCCCATGTCAATAATCTGGGATCAGGGCCCTCCATTTCCACTTCCACGCTGTGCTTCGATTTTGAGTTTCCACACTAGCTTTACACATAGCAAACGGACTGTATAAAACCCTTTATACAGCTGCACTGACTTTATCAAACCTTTGTACTGTGACTTTTCTAATAGCTGAACCTTCAGAACACCAAGGGCATGTGTGCACTGGCTTAGGAGCCTCAAGTGCTCTTGGTTCCATTGTGACAGCGCTGGCTGCGTGCACCGTGACCTGATCCCAGGGAAGTCTTTTGTTTCTAGGGGGAAATAAAAACTTGTGAGCTAAATTGCTGCGTTCTCCTTTGCGCTTGTGAAAAGGGACCTCAACGGAAAAATCTGCATGCGGGGCAATTAAGTGAATTTAGGGGGTGTTACCAACTAATTTTCGTTTTTTTTTTTCCTTTCTGTTCCTGACATCTGCTTTTGACCAAGATCCATTATTAGAGCCTGGGCTCAGCTTGCTTTCTTAATAAGGCAAGCTGGATCCAACCCTTAAGCAAAGTACATAGTTTAGACAGCAGAGAGCCGCTTGGCACTGTGCACATTGGGAACCTGGAAGAATTCTAAAGCAGGATTTATCACCGCCAAGCACAAATAATCATATGTTGCATGGCCGCACCTCCTGCTCCCTTGAAAGAAATTGCAAACGTGCACATGCAGAACACAAAAACAATTACAAAGTATCTTCTCCAGAATTGTTCCATTATTATGTGGGTGGGAGGGAACCTTTCAGCAACATCACATTAAAGCAGTTCTTTTTAATCATCTTTCAGCAATACACTTTCTTAGGAAGCATGGAGCTCTTTGATGCATGTTAGGAAAGGTTATTTTTGTCAGTGTGCAACATCCATGGTAGCCATTCAAAACTTTGGCTTGTCCTTAATTCCAGTGGTTCTGTTTAATTTGCAAAACTGCACCATTTCTGCTTGAAGGCTTTTAATGCAATAAAACCCCCACAAATTGCATCCCAACATGTAACACAAACAGCAGAGCCTCACCCAAAATTTGCTTGTGTAAATGGAATGAAATTTACTTATGTACAAAACAGGGGGAAGGGACCATACATAAAAACGGACCTTTCTACTCTTTTTAAAATGCAGCCATAAATGATAACAATTTGCAATGTTCTTATTTTCTGAAGAGGTTCTTGTGATTAAATTATGTTCAACGAGTTTAAAGACACTGATCAGAAGGGGATACGCTGGAGAAGGATGCTTCGGGAATCACGCCTGGTCGGATTTTCAGCGTAAGGACAGACGATAGAGGTAGAAGTGAAGTCCCCATGGGAGGTGTTGGGTCTCCAGCTCTAGGACCATAAAGCCTCAACTGAGTTGACGCATCTACCGAGAAGCAGCTGAACAAAGACGTGCTTCTGCGTTGTCAAAGCAGCGGCGCGGTATCGCCAGTGGATCAGGAACGGGGTGTGTGAAGCAGAGCTTTTTTTGCTTATCTTGTCACTCAGCAACTCCCAGCTGGCAGCCCCACTGGAGCTCAGCAGGTGTGAGCCTGGCCAGTACCTGGATGGGAGACTCCTGGGAAAAACTAAGGTTGCTGCTGGAAGAGGTGTTGGTGGGGCCAGCAGGGGACGCTCACCCTGCGGTCTGTGTGGGTCCTAATGTCCCAGTCTAGTGACGGGGACACTATACTGTAAAAAGGTGCCGTCCATAGATGAGACGTAAAACCGCGGTCCTGACTCTCTGTGGTCATTAAAAATCCCAGGGCGTTTCTCGAAAAGAGTAGGGGTATAACCCCGGCGTCCTGGCCAAATTTCTCATTGGTCCTTACCAATCATGGCCTCCTAATAATCCCCATCTATAAATTGGCTTCATCACTCTGCTCTCCTCCACACTGAGAGCTGGTGTGTGGTGAGCGTTCTGGCGCACTATGGCTGCCATCTCATCAACCAGGTGGGGCTGCACATTGGTGGGGGTGGAGGGGATCCCCATGACCTGTAAAGCGCTTTGAGTGGAGTGTCCAGAAAAGCGCTATATAAGTGTAAGCAATTATTAATTATTTTTATAAGTGTCTGGGGCCACACTGCTGATGAAGTCGCGTGGTTGCAGTCCGGCCGTGTGGTGTGGTGTGGTGTGGTGCGGTGCTCTGCTCTGCTCTGCTCTGCGCGGCTCTGCCCCCTAGATCAAACAAAAATAGAGCAGATGTAAAGCTGGTTTCCCCGATGGAAACTGAGACGCGCGAGGGGAGAGGAGAGGAGAGCCGAGCTGTCAGCGGGACAGAGCGAGCGGCAGGCAGTTTCTGACGGCTCCTGCGATACGGCCCAGAAGGATGTCTGAGCTGATGTGACAGATGACAACCAGAGGGTCTTGGGTGACATTTTAGTCAGGCTTTCGTGCAAGTAAAGGGAAGATTTACTTTCAAAGTATAGACACGCTCTTTTACGACTTGAGGAAGTGATTTGTCAATGTAGAAATCTGCCCTGCAAGGTGACTGCATGCACCAAAGTCCCTCATATTTCAACTTTCATGTATTTAGCCTGCTTTTCGTAGTTCACCTGTAGATTTCCGGGAAAGATCCTGTAGATTTTTGGCAGCAGACAGATGTCGCTGAGATCTTTCAATTGATGAGTTAACCTTCATCTGCGGCCACAATGTCACTAAAACCATGCTTTTGTCTGAGGCATCAACATGGTCTGTTTTTTGGTCATTTCTTGGAGACATCGTTCAAGTCATCAATGAGCCATTGTCTGTCAATGTCCCTGTCAGTGTCCCAATAATTCATCTGTCTCTGCTTTGGTCCTGTGTGGTTCTGCACCATGCTTCTGTCTATGCATCCATCCAATAATCCATCCATCAACAATGTTGTGGATCAGTGTGGATCTGATGAGAGATGATTCCTGGAATTGCCTTGGAAAAAGCTTCATGGTTATGTGTTCCAGGTGTTCCTGGATATGACATTTGGAGCTGGGGGCCATTCCAGGGCAATCCTGCAGGAAGTACCAGGAATCACCATTTATGCTCTGGACAGGGACCCAGTGGCGTACCAGCTAGCTCAGCAGCTATCAAGTCAGCATCCGTAAGTACGATGACCTGTCTGAGTCTCAGGGATGCATAAACTTGCGTCTTCATTCCACTGTATCACCTGCTGTTCTGAACCAACTGGGATGTTGGCCGTCACTGCTACAGGACAAATGTAGTTGCAGTGGGGCAGTGGAGGGGCAGATGTGAGCTACACAGGCTTGTTCAGCAATTTCCTGGTACAACAGCTGCTGGATGTGGAAATCCAAAGCTTGGGATGAGTTTCCTGTAGAAAAGTTGCACAGGTACATCACTACGGGGTCAAACAAAATAATTCTGAGAGGAGTAAGGTTGTGATATGGGAGAGTGAGCCATCTTCAGCTAAAGATCACACCCCGACTGGCAGATCTTCAAAAAGGCTTGTTATCACAATGCCAAAAGGCCCAGATTGCCTGGCAAGCTTGCAGCTCTCTGCTTTGGTCCCCTGTGGTTCTACACCAGGGATGAGCAGAATTGAGTATACTAGAACAGTTATCAGTCTTTAATGCTCACATAAAGGCTACAGCAGTCATCCGGAACTGAGACGTAGTCACGGAAGATTTAAATGCATTGACTTTCTCTACCCGATAATTCGAGGCAAAAGAAGGGGTAGGTGGACATAAACAAATTGTGCTTAGCTGCCTTCATTTTTTTTTAAATCCTAGGAGGTATGTTGATGGAGAAGGTATCTTTCTTGGCTTGTATTCAATAATGGGTTCTCACCACACCACAAGAAAACCATTATCACATTAAAAATTCCACAACTGAGCCCCACTCCAAGCAATCCATCAGCATTTACATGGAGAGAACCGCTAACACCCATCGCCGTGGGGCTACCCATATCTCACCTGTCAAGACTGCCCACACGAGGAAGATCCTGCACGCAGGCAATCCCCCATTAGTTCAGAAACGAGGAAGAGTTAAGGAGCAGAGGCAGGCACTTCGGGCTTCAGTTTTGCTCTCTTTAATAAGCCGAGCGAGAGAGAGGTAGCGCAGGAGAGAGGCAGAAAATGAGATGTTAGGGTTCCTAATTCTGCTGCGTGGGCAAGGAATCCTTTGACGTTGATTCTGGGGAAGCCTCCGTCCTGGGAATCGCTCACGCACACACACAGAATACAGCAGACACATTTCCGTCAGCAGCGCTATACCCTACCAGTAAACCCTTTGACACCCACTCAAAGCAAGAGAGGGGAAGTGCTGGAGAAACCTTAGCAATTAGCCAGTATTATTGGATGGCAGTATAAAAAGGCAGAGGAGCCTACGCAGTGCCTACACAAGTAAGGGTTGGCGTGCTTTCTTCTTCTTTTTTAATGCTCCTGTGCTTTACAAGAAAGTACAGCCTGGAAGCGAAAGATTAATAAGGATATTAGTCCAAAACTTCTTGCGGTACTGTGGTGATCTGGAGAAAGCTGCTCAGAACAGCTCCTTCTGAGCACCTGCAAGGCTCTTGTGGGATTGTTTAGCCTGGAGCTCTGTACTACAGTGATATCATTATATTTATGACTAAATGGCAATAATGCATTTCATCATGTCCCAAAAGGTCACAGGTATGAGACCTTGAGTGCTCTATGGAGAGTCTGAGGCTGCCAGTAATAGTATTGGTTGTCCGCCTATCAGTAGACATGAGAAAACATTGACTTTACTGGAGGGTCTCTTTTTTTATTCCAACACCCTGAACTCATAGGGTGATTTTTGGAACTTTTTTTGTGAAAGTTTTGGTGAGAGTTTAAATGAATAATTCCTGCAGGAGTGTGTAGGTGGGAAAGGGCGAGCTGATTTATTTAGCTCTTATACTTCTGAGGAATTAACTAGGGCTGTCTTGGAGTATAAGGCTTTTAATGTTGTTCAGTCAATGTTGTTATTACAGGTTGAACAAGTGAAAACGAAAGTGTCACGAAAGCTTAGGCTACAGAGAGTGGGACAGCAAAGCTGGGCTCAGTGACTCCCCAGCCTTTTGCCTCAAAGATCTGACGTTTTAAAACTGAAAATTTACCAAATATAACAGACTTAGCTGTTATATAGTTGCTTAGCTGTTTGGTCCATTTCCAGTCTAAGGGTCTACTCACAAATTGTACCAATGAAGAAGAAAAGCAGGACCAACGTGTGCAGCAAATAAGGGTGACTCCTGCGCCTCTTCAAGGCGTTTTTACTGCTGGTGGAACCAGAAATGAGTCATATTGCTATCAATTCCAGCTCATTAGCAGTGTGGAGAATCTTGAGGAACCCGGTTAAGATATATGCTTGGAAGGCCACCCCCTGAGCCCCCGAGGATGGAGAGAGGGTGGAGGTGATTTCGCAGTGTGCGGGGAAGGTGACCCAGTGACAGCCTGCTCTCGCTATACTTGAAGGTCTCCAGTTCCTAGAGGCATCCTTCCAGAACTGTTTTGTAACACAGTATGTCATAATTACAAAGCACCTCTGGCTTACCATTTAAAGAATGCTTAAGGAATCTTAAGCAACCCTTTCTGATTGAAGACCTGACAGATTTCGACACAAGGTTATTTTTGTGTTATTTTTTCCTCCTCCGGCCTTGTCCTCCAGGCTCAATTTTATTCAATTTGAGGCCAATTTGCCCCACGCACCGGGTAAACATTTTGACCTTCTGAGTGCGACCCAAGAGTGCTCAAATTAGCCCATTTCGGCTCTCAATAGCAGGCCTGTCCTTTCTGTTTTGAGCCGATACACCTTCTAATGAGAGTGGTTAGATTGCATTTGCAAAACCAAATGACACTGGGGGGGAGATGCACTGCTCTGAATTGGCCCACCCCAGCACATGCAGGTATGATATGCTAATCGGAGAGATGTAAATAGCCTGGCTGTTATAACTTTCAATATACTGCATTAACGTAGATGTCCTATATTTTAAGGAGCAAATTACAGTGCAGATCCAGATACTCTCTCTGTGCATGATTGGTTTTCTGACAGACCTTCCAGCCATAAGAAAAGCAGATTAGACTGAGTTGTTGGTATGGAACTAATTAGTGAACTCCCCCTAATGTGACTGCATACATTTTTGTATTAGCATAGAATGACCTGCTAAATAGTTTTGCCGCAGGGTGGACAGGATAGGGAGGTCATCAAGGTCACAGTGTTTTATTTTCTTTAGTTTTCCCAGTATGGTGTTATATTGGGAAGGGGTAACATTCGTGGCTTCAATCCCAGCGTTAATATGTTATTTGTTGTGGTCTCCACTTTCAGCTGACGAGGGCAAAGTTTAGCAGCGTTTTTTAATTTCGTCGGTTTGTGTTTCAGCTGCAGCTCAGCAGTAAGAACCCTGAGGGCAGGAAGGCCAAATTCGATGCAGTAGGATCCTTGTCAAGTTTTCAGCAGATTCAACTAACACAACAGTCTGATCCCACATATTTCGTTCCTCTGAGGCATTGAGGAACTTAGCCCAGGGGACTTCTTATAGAAAATACTGCATAGTGAAACAGGAATCGGAGAAGACACGTTGAAACTATGTGGGAAATGCATTTAAAACTGGGAACAATAGGCATCTCTATACACAACAGGTTGTGCAAGTGTGGAGCAGGCTATCCAGGCATACTGTTGAAGATGATACCCTGGCTTCTGTCAAGACACTGCTGGATGAGATACTTGGATCAATTAGCTACTAACAGCTTAATGGACTAATTAGGCTGAATGGCCTCCTCTCGTTAGTAACCGAAGTTTTAAGTTCCCATGTTCTAAAAAACCTCTTTGCAACCTTTTAAAAAACTCTTTCAGTCCTAAGTTTTACTGAAAGTAGAGTTCTGTTATTCGGATTGATTCAGTGCCCTTTAATATAACCATTTTCATTAATGTTTTTATGGTTTCATCAATTCTGAGATGGCATATTAATATAGTACATAATGGAGCACTGTCGCACCAAAGAAAAGCTTTGTAGTAAATCTTTTCTCTGTCAATAACAATTCAAATGCTGTAGCCTACTCACAGCACAGGAACCAACTGAGGGTGCAATTGGGAATTGCTCATGAAAAAGACCAGGAAAAAAGGCTCTAATTAAAAGTGATGAGATGTCTCCTATTGTCATTGAGCTGATAAGTGTAATGAGCCTTCCCTAAACATTTAAGTATTTTCATGAATTTCGTCTGCAGTGTTCACTAATGTACGACTCATGGATCATTGAGATCGAGATAAAGACCATACACAGACTCAGGGTAAGCTGGTAGTGTTCTTCGAAAGATGTTTTTTGGTGCTGTTATTTAAGTAAATGTGTCAATAAACAGATATATCTTTCAGATCACAATGAGGCTGTTTGCAGGACCAAAACAAAAACTACTCTGGGGCCCGTTTGGATATTTGTTCACCATGGAAGTCAGATACATGTGTCAGATGAGCTGGGGAAAGAAAAATAAAATAAA